>NC_071669.1:23803250-24460000 GCF_028554725.1 Zeugodacus cucurbitae
ACTTCTTAAGAGTCAAATTTTTTCTCCTCATTTTGAGAGTGGTCGAAAATGTACTGCAAATTTCTTTTGTGAGATGGGCTCCCCTCGTACATATGTAAGTGGTATGTGGTGCAACACATCATCATCACATCTCAAAAGTAGAACAAAGAAATCTTTATTTGGTTATGTTTGCTATGAATAACGGATATTTATTTAGCATGTACTGTACTAAATATAATCATTTGGCTTCGTTAAGATATCTTGCTTAATACCAGAAATTTTTACCGTTAAAATCAAGGCTACTGATAGAAATCAATAGCTCTTGCTCTTGCTAAGAGAAGATTTTTAATTAAAATTATTAAATATTGGAACATAAGTACCTACTATACCGAGACTAAAGACACCATATTCGGAGTCAACACTGATCGATTTTTAGATGAAGTTCTTACACATAGCCATCGTATAATATTATGGCGAGGGAAAATATGAACTGATTTCATTTATCTTTGGTTATCTTTATGATAATTTTCTCAAGTCTCCACAAAATGTCCACAAAATAATAGGAGTGCCAATATGAAAAATGTATTTGGGTGCAGAACTCTTTAGCACCTCAAGAAATTGATGGGATAAAAAACGGTATATATAACAGGATACTGGCTTCATAATACCAATCAATTTTTTGTTCTATTAACCGTTATTTTAATACAGTTTTGCAAGTTCTCAGAAGTACTTGGTTTTGCATTCCACAAAAAAATAGCATTCCACAAAATGAAATACGTGAAAAAAACTGCAAACAATGCAACCCAGGTGATCACACTATAGGATATTATACCGAAATGTATCCCTTTGCATTAGCTAGGACCATCCAGGACGAATTAAATTTGTCAATTATTACTTAAATTGTTCGTATTATGTTGCCACAGAACAAAAAATCCGTGAAAAGCATCACTACTAAAAAATAAACACATAGAAGTCCCTAAACAATTTGCAAAAAAACGAGTCCCAGCCAGTAAGTAAATGGCGATATATATTGTACTAACAGACCCGGCCACACGTTTTTGTGGCTAAGGTATACATTAAATTAAGTTGGTCCAATCTTGGCTTCGGCGACGATATTGATTACTCGAGGTTGATTTATGTTACGCAGCATGATTACAACTCACACTACTTTTAATTGCAAAGTACAGGCAATTTTAAATAGTTTGGGGTAATTGACTACGTCATCCTGGTTTGTAGCTGTGTCAACTCTCCTGGACCGAAATTCTAAATTGTCGCATTAAGATCACCGATATCTTTGTTTTTTTTACCACCAATATAGGTCATTCAATCAGTCATTTATGGTTATCATATTGAGGTTTCATGCCAGGAAAACTTCTCTTTCAAGTCAATGAAGTGAAAGAAATCTATTGGAAATGCTATTAATCCATCGAGGTGTCAACTGCCAACTATTTCTACAATCGCAATTTGGTATTGTTGCAAAAATACTCATATGTTAGTTGTTAATTGGCGATTCTTTATGTGTCGCCACAAATTAAATGATTTTAGGCATGCGATTAGCCCGTCAGTAACAGTTGATCCAGGAATAATTGGAAGAGTCTGGCGTAAATCACCTACTAACAGAATCCTGGCTCCACCAAAAACGTTCATCGACAATCAAGATCTTTTAAAGTCCTGTGCAGTACCTCCAACGACTTCTTGAATATTTGGAAAATTTTCGTTAAAGCGCTATTTTTGACGATTTTGCCGACTGGTGTTTCGTTCATTTGCAATTTAGGAGTAATTTCAAGGCCGAATTGTTTGCCTACTAACAGGTGCCAAGTTGCCCCTATTCCCGTTAATCTTGGTAGTGAAAATGAGTGAAATTGGTTCTAGAATTACATCAGCCCTCATATACTATATAGGATGATTTTCTATTGGACTTTATGCCGAATATATAGGTCAAATTGTGTGTTATCTTAATAAAATTACATCAATAAATTGTGAGAGTATAAAATGTTCGGTTGGACCCGAACTTAGCCTTTCCTTATTTGTTACAAATTGTTTTGGGCTATCGACACAACCTTTTACAATTGAACAATAACAAAAATATTTTAACAAAGCAACAATGACAACCTTCAAATTATAATTTTTTGTTTTCTCTTTTATATTTTTCTTGTCAACTCGAATAAAATTCTCTTATTATTATCTTCCTCGAAATTTTTTCATATTTACTCACTTTCTAATCTTTTTCTGGCCTTCCACGAATATTTCAAGACTAAAATTAGCCAGATCGGTTTGGCCGTTCTCGTTTTTTTGCAGCACAAACGAACAGCAATTCATTTTTATATCATATTATTATCAAGCGACATTTATTTTTAATTCCGCACAGGACCATTCAAAAATTTCAAAATTTTTAACTCGTGATATCTTTTGAATGGTATGTCAGAATCTAATAATTCAAAAAGTTATATAAAGGTTTTGAAGCGATCTTAAATAATAAATCATTTATTTCGATAAGGATTAATACTAAGGTATAAATAAAGAGCCTTTTCAAGTAGTGGTATTTTAATTAATTTTTTTATATAAAATCGCTTATTGTGACAAAACTATAATAGTTAGAGGTGATGCCGCGATTTTTTTTGTAGATAATGATAAGTTCTACAAAATTGTAGTACATCACTTTATTATATCTTCAATCGTTTTCGCAGCATTCGCGATTAAAGAAAGTTTTTTGGTATTTTTTTTACATTATCGGAGTTTTGGTAAGGAACCCTATTTTTTTTTAAACAAATATAGCCTATGTCACTCAGGGATAGTATAGCTTTCCAACGGTGAAAGAATTTTTCAAATCGGTTCAGTAGTTTCGGAGCCTATTCGACACAAACAAACAAAAAAACAAACATTTCCTCTTTATAATATTAGTATAGATTAAAATAAATACAAAATTGAATTATTTGTGCTGTACTAAGGTTCAAGAAACATTGTGAGAGGTCCATATAACTAATATCCCCAATTTACTTGGTGGCGCCAAAATGTTATCGAAAATTATGTATATCGAGTAGCTTTTAAAATAGCGGAGTTTGTATACTTCTCTTGATGGAAGGCATCATGGATCACATGGAATATATCAAAATATTAGAAAAAGTATTGTTACCATGTCCCTCAAAAAATATACCATTGATGTGGGTACACCAACATTATAAATTATCCTAAACATACCAGAGAGTGGGCAGATAAGTGGTTAGGTGTCCACGCAGTTAAGTTTACGGGCTGGACTATTTAGTCTCCTGACCTCAACTTCATTGAAAACATGAGGACCGATATCAAAAACAGTGTTACTTAACGGAAACCAATCAATTTGAGAGATTTGTCGTTTAATTGCAACAAATGTACTGTGAAAATGTTAGTACATCATTAGTGATTACATTGTGTAAAAAACTTGAGACAAAAATCATTTTTATTATGGAAAATATAAAGATTCGATTTGTTCAAACTTTGATTTTGACAAACTTCAAAATATATATTTTATGTAAATAATAGGATCAGCCAAATTACACAAATTACACTAAATATATAATTTTACACAAAAAATAACATGTTTTATTCCAAATTTCAGAATAAAATCTCCTTTCTGCATCTATTTTTCCAACTTAATTCATATATCAGTATTCTTTTATAGGTATATGCAAACAAATTCAAAAATCAAATACCAACAGCATACACAAATATTCCAACTGGATATAACTTATTCACTCTTTATATTATATCTCTACACGGCATACCACACAACTCTTTCAAAATCGCAAAAAAAGGGATAACTACTTGCGTGTGTGTAAAACGGATGTTAATCGCCAAATTTACAACTTGTCTAGATACGCTTTAAAAATCTCAAATGGCGCAGAAACAAAAAAAAAAACAAATAGCAACAAAGAACTGCAAATCGTTTTGGAAACTAGCAAACAACATACAAACACAAACAAAGGCAACGGAACTGAAATTCACAGAAGCGACAATTGCCACTTTCCGCCACATAACACCCTCACCATCCAGTGACGCACATAAAAAGCTGCGCCACTATCACTTACTTCAATTGCCAGCGACAAACGACCGACAACAACAACAACAACCACAATAACAACCATATTCACATCCGTATGTGTAACCGCAATTCACACACATCCGCTTCCGTTTGGAATCGACGCCTAACACTACTCGCACCAAAGTAAGAAATAATGCGAACACACACACACATACATATGTACGAGTATGTGTGTTTGTATGGTGGATAAGTTTGTGTGTTAAAAACCCGAAAAACATTTGAAAAATGTACTTTGACACCATCACAGCTGCTGGCACTTGCAAAGTACCGTTTCAGTTTGGAAAAAGCACACTTTCACACTACATCTATGCTCTCAGCAGCAGCAGCCGTTTGGAGTCGCAGCGTTGTGAATATTTGTGTTGTGAAATGCCTTTGAAAGTTAGATAGTTACTTTGACATATTCTCCGCACTTTTTTATCTAACTCCGGTCGGCTAAGGCAATATATGTAAAAATAAAATGTTTGCTCTTGACAAAGTGCGGAACACATTTACAAGGAGCTTAAATTTAGCGAAACGATTTGCACCGCTTAGCAAACTGGGGATAACCAACCATTTCAGTGTGTACATCCTGCGAATATACTCACACACAGCAGGGCAATTGAAAATAACGACTTATTTGGTCATGTATGGACCCTGTTAAATGGCTTAGAGTTCTTGTTAGTATTACATGTACATACATATGTGGGAAGATATAAATATGTATATATTGATCATTTTTATATATTTTAATTTTATATATAGACAAAATGAAAATTGTAACTTAATCTTCACTTTAAGGTTAAGGGGACTGAAGTAAAAGATATGGACTAATTTCATAAATTTTTGCTTTCCTTTATTATCCATATAACCTTTATATTTAGCAGTACACTTGATATAAGGTGAACCTGGGCATTATTCTTCTATTTGGTATATGGTGCTTAGAAGAAGCATGGATCGTTTTCAAGGATTTATGAAAAATAGTTGTGACAAGTCTGCAGCTAAGATTCGTTGTGTTTTTGTTTCAGCGACTACTAAACGAATATAATAAAGTTAAGTAAGCTGATGGCATTCAGAGAGTAATCATTAATTAACTTGGCTACTTAAGGAGTTAGGGGGGTTAAGAAATTGCTTGTCTTATTAAATAGTGCAATATGTCTAAAATAGAGATATACCCTTTGGAAGTTCCACCCATCAGACCACGTCAGCTTCAATTTAAAACTTTAAACGCGGTTGAGATCAATTTCTAAAGTTAGTGGACACTTTTTTATGCACACATCATTGAAAAAACATTTGGGGTCATAATGTCATAAATGAAAATTAAAACAAGTAAGGAAAGGCTAAGTTCAGGTGCAACCGAACATTTTATACTCTCGCTATTTATTGCTATATTTTTATTAAGATAACAAACAATTTGGCATAAAGTCCAATAGAAAAACGAAAATCATCATATATAGTATATAGGCTGAGGTAAGTTCTGAACCGATTTCACTCATTTTCACCACCAACATCCATACATTATATCAAAGATTACACAAGTATACACGGTTTTGGATCTGGGCAACCAAAAGTGGTTTCTATGACAATTGATGACACTGAATCCGAATCTTCATTTCGTTTTTTAAGATTGATTCTAGGTTTTGAAATAATCAAGAATTTAATTTTTTATGATTTTTGTCAAATAATATTCATTTTATTAACTTAAAAGTAACATATCAGAAATGAAGATTGGTGGAACTTTGCCTTTTGTATTGTTTAGTATCTGTTTCACGTATTAGAGTCCAACAGTAGTCGCTCATCATGCCTTCATCCCAAAATCCTTGGTATCTTCTTTCAATGTTGGCTAGAGCTTGGTTTAGCCGTTCTCCTTGTTCGTCGCTCGTATCACCCAAGTTTTCGGGAAAAAAATCGAGATGGGAATGCAGAAAATGGATCTTTAGAGACATTCTAGCTCTAATCTTTCGATAATTTTGCAACATATCGCCAATAATTTCCTTAAAATTAGGGGATTTGTGATTACCAAGAAAGTGGTAAACGCTATTTTGAAAACATGTCCTTAATTTTCATCAAACAAAAGTAGCAATCATCTACATGGTTTTTAGGTTCTCTCGAGAGCGCTGGCATTGAAAGGAAAAGTACTCACGTTCTCTCAATGACCACTTATACAGCTTTGTTTTGCATGCGTTACAAATAAATTTCGGTATCCATGACTTATGAGTGTTTGCTACTCTGAAACCAAAGTAGTGCAGATACGCATCTTTGAGCGCATTTGTTATTATTATTTTTTAATCATATAACTACCACAAACGTAACAAAAACACTTTGAATCAACTTTGCAACACTGTCTCTGCATTTTTATTTGCTCCAATCACTTATTTATAGCACAATGGTGCTATCATGCGAGAACTCGGAAACTAGAATCAATCTTAAGAAACTAAATGCATATTCGAATTCAGCATATCAAATATAGTTAAGAATCGTTCTTATCTGCTCAGATCCAAAAGTTGACCTGAATTTGTAAACTTGTGTTATATGCTCATTTAATTTGGCTAAGATATTTCACATATTAACCGATTTATAAACTATTAAGCCCATTGTATTTCTGAAAATCCTATAATTAGCAATATGAGAGCCAGGGGAAGTTATGACCCGATTTTAACCATTTCTGGTACAGAGACACACTATTAGAAGAAAATGATTTCCTCTTTCTTCTTTCTTTTGTAAAATTTAGTGTTTCTGATGGTTTTCGTTAGTGAGTTAACGCACTTTTAGTAATTTTCAACCTAACCTTTGTATGGGAGATGGGCGTGGTTATTATACGATTTCAAATATTTATATGGTGTATGGTGGGGTACGTAAGGGAACCGACTGCAGAAAATTTGGTGTATATAGCTTTATTAATTTGCGAGATATTTACAAAAAACCTATTTGGAGGCGGGGCCACACCCACTACCCCAAAAAAATTTCATCCAAATATGCATAGTGTGATCCATTTTCCATATCTTAATTTATGGCTTACTTATAGCTCTTTATATGTTTTCGGTTATCGCCCTGTCTGTGGTTCGATTTTGCCCATCTTCGAAAGCAAGCCTCTCACGGTCCCAAGGAACATGAGTACCAAGTTTCGTCAAGATATCTCCATTTTTACTCAAGTTACAGCTTGCACGGACGGACAGACATCCGGTTTTCAACTCTACTCGTCATCCTGATCATTTGATATATATAACCCTATATCGTACTCTTATATTTCTGGGTGACACAAACAACCGTTATGTGAACAAAACTATATACTCTCTTTAGCACGTTTGTTGCAAGTGTAATTACCATTATTTTTTAAACACACCTCGTAGTTAGCTTATTGCAAATGAATACTTCGCTTTTAAGTACTTGTCAAACAACAGAACTTTTAAACATACTGTGACTTCACTCTTTGTGAAAGTAATAGTTTTTCAGAGTATATTTTATCTCTAAAATGATATTAGATATTCTGGATGTTTCACCAGAACAAATACAAACAAATATATCACCACCTGGATCATAAGTAATTAAAATATAATATGGTATGTTCTTCCAAATTACTGGTATTAGATATATAACAACCGTTATGTGAAATATAAATTAATGTAAGGCATAGTACCTTAAAATATGCTTTTAAAGCTAACAACCGATTAGATATATTTATATATCAATAATTTTTTCCTCATCAGCCAATATACTATGTATGTATGTATTTATTGAAGTTGATATTGAAATTTTAATTTTAGATTTTTCCACTACTGAAATAAAGCATTTTAAAAGACAAATTAAAATTGGTCAAAGAAACCACTGGTTGAAATATTTTTATTGCCTATCGCTTGAATGCATTTTTACATATTCAAGTACATGAATGGTATCATATGCTCAATATGTATATAATAAAGCTAACTAGAAAAGGCCTCTTTTTTCTAGACGTTTTGAAATAACTTACAAAAGACGGCATATTACGCATATAACCAGTAAGTATATGTATACTCGTATGTACATATTCTTTTTAAACGTGTTGATAAGCTTCACATTTTTCTTCTAACAGAGTTTAAAGATTAGCAATGCTGATAAACGTTTGCGAAATAGTCGAGTAAAAGTAATAAATTCACAAATCAAACGGAAGGGGTGTTACAAGTATATGGGGTACATGCAAGCATGTGGAATTTTCGCACACGTGCCACAAGCCCACCCACATGTGAGTCTTCTTTAAAAAATTTGCAATATAAGAAAGGGAGATTAAATGTTTTAAAGTGAAGTTAGTAAAGTTAATGCATGAGATAAATGTTGATACATACATACATATACATATGTACATATGTGTACAGTAAACTTTCTTTTCTTTTCGGTTTTGTTTCGAACAAATGCCAACTTGTGCTCTTCTTTCTACTCTCAAAGTGTACATATGAATGTGTATCATCTAACTTGCAAGCGCGTAGTGTTGCAACTCCTTTACAAATCATTTACTAATTTATATTTAGTTTTTGTGCCCCTTTTGCCTTCGCCTTGTGCTTTGTGTTTTTGTAAATGCGCGTCACATGTGTCCGCAATGACGTTGATTAAGCATCAATTGCGTAAATCTCAACACGGTCACACCTCCTGCCACACCGCTCGACTTCGACTCACCAAACCACATAGCCAGCGGCAACCTTTCGCCTTTCGTGTCATCGTAGCGTGTTGCACAATGTCATCCATTGCTTTGCTTAATCGTGCTTATCACATACTTAATGCGCCCGCCGCCGTTGTCGTGTGTGAGTAGTTCGCCCAAATCGCCTTCGTACCGATGACATTTCAGAATTTGTAGCAATTATCCCCCACCTGGGCTGCGTTCAGTTTGCTTTTGTTTTTGCTATTATTTTATACTCGTCCATACGAGTATGCATGCGCAACGCAGCATGACGAATCGCTTGCAATGCTACAATAACACACTCCCACATGGGCTGTGAGTGCCGCTTACTACAACAACATACCAGACAAATCACTTTTTGATGATAAAATTGGTCTGGTGATAATTAGGCGAGTCGCCAAATGTGTTCGCAAATAAACTTAAATGATGCTGCAGTGGATAACATACTCCAGCCCCAGCTCCATACTCGTAATCGTATTCACACCCATGCTTTTGCAAATCGGATGTTTAATTGAGTTTGTAATGTTCATTGTTATTTGTTGGTGTTATCGATGGGGAAAGAAAGATACAGTTTTTACAAAGCTTGGTAGCTTAGCAACAGAGTTTCCCTATCAGTTATTTTCTTAGTACAAGTGTCTTTAACAAATAAAGCGATGGACATGCATATATGTAAATATGACAAATGCGAACCATTACATCCCATTGTTTAAGCCAAAAATTAAATGTTTTTAAATTAAATTGAATTGAATTTAATTTTTTCAAAAATGCGTCCGCCATATTAGATCCACCATTTTGAATTTTCATAAACCAACGTCAGATTCATAATCCGGGACCCTCAAAACGCCTGAGTAATAAGATTCAAGCGAATCCGATGAATTAAAAAAAAACGTTGTCCTCAATATTATTTTTTGGGGTTATATCCAGCCCCAGCTCTGATGGACCTCGGATTCGGATTCAGGGATAACATAAAGTATACATACTAAGACCCCGAGGTCAGATCTATAAAATAAATAGTAAAATGACTCAGTAACAGTATTTCGATATGCTAAAAAATTAAATTCAATTGAGCACATTCAAACCTAAATTCAATAAAGATTTTATGGAAAAACTGAAGAAGAATACGATTAGTAAATTCGCCTTCAAAATCTGTCTAATTAACGGAGATGGTATAACGAATTGGCTCTTTAATGACAAATGTCGTTTTAATGTGTGATTTTTATATACGAGCTATTGAGATATTAATAATATCGGCAAAATAGTCCAATAATTTAGCGTTCTGAGAGAAATGAGACATTAGAAAATACCACATTAAAAGTTCTGTCCTGATTATAGAGATAGATATAATTCGTCTTCTGTTGATGTGATCAAATAAAAAATGTATTCACGTTTGTTACTAACCATTCCACTTGAATGACGGCGATAGAATTATGGTTCCATTAACCAAACACGAAGTTGGAGGTTACGGAATATCGAATGAACAATGAACCCGATAGCTGTGAGAGCTATGATCCCTAGGGTTGGAGAAAGAAGTATTATGCTGAAACATATATGTATGTAGATTGAACCGAAAACTGGTTAGCCAAGAGGAAGATGTTAAAAAACAGTTGGTTAAGTATGTAAATACCACAGGCTCAAAACTCACAAATGTGTACAACATATTTTTATATCGGTATTCTGCTTCTTACGATTGTCTCATGTCTCTAATTGTCAAAATTGCGAATTAGTAACACTGTTAGTCAGGATGTATCGTTTTGGTATACTGGCTGATAGTCTCAAAAATATTCACCAAATATTGTGGTGAAAAGAAGAGCAAGCAATCAGCTGTTTCGTTTAGCTGATTAGAGATGAGTGCATGTACACAATCGTAATTTATGAATTGATTGAATGCAATGTGTTTTTTTATACTCTCCCAACAAAAGTTGTTAAGAGAGTATAATAGTTTTGTTCACATAACGGTTGTTTGTAAGTCCTAAACTAAACGAGTTAGATATAGGATTATATATATCAAAATGATCAGGATGACGAGACATGTCCGGATGTCTGTCTGTCCGTCCGTCCGACGGTACGTGCGACGGATAACTTGAGTAAAAATTGAGATATCTTAATGAAACTTGGAACACGTATTCCTTGGCACCTTGAGGAGGTTGGTATTAAAAATCGTTCAAAATCGGACAAGTGCCTTGCCCCAAAATGGCGAAAGCCAAAAGCACATAAACTGTCATAACTAAGCCATAAAAAAAAGTTATAAAAGTAAAATTTGGTACAAAGGATCGCACTAGGAATTTAATGAAATTCGGTATATAACACTTTCTTGACACCCTGATGACACGGGTGGAATATGGCGAAATCGGTTCACAGCCACGCCTACTTCCCATATAACTCAATTTTGAATTCTTCTGATTCGTTCACTTTATAATACATATATACATTAAAAACCAATGAAGATAGCGGAATAAAACATTACCCAAATACTGTATTTGAGCTGTGACATCACTTGTGGAAAAATTGTCAAAATCGGACCATGACATTTCAAGGCCTCTGATATCGTACATGAAGAACTCAGTGCCTAAGGGTAATTTTTCACCGAAAATATAGGTAACTTGTAATTTAATGTAATTTTTTTGTGGAAGTGGGCGTGGCCCCGCCCCCTACTAAGTTTTTTGTACATATCTCGCAAACCAATAGAGCTATATAAACCAAACTCTCCGAAGTCGTTTTTTTGAGCCACTTCATAATACAGTCCAAAAATGAAAGAAATCGGATCATAACCACGCCCACCTCCCATACAAAAGTTAGGTTGAAAATTACTAAAAGAGGGTTAACTCACTAACGAAAAACATCAGAAACACTAAACTTCACATAAGAAATGGCAGATGGAAGCTGCACTCAGATTTTTTTACAAAATGGAAAATGGGCGTGACGTCGCCCACTTATGGGTCAAAAACTATATTTCAGGAACTACTCGACCGATTTCAATGAAACTTGGTTTCTGATAGTTTCTTTACATCCCAATGATATGTTGTGAAAATAGGCCAAATCGGTTCACAACCACGCCTACTTCCTATATACCAGAACTTTGAAGACGATCTGAATCGTTTACTTTACAATATATAAAGTAAGTATTAGTGAAGATATCGGTGCAGAACTTTGCACACATACTATGTTAATAGTGTGGCAGCCTCATTCTAAAAATCGCCGAAATCGGACCATAGGTTTTCAAGGCCCCATATATCGGGAGGACGGGATCATGTGTAGAAGTTCACGCAAGTGAGGAAAGTTTTTGATTGTCACTCACTTGGGAGTGGCCAGAAACGATTCTTCTCCACATGGTTCAAGCAGCTCACGACTTCCGGTTTTAGACCAAGTATCCTCTGGGTAGCCAACAGACATCCGTTTGAAGGCGAGCTAAAGTGAGAAGGCGAAGCCCGCTTATGCGGTTGTGCGTAGGGTTTGGGACCCACCACATAAAAACACCCCCCAATGAAAAATCTACGAAAGCCTCGGATGAGACACCCCCCTTTTGATGACGACCCCTGCAAACGTTTTAAGGATAATGATATAAGGGCATGCACCTGGAATGTCCGGACCCTTAATTGGGAAGGTGCCTCTGCCCAGCTGGTTGATGTCCTCATACGACTTAAGGCTGACATCACCGCCATCCAAGAAGTGCGATGGACGGGACAAGGACGGAAGAAGGTGGGTCCTTGTGACATCTACTACAGCGGCCATATAAAGGAGCGCAAATTTGGTGTTGGATTTGTGGTGGGAGAGAGACTCCGTCGCAGAGTCCTGGCATTCACCCCGGTGGATGAACGTCTAGCCACAATCCGCATCAAAGCGAGGTTCTTCAACATATCGCTGATTTGCGCCCACGCCCCAACGGAAGAGAAGGACGATGTGACCAAAGATGCTTTCTATGAGCGCCTAGAACGCACCTATGAGCGCTGCCCCCGCCACGATGTAAAAGTCGTGCTTGGTGATTTTAACGCCAGGGTGGGTAAAGAAGGTGTCTTTGGCACAACAGTCGGAAAATTCAGCCTCCATGACGAAACATCGCCAAACGGCCTGAGGCTGATCGACTTCGCTGGGGCCCGAAATATGGTCGTCTGTAGTACCAGATTCCAGCATAAGAAAATACATCAAGCTACTTGGCTGTCTCCTGATCGAAACACGCGGAACCAAATCGATCACGTTGTGATAGACGGAAGACATGTCTCCTGTGTTTTAGACGTGCGTACGCTCCGAGGACCAAATATAGACTCGGACCATTATCTGGTCGCAGCGAAGATACGCACCCGCCTCTGTGCAGCAAAGAATGCCCGTCAACAAACACAAGGAAGGTTCGACGTCGAAAAGCTGCAATCGCAACAGACAGCCACGAAATACTCTACTCGACTTGCACTCCTGCTCTCTGAGAGCACTCATCAGCATCTCGGTATAAGGGAACTGTGGAACGGCATCTCAAACTCACTGCGTACCGCTGCAGCCGAAACAATTGGTTTTCGGCAACGACAAAAAACAAGCTGGTACGATGAGGAGTGCCGTCTCGCAGCGGAGAGAAAACAGACTGCCTACCTCGCAACATTGCAAACGACCACAACACGTGCGGGATGGGATAGATACCGAGAGCTGAAGAGGGAAGCGAGACGCATTTGCAGACAAAAAAAGAAAGAGGCCGAAATGCGTGAGTACGAAGAGCTTGAGAAGCTGGCAGACAGAGGGAATGCTCGAAAATTTTATGAAAAAATGAAGCGACTTAACGAAGGTTTCAAGACCGGAGCATCCTCATGTAGAGACCAAGGTGGTAATCTGGTAACCGATGTCCAGGGCATACTGGGATTATGGAGGGAACACTTCTCCGACCTGCTGAATGGCAGTGAGAGTACAACACCAGGAGATGGCGAACCCGATCCCCCAATCGATGACGATGGAACAGATGTTCCATTACCCGACCATGAAGAAATTCGAATATCAATTACCCGCTTGAAGAACAACAAAGCAGCGGGGGCCGATAGATTACCGGCAGAACTATTCAAATACGGCGGCGAAGATCTGATAAGGTGCATGCATCAGCTTCTTTGCAGAATATGGTCGGAAGAAAGCATGCCTGACGATTGGAATCTCAGTGTGCTCTGCCCAATCCATAAAAAGGGAGATCCCACAATCTGCGCCAATTACCGTGGGATCAGCCTCCTAAATATCGCATACAAGGTTCTATCGAGCGTATTGTGTGAAAGACTAAAGCCCACTGTCAACAAACTGATTGGACCTTATCAGTGTGGCTTTAGACCTGGAAAATCGACAACTGACCAGATATTCACCATGCGCCAAATCTTGGAAAAGACCCGAGAAAAGAGGATCGACACACACCACCTTTTTGTCGATTTTAAAGCTGCTTTCGACAGCACGAAAAGGAGTTGCCTTTACGCCGCGATGTCTGAATTTGGTATCCCCGCAAAACTAATACGGCTGTGTAAATTGACGTTGAGCAACACCAAAAGCTCCGTCATGATTGGGAAGGACCTCTCCGAGCCGTTCGATACCAAACGAGGTTCCAGACAAGGTGACTCACTATCGTGCGACTTCTTTAACCTGATGCTGGAAAAAATTATAAGAGCTGCAGAGCTAAACCGAGAAGGTACAATCTTCTACAAGAGTGTACAGCTCCTGGCGTACGCCGATGATATTGATATCATCGGAAGCAACAACCGCGCCGTTTGTTCTGCTTTTTCCCGCATGGATAAGGAGGCGAAGCGAATGGGTCTGGAGGTGAATGAGGACAAGACGAAATATCTCCTGTCATCAAACAAACAGTCGGCGCATTCGCGTCTTGGCTCCCACGTCACTGTTGACAGTCATAACTTCGAGGTCGTAGATAATTTCGTATACCTGGGAACCAGCATCAACAACACGAACAATGTCAGCCTCGAAATCCAGCGCAGAATAACTCTTGCCAACAGGTGCTACTTTGGACTGAGTAGGCAATTGAACAGTAAAGTCCTCTCTCGACGAACCAAAATCAAGCTCTACAAGTCGCTTATCATTCCCGTCCTGCTTTACGGTGCAGAAGCTTGGACGATGTCAACATCAGATGAGACGACACTAGGAGTTTTCGAGAGGAAAATTTTGCGCAAGATTTATGGTCCTCAGAACATTGGCAACGGCGAATACCGCAGACGATGGAACGATGAGCTGTACGAGTTATACGACGACATTGACATAGTTCAGCGAATAAAAAGACAGCGGCTACGCTGGCTAGGTCATGTTGTCCGAATGGACGAAAACACTCCAGCCCTGAAAGTGTTCGATGCAGTACCCGCCGGAGGAAGCCGAGGAAGGGGAAGGCCTCCACTCCGTTGGAGGGACCAGGTGGAGAGCGACCTGGTTACACTTGGGATCTCCAACTGGCGCCGAACTGCGAAGGAGAGAGACAGGTGGCGCACTATCGTCGATTCGGCTATAACCGGCTAAACGGTTGCAACGCCAATCACATACATACATATATCGAACATGAGGACCTGGGTGCTTCTAACCTTATATTGGGGTTTCCAACTTTCAATGGACTTTATACAATATATATGACAAATATGTGGATCAAATTGTGTATTATATAATATCAATAAAGTTAAATAAATAAATTGCGAGAGTATAAAATGTTCGGTTACACCCAGACTTAGCCCTTCCATACTTGTTTTCATTTAAAATCGGGTCATAACTTCCCCCAGATCCCATATACCTAATTATAGGTAATATAAAATTAATGAGCGTATAGTCTTCGATATATTGTATCTTGGTGGTGAAAACGAGTGATATCCGTTCAGGAATTACCTCAGTCCCCATATACTATTTATGATGATTTTCGTATTTCTATTGAACTTTATGCCGAATATATGGCTCGAATTGTGTTATCTTTATAAAATTACATAAATAAATTGCGAGAGTATAAAATGTTCGGTTATGTTAAAATATGTTTTTATTTAATAAATACAATTTGAATTGAATTGAAATAAATATTGGTAGAATTTGAATTATTGAAAGTGTTAATGCAACTTTGACGTGCTGGTTTGCCTCGAGAGTATACTCTCCCGAATGGATTTCAGAGAGTCAATAGTTTCCTCTCAAAACGATAAATGGTTATTGTTCTATAGACTCTGTTTATTTTCGTAAAAGAAGTAAAAGACTCACAACATAACATAAAATTAATTCACTTCCTAAATGATTTAAACTTGCCCAGACTGGCAGACGCCTTTAAACTTCTGATGAATGCCGTCACTTTTATTGTGAAGCAGACCAGAAATGTGACAGACAAAATTTAAATTCGCTCAAAACAATAGCGAATTCGTGAAAAATTAATTACTACACACCACAAACTGTAGAACCGGACACGCAGCTCAAAATCTTCATTGTCATAGCTCTATATCTACGTATGTATATACATATGTACATATGTATATATGTATGTGATCCAACCATTAAGTGCAAATATCGGCCGCTTTATCACCAAAGTATGGCAACTTTATTAAAAGCAATTGTAGAACTTGTGATCCTTGTAGCGTTCCAACGCCGAGAGTCCAACGAAACTGCAACGTGCACAAAATTCCAACATCACACATCATTATCGGCGCAAAAAGTGCTGGCCAAGGCGAAGGGCTGTAGACATTGGCGTTGAAGACGAAATGGCACTGCCAAGAGACGGTCCGAGAATGCTCGAGCGGAATTTCTGCACATGTGACAACTAAAACTGCAATTATTAATGTGCAGCGCTGTCGACTTCTTGGGTAGGGACTACGGGCAAGGGAGAGAGAGAGCCTCCAGTGACTCGAAAACTCTAAGTATTGTACGCAAAAAGTGCGCTTAGCCATGCGCTGAGGTGACGCTGCACGATGCGACTTTTGTTACACCTTTTGCCATTCCGGACGCGCGCTTCGGCCGAACCGCGTACGGTACGATCCTTGATGTGTCTCCGCGACAGTGATGGACAACTAGTACGGACGCTTTACAACAACAAACTCAAAATCGCAATTGTTGTTGTTGTTGTTGCGTGTATTATTAGTATTAGCACTGTTATTGTGGCATGGCCGCTGTGCTGGCTGACATTTATGATGAGGTTCTTAGGACTGTCGAGTAAATTTAATTGAAATACCGAAAATGGTGACGAATGTGTGCGTTTGTTTGTTGTCGGTCGTTGCACATGCGCCGCATCATCCGCAAATTGCAAAGCAATCGACTCTCACAAAATTATGATGAAGACGTCAAAATGTCTGCGATTGTCGTCGTCATCGGCCAAGTCGTCGGCAAATGTGCCGTTGATCAGAGGCACTCTTTTTGCGCAAAATGTTTTAATGCGCATTTTTGTTAAGACACGAAGAGGTGAAGCAAAAAAACCGTTTGATGGCCGGCCAACTTTGTATTGCCTGCTTTGGAGCAATTTTCGCAAAATTTTTTATTGACTCTCGGTTAATAAAATTGAGTTCGAACATTGATCACTTGCACGTTGATGACAGCAGCGACAAAACAGCGGCACTTTCGAGTAAAAAAACTGAAAAAGAAATAAAAAATAAATTGAGATGTCAATTTCGGCGCAACTGTTGATCGGTCAGTCTCCAAAGTAACACCGCAAAAAGCGCGCGACTCTTCGACAGTGATCTTAACAGCTACATATCACAGACTGCAAGGAATGTGTGTAAAGGTGTATACTCGTGCTTAACAGTTATAGTTTACACACGCATTTGTGAAAGTCTCGTCTGATTGTGGCAGCAGCGCGTTCGTTCATCTGCCACAACTCAACAATGTCATCACGTCACAATCTCAAAGCTGAGACTTCGGTGATTTTTTACTGATGTTGATAATGACGAACAATATGGTTGTTGCTGTTTCTTGCTTTGTTCTTATGGCTCAAAGCAACAAAAAAGTTAATTTCCCTTACCTCCCTTTAGGTTTCTTTTTGCAAAGGAAAGATTTTAGCAGCTTTGGTGTGCGAGTTCGCAGCGGTTTCCACGCGTAGCGCTCAGCATGTGACCAGCAACCCGCAAGGTGACGATAAAGTGAGTATTTATATGTACATATACATATTTAAAAACATATATAAGGCGTAAAAGCGGAATAATTGTAAAACATAAATTTTTCCCTACGAAGAAGGCCAATGGGCGTTCAGAAGAGGGTGTTACGGAACAATTCATTAAAGAAAAGAATGAAATTATATCGAAAGAACGTAAAAGGCATTTTTTCAGGAATCATCGAACCAAAGCTATCAAAATAATGTGTTTGGTCATCCCTGAAGAATTGGGAAAAATCTGACCAAACCTTACAATCGACCCAATTCAAAATGATATGGGCAATGTTTTGAGTTGTTCCGCCGAAATAAACATCGATCGAAATGATGATGAGTCTTTAGTCTTTTTTCTTCTTCTTTGGCAAGTCTGCCGGTTTGGGATGAGAACTCAAAACTTCGTCAGTTGCATATCTCCTTTGCGAAGTCACGCTAGTTGTACATTCCAAGTGCAGACAGATTCCTATGCACTTGGTCCTTCCATTGGAAGCCTGGGCGCCCTTGCGTTCGTTGTCCACCCATGGGCCTCGAATCGAAGAATCTTATCACTGGAGCATTGTCTTCCATACGTACGACATGACCGTACAACGATATCGTTGGATTTTTATACGCTTAACTATATCTCGTAGATATCATATGTAGATCACGGTGCCATCTTCTTCGGTACTCCTAGTTCACGGACCCTGTCTAAACCGGGAGCTCATAAATGTGCTAAATTCTACATAACCATATGATTTCCTCAGGGATACCATATGTAGACATGGCGTCGAATAAGTATATTCCAATCATTGGGTATGTATTCATCCGACCAGAATGGCTTATGCAAGAAGAGTTCGAAATATTTTAGATTCGTTTCTATAAAATGTTACATTGTAGCCCCACGCCCAACTTCTGACGATTCTCAAATGCTATACAACAGATAGCAAAAAAGAAAATACATATATACATAAAACAATATTGAATATCAGCTACTTTGTGTAAACAGGTGGTAGCCTCGTATGAACACGACCCGCGAGTGCAGCGATTTATCCACACATCAGTTGAAATGAAATAAATAAAAGTTGAAGGATTTTTTTACAAACTTCTTTACAGCGTTGATTCCGGTAGCAAATGTCACAAACAATTTAAAATACCATTTTTACAGTGACGATTTATTTGTTGACATGTGCGCGAGACCAACCCAATACAAACTGTGTTATACAAGTACAAGTACGAGCGCAATGTTGATCAAACTGAAGTCGAAGTAGATATGCTAATGCTTGCGTACCCAGATTCATATGTTTGCTTTTATTATTGTTGTACTCGTAGTTGCGATCCATGAGATGTCAGTGCGCGTTGGCTTGAAAGCAGCTTAGATTGTATACTTGTAAGTATGTTAAAGGTGTCTTTTTAGAGGTATGTATATAAAAATGTATTGAGAATTTCGTTCGGGCGATATATCCTAGAATTTTTACGAAGACCTCATATTCATCGTAATTTCATTGCATCCGGTACTCACCTTCCACCACGCTTAAGGGACCAAAAACTTTCAGACAACTTTCCTCTCAAATCTCCTAAGGAAAGCTCGCCGTTGTTCGTCATCGTTTATGCTTCCACATCGTCAATACGGGTATGATATCGTCGGAACAGTCCAATAATTGATGACTCTTGGAAAATATAGTACCAGTTCGGTTAAGATCTGCAGTGGTTAAGATCTTCTAAAGCATTAGATTAAAGAAATCGCTCGATAAGGGGTCGCCTTGACTGAAACCCCGTTTGGTTTCGAAGAGCTTTTGCTCTTCAGGCATTGCAGAGATGATTCATGTTTGTGCTATCGATTTGGCCTTTAATAAATGTCTGGTCCTTTTGACAATACTCACCGCATTCAATGCAAAAAATATTAAAAGGCACTTAAAAGAGGACATTGCAAACAATTTTGTATTTGTGGCTTAATTAGTACAGGCATCGGAGGCTCTTAAGCGCGGAATTTTATATGTAAATTTAGAGCAAAAACTTATGCGGGAAAGGCATTTTGACGAGGGGCACTTAAGTGGGGATCACTGTATATTAGTTAAAATAGTATTGTTTTGGGGAGTACTTTGTCCAACTGAGTCAAATCACCTCATTTAGGTGTCTAAAGGACAGGTTCATTTCTTGATAACTCAATAGCAGTATATATTTCAAATTTGGAAATTGTATTTATTTTTCAGATGTAAAGATAGAATTTATTCATGACATATTTCTTGTGAAGGTCCTCGCAACACAATTTCCTAAAGTGTACTAAATATCGATAGAAACATTATGCTTGTGACATAATAGAATCGAACATTCAAACTTTAATAGTAACTGTAATTGACCCACTTTGCATTCGTTTATTACGTCTTTCTTCTTATCTTTCGAAGGAACCGCTTACGCGGTTATAGCCGGGTATTCAACAGCGCGTCATTCGTTCCTCCTTTTGGCAGTTTGGCGCTAATTGAGGATTCCTAGTGCTGGAGTGTCCTTTTCCACCTGGTCTTTCTAAATTAGTGGAGGTCTTCCTCGGCTACCACCAGCGGATATTGCATCGAACACTTTCAAAGCTGGAGCATTTTCGTCCATTCGAACAACATGACCTAGCAAGCGCAGCCGCTGCCTTTTTATTCGCATCGTCTGCGGTATTTGCCCTTGCCAATGGTCCAAGGACCATAAATCTTTCTCTCAAAAACTCCTGGTGCCGTCTCAACGGACCATAAAGCAGGATCGGGATGTTGATGGAAAGTAAAAAGATGAAACCGTTTACTTTAGCAACTAGTATGCCAGCTATTCCTATCGTAAATTCAATAACTCAAAATAAACCCCCTATAAATACACGTAAGGGGGGTATGGGGCAAGCCTACCCCTGTAGTAAGTAGAGTTGAGTGTATAATGTGAAGCTTGAAAGTTACCAAGACATAAACACACATACACTCAAGTTGTTCCAAGCAATAAATTTCCGTATGTCAATATGAAATCGCCAAGCAATTGATTTGTATGTTTGAATGTACAAACTATTTTTAGTGAAGTCAAAATCGCAAAGGTGCTCACAGTAGAACTACTTATGTATGTATATTTGTACATTCGCAACACATTTACAAACATTTTCACAATACAAAATAATATTTTTTACCGCCGATTTCATCTTCATAAAAATCAATAACATCAAATGTGATATCTCTGGTGCCTTTCTTCCGTTTTGTGCGCATTTTCCATTACTAAAATTGACCGCGGTGGCGCTCTTCGCTCTCGTCCGCGCATCAAACATTTTGTTGTCTTTCAAAACTCAATTTGCGCCAATAAATCGCCGGTGAATTTTTTTTGACAGTTTACGTGGTCAAGCGTGGTGCGGCAACGCCGTTTATATGGCGCGTATAAATCTTGATTTTGATATGTGATTGCGTTTCCTTTGATTGCCGGTCAAATCGCTCCACATCGGGGAGCTCCACCAGCACAAGCAACTCAAATCAGCTTCTGGATCTACCTTGTCGCGAAGTCGGTCGAATTGGCGGCCGCCGTTGTGTTTGCGGGATCAATGGACCACTGGCGCGCAGCATTGTCGCGTTGCCGTTTTTCGGTATATTTAGCATTGTTTGTTTATTTTCTGCCGTTTAACATTCCACGAATACAACAACAAGGACAACAAGGCATAAACAACAGCGAGCAGTTGACCATACTCATAACCCGGTTGCACTGCTTGCCGGCTGGCTGGAGTCGGGCGTTCCTCGAGTATTCTTCTGTTCGCTTGTCATGCTCTGCTTTCGCCGCTTTACATACGACTACAGATAGGCACTACCGTTGCAATGCTCTTTCAATAGTCATTGTATTCAATTTGGCTACTGGTTCGGTGTCGCCTTTTTATTTTGGTGTCGCTTGTTGTCTTGTCGTCGCTTTGTCTGTCAGTGGCAGTTAAAGGCGGTCAATTGCGATGTTTTGTAATCGATTTTGGCTTCTGAATGCAAACTTTCGCGGCGTGCAATGTTTTTACATGTTATACTTTACATATGAATGTAAATATACATATGTAGATGTAAATGTAAATAGGTGTGTATATATGCAGCAGCAGAGAAGTGTAAATAGTTATAACCGTACGAGCTTAATGTAACTATAAATGATGTTTAGCAAAAATAACTCTATTTACAAACAAGAATATCTTCTGAAATTTTCATTTAAATTGAACTACAAGTTTGGAAATCGGTCTAAAGTCTATTTTTGGTCAGTTTCAACGAGGGACTTATACAGTTAATTGTTCGCATATTGGAGCCTTTGAATGTCACTTATTCAATACTTATAAGTTCCGCTTTAAAAGAAAAAGTTCAATCTGACTTGGAAAAGTTTGATTTATCTTTCAAAACATCCAAAAACACAAAATCATAATGATAATGAATGACATTGTGGGAGTTAAACTACCACATATTATATATTATTTGTTATTTATTATTTATTATTTATTATAAATGAGATTTGCCTCGAGGATCCAGTGTCAACTACAATTGTTTTCCAGGTAATGACAAACCTAACATATTTATTATTGTGCCCCGTACTGGATGGCTACTCAAGCCGGTTCATCTACTCTCCACCGACTCTGGGGCACCGAGTCGTACATTATCTTCCATTGAGACGATCTGCCCGAGCCAGCGCAGCCGCTATATTTTTCTGCGCCACACTATATACATTCATATCGCCGAAGAGCTCATACACCTCGTCATTCCATAGAATCCGGTACTCAGCTTCGCTCACACTTAGGAGGCCTTTCAAGGATTTTTGTCCCGAAAGCTCCTAAGGAGTGCTCATCGTTGTTCGTCATCGTCCATACTTCCACACCGTGTATCAGGACGAAACACATCATAGTGACTTATAGAGCGTTACTCTGGTTTTGCGAGAGAGGGGTCTGCAATTCAATTACCTACTGAACCCGTGATAGCACCTGTTGGCAAGAGTAAACTCCGGTTGATTTTGAGGGTGTCGTCGTTGTGGAGGTACTTCGTCTTGTCCTCGATCACTACCAAAATCATGTGCTGCGTTTAGTTTTCTAGACTTAAAAATGCTGCAGACTCGGCCTTGTTGTTGCAAACGATTTTGTCTCCTTTACATATGTACGACCATATTTAAAAGTACTAATTTCTTAGGTCTACTGTTGGATGATTTAATGGCAATTAGTTTACCGTTCATTCAAATATGGTGTATATGTAACCGTTACAACAGATATTGAAACTTACTCTATACCGTCCTCAACATACACATTTTTAAGAAAGAATAATTAACAACCAGGTTAAGATGATATTATTGAAACACTGCAGTATTTAAACCGGTAAAAGTAGACGGTTTCATAAAAGGAAGGGGATTGCCTATATATTGGAAGGGTTACGGTTAGATTTTAGAAGACTATTTTTTATAGAGATAATCATGAATAATTAAATCATGAAAGTTATTCGCTAAGTTATAATTTCAAATAACGTCCATTACTTCTGTCCTCTAACACTTGGTTAAGTTGCCTAACACAGTAATCAACAATCATTTACAATTAACCATTTCAATAAAATCTTATTTACAATATTTAAAGCGAATTTATGTTTATTACGTAACGACGAACCGTTGCGATATCGCGTAATGACTGGCGTATATGAACTGGAAAAGCGTAAAATCTTATTGCCTTTTGCAGCCTACTCTTTCGAAAGCGAAAAGCTATTTAGACATCAATTTGCAAGTGTATGAACATACATATGTATGTATGTATGTATACTAAAGACTAAGTATATGAGGCCTTGCAACGGCTGCAATTGACGCGGTCATTTGTGCAACGATTCCAACGGCAATTGCTGTACACAGCTGTGGTAATGAGTTGCATTGCTGTGTTCACAATTTGCAGTATGTTGCTACAATTTGCAACTTTCCATTAATATACATATACATATATGTATATGTAACTATATGGAGAGGCAGAAGCAGCGCCGTCTAAATGTTATTGCAATAACAGAGAAATTTCAAAAATGATTTTTTGCTTCCGTCATTGCACTTGTTTCAGTCAATGAATTTGATTTTTTGTTTATATGTTTTTGTTGTAAAACATCAGCGCGGCGATATGGGCGATATGTATTTATTCCACGCATACGAATATCATGCCACTTCGTCACCTTGTGGCATACTTCAGCAGCAGCTCACGCACTACTGAATGCCGGCAATTAGGCACATTATAATCCCCTTCCAACCGCTTGGCGAACAAATCAGCCACATCATCATCGTCATTCGCTTCATTGCCACAGTGGCACTGTTGTGAAATTGAAACCGATTGGCAACATATGGCGCCAACTTGCCACACGCCAAACAACGTACCCCTAACCCAACCTCTTATGCTGCAGATCAACAAACAAACATTCAAAAGTAAATGCTTTTGCCTCAATGCAAGCGAGCGCTGAGCAAAGGACGGAAGGCAATATGGCACATTACCATGACGTAGACGCTGCCAAAGAGAAAGACAACATTGCAAAAGTCACTAAAAGATTAAGAAGTACTTAACCCATTCAAAAGATGCTCTCAACACATACATACATAGATGCGGTCTTATGTGATACAGACATATGAATGAATGTATGTGCAAGACTTCAATTACTCTCAACACCCTTGTAGGGAAATCTTGAGGATGAACTTTAAACGAAATTTGTTGTATTGATAATTATTTGAGAACTTTAAGTGAAATTTTAGGCATTAGTAAGCTTTGACGTTAGCAAACTGAGGTATTAAGACTGAATTCCACTTCAAAGTTCACACGTTTCAAATTTTGGACCGGTCCTTTGTGTTATCTAATAAACTTCTGAAGATTGTTTTAAGTCTTAATAAATATCGAAAAAGTTCCTAAGAATGCATCTAAACTCTAATATAAAAGACATACACTTCAATGGCGGCAAGAACCTCATCATTCGAATCATCTGTCTGCCGAGTGATATTTTCAAGTTCGGAAACAAAAATAAGTCGTTCGGTAGAAAACGGCAGCAGTTCCTAGCCTAATACGACCAATTTGCATGGAGATAATGTAGGTATAGGCCGATGCGTTGTCAGGATAAAGAAAAATTTTGTCCTCTACAAATCGAATCGTTTTTTCACCAATTTAGTATCGAACAATCCAATAATTCCGCATAATACTGATCTGTGGCCGTTTGGTTCTTCTTCAAGTAGTGGATATAGATCATTTCTAGACCGTGTGTATACCAGAAGACGAGGACTTTCATCTTTTTAGGACCGTCTTCACCTTTTTCGAAGCAGTATCGATGAGTGAAATTCACTGCTCTATACCACTGGATCCCTTGTTGACGGTCTTCTTCCGGATTGCGCTCATAAAGCGTCAAACTCTGAATCGTGGAACGTGGAATCCATCGATGGAATTTTTATACTCTCGCAACATGTTGCACAGAGTATCATAGTTTTGTTCACATAACGGTTGTTTGTGTCACCAAGAAATAAAAGAGTTCGATATGGGGTTATATATATATAAATGATCAGGATGACGAGTGGAGTTGAAATCCGGATGTCTGTCCGTCCGTCTGTCCGTGCAAGCGAATCTTGAGTAAAAATTAAGATATCTTAATGAAACTTGGAACACACATTCCTTGGCACCCTGAGGAGGTTGCTTTCAAAAATGCGCAAAATCGGTCCACTGCCACGCCCACAAAATGGCGTAAACCGAAAACCTATACAGTGTCATAACTAAGCCATAAATAAAGTTATGAAAATAAAATTTGGAACATATGATCGCATTAGAGAGGGGCAAATTTGGATGTAATTTTTTTTTAAGTGGGCGTGACCCCGCCCCCAAATAGGTTTTTTGTATATAACTCGCAAATCAATAAAGCTATATAAACAAAACTTTCTGTAGTCGATTCTCTTACGTACCCCACTACACCCTATGAAAATACTTGAAATCGGATAATAACCACGCCCACCTCCCATACAAAGGTTAAGTTGAAAATTACTAAAAATGGGTTAACTCACTAATGAAAAACGTCAGAAACACTAAATTTCACATAAGAAATGGCAGATGGAAGCTGCACTCAGATTTTCTTACAAAATGGAAAATGGGCGTGGCGTCGCCCACTTATGGGTCAAAAACCATATCTCAAAAACTACTCGACCGATTTCAATGAAACCTGGTTTGTAATAGTTTCCTTACATCCCAATAATATGTTGAGAAAATAGGCCAAATCGCTTCACAACCACGCCTACTTCGTATATACCAGAACTTTGAAGACAATCTGAATCGTTTACATTACAATACATAAAGTAAGCACTAGTGAAGACATCGGTGCAGAACTTTGCACAAATACTATGTTTATAGTGTGGCAGCCCCATTCTAAAAATCCCCAAAATCGGACCATAGGTTTTCAAGGCCCCATATATCGAACATGAGGACCTCGGTGCTTCTAACCTAATATTATGGTTTCCAACTTTCAATGGACTTCATACAATATATATGACGAATATGTGGGTCAAATTGTGTATTATATAATATAAATAAAGTTAAATAAATAAATTGCGAGAGTATAAAATGTTCGGTTACACCCGAACTTAGCCCTTCCTTACTTGTTTTTATTGCGATAGGGTGTCTCTCCGTGGGTTTGGAGAATCCACTAGCAGCATCTAATGTTAGCCGAGTGTTTAACATGAAGTTAGTTAGAAATACTTTTCCTACAGGGTTAATTAAGAAGCTATCGCCTCGGCATGGCTAAAGTAAACAAATTGATTTCTCAATGGCGTGGCGTAAAGAAGAAACCAACTATGCGTATAGCACACGGCAACATAACGCAATGGAAGGGTTAAAGAGAAACTGAAACGATTTAATTTGTGCGTAAATTCTCAATCTTACACGGCCTTACGCCCCATCGCCTAGCCGCGTGTGATATGTACTTTACGTACGTAATTTATATTTGGTGATAGCTGACTGAGTTGGCATGCGGCGTGTGGCATGCCACAACAAGACAATCGCCGTTGAAATGCTTCAGGTTGGAACGTGCACGCGGTTTTGTTTTCATACGCCAACAATGTGTTCACAACTCGCCCACTCAACGAAGGACGCACCCTTTTCGAAGGACGGTTAGGTAACATTAAGTAGTACATACACACATACAGTGGAGGCAGCATACGTGCTCCAGCTTCCTCCTTTCCCCCACACTTCACTTAATTACGCTCATTAATTTTGATGTTGCTTGTTGTTATTTTTAAAGCGATACACTTGCAACTGGTTGTTGTTGTTGTTACTACCACTTTGCTTCTGCGGCATTGAGGCATCAGCGTTGGCAAAAATGTTGATATTTTATTTTCGCTTCGCCTTGTTGCCCGCTATTGATGAGCTGAGCAGCCCTTTATGCCTTCTCCCCTCCCCCTCAGACTGTTGTCACTGAGCGCATTTTCCAATTAGTCACATTCCTGTTTACAATATGATTTTCATGGCTGCAATTTGGTGTTGTTGCCTCCATCTGTTGCCAGTCCAGTCCACCGGCTGTTTGCAGTTGTGTTTGGACGATTTAGTGTGGATCTCTGTTGTTGTTTATGCGTTTTCGTTGTTTTTGCAGTGTGTTTGAATTCTCAAAATCTGCTGTAAAAGTATTTAACGCCATGCGGAATGTAAACATTCCTTCCGTTCCGCTTGAATTTATACCCCGCTCGTAACTTTTGCGACTCAAAGAGCCTTAAGTGCCAAGCTAGAGTCATATAATTTTAACATTTTTATTACTCATCGACCATAATCAGATAATTAATTTGGAGTATTCATACTCATTTGCTTTTGAAATTTATTCCAAAGCTTGGAACCCCAAATAACAGGCGATGGCAGCGCACTAAAGGATTTAGACAGCACCTAAATTACAATTTAGACGTTCGGTAAGGTCAAACATAAGTATATGCAACTAAATTCAGAATTTATTTAAACCCGAGAGGAGAAAATAGTAAATAAGCTTAAGAACTTAGACCAAGCCCGCTTCATAATACCGAAAACTGATCGAGTTGGTTGGCAATTTCGCAAAACTAAGACTATGAATAAGAATATAAGGTTTCGGGGAATACGTTTTTAGTGCCTAAAGTCTTATCGGATTCGTAGCTTTGTTTTCAATTCAATGCTTGTGGAAGCGGATGTGTCCACGGATTTCAGGAAATTTTAAAATAGGATATAGTATATGGCAACTGTCCTGTTAAGATAGCAACCATGAAAAAAGGGTTTTATAACGAGAAAAGCAGAGGTTCTCCGAAAACGGCTAATCGGGGTTAACGACAGCGCACCATTTATTCTTCCTTCTCGCTGTTTCGCGCCAATCCTGATACTAATGCAGCCAGGTCCTTCTCCATCTAATCTCCAACGGAGTGGAGGCATTCCTCGGCTACAACCAGCGGGTACTGCATCGAACACTATCAAAGCTGGAGTGCTTTCGTGAATTCTGACAATATGAGCTAGCCAGCGTAGCCGTTGTCTTTTTATTCGCTGAACTATGTCAATGTCGTCGTATAACTCGAACAGCTCGTCGTTCCATCGTCTGCGGTATTCACCGTTGCCTATGTTCCATGGACCATTAATCTTACGCAAAACCTTTCTCTTGAAAACTCCTGGTTTTGTCGGATATTGATATCGTCCACGCTTCTGCACCATAAGAAAAGGTGAGAATGTTGAATGACATCTAGAGTTTGGTTTTACTACGTCGAGAGAGGGCTTAACTTTCCAGTGGCCCACTCAATCCTAAGTAGCACCTGTTGGCAAGATTCTGCGTTTGAATTCAGAGCTGACATTGTTGTTCGTGTTAATGCTGATTCCAAGGTAGACCAAATTATCTACATCTTCAAAGATATGACTGTCAACAGTGACATGAGAGCCAAATCGCCGACAATTTGCTTGTTGAAAGAAGATATGTTGTCCTCGAAACGGCAAACTATGATTAAAAACTATATCGTTGGTTATATCGTGCATATAATGTTGGCTCATATCTGTCGACGTACAACAAGCGTAGCTGAGAGACATCTCCACAGCAGTACCTAAGGCTGTATAAGAGCAAATTGTTTCTGCATTGTTTCATGACCGTCGATGAAACATGTACATATGTGCTGTTCTACGCCCAAGATCGAGGAACAGTCGAAACAATGGAGTTCACTAGACGAGCCTGCATTGAAGAATGTGAAGACTGTTCTATCGGTCGGATCTGTAACGGCCACTGTTTTTAGGGATTTATAGGCAGAGATCAGACTACATCGGCTAACAGGAAAAAGGCAAAATGATCACAGGGATATACTATGCCCAATTATTGAGCTGATTCTAATCCTAATTACAGAAAATATTCCTATTTGTCCCACCATGTCAACGACCGGTACACCCCTCCGACTTAACCACGACTAAATTAGTCGAATTAGGTCACGAACTCTATTAATTCTCGCCGCATTTGACACCGTGCAACTTTTTTCCAAAGTATTTCGTCAAACAGAACTTTTTTTGGCATGAGGAGATTATCGCCTTTCCCGACATTTATAAAATTAATTTTTCATGTGAGTTAAAGAAATTGGAGCATAATTGTGTCACGCCTATCGTGATAAAAAGTACTATCGAAAATACGATCTTTCTCAAATTTATTTTAAAATTTTATCATAAAGAAACACTTTATAACTCGAAGTAAATTGAGCAATTGGCTCAGTTCTTCCCTAATTGTCTCTTCTCTAGAAAAATTGACAAATTGACAAAAAATTTCAAATTTCTTTACTGTTTCGTCAAACAAAAATTAATAATAATTTCGTTTTTATTTACTTTTTTTCCTTTAAGCTTTACTTTATATAATGAAATTGTAAATCGCCGCGTATGTCTACGACTGCTAAAAGTGTGGTGCGATTTCCTTAACCAAAAAAAAAATGTTCAAAAAGAAAAGCCTGAGCACTGATGAAATCAACAGACAAAATGCAAAAAACAAGAAGCGAAAGTCACAAAGTATACCTTATGAACCACCGGCAAAATGGGAGGGGAAAATCTACAAACTCGTGGACGGTACGAACTTTGATCAATATATGGCGGCGCTCGGTGTTGGTCCTGTATTGCGGAAAATCGGAAACTCCGTACGACCGGTTATAGCATTACGTAGGAGTGGCAAATATTACTCCCTCATAATAGCCTCCGATTTCACCACGACCATACAACGCTTTGAGCTGTGCGTGCCCTTCGATGAGTTGACCTTAGACGGACGTAAAATGCGGACTACCATCTCGCTGTATAACAATGTGTTGATTCAACATCAAATTGGCGATATTCCTTCGACTATTGTACGGGAGTTCCACGAGGATAAGATGATTGCCAAGTATATGGTGAAAGATGTTGAGGCGGTGCGTGTATTCCAAGCGGCGGATGAGGAAATGTGTCGACAGATATGGGAGGCTAATGTGGCGAAAAGATATAATATATAGATAGATTATTAAATGTCTATTTTTTAACATTTCTGTTACCACAATGTATAACAGCTAAATTCGAATATGCAACACCAAAATTCAAAAAAAATATGGACCGCAGTAATCGCTTTATAAAAACTTCTCGAATTTAGCTGTTATGACGTGTGGGTATCGTAGTATCTGAAAGTATCGCAAGACGATATATTAGTAGCGTTTTGTACTATATCTCTCGATGTTATATTGTTTGTTGAAAATTGTAGTTCTTGGTTCCAAATTATTGTAAATCAATACAATATATGTTAATAAAATTTTGTCCAATAAATGTGCATATATAAAAATTGTTATATTTGTATTCATAACGTATCTTAAAGGCTGCTAAGCGTGTCAACAAATGTTATTCCAAATATCGTTCTAACACAAAATATGCCGTTATTATACTCTCGCAACAAAGTTGCTAAGAGAGTATTATAGTTTTGTTCATATAACGGTTGTTTGTAAGTCGTAAAACTAAACGAGTTAGATATAGGGTTACATATACATATATATCAAAACAAGTAAGGAAGGGCTAAGTTCGGGTGTAACCGAACATTTTATACTCTCGCAATTTATTTATTTAACTTAATTAATATTATATAATACACAATTTGACCCACATATTCGTAATATATATTGTATTAAGTCCATTGAAAGTTGGAAACCCTAATATTAGGTTAGAAGCACCGAGGTCCTCATGTTCGATATATGGGGCCTTGAAAACCTATGGTCCGATTTTGGGGATTTTTAGAATGGGGCTGCCACACTATAAACATAGTATTTGTGCAAAGTTCTGCACCGATATCTTCACGAGTGCTTATTTTATATATTGTAAAGTAAACGATCCAGATTGTCTTCAAAGTTCTGGTATATACGAAGTAGGCGTGGTTGTGAAGCGCATTGGCCAATTTTCACAACATATTATTGAGAGGTAAGGAAACTATTACAAACCTGGTTTCATTGAAATCGGTCGAGTAGTTTCTGAGATATGGTTTTTGACCCATAAGTGGGCGACGCCAATCCCATTTTCCATTTTGTAAAAAAATCTGAGTGCAGCTTTCCTCTGCCATTTCTTATGTGAAATTTAGTGTTTCTGACGTTTTTCGTTAGTGAGTTAACCCACTTTAAGTAATTTTCAAGCTAACCTTTGTATGGGAGGTGGGCGTGGTTATTATCCGATTTCTACTATTTTCATGGGGTGTAGTGGGGTACGTAAGAGAATCGACTACAGAAAGTTTGGTTTATATAGTTTTATTGGTTTGCGAGTTATATACAAAAAACTTATTTGGGGGCGGGGTCACGCCCACTTTAAAAAAATTACATCCAAATGTACCCCTCCCTAATGCGATCCTATGTTCCAAATTTTATTTTCATAACTTTATTTATGGCTTAGTTATGACACTGTATAGGTTTTCAGTTTTCGCCATTTTGTGGGCGTGGCAGTGGACCGATTTTGAAAGCAACCTCCTCAGGGTGCCAAGGAATGTGTGTTCCAAGTTTCATTAAGATATCTTAATTTTTACTCAAGTTATCGCTTGCACGGACAGACGGACAGACGGACGGACAGACATCCGGATTTCAAATCCACTTGTCATCCTGATCATTCATATATATATAACCCCATATCTAACTCTTTTATTTCTTGGTGACACAAACAACCGTTATGTGAACAAAACTACAATACTCTGTGCAACAGGTTGCGAGAGTATAATGATCAGGTTGACGAGGCGATGGATGGAATATGAGCGAAATCGGTTCACAACCACGCGTACTTCCCATATAACTCAATTTTGAATTTCATCTGCTTCGTTCACTTTAATATAACCATAACTTTACAAGGCTCCTGATATTGAACATGAAGAACTCAGTGCCTAAGGGTAACTTTTCACAGAAAATATAGGTAAATCTTTCAGATATTTTAATGTAATTCAGAGGGAATTTTTTCCTTATAACAGTTTGTCTCTGTACCAAAAATGGTTAAAATCGGGTCATAACTTTTCCTAGATCACATATTCCTAATTATAGGTTTTTCAAAAATACGATGGTCTTTATAAATCGTTTAATATGCGATATATCTTAGCAAAGTTAAGTGAGTGTATGATCTTCGATATATTGTATCTTGGTGGTGAAAACGAGTGATATCGGTTCAGGAATTACCTCAGTCCCCATATACTATTAATGATGATTTTCGTTTTTCTATTGAACTTAATGTCGAATATATGGGTCGAATTGTATTGTTGTTCATAAAATTACATCAATAAATTGCGAGAATGTAAAATGTTCGGTTGCACACGAACTTAGCCTTTCCTTACTTGTTTCGGTAATAAACATTGACTATTTCTTGCAGAACTGAGAATTGTCGTTGTTTTGGTTCAAAATAATGCGACATAAGTGGAATAACGACACATTCTCATCTCCCCCTGTTTATTTTTGACTGTTTTATGCCACTATTCATGTAAATGAGCGATGTATATGAAGACAAATAAATCTATTATCCGTAGGCCAATCCAAAGTATCAAGTAACCAATTCGAATATCAAAGTCGTAAAGGTCGGTTGGAACTGAAAAATGAGGGTGTCATTGGACAGATTTGATCCGACCGTGTTAGAGATCATCTAAAACAACTTCAATTATTAAATGCTTTCTGTGTATATTCAGACAACTTGTGAGAGAATCTAAAACTCCTTGCTGCTCAAGCTTACTTACTCATTTTTATAATAGACTACTGTACGAACTTATTTATTATATAGTCTTCCCAAAGTGGGTGTTTCAACATTTTTCCCGACACTTTGCTTGCAAAAGGCGAATTTACAAGTTTATTTGTGAAACAAATGTGCAATGCACGTTTGCAAGTTTTTAACTGGAAAATTAATTAATTCCCTGTGGGCGACACTTTTCGAGCAGCGCAAACGCAAAGACAGAAATCAACAAGCCACCACCGTATATGTAAAGCAATCTCTGGAGGCCTCAGCAACCAAGCGATCATTTGCATTTGCAGCGATCGAGTGAGAAGTGAGAGAAGTGCAAAACTGTAAAATAAAACCGAAACTTTTGGCAAGAACACAAATACCAAAGTTCAATTCCTTTCGAAGTGCTATGATAACGGCAGCAACAGCGACAACACTCATTGTCCAAGATGGGTATTGTATGAAAATTATGTAAGTTCGGTGAGCTCCCAAGTACAAGTTGTCGCACCCAACTGTAGTGTTGCAAGTTATGTACCGTGGACACTTTGGGCGGACAGTGCGAGCACAAAAGCGCAAGGCAAAGCATGCTTCACAAGAAAATCAAAAAGAAGAGAAATGACTGCTCGATTAGTATTTGCTATTCATATGCAAAAATGTAAGTTATTCGCCTCCTACAAACATGCGCGTACAAACATCTGTGAGGGAATTTATGCGAACGGACTTCCTAGAATTGCAACTGAACGCATTTTCTCCATATTTTTCACAGTCCGATTTCGATGCTGTCGCCGCTTCCCATGATCAAATACAGGTGTTTGATAATAATTTTGTAACGAGTGCGGATGCAACACAGCCGCTGCTTGAGAGGGACCACACTAGAACAGTACCAAGTGAAACAACAACAGATTGTATGGCTATGACCCACAACTCTGCAAACACTGCTCCACTTTATACACGCACTCGCCTGTCTTTGCCGTTGCTTGTGGTCCATATTGTGCACGCGCTTAACACTCTGTTACCCCCCTGTTAAGCATCTGTTGAGGCTATTGGGCGCGCTACTGTTCGCCAGATTCGCTTTGCGATTCGCAAACACAATAAAAACGACCGCATTTGCATACCGCCAATTGTGTATGCAAATATGCGATGCCGAAACTGAGCACAACTGAAAATGCAGTGCACACGATAATGCCAATGGACAGCGGAGATTGTCATTGACCAACGCTGACACTGCCTTAGCTGCAGCAGGGGGGGACACTACTGCTTTGGCGGCACGATCCTACGTACATATGTATGTATATACTTATACTCGTAGTAGTCAAATCAATCGGTTCGTGTGTGTTTTGTTTTCCTGAAATAATATAAGGAAGAAGCGTTTGTAATACTTTGTATCTCTACGTAAGCAAATGTTTCCAGACTGTATCTGTTTTCGATCCGATTTATCTCGGTTTTATACATACTATATAAAGCAAAGTCATAGTTCATCGATTCAAACCGAAGTTAAGCCCGCAATAATCACGCCTCCTTCCCATATGACGTTCACTACCAAAAAAATTTATAAAAAAACTGTAATCCAAAAGTGAGTTTTATTTTGAACAAAACGATTATTTATGAGTTTTAATTTGTTTGCTAAAAAATGCTTATTCATGATTTTTAATTAATTATTTTTTTAATAGTGATTATTTACGAAGCTGAAAAATTAAATTATGGAAGAAAATATTAAAAATTTTGTTAAAATTTTTCGTAAATAATTAAATTTTTAGCGAAAAATTAGCAATACGGGAACCCTGTATATGCAATTTGTCGAAACGTTATATGCGCTGATTTGACGTTCAACTTAATTCAAAATCTGTGTATGCACCCGAGTTAACACGTCTACATACGAAAAGAAAATGTGTATATTCTATCCGAGTAGATAATTTAACTCGTGGTGAAAAAGTGTTTATGCCTGTGGGTTGAACTTACCCGTGTATAATATAACCGAGTAGAAATGAAGCATAAATGTAGTATTTATAGTTTAAAAATAGGAAATATAATCATTATTTACGGTCCCTGTTATATAGGTCAATATGTAAAATATCTTAATTAAATTTATGGGATCATTTTTTTGTATACACTATATTTGAGGAGTGTCTTTTTAAAAAAATATATATATTTTGTCTTGTACTTAGTGCTAATATACAAAATTTCGTCACATGGATTATTATCTGATCGAGATAGTTCCAAGTAAAACAAATATGGAAGGGCTAAGTTCGGGTGTAACCGAACATTTTATACTCTCGCAATTTATTGATGTAATTTTATAAAGATAACACAATTCGACCCATATATTGGGTATAAAGTTCAATAGAATAACGAAAATCATCATAAATAGTATATGGGGACTGAGGTAATTCCTAAACCGATTACACTCGTTTTCACCACCAAGATACAATGTATCGAAGACTATACGCTCCCCTAATTTAATATTACTTATAACTAGGTAAATTTACACACGGCGATTTAGCCTTTATCCTTGGATTTGGTTTGAGTAATAGTAGTGATTGGCCTTCTATTGCATTCATAACTTACTAACAAAGATCTAAAATATAATATTTGTTAAATAAAATGCCGAAAACAAAGAAATTATCGATTATAACTAGATTGGAGACTGTTAATAAATTTAAGACTGGGGTTTCGGCTTCGGAGTTAGTTAAAATTTATAGAACTTGATGAAATACTGTTTATAATGTTATTAAAAAAGGACACGAAATATTGCAAGGACAATTCAACTCAGGAATAGATCAAGGTTTATAACAACATAGCATTTTGTTACCCTGCGACAACAACAACAAGTAAACGCTTTTCCTGTGAAACTTGTAAAAAAACATCCGATGTGTAAATAATTTTGAATACCCCTATAGCTTTGTTCATATCAAGACATAAAATGAGTATTTATGATATTTTTACGCAATATGGTAGATTAAAAGTACTGGGAGAAGGTTGGATTCTAAAAGATTCAAAAAGCTTGAAAGAAAATTTAAAGAGACTGAATGGAAGTATATAATAAAAAAAATTAAAAAAGTGAAACTGGTACAGAACAACCTATTTCATTACTAAAAAGGAACTTTTAACATTAGATAATTTGGATGTAGTACAGCGTTCGCTAAAAAATTGCATGAAGAAAGATATTTCAAATTTTCTCAAGAAGCAGTTTGGTAATTGACAATCCAGAACAGAATACTGAAATGGAATATACATGTTTATTGCAAAAGAGGCAATGTTTATCAGTGTTATGCGACGGAGCAGCAGTCCTCGAACAGAACAAAACCGAACTGCAAATATATATTCGAAAGGAAGGATAATTACAAGTAGCATATAAGGTGAAACAATGATCAACCAATAAAAGATGAAAATCTTTTATGTTTTATCAAAGGACATCAAGAGAGCGCAGAAGAAAATTGTAGAGCCCACAGCATTCATCCCTAAATTAATGGGATTGACGAACTCGAAGAAGACACGAAGAAGCTTGGCATTAAAAATCGTAATGAGTCCACTAACGACTGAGATGTTTGAAGGTCACATAAGGCTGCGCCAAATATAGAGTAACTTGGTCATGTAATTGCTAAGATAGGCGTTCACATTAATGTTGATTTTAAAGTGTTCATTGTCAATATTTAATACTGTATCAGAATAAGTATTATGGTCACATGATACCTGACAAGATATTCTACAGAAGCAATCCAACCTTACGTCGTTTAAGAAGTGTTATTAATTAATCGATAGTAAGACAATAAGATGAACTGTTATTATGTAAATTCAAAATCTTTTTCACTACTATTCTAATGACATCCGATTATGTTCCGATATCGGCTCCCTTAGTGCCACTTAAAATTTAATCTTGAATCACTTAATGAAAAGATATAAGACAGACAAAAGGTACTTTAATTTCAGCTCAAATCTTCTTAAACACTTAATGTACCATAAAATTGTCTTCAATTATTTTCACTTTTTCAAAGAATATTATCACTTCATATTCCTTTTGGTGTTAAATTCGCTAATTTAGTTGCACTTTGATGTTCGCAGCGTAAAAATTCGCTCTTGTCCGGCGCATCCCAGCTGTCGCTTCCTGATTTTAAGCCACTTTGCCAACAAATTTGATTTTCTATCTTCTTGATACCACAACAACAACACTTTGGCTGGCAGGTGTTGCCTCCTTCTCTGTTGCTAATTGTAATTTTTTGTAAGTAGCGCCTTTTTATTTTCGTTCGTGTTCTTTGCTTTTTTATAGGATTCTTTTGGGTCGAAAATCACCCCAAATAAATAAGAGCCAAATTGTTGCTTAATTAAATTTTTTCTTCGGCTTATTGCTTTCACAGCAAATGTTGTTAGATTATGGTGAGAAGGAAAATTCGAAGATTGGCATTCTGCATAACTTGTCTAACTAACTAACGGCGCTTTGGTGCTTTGGTGGTGTCGTTTATGGCTTGCCGTTGTGTGGGTACTGATTATGCGGATTTTTAAATTTACAGCGTTGATTGAGTGGAGGTGTAATATTTTTTTATTGTTGGCAACCGATGTTAATTTGATGAGCAGCTAAGCGGAATTGGGACAGTGCATAACCTGCAGGGAAACGAGAACTACATATGTTGAAATCTGTATGTTGTTAGAATAATGTTATGTAAAGAAATTATAGATATGTAGACTCGTTCTATCTTGGTTCTCTTCAGTTTTCCAGAATAATGGATATAGTATCTTCACTCCACGATGGACGATGAGGTGCATTATGCTGATGTTAGAACTATGAAATATTTTGTTATTAAGTGCTTTATAAGGCTCTCTTAAGGGGTTAGATGGGTTTCAAACTTTCAAAATTATGTTTAAGATATTCTCCAAATTTCAAATCAAGCCAAGTAAAATAAAATCTGAAATATCCTTTGGAAGTTCCGCCCATTAGGGACATCAGTTTGAATATAAAACTTAAAACTCGTTTATCTCAAAACTGAATTTTGTAAATATTAATTATTAAGAGAAGACAAAATAGTGTTTTTGAGGCTAAAGATTGACATAAAATCATGACATATTCGGCGGAATATTTCGTTTAACTCAAAATTATGTTTTTCAATAAAAATGAGTTAAATATCCGTAAATTACAGTTTAATAAATTGTTTTATTGATTATTTGTTAAAAAATGAAAAACCAACACATAACAATTCAAATCAGATAAATTCTTAAAATTCTTCCAAAATGGACCAATGCTTATACTTATACTTATATTTGGTGCTGATCAATAATTTTAAGCTTTTTTATAAAATTCAAAATTTTTTCAATTTGCACATTTCTTTTGAATTTTTTTAAGAAAAATTTTTAATTCTGGTTCGCTGTTATTTGATTTTTTCTCTTTCTTCTTATGTCTTCTTCATGTTGTTTGTTAAACCGAGTACTTACAAATCCCCGATGTTCGTTATTTAAGATACTCAATGTAACAAATTTGATTGTTCGTTATAAGCGGTTTTCGTTAAAACGAATATTCGTTATTTCGGAAAAATACTGTAATAGTTTAAACTGCCTAGATGAACGCAATGGAACATTAAACTCAATATCAGACAAAAGGAATGAACTACAAACGAAACCATATTCATTACCTAGGTAATGAACGAAGGGATTTTTTTATTTTTAATACACCCATTTTTTCGAGCCAATATTTGGTGAAAATTTTAGCAAGTGTAGTTTTTTTGCTAAAAATTCTTTAATTCAGTACTTATGGGAAAAAACCATATCTCCGAAACTACTCGACAAATATCAATGAAAATTGGTTTGTAATATTTTCCTTGCATCCCAATGATATATTGTGAAAATAGTCCAAATCGGATCACAACCACGTCTACTTCCCAAATACCAGAACTTTGAAGGCGATCTGAATCGTTTACTTTACAATATATAAAGTAATCATTAGTGAAGATATCGGAACAGAACTTTGTTTAAATACTGCATTTTTAGTGTGGCAGCCCCTTTCTAAAAATCGCCGAAATCGGACCATAGGTTTTCAAGGCCCCTATATATCGTACATGAGGACCTCTGTGCTTCTAACCTAATATTAGAGTTTTCAACTTTCAATGGACTTTATACAATATATATGACGAATATGTGGATCAAATTGTGTGTTATGTAAATGAAATTAAATAAATAAATGGCGAGAGTATAAAATGTTCGGTTACACCCGACCTTAGCCCTTCCTTACTTGTTCTTTTTTGGACACGTCATGGAGGATGATATGTATCTTTGAGATGGTAAATTGTTTAAATGAAATATATAATTGTGTATACATATTAAAAATAAAAATTAATTAACTTAATTGTTTTCACCCTTTACAACCCTCCTAAACCATTAAGCGATTGTGGTTTGATTTCAACCTATAAACCCTAATACCTTTTAGAGAAAATCAAAATTGTGTTTAACGAAATACAATTAAACTCAAAATATCTCGAAAAATATATTTGGTGAGCACTAACTGAGGTGACTATGTCAGGAGTTAAAGTCTTTAATAGTAATTGATTTTCGAATACCATTACTTTAATATATAAGTGCGTATGTAAAATTTTTCGAAAAAGAAACGTCATTCTTATTTTTTAAGAAATGGAATAAAATATTAGTAGTACTAAACCAAATGAAGAATATCTAACAAAAGTTCGCTAGGTCAAATTTTTTGTGAATCAGTGAATAGCCATAGTGAAGTTAAAAACTAACATCATCATCTAAAATTTACAATAAATTTGCTTCTTCATCTTACGGTATAATGCAAAAATACATCTATAAGCGACTATCCTTAGAATAATGGTTACAATATTGGGAATAGTGAACCGAATTTTCTTTAATATTTCTATTTCTATTATATTTTTATACTCTCGCAACAAAAGTTGCTAAAGAGAGTATTATAGCTTTGTTCACCTAACGGTTGTTTGTAAGTCATAAAACTAAACGAGTTAGATATAGGGTTATATATATCAAAATGATCAGGGTGACCAGACGAGTCAAAATCCGAATGTCTGTCTGTCCGTCCGTCTGTCCGTGCAACGGATAACTTGAGTAAAAATTGAGATATCTTAACGAAACTTGGAACACGTATTCCTTGCACCCTAAGGAGGTTGCTTTCGAAAATGGGCAAGATCGGACCGTTGCCACGCCCACAAAATGGCGATAACCAAAAACTTATAAAGTGTCATAACTAAGCCATAAATAAAGTTATGAAAATAAAATTTGGAGCATAGGATCGTATTAGGGAGGGGTATATTTGGATGTAATTTTTTTGGAAAAGTGGGCGTGACCCCGCCCTCAAATAGGTTTTTTGTATATAACTCGCAAACCAATAAAGCTATATAAACCAAACTTTCTGCAGTCGTGTCTTTCAGCCGTTTCCTTATACAGTCCAAAAATGAAAGAAATCGGATAATAACCACGCCCACCTCCCATACAAAGGTTAGGTTGAAAATGACTAAAAGTGGGTTAACTCACTAACGAAAAACGTCAGAAACACTAAATTTCACATAAGAAATGGCAGATGGAAGCTGCACTCAGATTTTTTTACAAAATGGAAAATGAGCGTGGCGTCGCCCACTTATGGGTCAAAAACCATATCTCAGGAACTACTCGACCGATTTCAATGAAATTCGGTATATAATACTTTCTTGACACCCTGATGACACAAGTGAAAAATGGATGAAATCGGTTTATAACCACGACAACTTCCCATATAACTCAATTTTGAATTCCATCTGATTCCTTCACTTTATAATATATACATAAGGAACCAATGAAGATAGCGGAATAAAACTTTACACAAATAGTACATATCATCTCTGGCTTCACTTGAGAAAAAATTGTCGAAAACGAAACTATAACTTTTCAAGACCCCAGATATCGGACATATTGAACTCAACGCTTAAGGGTAAATTTTAACCGAAAATATTGGTAAATCTCTTAGATAATTTAATATAATTGAGAGGAAATTGTTTTCTTCTAATAGTGTGTCTCTGTTCCAAAAATTATTAAAATCGGATAATAACATCTCCTAGCTCCCATGTACCTAATTATAGGTTTTTCAAAAATACGGTGGTCTTTAATCTACATATATGTATTGGTTAATATGTGAGATACTATATCTTTACGAAATTAAGTGCGTGTATAGTTTTGGATATAGTGTACCTAGATGGTGAAAATAAATGAAATCGGTTCAGGAATTACCTCAGTCCTCATACACTATATAGGACGATTTTCGTTATTCTATTAAACTTTGTGCCGAATTTATATGTAAATTTGGGTGTTATCTTATTAAAATTTCTTCAATAAATTGCGAGAGTATAAAATGTTCGGTTGCACCCGAACTTAGCCTTTCCTTACTTGTTTTCGTTCATTTCATTATATATTTTTTTCTGTTTTAATAATACAATGATGTTTTCCACTCGTGCTTAATTTTTTCCAAATGTACATATGTACGTATTTTTAGCTCCACCACATATCAATTCTATAATAGCATAGTATTTATGATAGTATATTTTGCCAAAATATTCGATCCGCTTTTTATATTATTTTTACATCAAAAACCCAATTTCACTGGGATTTATGTGGTCACATATGAAGCTGAATAAAAAAACGCCCCCAACAAAATGAAACCTGTAAATGTACGCAGTAAACACTGATGCAACGCAATGTTGGGCGGGGAAATAGAGGCTTAAGTGTGCTCAACTCGTCATCCATGAAGGCGGCATTGATTCGACTGCAACTACAACTGCAGCTGTGGCACTCACTAGCGCAACAGGAATACTTTTTTTAAGAGCCGCACCAAACACACCCCCGCCGGTGATGGGTAAGTGTGTTAGATAATGAGTAGCGTGCCCATAAATGTCTGCACAAACAACTGTTCGGCATAACTCGCTTGAGCCGAGTTTTTGATTTGATGTGCGAGAGGCGGAGAAACATGATTAGCCAACGCATTAACATATCAGAATGTGGTTTTTACTAATTTCTGCTGTTGCATGCTTGCCATTTTTTATTACCCCTCACCCAGTAGTGCCGTTTTTTTCAACACACTGAGACAATGCATTGTTTGTGGCAGTTACCAGCGTTCTACTTGGGGTGTATGTGTGGCGTTGAGACAAGTTGAATCTGCATTTATTATGCGCATTGGAAATCCTCTGCAGGTTCGGACCGCATCAACATGCAGCAACATAAATTACAACAGCTTGTGTGAAGCGTTTAACAAGCATAGTAAAAAGTAGAAAACAGGCGCAACTAACAAGTGCTACGGAGCTTAGAGTGAGCGTATACAGTGTTGGTCATATAGTTAGGAACGAATTCTTATTTTTATTTGTTTAATTGGATAGAGTTAGTACAATACAAATCAAAATTTCGAAATTCGTGGCTTCAGTCAAATAGAATATGAAGGACTCATTTCAGTGAAATATTGATGATTTCTTTCAATTGTTACAAGATTTGAAGGGTAAAGAAGCGTATATACATATATTATTCTTCAATTGAACCGAACGACGATTTTTAAAAGAATAACGGAAGCAATGAAAATTCTTCGCACTGGTGAAGAACTGATGAAGAAATCATTGACGATTTTAACAATAAAGAGAGAGCAGATGATGAAGAGACCTAAATTGGGGATTTATCTCAAGTACCATCACACGCAGAATCTTTTGAAGCTCTATATGCTGTTTCTAATTGATTCATGATGTGATTCATTACGCCAAAGGTCAATCACAAGTTATTTTCAACCAAAATTTTAAATTAATTTAATTTTAATTAACTATAAATAGCTATTATTATCATTATAGCTCGTGTTTTATATATCGTATTATCTAAACGACACATGTAAAAGCGATTACATAATAAAATTAATATTGTTTGATTTGCTTTGAAATCAATTATCCGGATTTTCGATGCGGATAATCGGGATTCTATTGTATACCACTGAATTTTTATATTGATTTAATGCAATCATATTTCCATTTGAATGGAATTTTGGCGTAAATAAGCAACTAAATTGTTTCTAATTATATGACCACTACTGTATTTGCTGATTTGCTGCATACCCTCCGCTACCTTGCTTCATTCACACTTAACGACTACAGAGTAAAAACTTTTTCTAACTTCTGTTGTTGCTGCCTAATTTCGCCCAATGCACATACCATACCAACATACATATGTACATACATACGCATACATACATATGTATATACGTCAATGTATGGCTTGTTGTGGTCATTTGCTGTTAATCCGTCAATGATAAGGTCAATTTGCCTCAACTTGCCGCTGTCGACTGTGTACACTTTGTGGCCACTGGTGCTCACCGCATCATATCTGCCGGAAATTCAGCTATTAAAGTTGTATTATAATCCCATAAAGACCCAACTTGTGCGCTTTGTGGGCGTGAGTATTAACTTTGATTTTTTTGCGAAAGAGGGAAGTCAACGCATGTAATAAGTCAGACATTGTAGACAGACAGATACACACATGCATGCATACCAAAAAAGCTTGCATAGTTGTTGACATATCTCATGCCAGTTCGAGTCTTCTAACCATTATTAGTATTCTTTGCTAACAGAAATTCATCACACATGTTCAATGTTAATATTTCTCGCGAAACTGTGTACGCAGATATATACACATACAAACAATGTGTGTTAGATATTTAATACTAAGCGCACACATGTGTATTATTGGCGACTTGCAAGCGCCGCATGCAACAAAATGTATACGTGGAGTAATTTAAACTTTGTTGTCATTCATCATAATCAGCTGGAGTTCAAATCATGAAGAATCACAGTTGTCAGTCGCTTGTCGACACCATTAAGAGTGACAAAGCTCGATTAGGCGTCAGCAGTTGTTTGGACTTTATTATAAAAGTTTTTGACGCAAGTTCAACGTCGCCGTGTCCATTGTTCTTCATTCGTTTCTACAAATGTGCATATTCGCATTTACTTACAGCGAAAGTTTTAGCAGTGTCATAAAGTTGACTAATATTAGAATGAGGAGTAGAATGTCGTATGAAAGCTCATCGACTATCCATTCAATTGTTGCTTATTAAATGACTTAAATAATAATGGACAACAGTAAAAGCAACCTGAAGTAATAACTTTTAAATAATAAAAGGTTGTCAATTCAAGACAATTCTAAGCTGTTAATTTCATACCAACTAAATTTTTAACAGCATTAATATTTAAAGTGGTATTTAGGAACACAGAAAGTTTACACAAGATCCTTGAAATGCTATTGCTTTTAGGAGAAGTAACTATTCGTGCTATTGAGACAAATGCCTCTTTCTTATAAACAGAATTCGGACTAGATTGGTCTTGCGACCGGTAAACTGAGACCGTTGTGGTGATAAATGCAACGTTTTCTTTCCCCAACAAAGGAGAATAAACCAACGATAGTACCAATGGCGAAATCTATGTATTCACCGACGGATCGAAAGTTGAAACAGGTGCAGGAGCAGGCCTCTGCTGTAATAACCCACATACAGAAAGCTTCTTCAACTAAACGACTACAATTCGGTCTTTCAGGCCGCTAATGTCGGATTAAGAGAAGACGCTAAGTGAGTGAGTAAATGAGTCACGAAGACTCATTGCGTTAGATCGTACAAAGAGGTATCAATAGAGTAGCAGAAATAAACACAGTTTCCTTAATCTGCCCTACACCTTTCAGTTTCAAATGCTGCCTAAAGCATTGGATGCTAGAGGAACACCTCAGACCTTGTAACACTTGCAAAAACAAGTCACACCACAAAATTTGTATGGGATAATGTTGGCAGTGGAGAGACCACTTATATTTTTGAGTGATAGAGAGCTAAGCACTGACTAAGCAGGGGTCATCACGAGCACTTATCTCTAAGAGGCCTTGGTATAGTAGAATCGGCAGAATGTGCAGAGGATGATAAGACGCATTATCGTTGAGAATGCTCAGCCTTCAGTCGGTAAGGATAATATACCACGGTCTCTAATACTCCAATCTAATAGAAATTGGACAACTGGGATGTAAACAAGTAAGGAAAAGTTAAGTTCGGGTGCAACCGAACAGTTGTCCGATTTCGACATTTTTTTCACAAGTGATGCCACGGATAATATAGAGTATTTGTGTAAAGTTTTATTTCGTTATCTTCATTGGTTCCTTATCTATGGTTATCTTATAAAGTGAAGGAATCAGATGGAATTCAAAATTGAGTTATATGGGAAGTTGTCATGGTTATGACCCGATTTCATCCATTTCCCACACGTGTCATCAGGGTGTCAAGAAAATATTATATACCGAATTTCATTGAAATCTGTTTAGTAGTTCCTGAGATATGGTTTTTGACCCATACATATGTGAGCGATGCCATGCCTATTTTCCATTTGGTAAAAAAATCTGAGGGCAGCTTCTTTCTGGTACTTACTCTGTAAAATTTAGTGTTTTTGACGTTTTTCGTTAGTGAGTTAACGCACTTTTAGTAATTTTCAACCTAACCTTTGTATGGGAGGTGGGCGTGGTTATAATCCGATTTCTTTCATTTTTGGACTGTGTAGGGAAATGGCTAAAAGAAACGACTGCAGAAAGTTTGTTTTATATATGTAGCTTTATTGGTTCGGAGATATGTATATACAAATAACATATTTGGAGGCGGGCCACGCCCACTTCCCCAAAAAAATTACATTGGCGTTGCAACCGTTTAGCCGGTTACAGCCGAATCGACGATAGTGCGCCACCTCTCTCTCTCCTTCGCAGTTCGGCGCCATTTTGAGATCCCAAGTGTAACCAGGTCGCTCTCCACCTGGTCCCTTCCCCTTCCTCGGCTTCCTCCGGCGGGTACTGCATAGAACACTTTCGGGGCTGGAGTGTTTTCGTCCATTCGGACAACATGACCTAGCCAGCGTAGCCGCTGTCTTTTTATTCGCTGAACTATGTCAATGTCGTCGTATAACTCGTACAGCTCATCGTTCCATCGTCTGCGGTATTCGCCGTTGCCAATGTGTAGAGGACCATAAATCTTGCGCAAAATTTTCCTCGGATGTTGACATCGTCCACGCTTCTGCACCGTAAAGCAGGATGGGAATGATAAGCGACTTGTAGAGCTTGATTTTGGTTCATCGAGAGAGGACTTTACTGTTCAATTGCCTACTCAGTCCAAAGTAGCACCTGTTGGCAAGAGTTATTCTGCGGTGGATTTCGAGGCTGACATTGTTCGTGTTGTTGATGCTGGTGGTTCCCAGGTATGCGAAATTATCTACGACCTCGAAGTTATGACTGTCAACAGTGACGTGGGAGCCAAGACGCGAATGCGCCAACTGTTTGCTTGATGACAGGAGATATTTCGTCTTGTCCTCATTCTCCTCCAGACCCATTCGCTTCGCCTCCTTATCCATGCGGGAAAAAGCAGAACAAACGGCGCGGTTGTTGCTTCCGATGATATCAATATCATCGGCATACGCCAGGAACTGTACACTCTTGTAGAAGATTGTACCTTCTCTGTTTAGCTCTGCAGCTCTTATAATTTTTTCCAGCATCAGATAGTGAGCCACCTTGTCTGAAACCTCGTTTGGTATCGAACGGCTCGGATAAGTCCTTCCCAATCATGACGGAGCTTTTAGTGTTGCTCAACGTCAATTTGCACAGCTGTATTAGTTTTGCGGGGATACATAATTCAGACATCGCGGCGTTAAGGCAGCTCCTTTTCGTGCTGTCGAAGTGTGTGGTGTGTGTCGATCCTCTTTTCACGGGTCTTCTCCAAGGTTTGGCGCATGGTGAATATCTGGTCAGTTGTCGATTTTCCAGGTCTAAAGCCACACTGATAAGGTCCAATCAGTTTGTTGACGGTGGGCTTTAGTCTTTCACACAATACGCTCGATAGAACCTTGTATGCGATATTTAGGAGGCTGATCCCACGGTAATTGGCGCAGATTGTGGGATCTCCCTTTTTATGGATTGGGCAGAGCACACTGAGATTCCAATCGTCAGGCATGCTTTCTTCCGACCATATTCTGCAAAGAAGCTGATGCATGCACCTTATCATTTCTTCGCCGCCGTATTTGAATAGTTCTGCCAGTAATCTATCGGCCCCCGCTGCTTTGTTGTTCTTCAAGCGGGTAATTGCTATTCGAAATTCTTCATGGTCGGGTAATGGAACATCTGTTCCATCGTCATCGATTGGAGGATCGGGTTCGCCATCTCCTAGTGTTGTACTCTCACTGCCATTCAGCAGGTCGGAGAAGTGTTCCCTCCATAATCCCAGTACGCCCTGGGCATCGGTTACCAGATTACCACCTTGGTCTCTACATGAGGATGCTCCGGTCTTGAAACCTTCGTTAAGTCGCTTCATTTTTTCATAAAATTTTCGAGCATTACCTCTGTCTGCCAGCTTCTCAAGCTCTTCGTACTCACGCATTTCGGCCTCTTTCTTTTTTTGTCTACAGATGCGTCTCGCTTCCCTCTTCAGCTCTCGGTATCTATCCCATCCCGCACGTGTTGTGGTCGTTTGCAACGTTGCGAGGTAGGCAGTCTGCTTTCTCTCCGCTACGAGACGGCACTCCTCATCGTACCAGCTTGTTTTTTGTCGTTGTCAAAAACCAGTTGTTTCGGCTGCAGCGGCACAGCTGCCGTTCCACAGTTCTCTTATACCGAGATGCTGATGAGTGCTCTTAGAGAGCAGGAGTGCAAGTCGAGTAGAGTATTTCGTGGCTGTCTGTTGCGATTGCAGCTTTTCGACGTCGAACCTTCCTTGTGTTTATTGACGGGCATTCTTTGCTGCACAGAGGCGGGTGCGTATCTTCGCTGCGACCAGACAATGGTCCGAGTCTATATTTGGTCCTCGGAGCGTACGCACGTCTAAAACGCAGGAGACATGTCTTCCGTCTATCACAACGTGATCGATTTGGTTCCGCGTGTTTCGATCAGGAGACAGCCAAGTAGCTTGATGTATTTTCTTATGCTGGAATCTGGTACTACAGACGACCATATTTCGACGACCAGCGACGTCGATCAGCCTCAGGCCGTTTGGCGATGTTTCGTCATGGAGGCTGAATTTTCCGACTGTTGTGCCAAAGACACCTTCTTTACCCACCCTGGCGTTAAAATCGCCAAGCACGACTTTAACATCGTGGCGGGGCGTAGCGATCATAGGTGCGTTCTAGGCGCTCATAGAAAGCATCTTTGGTCACATCGTCCTTCTTTTCCGTTGGAGCGTGGGCGCAAATCAGCGATATGCTGAAGAACCTCGCTTTGAAGCGGATTGTGGCTAGACGTTCATCCACCGGGGTGAATGTCAGGACTCTGCGACGGAGTCTCTCTCCCACCACAAATCCAACACCAAATTTGCGTTTCTTTATATGGCCGCTGTAGTAGATGTCACAAAGACCCACCTTCTTCCGTCCTTGTCCCGTCCATCGCACTTCTTGGATGGCGGTGATGTCAGCCTTTAGTCGTATGAGGACATCAACCAGCTGGGCAGAGGCACTTTCCCAATTAAGGGTCCGGACATTCCAAGTGCATGCCCTTAAATCATTATCCTTTAAACGTTTGCAGGGGTCGTCATCAAAAGGGGGTGTCTCATCCGAGGCTTTCGTCGATTTTTCATTAGTACTTCGTTTTTATGTGGTGGGACCCAAGCCCTACGCACAACCGCATAAGCGGGCTTCGCCTTCTCACTTTAGCTCGCCTTCAAACGGATGTCTGTTGGCTACCCAGAGGATACTTGGTCTAAAACCGGAAATCGTAAGCTGCTTGAACCATGTGGAGAAGAATCGTTTCTGGTCACTCCCAAGTGAATGACAATCAAAAACTTTCCTCACTTGCGTGAACTTCTACACATGATCCCATCCTCCATATGGCCATTACTAGGACGATCATTTGTACCAAATTTTTATAACTTAATTTATGGCTTAGTTATGACACTTTATGTGTTTTCGGTTTTCGCCATTTTGTGTCCGTGGCAGTGGTCCGATTTTTGCAATCCTCTCACGGTCCCAAGGAACTAGTGTTCCAAGTTTCATTAAGATATCTATATTTTTACTCAAGTTATCCGTTGCACGGACGGACGGACGGACAGACAGACTGTCGGATTTTGACTCGTCTCGTCACGCTGACCATTTTGATATGCATAACCCTATATCTAACTCGTTTAGTTTTATGGCTTACAAACAACCGTTATGTGAACAAAACTAGCAACTTTTGTTGCGAGAGTATAAAAACACAGAAATTGCGTCAAATCGGCCGCATTGTATAGATAATGCTTATTAGGGTACCTCTGGGAAACACAAGCGGCCTAATGACGTCTAAGTGTGGCCGCATGATGTCAGACTCTTTCTATCTCCTATTTCAATCAACAAAACTTGTTTCTTCGTTTCTCGAAGTGTGGTTGCTAAACAGTAAAATGGTGAAGGATCTCTTCATCCTGATGAAACTGTAATTTTTTCAGCAATGAAAATTCCCAAATTTAACCTTCTTTTTCTTGTGCCTTCGTTGAGATCTCTTGAAATAATTGCTATATTACCTTGAAACTTCAACAACATGTGTAGCAATTCTCTTTAAAATTAGTGAACAAAGTCGTAAAGCGAAAGTAACAATAATAAAGATTCAGATAAATAATAATGACAAATTACATTTTGTTCACAAATAACCAATCGATACCAATGACTATTGTTAAAGTATAGCTTCCTGATTAACTTAATAAATTGTATATTTCTAGGTGCTTAATTGCAATGGTAATCTATATATACAATATAATTGCTAAACTCTTATTCTATTTATATTATCCGATATTAATTTATAACAGCCCATTAGTCGAATACCTTCGACCCAATCTCCAAAATCAGCATAGACAATCAAATTGCAGTAAGCTTAAAACAACCATTTCTCTTTCTCAGGCAGTATTAATTGTGCCAAAACTGTTGTTTATCACAAGCCAAACACACCACTTAAGCTAACTAATTGACACACTAATTGACAACAACATCAAAATAAACTGCGACAAGTATTTATAGCACAACTACACACACGCACACACGGAGATATGTACAACCCGGAACTTAAATCCATGCAATTTCAAAATCCTCAAGATTACCACACTTCCTCCTCTGCGTTGTGGTTATCGTATTTGCAGCCGGAATTGGCCAGCAGCATATTATCCTTTTGCGGTAATTTATTGTCATTTGTGGTCGAAGTGAAAGTTATCGAAGTCATCGTTGCTTAATAAACAGTTTGCTTTAATGTCAACAGCAAGCACCCGCCAGCACAGCACACAAACACACTTTGCAAGGCCATTATCTCCACCCCAATAACAAACCAACTAGTACGAAACTATTGACTAGTGTCAGGCTCGTTGCAAAGCATTTACCTAAGTGCCAATAGAGAAAATATAATTTACAGTATTTGTGTGAGAGTGTGTGTGTGTTTAATCCCAAAACTTCTTGAACTTTTAACCGCTGCTGGGCTTAAAATGTCACTCGCCAAAATTGTGGGTTTGCACAAATATTGGTCAAGGAGATTTTCTCTCAGCTCTTCACATAACCGAAACAGTTGTACATTCAGTGGAAAGGACAAGGAAAATGTGTAGTAGGCAGTTTGCCAAGCTGTGTTGAAATGATGTACAATAAATATGTTTATATTAATGCATATGTATATGTAGGCATGTCATTTAGACTCTTTGACGTCTCTCGCCTACAAAAATTTTGTGTGATAATAGTAAGATATAGTTAAGTATGGGGGATGGGGTCATATGTAGAAGTTCACGCAAGTGAGGAAAGTTTCTGATTGCCATTCACTTGGGAGTGGCCAGGAACGATTCTTTTGCATATGACTCAAGCAGCTCACGACTTCCGGTTTTAGACCAAGTATCCCCTGGGTAGCTAACAGACATCCGTTTGGAGGCGAGCTAAAGTGAGAAGGCGAAGCCCGCTTGTGCGGTTGTGCGTAGGGCTTGGGACCCACCACATAAAAAAATCTCCCCAATGAAAACAAACACCGAGCCTCGGATGAGAAACCCCCCTTTTGATGACGACCCCTGCAAACGTACTAAGGATCATGATTTGAGGGCATGCACCTGGAATGTCCGGACTCTTAATTGGGAAGGTGCCTCTGCCCAGCTGGTTGATGTCCTCATACAACTAAAGGCTGACATCACCGCCGTCCAAGAAGTGCGATGGACGGGACAAGGACGGAAGAAGGTGGGTCCTTGTGACATCTACTACAGCGGCCATATAAAGGAGCGCAAATTTGGTGTTGGATTTGTGGTGGGAGAGAGACTCCGTCGCCGAGTCCTGGCATTCACCCCGGTGGATGAACGTCTAGCCACAATCCGCATAAAAGCGAGGTTCTTCAACATATCGCTGATTTGCGCCCACGCCCCAACGGAAGAGAAGGACGATGTGACCAAAGACGCTTTCTATGAGCGCCTAGAACGCACCTATGAGCGCTGCCCCCGCCACGATGTCAAAATCGTGCTTGGCGATTTTAACGCCAGGGTGGGTAAAGAAGGTGTCTTTGGCACAACAGTCGGAAAATTCAGCCTCCATGACGAAACATCGCCAAACGGCCTGAGGCTGATCGACTTCGCTGGGGCCCGAAATATGGTTGTCTGTAGTACCAGATTCCAGCATAAAAAAATTCATCAAGCAACGTGGCTGTCCCCTGATCGAAACACGCGCAACCAAATCGATCACGTTGTGATAGACGGAAGACATGTCTCCAGTGTTTTAGACGTGCGTACGCTCCGAGGACCAAACATTGACTCGGACCATTATCTAGTAGCAGCAAAGATACGCACTCGCCTCTGTGCAGCAAAGAACGCCCGTCAACAAACACAAGGAAGGTTCGCCGTCGAAAAGCTGCAATCACAACCGACAGCCGAACGATTTTCTACTCGACTTGCACTCCTGCTCTCTGAGAGCACTCATCAGCATCTCGATATAAGGGAGCTGTGGAACGGCATCTCAAACTCATTGCATACCGCTGCAGCCGAAACAATTGGTCTACGGCAACGCCAAAAAACCAGTTGGTACGATGAGAATTGTCGTTCCGCAGTGGAGAGAAAACAGACTGCCTACCTCGCAACGTTGCGATCGACCACAACACGTTCGGGGTGGGATAGATATCGAGAACTGAAGAGGGAAGCGAGACGCATTTGCAGACGTAAAAAGAAAGAGGCCGAAATGCGTGAGTATGAAAAGCTTGAAAAGCTGGCCGACATGGGTAATGCTCGAAAATTTTATGAAAAGATGAGGCGATTAACAGAAGGTTTCAAGACCGGAGCATTATCATGTAGGGACCGAGAAGGTAATCTGGTAGCGGATGTCCAGAGCACACTGGGATTATGGAGGGAACACTTCTCCGACCTGCTCAATGGCAGTGAAAGTACAACACCAGGAGATGGCGAACCCGATTCCCCAATCGATGACGATGGAATAGATGTTCCATTACCCGACCATGAAGAAATTCGAATAGCAATTACCCGCTTGAAGAACAACAAAGCGGCGGGGGCCGATGGATTACCGGCCGAGCTATTCAAATACGGCGGCGAAGAACTGATAAGGTGCATGCATCAGCTTCTTTGTAGAATATGGTCGGAAGAAAGCATGCCTGACGATTGGAATCTTAGTGTGCTCTGCCCAATCCATAAGAAGGGAGACCCCACAATCTGCGCCAACTACCGTGGTATAAGTCTCCTCAATATCGCATATAAGGTTTTGTCGAGCGTATTGTGTGAAAGACTAAAGCCCACCGTCAACGAACTGATTGGACCTTATCAGTGTGGCTTTAGACCTGGAAAATCCACAATGGACCAGATATTCACCATGCGCCAAATCTTGGAAAAGACCCGAGAGAGAAGAATCGATACTCACCATCTTTTTATCGATTTTAAAGCTGCCTTCGATAGCACGAAAAGGAGCTGCCTTTATGCCGCGATGTCTGAATTTGGTATCCCTGCAAAACTAATACGGCTATGTAAGCTGACGTTGAGCAACACCAAAAGCTCCGTCAGGATCGGGAAGGACCTCTCCGAGCCGTTCGATACCAAACGAGGCTTCAGACAGGGTGACTCACTATCGTGCGACTTCTTCAATCTATTGCTGGAAAAAATAATACGAGCTGCAGAACTAAATAGAGAGGGTACAATCTTCTACAAGAGTGTACAGCTCCTGGCGTATGCCGATGATATTGATATCATCGGAAGCAACAACCGCGCCGTTTGTTCTGCGTTTTCCAGACTAGATAAAGAAGCGAAGCGTATGGGTCTGGTGGTGAATGAGGACAAGACGAAATATCTCCTGTCATCAAACAAACAGTCGGCGCACTCGCGTCTTGGCTCCCACGTCACTGTTGACAGTCATAACTTTGAAGTTGTAGATAATTTCGTTTATCTGGGAACCAGCATTAACAACACCAACAATGTCAGCCTTGAAATCCAACGCAGAATCACTCTTGCCAACAGGTGCTACTTTGGACTGAGTAGGCAATTGAAAAGTAAAGTCCTCTCTCGACGAACCAAAATCAAACTCTATAAGTCGCTCATTATTCCCGTCCTGATGTATGGCGCTGAAGCGTGGACGATGACAACATCCGATGAGACGACTCTTGGGGTTTTCGAGAGAAAGGTTTTGCGCAAGATTTTTGGTCCTCTAAACATTGGCAACGGCGAATACCGCAGGCGATGGAACGATGAGCTGTACGATTTATACGACGACATTGACATAGTTCAGCGAATAAAAAGACAGCGGCTACGCTGGCTAGGTCATGTTGTACGGATGGAAGAAAACACTCCAGCTCTGAAAGTATTCGATGCAGTACCCGCTGGAGGAAGCCGCGGAAGAGGACGACCTCCACTCCGGTGGAAAGACCAAGTGCAAAGTGACCTGGCTTCACTTGGTGTTTCCAATTGGCGCCAAAAAGCAAAAAGGAGGAATGAGTGGCGCGCTCTGGTGGATTCGGCTATAATCGCTTAAAGCGGTTCCTACGCCAAATATATATATATATATATAGTTAAGTATTACACCGCATAATTTTTAATTAATTCAGCTATAATCGATAAGCGTCACCTAAACAACTCGGTGGATTTGACGAAACTTCCATCGCAGCTGCCCAATTTCTCTTAGGTTACAGTCTTAATCGACTGAATACTGGGTATTCGCAAAGATAGTGCTCTAGCGTCTCGTCATCCTCCGTGCATTCTGTCGATTCTGCTATAGCAAGTCTCTGCAGGTGACCTCTCAGAGTTAAATGCCCCCTTATGACCCCTATGACACTGCTTAGTTCTCTTTTGCTCAAACCTAGAAGGTTTTTGGCCTGTCCATCTTCAACAATACCCCATAGTAATTTTGTGGTACGACTCGTGTTACAAGTGTTTCAAGGCCTCAGATGTTCCATATTCCAATGAAAGAGTCAAAGGATGAAATAAACATTCGATCTTAAAAAGTCCAATGAGGGTATATAGTCCGGAAAATGATAATTACAGTAAAAACTGTAAACAATATATTTACTCTCTTGTAATCGCTAAGATAGATGGAAACATATCCTCTAACATTTCACATTGTTTAATTATTAAATAAAATAAAATATAAGTACAGAGACACCTCAGCTTCGGACACCTCTATTAGACGGACACCTCCCTTGAGCGGATATTTTTTCATGTACCTTAACTTAAACTTAAAACTTAAATTTTTGGAACAAATTACCCTCTCTTGGACAAAAAAATGGCTCGACGGTGAGTTTCCGCTCAAGAGAGCTTTCACTGGTTACACAAAGCAACTAAAAAATTCAAAACTTAAGAATTTAAGTTAGAATCTCATTAGAGAAGAAATATTTCCATGAATGAAAAATTATGTACCGTGTTGTTGGAGAACATCATACTCCCATATTGTTTTCTGTACTCTAATTGGCATCTAACTTTAGTTTTTGATTTGAAATGATTCATAATCATAATAATCAAAATAATCGAGTATACTCTAACTTCATCCTATTTACCAAAACAAATATTTATAGAATTGCTTCCTCTTGTTTTGCTTTTATATCACAACCATAGCGAAGAAAGGGTTGATTCTGTCACATTAAGTCCATTAAATGTCATTAAAATCCATTACAAAATATGTATTCCTGTGTTTTGACAAACAGTTATATTTTCCAGTGATGCACTTAAAGATAAGTAGCAAGGCTTACTTATATAAGTCCGTTACTATTTTCTATCTTTTACCAATCATAGCATGTCCACATTCATGTTCATAAATATAAATAATTATTTCCCTTGATCCTTACAAAAGTACTAATGGGTCATTTAAAATAATATTCTAATATTCAGAAACCCCTTTTTTCATTTAATGGTAAGTAAATTGCGCGTGAAATCTCTATTGTAAATTATGTCAGTTTGTTGTTTGTTAGTTGTAACTCAGAAATATAACTTGTTATACGTGTCTTACCCAGTATAATGGTGTGGATCTCATATACCTATAATATATTATTATATATTTTTGAAAAAAACTTGGCAACAATTGGATAAATGGTGAATAACAGAAAAACCATATAAAAATGCATTTATGAGGGCAGTTAAGATACATTAAATATTAACATAGAAAATAAAAATGTATTTTTCCTTCCTTTTAACCAGAGATGCTCTAAGTCCTTTAATCCTTCTGGATGTCTGCAAGTCGTGGTCGTACGAGGCCAAATCTATCTGGAAAATAAATTGAATGAAGCAGGAGTAACATATATGAACTTTTTTGTTCATCTCGTTATGTAACCGGTGCAATAATTAGGCATAGTAGAGTTCTGTAACTGAAAGCCCTGAGCTCGGAGTCCTGAAAACGGTGGCCAATAGCACAGCAGGTTCACAAGGTCCAAGTTTCATCGACGGTTACGATTGGAGACTCTATAGAATTGCCTTTAACTGCGTTAGCCTCTACTGTGATGAAGTTTCCGGAGTGAGCAAATACGGCACCGTTGGCATCGTGCCAACAGCTTTTTCATACATAATATCTGATGCAGGATAGGACTTTTGTCAAGTTATTCTTCGTCCAGCACAGAGTACGTATTACCACAAGTCACCATGTGACCACCTTGAAACTCGTAAAACCAACGATCGAACGTCACTATATATAGCATTCAAGCCCTCTTTCATTCCATTCGCTCTCTTTCTCTGTTTTTAAATCCACCCTCACGCCCACTTCCACTTCCACTCGTTACGTTGCGAGAGTTGATGCTCTTTCATAGTTTTGAACGACACTGTTACATACCGTTATTTCATCAACCACTTCAATGTTTAATTTATTCAAAAATTTTATAAATAACAATTAGTTAAATATTTTCAAATATTTAGTTTTGATAATTAAACGTACAACAACCACCATATAATTGCGGCATACCTTATTCAAAACCATAAATATCAATTTTTGTTTATTTATTTTATTTTAATATTATGAATTAGCATATCTCTAATTAATAAAATCATTTTTGGGAATTTCATGGTATTCCGCTTCACTTAGCGATACCGTTGGATGTCGACTACATTTGTTCGTGTTTGTGTTTGTAAATATTTACAGGCATGTAAATGTGTAGTTACAAACATTTTCAGCTTCGGCTCGGCTCAATTCATAAAACACCCATCGTCCAAAAATATTCAGATTGCGGAAGCACAAGTGGCGCAAATGACACGCAATTAGTTATAATTTCACCACACATCACAACTTTTTAAATATATTACTAAATCCCACACCCCTGAATTGTTTCAAATATTTTTTTCAGCGCGATACGTTGGATGTTAACTCATTGAAATTATGAAATCGTATGAACGTAAATATAGATGTAGATACATATTTTTGTTATTGTAGTATATAGTATAAATAGGTGTAATACATATGTACATATATCTCCCTCTCTCTTCGAGCATTATGTGCACAGCTAATTAAAAGTAAATTATTCATTTTAATTTTAATGGGTGGCCATTTAGCATTTTATTCAGTGTGTTTCAGTGTGTAACAGAGATTAATTCGACCTGCATTTGGTGAGGTGACAACACGTGTTACAAAATGAAAAATTTATGGGACTTAAATTTCTGTAATATTATGTGATAATATTGTCATTGTATATATTGTATATACATAAATCTATCTTACTTCTATATATAGACCCATTTTTAGAGCAAAGTTAATGTTAAACAAGTAAGGATCGGGTGCAACCGAACATTTTATACTCTCGCAATTTATTGATGTAATTTTATTAAAATAACACAATTTAACCCATATATTCGGCATAAAGTCCAATAGAAAAACGAAAATCTATATATGATGATTCAAATTTTTAATTTTTTTTTGTTTGTTTTTTTGGTTTTTGCTTTTTTTTTAATTATAATTTTAAATAAAAAACAAAAACAAAAAAAAAATTAAAAATTTGAAAAATACAAAAAAATTAAAAAAATTAAAAATATTAAAAAAAAAAAAAAACAAAAAGGGATTAAATGTCTGCTACGTCCACGTCGTTAATCCTGGGTTACGCTAAATTCTGATAATAATAGTGCATAAATCAATGATTTTTCATCATGTTCTGAGTTGGTTTTTTATTTGTAGCTCATACAAATATTGCTGTCCCAAAATTCCCTTTGGGGGGTAAAAAGGTGATGAAATAAGGAACATTTTAAGATATTTTCGAAAAAAATCGAGAGGGGCATAAGATGTTAAAAATTCCAAAAAAAAATTTTTTTAATTTTTTGCTATGAAATATTAATTTTAAAAATTTTTACGATATACAGTTTCAAAATTTGAGAAATTCTGTACAAAAAAGTCACATGTTGTTTTAAAATCTGTTCATTAGTTTTAAAGTTATGGCGGTTCGAACATTTTTTTACAAAAAACTTTGGCCCCTTATAATATGGCAACCCCGCGTTACACAGACCTAAAACCATATGTTTTATTTTAGGTTTTACATGTACTATAAGATATATAATTGCCAAAGGAAATAAAGAACTTTATTTTTCAAGTGGCTTTTTTTCCAGAGAATGCCCCATATATGTAAGCTGAGGTAATTCCTGAACCAATTTCACTCATACATTATATCTAATATTATATGCTCACTTAATTTGGCTAAGATATTTCACATGTTATATTGGCAAATATCTCCCATTTTAAACCATCTGCAGAGGGCTGGATACACAAAAAAGCTTAATGTTTGAGTGCCGCATGATTTGACGCAAAAAAAACCTTCTGGGCCGAATCAACGCCTGCGATATGCTGCTAAAACGTAAATGCGAAAAATGGATCACATACGACAATATCAAGCCGAAACGGTCGTGGTCGAAGGCCGGTGAATCGTGCCAAACAGAGGCCAAGCCGGGATTGACGGCCAGGAAGGTTTTGCTGTGTGTTTGGTGGAATTGGAAGGGAATAATACACTACGAGTTGCTCCCATATGGCCAGACGCTTAATTCTACCATCTACTGTGAACAACTGGACCGCTTGAGGCAGACGATCGACCAGAAGCGTCCAGAATTGGCCAACTGGAAGGGTGTAGTGTTCCACAAGGACAACGCCAGACCACACACTTTGTTGATGACTCGTCAGAAGCTACGAGAGCTCGGATGAGAGGTTTTATAGCATCCACCATATAACCCGGACATAACGCCAAGTGATTACCGCATGTTCCTGTCCATGGCGAACGCCCTTCGTGGAGTAAAGTTGAACTCAAAAAGGCTTGTGAAAAGTGACTGTCCGAGTTCCTCGCAAATAAGGAGGGGGGCTTCTACGAGGGGGTATTATGAAGTTGCCGTCTAGATGGAAACAGATTATCGAACGAAAAGGAGCATATTTGAACAAAATCCGATAACTGCAACACTTTTAAGTTACAACAAGGCACTGAGTTCTTCATATTCGATATCCGGGGCATTGAAAAGTTATGGTCCGATTTTGAAAATTTTTTCACAAGTGATGCCACAGATCATTCACAGTATTTTTAGTTTGAGTTCTATGGGAAGAAGATATTTTATGGTATTATTCTTCCGCGACATTTAAAATATAATATCTAATAATTTTCGAATTTAATTTAATATTCCTGGCATCATTATTTAGAGAAGCATTATTTAGAATAACACCGATATATGGGAGTTATTACTTTTGATTGATTATTTGATTTTCTCGATTTTTACACTGTGGAATGTTAGTTACTCGTATTGTACTTAAATATACAATCGTGGAAACCACATCTAACTTCACACTTTTCTTAATTCTCTTTATTTTAAGATAGAATGTGGTATTTTGGTGAACCAGGCACAATAGCTTCAAAACATTTTGTCTCTGTAACGCTCGCTCTCAAGAAGTTTTCAGCTATATAATGTAGAGTTTTTTTTGGAAATAAGGTCTTTTGGACTGACATTTGGGCCCAATTCACACACAATACATACACACTGGACCAAAATGGTCCAGTCAGATCAACAATTGAGCGTCTAGTGGAAATTGAATTCACAGGCATAGTACCAAATGTTCCCGTGCCAGAGTTTCGAGAATATTAATGCCGCTAGCGCATCAATTGAGGAGGACCCAAATCAGCTTCTCACACGTCGTTCTCAAGCGTTGGGCATCTCTGCGACGTCGTTGTGGCGAATTTTGCGAAAAGATCTTGGCCTACATCCTTAAAGATCAAATTGATGCAAAAGCTGAATCAGCTTGACCCGCAGAAATGTCATATATTCGTGAATTGGGCTGAGCAACAACTTGAAAATTATACGGAATTTCATGGAAAAACATGTACAGCGATATGGTTCATTTCTGTCGGAATGGCTACGTCAATAAGCATAATATGCGTTATTGGTCAGAACGTACTCTATGAATATGAGTTGCATCCCGAAAAAATTATAGTTTGGTGCAGTTTATGGGCTGGGGCCGTCATTGGGCCGTACTTCTCCCGTTATGTTCAAGACCGGCACGTTACTGTGAATGGGAATAGCTACCGCTCAATGATAACCGAATATTTTTGACCCGAATTGGATGATATGGACTAGAACAAAATGTATTACCAACAGGACGGCATCACAAACCCCACAGCGAATGTCACAATCGATTTATTGAAAACCAAGTTTGGTGAACGTGTTATCTCACGAAATGACCAGTCAATTGACTGCCTCGGTCGTGCGTTAGACTATTTCCTATGGAGCTACGTAAAATCTATGGTCTATGGCAACAAGCTAGCGACGATTGATGAACTTGAATATTGAACGTGAAATTACAGCAATATTGGCAGGTTTATAATTGAAAACCGTCCAAAATTGAGTTCAGCGTGTGAGCGAAAAAGTATGATGATGTTTTAGTGGAAAAAGATTATTTATATGATACTAAGTGTCTATGCTAATTAGCTGACAACAGCTGTATATAGAAATGTACACTTAAAATTTTAAATGATTAATATTGGGTTAAAATATGAAAGATATCGAGTGTTAAAAATTCTTTCAGAAATACCCGATAGTTCAGAAAGAGATCCATGCGAACAATTTATTTTATATTTGCCGGAGGCAAACCTGGATTTAACAACAAGTAGTTTTGGTTAGATTTCTCTTTAATATCTTTTTTATATGTTTTATATTTATGTATATCTTTATATATATGTACATATGAATATATGTATGTCACTGTAAACATAAACAATTTCAAATATTTAATATTACTTTGTGGATTTTTATGTAATTACCAGATGTTCCAAAATGTCGATTAAAAGTGAACAAACAATAAGTTTAAATTTTTTTTTATTTTTTCGCTTAACTTATACATAACCAATCTTTGTACATGAGTATATGTATGTATGTGGTTGTACACACGTGTATCGCGAGCAAACATCATAAATCACAGTGTGCCAGTTGTCGTTTAATAAACACCATTTTTGGTTACTCATCATGTTGTGATCGGTGGTCATTTTGTGTTGTACTTGCATGTTGTATGTTGTAAACGTATTCGTTTTTTACTGTTTTTCTCCAACTTTTTTATGTTCGCCTGCATACATATGTATATGTGTGTTTGTTGTTTAAGCCATTTTTAATTCATGTCAACTGCGCTTTGTATTCCATAGCGAGCGGCCAAGCAGGCCGAATAGCCCACCATTTGTTGTATTGTTGTAGCGGTGTACTTTTGGGCATTCGCTGCAATTAAGATGACCAGACTTGTCGGCCAGACTGTGGCTAGCGGTCGATTACTGTCGGCGTATGGCTCTTGTATTGTGTTTGTCAATCGAAATCAATGACCGTTTGCCCAGCTGCGTTTTTAATTTGATTCGCAGTAAGTCGCGCACATTTTTCATTTTCATTTCGCAAAAAAAGAATTACAAATAACAATAATAAAAAACATTGCAAATAAAAATGGTTGCATATGTTCGTACATAAAAGTCATAATTTCTGCACAATGCGCGTGTACACAACGGATTTATCGACTGAGAAAATTTATGTCAACTTAATGAAAATTTCATTGACAGCACACATACGCAAAAGTATTGGACATTCAGTTTTCACATGCGAGTTTTATTTTTATTTCTTTGTCAAAAGAGAAGACGTGCTTGAAGTATATCGATAGCTAATGGTACTCAAATTTAATTACACTAATCAGATATTTTGACATTTACGAGAGTTGTATTAGAGACTTAATTAGCGTTTATAAATATACATATGTACATAAGAGGTGTATTCTAAAAATAACGGTACCTAAATTTCGTTTTTTTTTTTAATTTTTTTCTTCCTTTGCATTAATGTTGAGTATGTATGTGATTGGCGTTCAACCGTTTAGCCGGTTATAGCCGAATCGATGAGAGCGCGCCACTCCTCTCTTTCCTTCGCAGTTCGGCGCCTTTGGAGATTCCAAGTGTAACCAGGTCGCTGGTCCCCTTCCTCGGCTTCCTCCGGCAGGTACTGCATCGAACACTTTCTGAGCTGGAGTGTTTTCGTCCATTCGGACAAAATAGCAAATGTAGTAAGTTATTCCCGTGAATAAATAAAGATTTATAAAGAGAGATTTATTTAAAGCGATGTTTTGTATAAATTTCTGACATTATAAAACTCAATAAAAACTAAAATCCCTAAAAATACATCAAGCTTCTAGAGTAGACTAAAAATTTTAGTTTGAATACCTTACTGATTACTTATTCATTCTTTCAGAAATTAAAATTAATCCGCCATGATCTGCAGCTACAAACCATAATGTCAAATATATTGAAGTTTTCGGTTTATTTATCTTTTTAATGTTTTTAATTTTTAGTTGTGATCCTGCATATAGGTTACAAATGTATCCGTTGAAATATTATTTCAGTAAGATTTTAATCTGACTTCAGCAATTCTTCCGATGCTTAATCGTCCAACTTTTCAGATTCAGTCAACGGTCAAAGTCGAGTAAATAATATACGTTCCCAACTTCCAATAGCATTAGAGTCGGACATTCATATGTTGTTGTTGTTGTTGTTGTAGATCAAACGTTTTTAAGAATGTTGAAGATTTGACAGTCCTTTGCTAGACAGTGATCCGGGTCTGTTCCGGTTAAGACGCTCGGTCTTTTTATCTATAATTGTTCTTTCTCTGCAAAAGTTTTCAATATTGAAATTTCCAAATGCAATTAAATTAAACAAAATAAAACAACTCCAATTAATAAATGAAATTGTTATCCTAATATTTTAACACCATCGCCAGTCATTCAACAACAAAAAAATTCCGCAATAATCAACTTCCCCTCGCAATAGAAAAATTATGCAATCACGTTTTTTAAATTTCAAACGCATTATTTCGAGTTCGTTAACTTTCGGAATATCAAATGGCGTATCATCCGCAAGTCAAACATAATCGAGAATGCAAAACACTCAGCGTCAATATTAAATGCAAGCAGCAGTGGATGGGATTTCGAAAGCGTTAGGTGTGCAGCTTGGCTACAATGCCATTAATGCAAACATAAATCGCAAGTGAAACAAATGCGACTGCCCAATGGAGTTTGCAAACATTTCAAATATTCAAACAAACGCTGACACTCTGCCAAATTATGCAAATCTTTGTAGAGGGAAATTAGTTGAGGATTTGGTTTTACAATTCGTCGGTTGCAAAAACACTTAGGGAGGGATTGACTAGGGGAGTCGGTATGAATGCAAGCTGTTAGGAACATATTTGAGAAAAAATATATATTTTTAATTTTTTTAAATATTTCATATTTGTTAGATATTCATATTTTAAGCAAACGAGATTAAAAATGAATAAAATTTTTATTCCATAATATATTATCGATCACATTTGCTTGCTTGCAATTAGAGTCTATTAAATATGAAGAACTAGAGAAATATTTGTGAATGCGCTGAATTCAAGATTTGGAAGCGATTTTTTACAGACAACAACATTCTCCATAGACAGAAACTGGTAGTAACCACTTGGTGCCAGGTCTGGACTAGAAGGTGGATGCAAAAGAACCTTTCAAATTCTCGAAAATTGGCCACTTATGGGCAAATAATTCCTTCAGACGGTCCTATAGTTGATAGCTTAGGTTCGAAATAAGTTTGGTACTAGAAGAGTTGGTCTAAGTAAAGTACACTCTGCCAAACACACCATACACAATCTTCCTGGCCGTGAATCCTTGTTGGTTACCGTTTGGGCCTTCTCACCGCATTTCGACTACGACCATTTTCGCCTTATGTTTTTGTTACTGAACCACTTTTGATCAACAGTCACCCTCCGATTCTGAAATATAACGATTTTGTTGTGATTCATGTACGATTCGTAGATGCAAATTAGGTCAGAGCTGTATATCATAAAAATATAACAAATGTACATTTCCGCTCCCAAGTTCGTTATGCCTATTTACTAAAAATATCCCTAAATAAACTGGTTATACTCAGCATTATTTTAAATATTTATGGATTAAACCTTATCAGTGGCTATAGAATTAACAAATCCACCGTCTCCTTGTTCTAATATAGTGTCGCTTTTAAGATCGTCCAAACACGATTTCTTTATGTCGATATGTCTTCAAGATCGGATAAAGTTGCCAAAGGTATGGATCCCTATCCCCTTATGAACCACAATTGGTAGCCAACATTCAAAATTTCAAAATACTTCAATTCTGTTTTAACCAAAAACAAAAACATCGTATAGAATGTTAGTATTGAAATATAATACAAAATCATTTTTATTTCTTTGAATAAAGAACTCAAGACTGATTGGAGTGCAGACTTTCCAGCTCTACAAGTATTCAACATGGATAAGTATGGATAAAGAAAAATTAAATTAATATGTTTTTGGTAAGTTTCTTTGCATAAAAATAAGAAATAAAATGAAAGAAGCATCTTCGTTAAAACTTTTCGCCAGACATTACGAGATTTTCAACTTAAAACAATCAATTCTTGAATTCAATTTCAATTATAAATGCTACTAGTGGATCCGACAGACGTTGTCCTGCATGATCAAGCTATTAGGATTTTAAACAAAGTAGCAGTGGCATATAAACGAACAAAAGAATTATATATAAATCATGATAAAGATAAAGATATAGCTCAATTTTTACGAAACGATTTTCAAACATTCCAAAAAAATCTCTTTTACGGTAAAGAAATCATCAGTATACGGCAAAAAGTTTTCTTCATGACGCCTAAAGCATACATCTATTTGTACATATAAAAGCATACAAAGTTCTTTCTTTACACTTAATCTTTAAGTTGAGCAGATGTGCACACAAACTGCCATAACGAACTCGACTTCAAAAGAACTCACTGGACTTTTGCTCATATCTTTACTACATTTTACTTTATTTTTCGTCTTCTATCATTTGGCCAACTGCAAGCACTCATGGACACTCCATAAATTAGCTGCCACTTTTTTGACAAGCTTCAACACACAAGCGCTGTAGATATGTACACATATACATAAGTACATATATTTGTATATATAAGCTTAGTATGAACCAAGCAAATATAGAAAAGTAGTGAGCGAAAACGTAGCAAAATAAATGAATACACAACCACTAGCGTAATAACAAAAAAATCAACTGAGCATATAATTTATAAAAAAGAAACTAAACAAAGCAAGTATTTAATTTGCTGATACTTACTACGAGTATACTCCAGCTGCCATAGTTACACAACACGTATACGCCGTGGTGTGTCATGTACTTTATACTTTATACATACGAGTATTTATGTATGTACAGAGATTTGTAACTATCTGTATATGTATACGTGTGCGTGTATGTGTAGGCGGCGATGTTGTAGTAGGTGCCAGGCATTGTGAAGCTACTCGCTGCTTTGTGTGCGCTTGCAACAACATAAATAAAATGAAAAATCTACTAGGCAAATGCACTGGTACATAAGCGACTTACTGCTGGCAGACTGGCTGGACAGTTCGTGAGTTACACGAAGCCACCAAGGCAAATAGCAAAGGAGCAAGAGGCGGGCATGTCTACACACAAAAGTAAAGGGAATTGCGTACAGTTCACTATATACGAGTACGAGCTTAGGTACATTAAAGACAGTATTTGGTAAACGGTAAATATGAAAGAAATATGTGTGTATGCAGCAAGAAAAAGAACTCTGCAGTACAACTGAAATTCGTGATAGGCAGCAAGCGCTGTGTAGACTACAGCTGGTATATAAGAATACCCGAAATTAGGGAGCATGCGCCACAATGAAAGTCGCTTTGTTTGCACTAATAAGTAATTGCTGGAATTCGTTGTAAGAGAGAGAGAGAGAGAGAGAGAGACTGAGCGTGAGTGCACCAAAAGGGGAACAACGCACTATATACCAAACTATGTATATACATATATGAGCAGTTTAAGAGCTCAGGAGTTGAAGAAAACTAAACTAAAAAACAGTAGCAAGTTCTACAAGTAAGTTTGCCGCAGATGAAGTGCTTTCTTTTTACAAAATGAAATGTCTTTCGGTCTTTCTTATGTTGCTGCAGCAACAAGAATTATGAAGTTGCACTGTGTCTGTGCCATATAAGCCAATGCGCAATGCTTATGTGAGACTTGGCAACAAAGTAAACTCAACTAAGCAACACCAGCACCTGAACTGGCCTAAACTCGGATACATAGTATGCATGCCGCAGCAAAGAAAATTTACTCACAAAACCTAATTAAAAAGTAAACTGTGGCGGCTCTAACTAGGCGTTGTTGGCTGTTAGCCAATATTTGCGCTCGCTTGTATGTACATACATATGTACATATTTAATGGGTGTGTTAACAAGGTGTGGCAGTTGTATCGCCACTTTTCTGCACTCGTACTACACTGCATGCTTGTAAAATTACTTTGCAACCATTTTCGTTGTTGATTTTATTTAATTTAGACGCAAGTATTTTTTCGCTAAATTTCAACTTTTTTCTCACTTTTGCTCCGCCTTGTTGGTGAAATATCTCATACCGTTGCTGTTTCAACACGATTTTTTTCCTCATTTTCCTTCAATATCTCCTTTTAGTAACTTTCTGGCATTCTTTCATTTTAACAAATGCTTCACTTCTGCTCAATTCCACTTCTGCTCATGCTTTGCCGCCTGTCTTCCATTGCTTGCTGTTTGCTGCCAGCTAAGTATATAATAAGTTGCAGACATCTGGTTGCATGCCTGCACAATTGGCTGACCAATTGTCGCAAGCAAGCATCGAGATACTTTATTTAGTTATCTTCATGTTAACACACTTAAGCAGCTACTGAAATCTATACTATGACAAGTAAACGTTATTGTTGTATAAATATCGTACATTGTTGTTGTTATTGTCGTTATGGTGTGCCATTATGGTTTTCCATGCCCATTGGGGTGTTGAAATGGAATGGAATTCTTTCTTTATTCCTTTGTCTACGTAGAGTATTTACAGAACAGTGGTGAAAATATATGTATGTATGTTTATAAAATGTTTGATATAACTTTATGAATACATACATATATGTATATCCAATATATAAGTAGATTTTATATCAAAAGTATTTGAAATAAGTTTTAAGATGTTAAAGCAACTAAATTCCATATTTCTTAAATAGAATATTTTATTAAAGACAGTAAAAGAATTGAAGATTTACAAATAATTTTTTTTTTTCCGAATACTGCATGAATTGAACAAAAATGCTGAAATCAAATAAAATATACAAATGAAATTCACCATTTACTCATAGTAAATTTCCGATTTCGGGAGATTGTAAATTAAGTAAAAAACACGTACTCTCCGAATTTCGAAGTTAGCCTCCAAATTTCCTTTTTTTCCTTCCTTTCTTTTCTTTTTGTTCATCGAAGTTCGAAAAAATGTTTGTAAAAAAATATTATTAATTGCAGGATACAGTTACTAAAAATCCAAAATACGTATAAAATCTATAATGTTCAGTGTTGTAAAAAATTTTTCTCTCAAGCTGACACATGTTATAAAGGTCCAAAATTTGGAATTTGAAAATAAATTTAAAAAATATATATGTATTTAAAAAATTACTGGCACAATTTTTGAAATTTTACTTCTACTTTTTTAAATGCATTTTTCTTCTAATTCAAATATATATTTTATTTATTTAAGTGTTTTTTTCTGAAATATTTATATAAATATGCATAAGAAAGGTCGCTTAACCACAGTCAAAAAAGTACCATATTATTTCATAAATTGGTTCAGTATTTTACGAAACATTAAGTTTTTTTTTAGAACATTTCACTTTGACCGCTTAAAAAAACTGTGAATATATTTTGACCAACTATAACCCCAAGGAAATGACCAGTAATCACTCAAATTATTCAATTACGATAGAAGATAATTCGAACTATCTATACATTTTGTCGATTCTGTCTTCTCTAGTTCCTCAAAATAGGATTTCTGAAGTAAATTGCATTATATGATCATTCCTACAATGAATTAAAAAGATTTTTCTCTATTCACTCTGCTCAAAAGTAATTAAGTATTCGTAGGACAAACGCTAGACAGCTGAATAAATGAGTTGAACACACAGTCAGAACAAAAGTTCAATATCTCTCGAACCAAGCACACTTAAGTAGATAAACAGACGTGCAAATTGACATATGGACACATGTAGATACATCACGGCAAACCGACAAACAAACATTTTGAAGAAACAACTGACAGTCAGTGTAAACATTAAATGCAAATTGCCAAATTTGGGGGTGAAAGAGGGCAATTTCACATACATATGTGTGCACGCTTCACTGAATTACAACAGCAACAGGAACTGCAGAACAACAAAAACAACATTTGAAGGCAACTAATACAACAACAACAATAATAAGAAGTAAACAAACAAAAGTCTCGCATACAATGCTCGTAAAATCATGAAAAGTAAATGAAGCGAAACATATGGGAACCCAACTGGTGCCTGACGGAGCTGCAATCTAGTACACATGAATAAGCACACGCACACACACCCACAAAATAAGGTCAACCATGCGCTATAAAACTGATAGGCACACAATGTGTATATATTTATTTGTATATACAAATGTATAGGGATATAATACTTACTTATATGTGTGTATGTGTGTGCCTGAAGTGAAAGCACAACGAGTGTGAGCGAGTCCATATAACCAACTGGCCTCACTGCCGTCACTTAGGCACACATGCACACACACACACACCAGCACTCCAATAGCCTAGCAGTCCAACAGCCAATCAGAAACGTTCATTTCCCCGCTGCGCTAAAGAGGCGTAGCCGAACACCCCTGCATTCGCTTGGCTTATGCGATTTGTAAATGGGCGCAGTGCGCAAGTATGGCCCCGGCCACATAACCAGCTAACACAGCAACAGCAACAATAACAATGTAGTAAGGATTTGAAACAGGTTTGACTGTGCTTTTGTGGCCGCAAGTGTTTTGCGGCAATTCAGTTTAGCGCAGAAATCGCGTTAACGCGGGTGTCGCCAACATACGGAGTATACAAGACGAGTACGTGCGGACGGTGAAAACGTATTGAGTGCACAAAAACAAGTAGAAATTAAAGAAACGTTAAGTAAATAGCTAATAAATGTATGTGATAGGTGGGGTGTACAAAAAAAGTTTGTCATAAATGCATACACACACATAATTACATATACATAAATACCTAGTTACACATGTGTATGTACTCTGGCATATATGGTAACTAAAGAAAAAAAAATACATAAAATGAAATTAATTAACTGCGCTGCAGTAAGTTCGATGCAGTGTTTAGTGGCAGCAGCAGTTGTTCAGTAGTAATTAAATTCATGCACGTCGCCAAACTAAACGTCAACCAGCAGACACCTACGGCGACAGTTCGTTCGTGAGCGCTTCCAATTAACATAATACACGCGAATTCTATGATTGTGCCAATAAAAAATAAACAAAAATATTTAAAAAATTAATTAAATTAATTGCAATAATAACACAAAATAAAAAAATAAATGTAGATATTAATTAATAAATTAGTGAAATTATAATTAAGTAAATAAATGTGTTGATGCCAATTACCAACTTGCATTTGGTATAGCAATTTAAACATCAAACAAATGTATGTTTCATTGTGTAACAATAAATTAGTAAAATGTGCATACTGTTGAACATTATCAGTACCGTGATTTGAATTCACTAAATAATTAATTATTATTATAAATAAAAAATCTAAATATTTGATCAATCTAAAAATCAATTACACTTTCAAAAGAGTGCAAACAATAAGTGCAATAGTGTCATTTTATAATAAATTAATAACAACAGTTGTTTGCTTTGTTCGGTGCGAGCGTTTGCCGACGCCTATAGGCGTGTAGTATGGAAAGCAACGCTTTTGGTAGCAGCCATTTGCCGTCACAAGCTTTAGTCGTACTTTCGGAGGCTGCCTCCGGTTTGCATGAGGCTTTGAGGGGCCAACGGCCTTTCCCACCTAGAGTAAGTGCATGTACAGAAAAATTTTAATAAAAAACACAAAATGTGAATTATTAAATAGAAATCAATTCACGATTTTATGGAATATATGAACTAAACAGATTATAAATAGTCCTAAAAATTGTAAAAATATATTAATATTTATTTAAAGAAAAGGAAAACAATCATAAAATGATGATTACAAAAATGTAATATTATGAAGAAATAATTTTAGTATTATCAACAAAGCTCATTTAGACTAGACTCACATAAATTGTAACTAAATTTTAATGATTTCTTTCAAATTAAAAGTGATTAAAATGAAAATTTAAAATTTGATATCATTTAAATTTGAGTTTTGTAATCAAAGTAAAGTTTAACGGCATTTCTGATATGCAATTTCATTACTTCGCGTTTATTGCTGATTAAAAAATGTTCGAATAAAAATTTACTTAAACTTGATGAATTCTCCAGGTTGATTAAAACTTACGGAGGAAAAAATGTTTATAAGAAGAATCAAAACACTCTTTATATGGCATCACAACAACCTTACCTAAGAAAAGCACTTATCTACAATAATCTAATTTTAACGAATCATTAGTCGTTCGGGTACCACTTTCTGTCAAAGAAGACATAATTTAAGTTCTCTGACTTTTTTGTGTTTTATATAATCCATAGAAAATTGACTACCATAGTCTAACATAAATAATAAACTCTCAAAACAAGATTCAAGCTTGATCACTCAATCATCATTCTCCTATTTCAGAATTTTCTAATTCAAGTTTGTGACCTTTTTTATCGGAATAGTATTTTTGATTTAATACAAGATTTGTTAAACTTCAATTGAAACTTAAATTGAAATATTCCGTATTAAATGACTCTCATCACCAGTAAATGTTTGTATTGTAAACTACTTAAAAATACTCAAATCTTATTTTTTTAGTCGGCGAAGAAATTTAATGCTACATTCTGCGAAAACTGTATTGTATGGGACTTATTCTTTAACCACTCACAAAATTGCAAAGATTATTTCCTATGTTAAGTGGATGTTTTTTTCAGATGTCTGGTTTTAAATGTGACAATAATTGTTTCTTCTTTTTGACAGCTATTACTTAATTTATACTCACTTTAGTTTGTCATTTCATAATGAAGAAGCTTACTTCGGAACAACGTTTTTTGGTGACTTACTGCAATTTGCTGTACAAAGTGATCGAAAAGACAAACTCTCTTATATGTTTAATGAAGCTAAATTTTTGACCATTAACATTAAATTATATGCGTTCATTTCTTCTTGAAAGCCAGCTGGCTAAAAACACCCTTTAAATAATATTTCTAATCCGAAAGATTCCACTTTCAATTTTGAGGATATGATCCAGCGCTTACAACGATTTAGAATTGTGTAGCCAATTTCCAAGTTTAAACTCAAGGATAAGGCCTCACGGTATATGACTATCCGGTGAATAATTTGAAAACTCATATAAAATATGGCATAAAATAGTACACTCGGTTCCAAAAAAATCGATTAAAGTGATTATTTATCATAGTGAATTTAATTTTGAAAAACTCATTTCAGTGATACTTCATTTTCCATTTACTTATACCATTCTATATAATTTGTACCAGTTATTTGTTCGATTGTCCACTTCTTAAATTTTGGTCTATAGATACCATCTATAAATAATATAAGGAAATACAAAAAGATAAATAAAGCATTTAACTTTAATATATTTTTAGTCCGAACAAATATGGAAAAAATAATTTTACATTAATTTAAATATTTAATATTTTCATGAGCCTAACTGGATCACAAATAAAATTAGTTGAGCAATATTTAATATTCATTCGACTTTGAATTTTAGATAATTATTTTTCTTCCTATCAGATGTAATGTGTCCACTTATAGGCAAATTAAGCTTCGTAAATTGATTTTTGAAGAGTTGGTTCCCCAAACGACAAATTTTTCAATAAATAATAAACAAATTAAAATTTAAAAGAATAAAAATACTAAGTGAAGTTAAGTTGATTAAATAAAGATTCAAAGATATAAACTTATATATACTATATATATATATATATTATATACTCGTACCTCGCTACATAAAAACAACGCTTCAATTGGCAACTACGAACGCGCTAACAACAAATAATTCTCTCTCGCAAATGTTGAGTTGAACATAAATTATGGCAAATGCCAGTTAACGACAGCTGCAATTCGTGCAAATTGATCGCTGATGGATCATTCAAACAAGCAACCGAACATAATTACACACGAGCACATATTTACTGATCGATTGACTGGCAACTGCATGTGACTCTTTTCTCAAGCGAACACTTACTAGTAACAAGAATTTCCAAAGGAAATTAAACAGTTACACTAAATATGGCGAAAAGTGGTGGCAAACTGGTTGACGTTAAGCGCAAGACAGCCAACAAGAACTGTTAAATTATTATTAATTAATGTAATTGCACACATGTGGCAACATTTGGCACAAATTCTATTGAGGTCCCTTGAAAGTAGTCACAGAAGACTAAGCAGAAGAATAACTACTTTAAAATAAGTGGTGAGCCAAATTCTCAACTTATTCATATTTATTTCGAAATGTGCAAAGAATGTTTACGTAACACCCGCACTGATCCGTCAATAAAGGTCTAACTCAAGTGCTTGCAACAACTCTAAAGCGGCCGTCTTGTCTGAAGATATCTTTGCGATACTGGACATATTGTTCGCATGTTTAACATAACTTCACCCGGTTGGAGGCGAACTCAACTCCGCAGAGCTAAAGCTGTCGCACTACTCATTTTCTTAGCATTCTGACATTCGTGTCAATACACCAAATATCGGCGGCGGCGGCCAACAACACAGCGGCCAACCGTGATCAAAGCGAATATTTTTCATCATTTGTAGCATCAGCGTCAAAATCATCGCTCATGTTTACAATGACAGACTAACCGACAAACGGTGCACAGTGCACAAGAAGACGACAAACAAGCCTCAACTGCCTTGAGTGGAGTTGCGTTCCAAGTGAGCACCTATCGCACCTTCTTAGCATAACTGCTGTTCGGAGGACAACCAGTAGCTGGCAACAACAATAATAACAACAACAACAGTAATGAATAGTCAGAGTTTGGTAAGCAGCATTGGCATTGCAGCAATCATAAATCGTCAGGCAAATCTGCACACAATGGGTCACAAATACAGAGCGGCGCGATGTGGAGCAGCCGCAGCGTCAACAGTAGTGGCAACAGCACATAACAACTGTCTTTGCGACAGTGACAACAAACGTACAGTGGTGTGATGCGTGCGAATCAGCTGATAAAATTAGTTTTGAATATTTTGCTTTAAAAGTGAATTTTGGAGCTTTCATTACTGAAATTTCCTTTGAGAGGCTAAAATTCAAGAAGGAATTTTACCTTTTACATTTGCTTTAAATTTTGAAGTTGTTAGTGGGAATTTTCGTCAGGATTCTAAAACTTTACATTACAAAATTAGTTTTTCATTTACAAAACTTTTTATTTGATGCGTTCTCAAATTTAATTAATCCAATACTCTTTGAGAGGCTAAAATTCAAGAAGGAATTTTATCTTTTACATTTGCTTTAAATTTTGAAGTTGTTAGTGGGAATTTTCGTCAGGATTCCAAAACTTTACATTACAAAATTAGTTTTTCATTTACAAAACTTTTTATTTGATGCGTTCTCAAATTTAATTAATCCAATAAACTCCGTTTTGGATCCAAAATTTAATTTAAAATAGGTTTTGTTGAATATTTAAAACCACTTAGAATAATTTGGCGAAAATCAAGAATCGAAAATTACGTTCTTTCAATATTTTTCTAATGCTTGACTAAAATTAAATATTTTTGATATTTATAATTCAACCGAAGTAATTTAAGCACAACCGTGTATGCAAATCAATATTTTACCAATAAAACCATTATAAACATAGGAGATTTTTATTCATGAAATCGCATTTTTAGATTTCACAAAAAAAAAATAATCGAGAATTAATATTTTTACCGCTGTGAATTCAATGTAACGGCCCCAAAAACATAGGTGCGTCGATAGACAACATTAACCTAGGTAGGTATGTAGGTTGTAAGGCTGTTCCCATAAGGGAAACAAGTCCATTGAGAAGCCAGGATCCCTGCTTTACTATGTATTAGGATTCGACAAAGCACCCTGCACCTACTACAATTCTGCAGATATTTTTCACTTTTATATCCACTCTTACGTTCGGTTGTTCGAAAAAGTGAGATCCGAGATGCTATTCTTGATCTCATAAAGGCGGGACATTCCAGAAAAAAGTGATGAGATGATCCCACCTCGTCCTCCTCCATACAGCTTCTACAGCTATCATCCAGTAAGATTTTAACCTTACAGGTTTTTACCCAAGTTTGGTGTCAACTAACAAATTTAATAGTAATATTATAGGAGAGTTGCACACTAGTTTAAATAATTAAAATTTTAACATCGACTTGTTCAAACTAAACCACTGTGCAGCGTTGTCAGCTTATGTATTAGCCTCAACTCACCAGTATAAGTAAAGTGCTACCAACTAAATTGTTTTTATTTTTTTGTGTGTTCTTTTAAGAAGTGCATTGTTTTAGTTTTTTAAATCTTTCGTCGAACTTGAATACTAAGGCGTTTTAATACATTCAATATAGAAGCGTGCGAGTCGAAGCGCTCATTGAATGGGTGTGGTGATTTATTGGGGCAAATAAACTACTGTACTTGCAACGTCCCAGGCGCATGCTACTCAACTCAATTCGACGTTTTATGATCGTTTCACATGAATTTATAGAAAATATGCAACAAAGCGGAGGAGTAAAAAAATTAACTGTTTTGAAAAAAAATAAACTTGCCGAAATGTACAAATAATAAAAAAGGTTTATAATTTTATTTCAGACTTTTTATTTAAAACTATATTCTCAATAATTCAACAGACACTTTTACTTTATGGCGCATAATCAAAAAATACGTAAAATCGGCTTGGCAAAGGCTCATTTATGGCATAACATAATTCCTTTTGTGAAAAGTTCCATGAAATTTTAAGTAACTAACCGTCTTTATCAAATGACCAACTTCGATATCATGTGAACTAATTTAAAAAATTTTATACATCTGGGAGAGTATGTCTAATAAACTTTTCTTCTTCTTTGGTACTACAACCGTTGGTCGGTATAGGCAGAGTACACAAAACTTCGCCAGTTGCCTCTTTGATCTGTTTCCATTGCTTCCGTTGTCCATAGTCTCGAATTGCTAGAGCATCGTCTTCCGTGTGTACAATATACCCTAAACAACGCATTAATTGCATTTGTAAGCTCTTAACTATATCCGTGTCACCATAAAGTTCACACAGTTCATGGTTTCATCTTCATCAATTCTCATTGCCCATGTGGTCGTCTCCATAGACCTTACGGATCTCGGTTCGTGATATATATTTGAGCGCCGTACGGAAATCTTGAAATCATCGAAAGTGGAATTTGCTTCTCAATTGCCTACCTATCCCAAAATAGCACCTGTTGGCAGGAGTTATTTTGCGCTTAATATCCAGACTTAGATTGTGGGTATTTTTTATACTGGTTACAATATAAAGAAAGTCTTTCATTTCTTCAATTTTGTAGTTGCCAACAGTAACGTAGTTCCCCAGAGCAAAAGAATCTTTAAGTCTGGCCTCCAGATCCCTCACTCGATAACCATAAGTTCCACATCTTCGCTTATTGTTATTCTTTTTCAATTATTGTATTTCTTTTCAATTTCATCGGAAATATTGCAGAAAATTCTCCCATCTTCTTCTTTTGAGTTTTTTTTCATAACCAATGTAAGTGAAAGAATATCGTTATAATCCGACTTGCTTCCTTCATAAACTTCAGATGAAAGATTTCCTCGAATAAAGTCACGGGACGCCTACTTTATAGTTCAGAGATCTTATTGACCGTGTTACTATTACTCAATAATTCCAGCAAAATTTAGGACATGGGGCAATAAAGTAGCTGACAACAAAGGAACATCAAAAAAATCATCAGTATTTTGGAGAGCACTTAAATATCTTAGAACACACCATTTATCGGCTAATATCAAAAGACTCGAAGAAGAAACTCGGCCAAACCTTTAGCATGAAGTATGCATATTTGTTTTCTCATATACATACTCCCACTTACATTTCACCGCTGCTAAGCAATAATAATTTTTCTAAAGCAAGTAAACAATCCACACGCATGCACAGAAAATATTTGCTTTGGTATAAATTGATTTATTCATTTGTAAGTCGAAATAATAAAAATTAATAATGGCCAAAGTGTAACGAATAGTCTCCGACCGTTTGTTGAACCGCAACTTACACCGCAAACAGGCACAAAGCAAGGCAAGGGGATGTGAGGGTTTGGTTATTACTAGCCGTGCAACATATTAAAAATGTCAAATGACTTAATGGTGACGCGAGCATAATGTCGTCATCAATTCTCATATGCAACATACAATTACACTAAGGTTAAAGCAACAACAACAACTGTATAACAACAACTTGTATAAGAAAATCATCATCCCTTTGCGCAACAATTTCGCAATGCCACCAAGTTAGAGCTACGTTAGAACATACGCTAGTGCTGGGTGTTCTTTCACATACAACATACTATGTGGCAACACCAGCACAGCCACAAAAATTTGCCAAATTAAATGAAAGTTGTAAATATTTGTGATTTACCTTTCTAGCACGAAATATGTGAGCTCGCATGACATTTTTGCCGTCGTCACCGCAACAGGGGGTATACGCCAAAAATTATGATGCCTACGGTTCGCGCTGTACACCTACATACATACATATACCCCGTCCGCCGCACTCACATATGAAATATTTTGCGCAATAGCTTTTATTTTAATTTAATAACGCAACTACGACCGCTTCGCAAAAAATATGGAATAAGTAATATTTAGAGGATTTTTGCGCACTTGCAAGCTCACACACACATACATACGTACAACTATGTATGAAATAATTGCCTTGCTGTGCACATAAGCATTTGCGTTAGCGCGCACCTTTTGCTTACAACCACATATGTGCATATGTATGTATGTGTATGTACATTCGGATTCCAGAGCAGCGTTTTCCACATTCCACGGCAGTGGCTCAAATTAATGCAATAATTCATTGTAATAACTTAACTCAGCCAACTGACTAACTGGCGTGCATTGCAGCCGCCGCTTGTGTTGGTGTTGTGTGTTAAGTGTTGGGGACACGTTTACTTTACTACTGCGTTTATACGGGAGGGAGAAGTGCGGAGTGGCCGCTGACCACGCTGCTGCCACTTGCTACTCGTATTAGCTGCATTTGGCGTACAGCAGTAATATTTTAGATGAATGCTGTTTGTTGTAGTGTTTTTGCGTTATTTTGTTTATGTTACCAATTAAATTGTTCTTAAGACTGATTATTATTTTTTTACGCACATACAACATTTGTAAGAGCATAAGTGCATACTTATTATTACAATAATTGTATATATTGGAGTTTTCTGCTAAAATGATTTTTTATGGTTTTTTAATTAGTCAGTCCACAAATTAATTACCAATCAAGGGTAAGACAATTTTAAAATTATGCACAAGAATAAGACTTTGGAAGAATGTTCCAGAATGAAATTTCAGATATATTATATATTAACTTAACTTGCAGTTGATCACCAACCAAGGGGCTTAAATGATTTGATATCGTACCAAGTTGCTTGAAATACGTCAAAGAGTTCCTGGATATCTGATGTCAAAAATAACTGGTATTGTCTGACCATCCAGATCAATATTTAACTGCAGTGGAACTTCCATAATTCGAACTTCTATAACTCGAAGATTTCCATAACTCGAACTTTTGAATTGGCAATAGAAGTCAAATTTCATAGAAATTTCCTTCCATAAATTGAACTTTTCGACCAGGGCATAATACAAAAAATAAAATTTTACTATCGACGCAGAATATTAAATATGTCCCTATATTCGTATGGAAGCGAACAAAAAATATTATATTACACTTATAGATTTCATAAATCGTCGGGATACAGACCAAACAATAGCAAAGTGCAACCAACAAAGTTACAGAATACATGTTTTAACGTACATATGTACATAAAACTTTTATCGTAGTAAATAAATAAAAACAGTGTATAAATCTATATTTTAAAGCTTTTTAAAAAATTTTATTTTTTAATGAAAAATTCTATAACTCGAAGTTTTGTGGATTACAGTGATTCGAGTTAGAGAAGCTCCACTGTTTTTCTAATTTCTTTTTCTCGGATTATTTAAAAAGCAAAGCATACACCATTAAATTCTCGAAGTATTGACGTAAATGTAAATGAGAGCATGGAGTTTGTATGGAAATTTGGAAAGTTTGTTCGATTGGCTTGTCTATAGCAGTTAGCCAATCGATGACAGCTTATGTATAATATCAATATGGATATGCCTTTCTTCAGTGCTTTCCTTTAGTTCAATACTTTCTGCTGCGCAAATCGGACAATAAAATTAAACAAAATAAAATATGTATATAACATGCTCTTTAGACAGATTTTATAATTTCACGTGTCCTCACAACTATTGAGGAAACTTGGAGGATAATGTTAATTTCGGTTACGTACAATTCTCACCCGATATATATTTTTTAGTCCAAATTTAGAGAAAATTAACCACTGGGAAGAATAATTATTTTTGGGTCAGTTGGAGATTTTTCCTACAGGACACATTTCTACATGCAAGCACACCTACAACGTCTAATATGCTACAAAGGTACCTAGTATATGTACATATATGCAAGTAAATGCTTAGTACAATTGCTTTCCACTGCATAGAGTCACGCGCGTATTTAACAAATGATTTTATTAGAAGGTAATTGGTACTCGGCTCACTATCGGTGCATTGTTTCGCTGTAAATTATGACCGCAATTATATGTCCAACAGAAGTTTTATTGTTAAGGTTACAAGTGGTTATTGTTATTGTAGCTAATGTAAGTGTATTGACAAGCTGTTGCGGAAATTTTTGCACAAAATCTGCTTTCAAGTGTGCATACATACTCATACGGTATGTTTGTAAATGGATGTACTCTTTTATTTCTAAATACATAAATAACAATTACATAAATTTAGAAATCAGAATGTTTGTTTGTATGTTATCCTAGAAAATCTCTAAAATATGTGCACATTAGGGTGGAGTAACTTTTAACCATATTTCGTTGAGAAGGTAACACTACTCAACAAATCTGTAGAAAAAATTTGCTATTGATATGCTAAGAGATCTGTGGAAGTATTTGAGGTGCGCTAATTACGATTTTAAGGACGATATTTCACGTACATATTTTATTTGATGAAGCCAATTCCACTGTTGTAGTTTAGAAACCAATAGCTCAGATTATCCCTAGGACAAGTGAAGGTCTCTTACTTACCGTCCGTTTTTTCTGCACTCCTCAGGTCTCCTTCATCATAATATCCCAAATCTTCTTCCCAATTTTCTGAGGAAGCTTGACCTAGGAAACCCTATCCGTGAGGAAGGAATCTCTGGAGATTCAATATAATGCTTGTTTTTCCTTGAAACCCCAGGCACTTTTGTCAAAAAAGTAGAAGTCGTTGAAATGGTTAGATAGTTCTCGCCAAATCATTGAAACCGCAAAAAGTATAGATCGTTTACCATGTAACCAGTTACTTAGATTTGCTGCACAAGTTGACAACACAAGTAGGAGCCCCCTCCCGATCCTTAAAGCCAACAGCACAGCCAAAATATTTTCTCATTTTAGTAGTTGTCCTCTTCTGCGAATTAGGTTTAAACCCCGTTTCTATACCTCAGACATTTTGATACTGTTGACATAAAAAGCTCAAAACTAAAACACGTGTTTTCTTTTGTCAACCGAAATTACAACTAACTAACCTCAGGGACGTTGAGATGATAGAGAACAAGGTTAAAACAAAAATCTTACGTGTTAAGAATTTTTTACTATCATTTGCGATTTTAGCAACCCTAAATTAGTATGAAACTCTTATATCACATTTAAGCCGAGCGCGGTGGAATATAGCCCGAAATTTTTGATTTTGAATGATTGAAGTTAAACTCTGTTTCAAGCTTTATGGAAATTTTCAGAGTTATTGTTTGCTTAGTACAATTTTTATGCTTTGAAACCTTTTGTAAAAGTGGCAAAAATATATAATACTGTAATTTACTTAATATAAACCTCAAATAAAAACTCATATATTATTTTAATTGCATAGTAAATTTACATACTCAAAAGAAAAAATCTGATTCGGGAAGTAAATAAACACTTCTTCTTAGCCAGGGGCTTCAAAATTTTAACAAACATATATTTTCTTACTATACCGATTTAAGTTACAATATAATTGATGACCATACCATATATATTAAATACATATTTACAAGTGAGAACAGTATGATCATACTTGCCATTAAATGTTCTAACTATTTAATATGGAACCTGGTCTGTATATCGGAAAAAATTAATATTTTCGAGTGATACTGAAAAAACTATAATACTTTGTGCCTTAATTCTTTAATACATTATGTAAATGTTATGAAGATAATGCAAAAAACTAAAGTTGGTGTACATTCATTGTATTATTTATTAAAAATTCAAATATCTCGTTTTTTTTGGGGAAGCCCTTTAATTCCTTTAATGCAATGCAAATAAAGGATTTTTTGTTGGTTTGTTGAAGCAAAGTCTTACAACAGATTATGATAAAGCGACAAGTTGAGTGTAAAAAGCAAACAAAGTCTTATGCAAATTCCAACTTCAACCAGCTGAAGTCGGAGCATCTCCATAAACAACAACACCAACACCCCTACCAGCATACACGCAGCTGACCCACGCAAGTATCAATTGTAGTCCTCATAGCCGCCGCACCAGAGCGCAGAGTGGGCAGAGTTATAAGAGATAATATGCGCTGATCAGGGGTTGGTTTTCATTTCAATGGATGTGCACAAATCACTTTAATGCCTAATATTAAAATACACAAAGAAAAGTAGCTAGCTGATTATACACACCAGGCGGAGCGCGGCTAGTAGTATGCCAGTATTTTTTACATAAGCAAACAACAAACAAGAAATGCCCGCGGGGTGGTTGGTGGGTTATCCATGCAAAATCAGTGTTTATCGTTGTAAATCAAAGCAATGTTCGTGCTCATGTTCGTGTAATAAAATAAAAATTTATCGTAAACAACAATGTGTTGAGCGGTTGTTGTTCTAAGGTGGTGAGATGTCGACGGCGAACACCTGCGTCCATGCTTTGCATGGTGAATTATGAGTGGAATACATAGCGGTAAATGTCCATATTACCACTTGTTTATTGTTAGCAAATAGATAAATGACTTTTGCATGCTTGCATACAAACTTGAGAGTATTTCGAAATGAGTGCCCGGAAAAATGCTGCCGGCCAGAGCGCGACACTCATTGACAAGCCGCGCAGTAATTAATTGGCGATTTATTGTAGAATTACGCAATTAATCAGCGAATTAATAAATCACGGGGGTGACTGAAGTGTGGCAGAAAGAAATTGTGGAACAAGTCAACTATGTTGTGCAACTGTGAAACTAACATGATGCCCATATATGAATGTATTTGCAGGTGTATGCAAAGTTCCGAACTTTTTTTGACTTCCAAATCATTCAATCAAATGAATCTTTAGTTTGTTTGGCGATAAATTGTAGTACTTTATTTCGACTTCTTTTGTTCAATATAAATACATATGTATGCCTAATTTCACTGAAGAAATTCCCACTGCCAGACATGGGTCAATATATTCGTTTTGTGACATGCATTTTCAAAATCATAAATTGCTTTTTTGGTTTGAAAACATTTTGAAATAGTAACTGAAATACAGAAAACTGTATTTTCTAACGTATTTTAGTGTAGCAAAATATCTATCGTGAATTTTGAAACAATTGATCTATCCATTTATAATACTTTGCGTAAGTGCATTTTTAAGTCGCTTCGAAAATGGTATAATGGACTTAAGTCTTCTCTCAACGACTCCCAGTACATAAAAAGTTACCGAAATTTTTTCAAAAGTCTTTTTTTTGCAAGCCGTAGTATGCTTGTTTAAATCTCCAAATCACTAATCAATTATCTTCCGCATTCGACTGTAGGATCAAAATGTACTTTGTTGAGTGCATATTCCATAAAACAAAGTAAGTTGCAGTCAGGAATATTTAATACACTTTATTTTATAATAACTTATCAGTTGGCGTATCAAAGAGAATAAAATGTATATAATTATGTACAAAACCAGAATTGTTAATTAAGAAAATTTCTTACTAAAAATTAATGCTCCTGGCTGATGAATTTTGCTACGCTACATTAAGAAACTCAAATATTTTTTTTTTCATTGCTCATTCAATTTTATTAAATATAGCTTAATTAGTTATAAAAATAATGGAATTTAATGTTCCCCCCTGCTCGTTGATGCATGTGCGGCATATTACCTTTTTTTCTTTTGTATGGCAGCAGCTACAGCAGCGATTGTTTCCTCCGTTCGAACTGAAGGGGTTTCGATGGTAAGGTCTTCTATTGACTGTCCCATGCTCGGCAAAATTGTTTACAAGTCTCATTATGGTCCATCTGCTCGGAGGATTGCCGAACCTTCTTTGAACCGAAACTACGGACTCCGGATAGCGGCGGACAATCCAAATTCTTGTTTCAGTGTCCCAGTTATCCATTTTTGTTAAATGTAAAAGTCAATCTGCAAAATAAAAAACCAGATTCATTAATTAGAAAAAAAAATATTTAATTAATATTTTTTTTGGTAGCGGCTTTCATCAGCCACCCTATATTATACTTAAATACTTCACAGGTTAAAACCAAATTAATGAATTTTGATGACAGTGAATACAGTAACTCGATTAAAGATGTGCATATATGATCCTCAACTCATCGTTCTTAAGTATTTTTCAACAACTGTACTTGCATACCACAACAACAAAAATAAATACATTATTTTGAATTTTCGAAATGAATTAATCACTCTGAAATTATTTTGAATCAAACTACAACAATAACAAGTAAGGAAGGGCTAAGTTCGGGTGTAACCGAACATTTTATACTCTCGCAATTTATTGATGTAATTTTATAAAGACAACACAATTCGACCCATATATTCGGCATAAAGTTCAATAGAATAACGAAAATCATCATAAATAGTATATGGGGACTGAGGTAATTCCTAAACCGATTTCACTCGTTTTCACCACCAAGATTCAATGTATCGAAGACTATACGATCACTTAATTTAATATTACTTATAATTAGGTATATAGGATCTGGGGGAAGTTATGACCCGATTTTTACCATTTCAGGTACAGAGAGAAACTGTTATAAGAAAAAAATTCAGAGGGAATGAATTACATTAAAATATCTGAGGGATTTACCTATATTTTCGGTGAAAAATTAACCTTAGGCACTGAGTTCTTCATGTTTGATATCAGGGGCCTTGAAAAGTCATGGTCCGATTTTGACAATTTTTCCACAAGTGATGTCACAGCTCAAATACAGTATTTGTGTAAAGTTTTATTCCGCTAGCTTCATTGGTTCCTTATGAATACATTATAAAGTGAACGAATCAGATGGAATTCAAAATTGGGTTATATGGGAAGTAGACGTAGTTGTGAACCGATTTCGCCCATCAGGGTGTCAAGAAAGTGTTATATACCGAATTTCATTGAAATCGGTCGAATAGTTCTTGAGATATGGTTTTTGACCCATAAGTGAGCGACGCCACGCCCATTTTCCATTTTGTAAAAAAATCTCAGTGCAGCTTTCTTCTGCAATTTCTTATGTAAAATTTGGTGTTTCTGGCGTTTTTCGTTAGGGAGTTAACCCACTTTTCGTAATTTTCAACCTAACTTTTGTATGGGAGGTGGGCGTGGTTATTATCCGATGTCTTTCATTTTTTGACTGTATTAAGAAGTGGCTAAAAGAAACGACTGCAGAAAGTTTGGCTTATATAGCTTTATTGGTTTGCGAGTTATATACAAAAAAACTTATTTGAGGGCGGGGTCACGCCCACTTTTCCAAAAAAATTACATCCAAATGTGCCCCTCCCTAATGGGATCCTATGTTCCAAATTTCATTTTCATAGCTTTATTTATGGCTTAGTTATGACACTGTATAGGTTTTCGGTTTCCTCCATTTTGTGGGCGTGGCAGTGGACCGATTTTGCCCATTTTCGAAAGCAACCTCCTCAGGGTGCCAAGGAACATGTGTTCCAAGTTTCATTAAGATATCTTAATTTTTACTCAAGTTATCGCTTGCACGGACAGACGGACAGACGGACGGACAGACATCCGGATTTCAAATCTACTCGTCATCCTGATCATTTATGTATGTATAACCCCATATCTAACTCTTATATTTCTTGGTGAAACAAACAACCGTTATGTGAACAAAACTATGATACTCTGTGCAACAGGTTGCGAGAGTATAAAAATATAGTCTATATTAATGACATTGAGTCAAATAATTGTAAATAATAATGTATTAAATTAATAAAAATTTGATGTTCCTTAGATTTTTTTTGCTTAATGTAAATTAAACTAAAGTTACAATATAACTCCTTTCATTATTATAAAAAATATATATTTTTATATTTATGTATGCAAATATATTATGTAAGTTACTCTTTACTAACTTAAAACCCCATAAATAATGGGAACTCAAACTCACCACGAAGAGAGCTTCTTGAATAAATTTTACGTTAATTAAAAAATAATATCACGCGTGCGATTTTATTCAAGCCTTTGCCAAGTAGTCCAGTCTCAGCACTTCATTAAGTTTTTGTAGGCTAAAAGTAAATATTTTCCATTGTTTTCTTGCAACTTCCGCAGGAACTAAAGAAATACTTCTTTTAAATGAGAATAAGAATAGGTATAGGCAAAATGACATTAAGGTCTCACAAGCCACTTTCAACAATCTAAGGGAGTGTGCACTTAGTTGGAGCATGTGACTAAGTTTACCTAACCTTTTCCCACAAACATGTGTTCACGAGGCGTTCGCTGTTATCTTGCAAAGTTAAGATGTTATAATGGCACACACATGCGTACGTACATGCATATTTTATAATGGCAATTTTACCTTCTTCATATGTATGTATGTGCAAGTCTTTTTTGTGTTTACTCATTAATGTCGAGTTGTAAGATTAGTCGCGTGATTTATATACTCTTATGAAAAGTTATAATAGGCTGGTTGCGTTCAAGAACGATATGTGTTGCCATTAATAAAAGAAGAGAAAAGAAAAGTATAATGCGGTAGAAATTGGTATAAGGCCCCCCAAATTTTTAAATTTTTTTTTGCAACTTTTTTATTATTTTTTAAATTTTTTTATTTTATTTTTGATGGTTTTGGGATTGGAGACCGAGATTTCGTCTCAAAAGATCAGAGTTCCCAGCAGAAAGTAGCAACGCCAGTTACATTTTTTTAAATTTTTGTGACGTAACTACTTTGTAAACCTAATTTTAAATAAAAAAGTATCATTGTATTTTGCCGTTTTTCCTTGTTTGCTTGCTTATTTCATAAGGAAATTAGGATTATATCTCGAAATCTAGTTCATCCAGTGTTTTTCTTATTCTCCCGATAAGAAGTTATATAATCTGATAATCTGTCTCAATGTTCCGTCTTGATCTCATAGGTTTCATACACATTTCTGAAATTAACATTGTCATGTCTAAAAGAAAACTTTTAAATATTTTATTGATGGAAAAAGTATTAGATAAATATATAAGGGCAGAATAATAAATTATGAGATTTTTCTTAGAGTTCTTCAAAGCAGTAATACAATGCATCTAGAGTCCGAAATCATGTTTGTCATATTTGTTTCCATCGTTTTTATTACATTTAAATACTAACTTTATTTTGTTACCTTGCAATAATATAACATAGATAAATAAAATACAAATGTATAATTAAATGAAAAATTTAGATAAAATGTATTTAGTCAAATTGTATTTAAAATTTTCTTATTTTATTTCAAATAAAATTGAGATTTTGAAAAGTACTTTCCATTGATACTTTATTAGCTGTAAGGATTATGTCAGCATTACAGAATCTATTGGAAATTATAATATTTACGTGAAATCATATTAATGAGAAAACTGTTGAAAAACTTACACTCTACTTTTCTGCTAAAAAAATAATTCAACAACGTTTCCACAAATTCAACCTACAGTGTCAAAACTTTGCTGTCATTACTTCCAAAACTCTTATAATTTAATTATGGTTTCAATCTACATATACTCAGACTATAATGTTATTATGTTTTATTGATTATGTGTAATTAATGATTTTAGTGTTTATATTAATATGAAAATAATAGAAACTTCGTGCTCTGCTTCAGCGAAAAAAATATAAATTTCTCAGAGTTCTTAAATAAAGTTTTTAGATATTATCTATACATATACATATGTATATCTTATATGCCATAGAACTTCTTCATTACCATATAGTCTATGAAAAAATAATAATACGATAATTATTTCCTTAGGCAGATGACAGTCCTAGTTTTAAGAATATTAGCAATTATTACAACGTAAGATTGAGCACGAACCAAAAACACGTCTCAGACGTTGTTCAGACTTCAATCCAAAAGGTGTGTTAGCTTAATTGTATTTTACGCAAGGTCAATCTCCCTTGTTAATATAGAGAGATATTGAGGAATATCAGTAAAGGGTTTGAAAACTATTGTTAGGTGGTGTTGATGATGGGTGTATCGCTAAGGCTAATAGTTGAAGAACGCACAAAGAAAAGGGATTAAAATGTACTATTTTGTTGTTGTTATTATACCCTACTATTGAATAAACGACTACGCATTCATCCATGTTACCTGTGAATTAACCTCAGAGCTTGCTTCGTTCAACGACAGACCTATAAAATCTGATGTCTTCACCGAGCTATACTCACAGTGAACTTCACATCCGCAGGTGACAGACGTAAGTGCGAAAGTAAAGAGTAAAAATATATTGTGCGAAATATAAAAAAAAGAAATAAAAATGGAAATGCTACCGATAATTGCCGATGCTCAACTCCAAGCCGAAAATGATTTGATCACCAATGCAAGAAATCCAGAGGAAATAATACCATTCATAAACAGTTGGTTGGTAAAGTATTACGAACTACCGAACGAAACGATTAAACTAGTCAACCCGAAACTTCAAATGGCGCTTAAAGCTAACCATGTATTAGCGCAGAAAATATTGGAGGAAAGTAAGAATCCGTCTCAGGGAAGTAGCCAAAATACAGCTTGGTGGAGTGATTTTATTGCCGCCATCGATAGTGGCTGCTCTACAGCGGTGTATCAGGTGCTGGCCACTATGGCATCGCCCAACCCAGCTAATCAATTGAATGTCGAACCAAGTACAAGCCGTTCCTGTTATACAAATTCGACCCGTGCGGTAAATGGTAGCGAAGAACCTCAAACAACTAATAACTCGAATGCTGCACACGGTACAAGTACTGAGGCCGGGACTCGCACGAACACTCCTCAGAGTGTTGGTGTTCCCTCGCCACCGAAGGCATCTTCGATCCCTTGGCTAATATCATTACCGCCTAATGATGCCGTTCCACTCTATATCGTGATTGGTCCGAATGGCACAAAAGTGCCAACCGAAAAATTCACCTCTATTTCATTCAAGTCTCCGTCCGAAGCCACTCGCAGCTTACTTTCCATGATTTTCCCGTTAGAAGCCCTTGTGAAATATGCACGTAGTTACAAGCCCATGCCAACATTTTTTGTAAGTCATCGTCCTTCTAAGGATCAGTTGGATCCCAAAAAGGTTGAGGATATCACATATTGTGTAACCTCTCGCACTTGCTGCACCAAGAGGGAGGTTCGCACCGCAATAGATATTAAATGCATCGATAGTATAATAAAGTTTAGACAACTCCGTAGGGATGCAATGCGCCGTAATTGAATTCAGAAATTATAAAAAAAGAGAGAACGGATATTTGTTAAGGAAAATTAACTAATTTTGAGAGATTAATAGATATTTTATTATTACTTTTGGTTTTTGTATATGTATGTATTTCTCATAGTATTTTTTTTTATGTAAAACTATGTTATAATTTTTACCATTTTAATTTAATACCAAAAAACCAATAAAATTATACTTTCTGCGAGCAAAAAAAATTTGTAATTTTTAAATTTTATAGTCAGTACCAGTGTGTTCATATCGGCAGTGTTTTATGATGTTATTAGATTTAAAATATGCCACGTTTAATATGACAACTTGTTGCCACCACCACTAACTTAAGTCAAAAATTTACCCTTTACTTGATTCCCAAAAGTGTTATTAATCACGGCAGTGGAACTGAAAAATACCATTTCCATTTGAAGTGAATAAAATTAGTGTGTTAAATACATTTAATTACCTCCCGAGTGACATGTAGAGGGGCGCTGCTAGCATTTTCATGGAAGGATTGAAAAGTGCGGTAAGGTTGGATGAGGAGTTTTCTATAAAGAACTTTTCATAATACTCAGCTACAGGTTGCCTGACAACTATAGTTTCTTTCAAGTAGAGGTGTCTCCGATTAAGATAGCGGTAGATGAACTGCTCCGATGTGTAGCCCCTTCAGGTAGGTGAGTATCCACTACGATAGCAGAGCGGCAATTACGGGCCTGAGCTCGCTGAATGTATGCTCAATGCTAGTTAAGGAATGCCTTAAGTCATTATCGATAGCGTCAAGCTATTTCACTATCAGACTAGGCTGGGTGACGGTTCACAGCGGAATCGCTGGGATCTGCGGAGCGGATGTGCTCCCAAGAAATTGCACCCGTCGTCCTATTTCATTATGCTGGAAACGAGTTGCTGTCCTCTTATGCTCTAGCACTGTATCAATGGACCTTTGGAATGGATTTTGTGGACTTTCATATAAGTGATTTTTAATTATGTATTGAATCCATGCGAATTTTCTCGGCAAATCTTTATTGCTCTTGAGTATAAGCCTAAATTTGTATGAAATTGGATTTTGAAGTCTGTTAGTTATAATATATTTTTATAAGCCATAGCCTTATGATTATAAAAAGACCGATTAACCGCGATTTGTAGCTGTAAAATAGATATATACATGCATTCATGTACATATACATACATATTGTAAATTGCAAATTTTTTTCAATGCATTACACCAGTCATGTGTCGCGGATTTGCCAATAACCTTCAGCCATTTAACTATGTAATAATCTTTGCATAATTTACGGCGCATTTACGCGACATTTAGTCTAGCAATTTTCAAAAATCTTGTCAATGAACGAGTTTATTTAAATTTTCTACTTATCCAACACACACATAAATTACGAAAACCACCGCCTACGAGGGCTAATGGAGTGAGTTACAAGAGTATTACACACGTCATTTGTGTAAATGATATGTGGCAAGCACACGACACACATGTGATGTGAGTGTATACATATGTGGGTGTGGGTGTGTGTGATTACGAGTCTCCGTCAGGCTGATGACGCAGTCAGGATAACGACATTTATGCTAAATCGAAGCGTCGGCAGCATAACATGTGTGTCACTCAACCCACCCTCGAGTGTACGGCGTGTGGCCTGGTTGACAGTGAGGGGTGCCGACTGTGGGGTGTACAGCTTTGTTGATTTAGTTTTAAAAGTTGTCAAATATTTTTTCCTTTGCCAAATTAACATACATATTTTGTGAAAATGTGTGAAATTTGTTATAATATTTGCATTGTTGTTGTTTAAACTACATGACAAATGAATATGTAAAGTGTAATTTAGTGGAAATTTATATGAGAAAATTTTGCTTTAAGAAACAGCTCTGTCACTTGAAAGTGGAGTACTAGAGTAGATGGGAGGCTTAATGTAGTTTCATATTAGGTTGTTTGGGCTTTACATTAGGAATTTTGTAGAATTACTTTTTCTTTCATTTATTTTCTTTTTATTCTTATTTTTCCTTTATTTCTTTTTCATTATTTCTTTTTCTTTTTATTTTTTTTTTTGTTTATTTTTTTGTTATTTTTACTTTCTAAACCACTTTTTATTCAAAACACAATCAAACTTCTTCGAAGCTTACATTTATAAAACCTCTAAAAGTCCCGGTATTATCCTTGCCACATTGACAGCTTTTCTAGACAATTTGATTTTGCTCATAAAATGATAAAAAAAAATTCAACTCAACCCATTCAAATGTAATAAAGTTTCCACTTGAAGCAATCGCCAATGGTCGCCAACTGACCCACAACAAATCCTTGGCCGCAATATTAGCAACGTAATTTTTTGTGAGACGTAGACAAGACAAGAGTGACCCGAGCTTAACGTGTCATTACCCTGCACAGCAGAAATGCCAATAAACAACACTTTATGTCATGCATACAAAAATATTTTGCTCGAATATTGTAAATATTTTCATATTTTCGGATGCATCAAATGTGATAGTTTATTTACACGCCAAAGTGACCGTAACAAAAGGATGAAGAGTGTGCTATAAACGAAAAAAAACTACAATCCTTAAACTATATATATTTGTATAACCAAAGTATGTATATTCCATAAAAAAAAGTCTAACAATCAAACATATGTACATATGTACATATATCTAAACCAAGACTACTTTTTATAGTATTTATTGCATTTTCATAAAATCTATCTGCATTGCATTATATTTCCGCATGCTAAAGAAGAAAGTAACATTTTGTGTGTCTCGTTTTTTCTTACAGTTACCCGACGCCAAAGATCTGCACAATATGTCACTTGTCGGTAGCTACGGCACACACCTGCTGCACAGCTTCCATCCCCACCTGCTACAGACGCTCAACCATGGCATGTTGGCGGCGAATGGCGGCCCAGCGAGTTACTTTGCCAGCGACCGGGGACTCGGCAAACCATCGGTATTATCGAATTTCCAATTGCCGTCGGCGTTTTCACCACCAAAATATATTGGCATATCACTGGATCAGGTGAGTTTTGAAATAAATATCACAGGAATCGTAGTTTCAAACAGTTCTGACTGTTCATAAAAGTTACGAAGTAGCTCAAAATCGGTTTAAACTTATAGTATGTTGTAGCAAAACGCTTTGAAATTATTTATTAACACATTCACCAATGAAACCATTGTACTGTTATCCAGAGTATCGACAGAGAAACTTATATGTTCACCAATGAATCATAACCTGAAACGAAAGGTAGTTCCAAACTAGAAGATTACAAATCAAAGGCGCAAGGTCTTCTGCAATAACCAGCAAGTCAATTATCTCTCTTGTGGAAAGTCAAGTGACAATTAAAGCGATCCACTGTGCCCGAAGTGTCACAGCGTATTGTTACCTAAATATCAAGTTTTAATTAAGTCCTTCAGTGGCTGCTTGAAGTAAAGTATATTAGAGGAACAGATAAAGTCTTGGAACACAACCAATACAAAGCGTACCACAAATTTGTAAAATAGTAAGTGTTGGACAAGAATAATTTTAAGGAAAAGGAAATATGAAGAACCCTTAAACCATAGATATTCACCTTCAAAAACTTAGTAGCAGAGTGTTGGCAGATAGCGGAGGATGACGAAACTTTAGCAACTTCCTTCGTGAATACCAGTTGAGACTGTATAGATCAAAAAGCTATTATTGCCAAATCCAATGAAATGTTGAATTAATGAGGACATAAGCACTTAAGTCTGGCCGCTCTTTCAACCTACATATTCGCTCCTTTCCAAAATATGTTGGTATTACGAATGGACGGTGTCGGAATGATGTCAGAAAATATGGATTTTCAAATTGATAGACCGTTAGATAGTTAACCACAGAGTTCTCTAAAAAAGTTGCTAATATAGATCCGATATGTGAGACCACGCCCACAAAAGGTCCAAAAAATGTTTAGTCACCTTGTTAAACTAAATTAGATAGCTTCTGGCTTTATTCCTATCTCGATTACCCAAAACGATATGAAACTCTATCTAAGATATGTGATGTATTTTCGCACAAAAAATTACTTTTCATCAAGCATCTACTTTCTTAATTCCTCTTCCACAGAATCTCTTCAATGGCAACGATTCATTTCGCACAGACTCGGCGAGTCCCACATGCACTTCACACGAATCGATGGAAGGATCAAACGATTACGACAACGGTGAAAAGGGTGAAAGTCCGCGCAGCAACAACTCCGATCCGAGGGATTTAAGGCGTAAGTTTGTATTACTTTCAGTTCAAATGCTTTTCACATTTGCCTCACGCTAAGCTAATGCGCGCTAGAGAATTTGTGGGCGTATTTGCATTTGATTACTTATTTACTTACTTACTTGTGAGATGGAAATGTGAAATGGGATAAAGAAGGAAAAAAATACGAAATTTGCATGTTCAAAAAAATTGCGACCCAGTGAGTGCAGTGAGGAGAGAAAAAATGTGGCTTGATAAAAATCAACAGCTTGTTTGCAATATTTCGACTTTGATTTTGGACATTTTTCCACTAGGTACAACGCAAATTTTGTATTAAATTTTTTGATCTCCAGCATACTGAGCAATTTTAACGGTTGAATGCATTTTTAGAGTGATACGTCACTCAAAAAAATCAACGCACATCCCTCTTGAATATAATATTTACATGTGTACGTGTGTAAATACTTATTCACATGCTGTTAATGTGCACATATGTATTTAGATGTATTATATGTTAGGTTTTTAAATTTATAAATATTTAGGTATGACTATCCACGCATATAATAGTAACAGCGGTTTTTTATACAATTTTGTTAAAAACAAAGTATTTAATTTTTTCTTACAATTGACGGGCTAATACACGGACTGTTCACTGATTATATACATATGTATGTGGTTAAATACTGCAATAAAAAAACTCCTCAAAGAATCATTATACTCTCGCAACAAAGTTGCTAAGAGAGTATTATAGTTTTGTTCAGTTAGATATAGGGTTATATATTCCAAAGTGATCAGGGTGAAGAGTGGAGTTCAAATCCGGATGTCTGTTTGTCCGTCCGTCCGCCCATCTGTGCAAGCTGTAACTTGAGTAAAAACTAATATATCTTGATGAAAGTTGGCACACTTGTTTCTTGGCACCACCCCTACTAAGTTTTTTTCACATATTTCGTAAACTACTTAAGCTATATCAACCAAACTTTATAGAATCGTTTCTTTTAGGTACTACCTTATACAGTCCAAAAATTGAGGAAATCGGACTATAACCACACCCACCTCCCATACAAAGTTTATGTTGAAAACTGCTAAAAATACTTTAATTCAGTAGGGGAAAACACACGAAGCATTAAATTGCATTATAAAGGTATAGAAAGTCTCCATCCAAATTGATATACAAAATTTTGAGTGGGTGTGGCTCCGCCTACTTATAGATAAACAAACATATCTCCGAAACTACTGGACCAATATCAATGAAACTTGGTTTGTAATATTTTCCTTGCATCCCAATGATATGTTGTGTAAATAGGCCGAATCGGTTCGCAACCACGCCTACTTCCTACATACCAGAACTTTGAAGTCGATCTGAATAGTTTATTTTAATATGTAAAGTACACACTAGTGAAGATATTGGAACAGAACTTTGCATAAATACTACATTTATAGTGTAACAGAACCTTTCGAAAAATCGTCGAAATCGGACCATAGGTTTTCAAGGCCCCAAGAACATGAGCACCTCGGTGCTTCAAACCTAATATTAGGGTTTCCAACTTTCAATGAACTTTATACAATATATATGAAAAATATGTGGGTGAAATAAGTTGGTAAAATTGTGTATTTTATAATATTAATAAAATTAAATAAATAAATTGCGAGAGTATAAAATGTTCGGTCACAACCGAACTTAGCCCTTACTTGTATTAACTAATTTTAATTCAGTACCTCCATTTTTTATACCCTATTAAAACATCAGGTGTTCACAAGGTTCTTAATTAGTTGTTTATTTAGAATCTAGAGCAAATTGTTGTTTAAAAAATATTTAGCTAATTCACAAGGAAAGCCAAAAAGAATTATTTATTGTCAATAATTTGAAATTTGTAAGCCATAAGCAATAATTATTGACAATATTGCCTCATATAAAATTATCGGGATAGCAACTATTGCCTGAGATAGCAGTAACGAAGTAACTAAACATTATAGCTATCGAAGTAGCGAAGATCAACGCTAGTTATTGAGAAACTAAACTAATAAATGGTTCCACTACTTCCATACAACTGATCTTCTTAAAGCAAGATTCTCTATAAGAAAATAGCTAAACTATAGTTAACAATGTCAGTTGGCAATGCAAAGTCGCCACGCTTTCGTTTTAAGGTACATGAGTCTTCCTCAATAGCAAACATGGGACTTTAAATTCATTGTGGTGCCACACAAACTATTCAAACCCTTCCAGTTCCAACACAAAGTGGTTAAAACACAACAAGTTCATGTACCACAGATTTATTTCAACTAACATTTGTTTATAGAAAATATTATTTGAGTAATTAGAAAAGTTTGTCAAACATTTGCGAACGTGACCAATTTTTGAGCTTAATTGCAAACACACACATGAACATACATACATCTATAGTATGAAACTATATTATTTACAATCATAATTCATAGCACGCCCACATCCCACATATTTATTATGTCACACATACATACTCGTAGAACCAATGCATAAATAGTATTTCCAATATTTTATTTCACGGCAATTTGTACCAACTGTCGCCCGAACAGCGTCGTGTGTATGCCTAAAAAGTATTACTGTTACGCTGCCAAACCAAAGCTAATTAAAATCGTATCATTTATATTTAAATAAATAGACGGTCATTTAATATATACGAGTACAAAGCTTGCTTGGCAATGCTTCAATGCTTACACCATGGCTAATTGTGGCCGCCGCGGCGTGACGGTTGGCTGCCAGCGAATTCAATTGTGGAATTTTACACAATTTCAAACTGGTTTCATAATCCAAATGCTCAGTGAACTGCTGGTTTTGTATGCAAAATAATGCTTTAGCTACTGCTGGTGGAAAACCAATATGGCGGCTATTCGTGTAATGCGATTTGGCAACATATGGATATCGGCGTTGACTGCGGACTCTTTTAGTGGCGGAAATGTTTACTTATAAAAAGGATTGAAATGTTCAAGTTTATTTATATATATTATACATAATGTGGAAATATTGCCAACAATAAATTGTTTTTATTTGTACGAGCACGGCTAGATAAGTCAATAAGCTTCTGAGTAGCTCTCAGTTTTTTGTGGATTATAATGATTCAAGTTAGCCAAGTTCTACTGTAATTTCAATCTGCAACATTTAATTATTGTAACGGTCTTGCAACGTTTCGAATCGGGTTGTATAAAGTAAAGTCTTGAAATCTTCGAAGTCAAAATAGCCGTTTGTTTACATTTTGACCTCATCATGAGATCTTTTATTATGAAGGCAGCTTTTGAATCTGAAATGAAAAATAGTCCCTGGAGACCAAATGTGACAAATATTCCTTCCAGCTATGAGTCCTATCATAAACTGAATGAGTTGGAGTGTTGTCTTTAAAAAAAGCGTTTTTGTATAATCTCGATGTCTAAATTATCCAATGACGAACTTGATGGCAATATTGTTTGTTGTTTGCTTTTTTCGAGGTAGTCAATGAAAATATGAAAATATGAAAATATATTCAATGTGAATCCCAAAAAAATCAAGCGCTTTAGATTGGACTCAGGATGTATGAGTGTGTCGTGTTTCATCCATTATCATAAATCGGATCAGAAACTCAAAACCCTTTTTTCATTTGATCAGTGTCAGATTGTGCTTTGAAATTCTAGTTTCCCTTTGTTTATTTCACATTCACCCATCAAAATTTTGTGAGTTTTCTAATGAGATCTTCTCACAAAGGACCGGGTTCCTTAGCTGTTCAAGTGGGATTCTTCATAACCTTTATCGTAACGATCAGCCCCACAACTGAACAATCATGAGCAATATGATCAAAACTGTGTTTTTCCTGGCCAATAATTTCAAATTCTTTGAAAAATTCCTATTCTATGGAAATACCTTATAATAATCATTTATATTTAGGGCATTCACAAGGTCATATCGTCATATTGTCATATTTTTTTATGACTGTCATACCAACACTGTTGTTGTTTCACATGCAAAATTAAAATATGACTGATACAATACTGCGTGTTGTCGACGAGTGGGTAGTCGGTTTTCTGTGAAGAACCGGTTTTTTGGGTCGGTCAGTGGTCAATTTTCCTCGTGCCCTTCTGCCCGAACACTTCTCAACCGATTTATACCGCACATTGTATATATCTGGAAAATACGTACATATATCTGGTTTTGGCCTCAGCAAAAATCGCTATGATTAAGTGTAGAAATATGACAAAATATGACATACAACAATTAAGGGTGCTCACAAGTGTCGTATTTTTTAAGAATATTAAAATAAGACGTAAGACATACAACATAGCTTATGAATTGCCTAAATATTTTAGTCAGCATTTTTGTTTTCCACGACTGTTTTACTACACCGGAAATTAATTTTTCATTACAAATATATGAGAAGTAGATTACCTTTGCGCCCAATAACTGGAGAACGATTCAAATCTTGCGAAAACATTGGCAATAGTGTAAAAATTTTTCTCATGTGTTCAATATAACCTTACTTCGTCAATGAAAAGTGTCCTTCCTTATTCAGCTCTGAAACCGAAGAAAATTGTGGTTGGAAACAATTCAAATTAATTCATTTATTTACATAGAAATATGTATTTTCTAATTCTCTTCATCCATATTTTTATGCTCCCCGATTTGGAATGTCAATTTCTAAATTCTTTTGGATCACAAACACAAAACTATCAAAATAAATGTTGAAGTGCAATAAATTAACACTTTGATAAAATAACGCATTGAGTGTTATGTTTATGCTATGCTATGCCGACGGCAGTGTGCGACCATATGGCAACGCTCACTAAAATGAAATACCGTAAATTATACAAATGCAAGCTGCAATCATACGGTTGCTGCAACCTCAGCGCTCGCCTACAAATAAACAAAGTCACGAAAAGGCCAAAGACCAATGACAGAGCAGAAGAGTGTGTGGAGCGGCGTGGCAGACAAAAGTCACAAGTTTCAAAGTGTGGCCACACGCAGAAAGCGTCAAAAGTCAAAAGTTACACCAAAAAGGGGGAAAGGTGAATGCGTGCAACTGTAAATATGTGTAGGCATATATGTACGAATGTGTGTATGCGTTTATTTAAGCCTTTCAGCAGGCAGGCGGTGGCAATGTACAAAAAATTGGGGAGGGAGCGCAAGTGATTTATAGCAGGGTGTAGGCATATGTATCTATATATGAAAGTGTATATGTATGAAAGGGTGTGCGCGGCATGAGGATGCTGTAATGCGTGAATTTTTGAAATGCTTTAATTGGCTTGCCACATCAATTTCGTTGAAGGATTTACAAATATTTTATTTCATTGCTCATACATTTTATAGCTAAATTAGGCCATCAAATGTCAACATCAAACGATTTACATATGGTAAATCACACAAACATACATACATACATTCATACTTATACATTTATTATACATATTTATTGTATATATAATGAGTATGGCCAGTGCACGTGACTGTCATACTTGTGGGCTGCGATGCGTCGAGCCGACACAAATAAACGCTTCTTCATTGCCATTATGCATTTCGAGTGTGCTCGTGGCAATTATGTTTTGTTATTGTAGCGGCGCTTCATAACGCCACTTGCGCTTGCACTCTTTGCAAAAAATTAGCTCTATACTCTGCTTACAACCCTTTGAGTTGCTCACTTTTCTTTTGCCAACCGTCAAAATTAGCCATTCATTCAACCGCTTCCAGGCACTTGAGTTTTCTGGTGGATTTTGGCAACAGTTAAATGTTGCAAGTATAGCGTTTCTTTGCGAGCGTGCCGACAAGCCTTGTATTAAATATGATATTTCTTTGATATTATAAGTACACTTGGTTATTATTAATGGGTGTATAAAGTACAATATCTCTAACAAATAATATTGTAAATGAGAATTAAAAAAGTATTTATTTTCAAATTTAACAAGTAAGAAAGTGCTAAGGTCGGACGTAACCTGGCAATTTATTTATATAAATTTATTAAGATAAGACATAATTTGACCCATATATTCGGCATAAAGTCCACCAATATAAGAAAAATCATTAGATATAGAATAAAGAAGTTGGAAGAATTCCTGGATCAATTCAAATATTTTTACTACAAAATTACATTACTATATGTAAGACCCTACGCTCACTTAATTTTACGAAATATCTCACATATTAAGCGATATATATGGTATAAAGTCCACCGGAAGTTTAAAACGAGACTGGTCGAGTTGATCCATAAGTGGGCAGTGCCACGCCTTTGGTATATTTTTATAACAATCTTAGTGCAGCTTTTCTTCTTTACCTTCTTTACCATCTTTACTATAATATTTAAAGTTTCTAATGTTTTTCCTTAGTGAATTGAACCACTTCTAGCAGCTTACAACATAACCTTTGTATGGGAGGTTATAATTTGATTTCATCCATTTTCATGCCACATAATAAAGAGTTAAAAGTAAATACTTCCAGAAAGTTTGATTGATAAAGCTTTAGTCAAAAAATCAACCTGCTAATCCATTTGACATTTTATCAATTTTCTACAAAAACAAAGTTTTGGGTGGTCCGGCCATGAAGAAGAGATATTTGGCTTCCAAAAGAAAAACGTATTAGATCTCTAAAGCTCGGCTTTCAAGCTCAAATTGTTATTTCTCTTCAAATACTATAAAAATTAGTAATCTATGCAACCATTAAATTAGTTATGGACTTAACGCGATTGAACAATATATCACAATCCTTTACCGTACTTAAGAATTATTGGCATCACAAATGATCGGCGTTAATAGTTGTCAAGTGAGATCCTTCATGACTACTGTCAAGATCAGCCCATAACCAAACCTAACCAAAACTGCATTAGAAATATGTTAAAAATGCCTTTCGAAACGCCAATATTTTGGTGAAATTCTTAGAAAACGTTCGAAATTCCTGAAACTTTCGGAATTAAAGTCCTGAACGCAGATATTGGTTCTAAAAAGAGTTTATATAAAAAACCAATTTATGATATAGAAACGTTCAAAAAGAGAGAAACCTCCTTGTATTTATAAAGAAATATTTTCAAATTTCATATTATAATCTATCAATCATCTATTGTATTGACATAAGCACAACTAACAAACAAACAAAAAACAACAACTAACAATCTACGAAAGCAGAGTAGCGAAGCGAGGGATACGCTTGTTAAACGCCATTTAACAAAGTAATAAAAATTAATCGTCTGCTCATTCAAGAGGCAAATATGCGGTAAATTTGGCTTTAAAAATTTACTCCCCACCAAATTTCAGGCAACGCACAGCAAAAGCAACAAAAACAGCAATTGGAATGCCAACAAAAGTGTGCCGTTGGAATTTGAAAATTGTTTTCATTACATTTTTGAAAATCTATAAAACTCACACCCGCGTTACTGGCCCCCCCAAAAGCAACGCTATGCTGCGGGTGTGTTAGTGGGTGTGTTCAAATATGCATAAGTTGTTGCGAGTGGCGGGCGGTAAATAGCCAAGCAATGGTTAGGGGGAGATACGACAGGAATTACGACTTCAGTCCAGCTATTTCCCATTATAGACAAATTTCTTTATTTGATTATGGCAAGGGGCAATCGTTTTAGCTATTTTAAAATAAAACTGATTCAACAAATATGCATGCGAGTGTGTAAGAGTATGGAGGTGATAAATTTTCCTGGTTTGGCTTGTGGCGGAAAGTATTATAAGTGGCCGAATGGAATCAATGAGGCGCGAGTGGTGGCGTCTCAGTCACTTTTAACACGTATTTTACATGTTTGAATTGGTGTAATTAATTGCTTTGAATTTGACAATACGAAAAAATGTGCGATTTGTACCCATGTATACATATGTATGTATGTATGTGGATATCTATGAAAGTGTGTTTACTATTGTTCAGGGAAGGGGTATATTTGTAGTCTTTATAATTTATGGTGTTTAATTCGAATTGAAATGAATACCAATAAACTCGATTTATTGTTTCTGCTTAGTGAAAGTAAATCTTATGTGATCTCTTTTTTGGGTATTTTATAAATATTTGAATTTCGGTGATTGTAAGCGGTTTTCGAAAAAGTTTTTTTTTTTTCAAAAAAGTAGTTTTTCAAAAATAAATTATATGTCTCATTATAATAATTAATCTAGCTACCGAATATCAGCTTTTCAAGAATATATTAAATATTTAATAACTCTCAAATATTATTGGCAAAAAATAAAATAAATAGTTAAGCCCATAGTAAGATTAACATAGCACAATTCGTCGGGTGAAACACTACTGATAGAGAAAAATAACTTCGTTACGTCATTAAAAAAACGAACTGTCAAATTGTGATAATAATTGAAATCCAAGCTTTCCCCAGCTTCCATTCATGGCGTCACAAATTATAATCCAAAAAAGTATATATGAAATACCGCAAAAGCTGCTTTCCATAACGAGCACTTAGAATTAGTCTTTGATATGACTATTTAAAGTACAATATTTACAAAAAGACAAAAATATTCGGAGTTTTTTTTAATTATAAAAAGAAATATTAAAAATCTATTTTTCTCCCTTGAGGTAATTACCATGTTCCCGAATTCCACGTTCAAAATTTGGTCACAAGCGTTCAATCGGATTGAGGTCCTGCGAAGGGGTAGTGTTTCCAAAACATTTGGTGTGTTATATAATATTGAAAGTGTAAACCATTTTGAATTTTGAAAAAAAAGCCGACACCGGATTCGTAATCCTTAAACAAGTAGCGAGTTCCATGCGAATCCGATGACTTTTAAAAATCACTGGCCGCCATATTGGTTTTCCGGGGTTATGTCAAAACCCTGATCTCATGCAGATCATGGACCTCAAATTTGGATTCTGGGACCCCAAAATCATATAGTACACATAGTAAGACCCCCAGGTCATAACGATTTTTTTTGTGTGGCTGTGTTATAAAAACATAAAGTTGAACTGATTGTAGTATGTATGTAATTGGCGTTGAAACCGTTTAGCAAGTTATAGGCGAATCCAGCAGTGCGCGCCAAACATTCCGCCGTTTTGCAGTTTGGCGCCATCTGGCTTCCTCCATCGGGTACTCCATCGAACACTTTCAAAGCTGAAGTGTTTTGGTCCATTCGGACAACATGACCTAGCCAGCGTAGCCGCTGTCTTTTTATTAGCTGAACTATGTCAATGATGTTCAGCTCGTATTAATTTTTCCAGCATCAAGTTAAAGAAGTCACAGGATAGTGAGTCACCTTGTCTGAAACCTCGTTTGGTATCGAACGGCTCGGAGAGGTCCTTCCCGATCCTGATGGAACTTTTGGTGTTGCTCAACGTCAACTTACACAATCGTATTAGTTTTGCGGGGATTCCAAATTCATGAATAAATTATATAATTTCAGTTAGCTTTGTCTAATTAAATTCTTTTGAAAATACCAAGAGATCAAGTTTTGTTATTTTAACACCAAAAACAGCGATTTATTTTAATAATTTTAAAACCCACAAAAAAGTGTCAACTGTCACGAGCAAAGCTCTGCTTTTCTGAGCAGAAAACCGCAAAACAAAATGTCGCTGTTAAGGGCAACCAATGAGTCCGAATGTGACTGTTCATAACAGTTGAAACGGTTGGAAAATAAAAATAAAATAACTTTTTGCGCAAATTATACACAAGCAGACATATGTACATGTTTGTTAAAAAGCACACCACTATTTACTGTTTTGTATGTCATTTCAAGCTTATGAATTAGAATAAAAGGTTTGTGCAACTCTGCCGTCAACTGCAATTCATATTATGTTGGTTAAACAGTGACCAAATTTATTTGTTTTTTGTTTGTAAGTACAGTTCATGCACGACTACACCACAAAGCCTAAAATACAGACTTAGTATAGTTGGGTGCTTAGTAGTGCAATTTACAGCTGTATTTCAGTAACAATGCTGGCGAAACCACAATTAAATGTGGTTGTAAGCGATATTAACTCTTACAGATAAATAATTTGCAAACCTTTGGAATCTATAGTTTAGAGCTAAACAGGGCTTAATTTTTTTATGAATGTAAAAAAAGGTGATATGTGTATGATATAAAAAGGTAATGGCATTTGACATGTTAACATACTGTGAATCAATTAACTGAGAATTTTGGAAAATTGTCATGTAAAGGAATGACAGTAATCCAAAATATTTTGCGAAATATGTTAAAAATGTTAAATGTATCAGTTATATATTATTTTATTTTAGTATATAAAGGCAGATTCAAACTAAAAAATTAATGTTCAAAAAATAACGGGAATTTTAAAATTTCCAATTATTGAAAATACCAATTGTATTTTTTATTATTTTATTTTATTTTTTTATTGATATATCAGTATACGCCCCTGATGTACGATACATTTTTCAGCTATATTCATTGCTAACTTTGTCTGTAGCAGCCACTAAAATTAGACGTATTTTAATGAACTTGTGAAAAACTGACACTTCGTAGCTTGTTCGCGAATTCTTGGCCAAAAACTACAATGTAACGATGACCTGCCTAGTCATAACTCCGTGTGAGTTTTTCCTATTTCCAAAAATAATGAGAACCTTAAAGGCCCGACGTTTTACGCGCAAACCTGAAAGAGCTAAGGGCTTCCCCAAAAACGAGTTCAAAATAAGTGCATAAATCGAACGGCGACCATTTAAATGCGACAACATTAATGAAGACGAATAAATAAATATTAAGAAATAAAAATTCCTGTTATTTTTTTGAACATACTTCGTATAACGTAAATTCTCAATATTTTCATTAAAAATAAAAAAAATATTGTCAATATTACTCAAAATTTCAAATTCCCGTTATTTTTTGAACACACCTCGAACATTGAAAATATTTAATATTTTCATTAAAAATTAAAAAAAATCAAATTTATTCATTTAGAGGTTTTACTATTTACTTTGTTGAACTTAATCACCTCATCTAATTAACCTGCGCAAACATGGTATAATGAAGATAGAATTTTGCTCTCTTGGGTGCTTTCGTTTGTTTCAGCACAGTTTTCAGTAGCTTACTTTATGAACTGAGTCATTAAACATAGAAAAAAATTTTTCATGCTAGCTTACAAATCTAATCTTAAGTTATATTTAAAAGTAAAGTTAGTTCCATTGGTACTTCATCAACTAGCAAAGTACCAAATAATAGCTCACTTTTCTTCAGATTACATTTAATTTAAATTTTACGACAAAGACCATACAGGGATATTTTTTCTTACCTGTGCCACAAATGCTGCAATTACAGGGGCTTTAAACTTCGCTCAGTAATATATTTTATTAAATATGTTTTCATAACTTTGCACCTCAATTATTTTCCACTTAACTGCACTCATTCAAACGTGTCGAATGGCCAATTAAATCAATTTAACATACATTTAATTAAATGCCCACACATTACTGTCCGCGCTGTCGTTTGACATGCCTCAGCAGCATGGCATACAAACGAGCGACGAAACCACGAAAAAATTTACCAACTCCTGCCCATTCATCACACATTTAAATGCGAAATTTCAACTACCCACCTTCTCACACACAATTGTAACAGACCACAACAAAAAACATTGCGCTTGAAAAAAAAACACAATCCAACTGATTTTTTACACTTTCGTCTTTCACCACAGATGTACACAACAACAATGGCGGTGGCAGCAGCAGCAGTAGCAGTAGCGGTGGTGGCATGGTTGGCATCAAAGCGTCATCAGCAGCTTCAACGGCCACTTCCATGGCGGCCGCCGCCGCTGCTGTAGCCGCCTCAGTGGCGTCGACCACATCCTCGCCCGCGTCAGTAAGTCATCTCGGCCATCACCATCATCACACACATCATCATCACCATCATCCGAACGGTGGTCTGTTGGCCGCAGCGAGTCTGGGCGGTATGGGCGGCCTTGGTATACCCGTGAGCTGTGCGGGTTTGCGTAGTGTGGCGAGTGGTCTCAGTGGCTTGACCACAGCCGGTGGAGTTGGTGTGGGCATTGGCAGCGGTGGCAGTTCGAGTGGCAGCAATAGTAGCGGTGGACTAGCGAGTGTGCTCAATCTGCCGCCGGGTCATGTGCCGGATATTTGCCCAATCTGTGGTATAAAAATTTCGGCAGAAGAATGGAATTCACACTTTCTAACCGAACTAGACCGACTCTATAAGCTGAGCTCGGGTATGGAACGTACGAATTTACAGGCATCCTATATGTTTGCGCCGCCATGTCCGGCGCAGGAGAATGCCATACGCACCAGCCATAATCGTTGGGAGGTGAGTGTAGTATTGCCACTGTGCTAAATACAATAATTAATATAATTTAAATTTCTAAAAGTTAACGGTATATTAAATAGTGTCAATTTTATATGTATCTAGACTTTTCAGCGGATACGCAATAACAGGCAAAATCGTTTGAGAATAAAGGGACGAAAACGAAAATATGGCAACGATTTATACTTTATGGAGAATCTGTTCTGTAATTCCTGTCCGATATGCAAGCGAAAATATGCGATTGAAGCCGGAAAAATGCCACCCGAGGTGAGTTTCTGGCTTGTTTGGCTATGCAAATAGTTTCAATAGACGCTGAGTACCAAACTAGGCTTCCGAAATTACGGTTCCCATTCGGGATCCGATTGAGAGCTTCTGAGAGGCGGTGGTTTCGCCAAGGAATTGATCACAATATTATAATAAGATTAGAGATCTCTCTATCAAATAATGTTTTGAATAATTTGTTTTTGTTTTTATATATTACAATACCTTACAATCCTTACTAAATATAGATTCCTTTTCCATTTCTTAAAAAAAAAAAAAAAAACAAAAAACAATTTACAGGAGGATACCAAAATGCAAGAAGAAATTGAAACGGTCGACGTTGAGAGTTGTAATGATGATGTGCCCGACTCCGGCTCCGAATTGACGACGCACTCTCAACTCAGTGTGAACAGCATGAGTCACGGTCACCACAACAACATTGTCAATACGACATTAGGCAGCAATATGCATAGTAGCAATAGTCAACCAGGAAAACTGGATGGCATCTTATTTCGAACGGCATGTGTTATGAATAAGGATACGAGTAGTAATGAGGATGATTTGAATGCAACCAGCACCAGTGGCGGCGGTGGCGGTAATATAACGCAAGCGTGGAATCAGCCACAACACCATCCAGCGTCCACGATTACAGCGCCGCAAGGACATATCAGTGGTGAGTCACTTTCGAGAGTTACATATATATGAATCTACATTTAATAATGGAGAAGGATAGTTTTATATTTTTCGAATCATATTGCCTTTCATCAGAAATATAAGGGTTCATAAATTAAGAGGTTTGTCTTTTGACGTCAGTCGACAAGCTATGGGTCCTTGAATTTGATGTTTTTACACTATGTTCCTCCTCTCTTAAAATGAAATGTTGTAGGGGAGTAGGTATGTACATATAGTGGATGCCTTAGGAGGCCCATTGTGATACCACCGGAACTGATATGCCCTCACACTACCATGTCCTCATTGAACCAATCAGTGGTCTTGTTGAAATTACTTAATACCAAAAGTTTTAACTGTACAAAAGTTGAACCGAGACATCGTCGAGAAAACCGCGATCGATAGTTGCCATTATTTTCCTGTATAATGCCTTGTATCCGCATAGAAGATGTTCTACGATTTCTTCTTCTTCTATTTCTTGACAGCTTCTGCAGTAATCATTGCATGGTATTTCCGATCTGCAGGCATGTCTACCAATCAACAGTATCCCGTTAGAACTCCTAACAGAGTTAGAAACTCTAACAGAGATAGGAAGTTAGTAATACTAACAGCTCAAGGCATTATCTTACCAACTTTGAAGACATCCTTAGAGACATAAGAGATTTTAAAGCCGATTGTTTATTTGTGACTTGTCAAAACAAGAAGACTTTCTTTAATTCTTAATTCCAATTAATTTTTTTAATTCCAGTAACCTTCACTGTAAAGACACTAGAGTGATCTGGTTGTCAGAAGCCGTATATTTATATCTAAAAACAGCTCCCTCCAATCGTTTAAAAATCAAATATTGAGAATTTAATAATAAAATCTCAGGTTCCACAAATCTGTCTATTTAGGCTGGAACAGTCGACTAATCAGCGGACAATTAAACAAAAAATATTCAATCTCTTTAGATGATGGATACTTGTATCCTTACCGTTACTCCAAAGATGATAAGAGTGGGAAGAAATTGGAGAATAATTGGATCATGCGCAGTTTACTTTCGTAGTCGCAATAATATATTATTGTATTCAATCGACTTGTAGTTAAATCCATTGTTCGGTAAAAACATTAATACAAGAAAAATACATAATTTTCAGAAGATGAAGCTGAAATGGCGAAAGTTCCTGTTAATATAGGACAAGTTTCATGCTCAATTTCCTTATTTGTTCAATTCTTTTTTGTGATTTATTCAATTCTTTTTCTGGGCCCTTCGATGCTGCATTATATATTATAACCTCCCTGTAAACCCAAAACTCTCAGGAAACAAAAAATATTAATGCAAAACAAATAAATCCAACTTTGTTCTGAATATGTCTCACATATTTGATTAATTTTTTTACTTCCTCTCACCACCAATTACAGTGAAAAATGTCAGCGAACTGTCATCGACAACTCATCACTTCTACAACGCGGACTCGTGTGGCGCCGTTGATGAGCGCTCCAGCGGCGGTGCTGCGGGCGGCGCAAATTGTAACGGCAAGGATGTTGCGATGGAAACATGCAATGCCAACGACAGCGACGAGGATGTCATTGTGGATGACGATGATTCTATTAAAATGACGAATCTCTGCAGCAGCAAAAAACGAAAGTACGATGAAACTGTAGTTAGTAGCAGGTAATCAGGCAATTAAAAGAAAAACATCTTTTGAGGGGGATATTTAACTATTAAAAAATATTTTTAGCGGGTTTACTAAAATAAATATCTAAATTTATATTTTGGTTTTTTACTTTTGTTCTCTTAAAGGACTTCGGATAATCACTCGCCGATGGTTGAACAGGAGCGACCACGTTCGGAACCGCAAGTGACCAGCACCGAGCCAAACATTGAGTTAGCTAATAATAACAATAACAACAACAATAATTCCAAGTATAGCACCTTCGAGGAGTTGCGCGCTAAACAGCAGCAGCAACAACATCAACAAGCGGAAGCAGATAATGCCCACAGTATGGGTGGTGGCGGCGGCGGTGGTGTTAGCGGTGGCAATTGTGGCGCCAATGCAAATCTAATGGCAGCGGCGCATACGCAAATGGACTTAAAGGTGGGATTTAGTTCGGATAATAAACCGGACGATGAAAACAAATGTTTCATTTGTAAGGTACGAATAATTTGAGTTTCTGTCTTCCGTCTTGATAACAAAAAAAAAATAATAATTAAATTAATATGAGAAAACGCTGCACTAATCTCTAAAATACTTGCTGTTTCTTTACCCTACTATAATTTCTATATTGCACACACACAACTTCTTATATACTCACCACTGTATATTACTTTGTTCATAAATATTGTACAATATTAATGTTTACACTCAGTATGTTTTTACGGTAGTAATGCAATCACAAATTTTCTCTGCTCTTCTCTTTAAGACAGGTATAAAGGACTTTGCAACGGAGTCCTTCTTCCGCGGACGGAATTTATATTTCCATCAAAGTTGTGCCAATGTAATGAGCAGCTATCGGCTGAGTAAGGACTTGCAGCAGCAGCAGCAGAATCTGCTACAACAACAACAACAGCAGCAGCAACAACAACAGGAGGTACGAAAATCGCCATCACCACAACAATTGGTGAATCTTTAAGAATTTATGCAACAATCTCAAACACATACATAGTATATATCGTTATAAGAAAACACACGTGGAACCCGTCAAATATGTATGATAACTATGATTTCAACTGATAACTGTACCGATATACATCTAAAATTGCGTATGATCTGACTGTAGTTGTCTGTATAAACATTAGGGATGTTCTTATATTATAATTTTATTTTTTTGCTTTGAAAGATTGCCTTGTGATTTTTGGCGTCCTGATTTGAGGTGAATTTACTCCCAACCAAAAAATTGTTCAAGTAGGAAGTAAATCTTCAGAAAATGGTGGGAGTGATAGCACATCCCATTTCGTTCTGGAAGAATTAATCCTTGACGTTCCTTATGATTGTGAACGGTCGCAGTAGACTAATTAAACCTTTCAGCAATCTCTCGATTTGTTATTCGACGACGTACACCGATCAACGATTTTTTTATCCACATCGGCTTCAAGAGGCCTTCAAGGAAGTGGAGGATCATTAAGATCAAACCAACTTTGGCATTAGCATCATCTTCTCCATACACATCACATAATTTTCGCCTTGCTTGAACTGGTTTTTTATTCTTTAAATATGCCGAAAATACTGTTTTAAATTACCCATCTTCAACAGGGCACCAAACTAAAACTATACCAAAAAAGTTTTTTTCCTAAAAAGGCCTACTTTATCAATTGTTCATATATATAATATAACGGTAAAGCAGTTAGATGTAAAGTTGGATGCAAATATGTATTCAATAAGATCAGCTGATGTCATCAAATGAAATTACTTAGTGAACGACCAATAAATACTTTCTTGACAAATACTATGATTCATCCGTTGAGTCCAATTTTCGATGACTCGTTCGAGTATTTCAACTGTGATGTTTTGCTCCAAAGCATGAATCGAAGCGGGATTGTCCTCATAAAAAGTCTAACGGTATGATATCACACAATCTTGGAGGTCAATAGACCGGAAAAAATGTGAAATTATCTGCTCACCGAAGTGCTCTCTCAATAAATCAATTGATTGAAACGATTTGTGGGAAGTGGCGCCGTCTTGTTGAAATCAAATGTCGCCGAGATCATGAGCTTCAGGCATCAAATAGTCGGTTATCATGGCGCGGTAACAGTCACCATTTCATTTTTGAAGAAATATAGACTGATGTTTCCACCGGCCCACAAACCACTACAAGCCGTTGTCTCTTCTTCTTCTTCCATCCAAATGCGACAATTTTCCTTGTTTACTTACCCATTGAGCCAGAAATGGACCTCATCGCTGAACAGAATTTGGCTCGAAAACGTCGGATCTTTTTGGAACTTTTCAAGAGCCCATAGTGCAAAGCGTGTCAGAAGAGTTCGAAACACATTCTTTGAAGAAAGTGAATGCACGTAATAAAGTTGAACAATTTGTAAACGTTGTACAAGCGTAAGTCTTGCCATGTGAAATGCCAAACAATACTGAACAAAATTACATGACAGCTTGACACCACTTACGCGTGATCTGTTAAAAACATCTACTGAAAAAAGTACCTATACTTGGATCATTATGCAAGAGTTCGAACTCAACTCCTTCTGCCCTAATAATGCCCGTGCATCACATACACAAAAACCGATAAATTTTTCAACTCAAATGATCTATTTTCGTAACTTTTTTATTGACTTGGTATTTATTGAATGTAACACTTCACTAAACAAACAAAATATATTTGGAATATAAGAACATCCCTAGCATTCACACATTTATATACAAACATATAAATTCCACAGCGGTTCCAAGGTTTTAATTCAATTGTTTGAAATACATATAGTACCAGTGAATGTTCTTGTATTGATTTCAATATTACATTACCAATTAAAAATTTACCGTTGTTTTTTCTTAGCGTTAAGTATTAATTATGAATTTCTTATATGTAGATTAACATTGTAAAAATTAGCTGCATTTTAGTTGAATAAATATTAACAACCAATTGTATTTCATATTCAATTATATTCGATAATTTTTGCTTAGAATAAATACAATAAATTTATGGTTTTTCATTAACTCTAATATTTAAATAATTGTGTGCTATAGTTGTTAAACATATATCTGTGTACATCATTAGGTTAATGCAGACGACATATGTATTTAGTTTTAAGCATAAAGTGTATCTAAAGAAAAGAATGTAATTACTTAATTTAAATTATTGAATAGTACTAAATAAATTGAAAAAACCACTAACATATTAAAAATAAATTATGAATCCAAAAAAATGTTGTTTCTTTATTTCATACTAGCAGACCACTCCGGCTTCGCACGGGTTTAAACAAACATTTCAAAAGTTATAAGTTTTACACACACGTCTCTAGCGTGGGTTCATATAAAAAAAGTAAAATGAGGAAAATTCAAACATGAAATTATATTTTATTTGTAATGAGCTAAAACTTATTACGACCTCTAGTCTTTGATGCCCTCTAATTTTCTCTCCGATTATGAAGGCGTTCAGAACACTCAGAGTTCGACACCCTAGTCCGAGCTCGTATATTTCTAATTTGGGTTTTTTCTTCAAACCACTGCACATGCTCCATACTCGACCCTCAAGCGCGTACTTGGCAAGCAGCTGCGAGCGCTTGTTACTCGACTCTCTGGCACGAGATTGCGATGAAATACGATTTTAAGTTTCAGATTAAGATTCTCTATCGCGGAGTCTTTTTAATACTCTCACCTGGTAACTATTTCCATAAAGTTGAGATTCTAGCAATAAATATAGCCTATGTTATGTACGAAATCGGCACAGTAGTTTTTGAGTTTATTCATTACAAACATACATACAAATCTTTCCTCTTTATAATAGTAGAATAGATGAATGTAAAATTGAGAGGTGAAGAAGAAATATTGTCTCGACCATATATTCTTTGATATTGATTCTGCAACATCGGACCTTATGCAGATCAGCTCACGAGTCTTATAAAGTCAAGGCTTTCTCTAATTACAACATTACCTCGATAATTTCTTCTACTTTTTGAACAATTTTCATAAGCAAAAATGTAATCCATACTTTATTTGGGAGCAACATGTTTTAGGAAAATTATTTTTATGCGAGTAAACGACGAATATTACAAAACCATAATAATTTGTTTCAAAGCCGTGAAAAAGAGGTAAGAAATTTTTCTAAAAAGCTAAAAAAATATTACTTCTATTGCCAATTCAGGAGTTCGGTCTGTGGATAACTTCGAGTTTCGGAAGCTGGAATTATGGAAGGACATTTGACTTCTAAACGCTACTGTCAATTCAAGAGTACGAATAATGGCGATCTTTGAGTTATATTAGTTCGAGTTATGGAAGTTCAACTGTATTTCTTCAAAATTCCATCTTTTATCATAGAATTAATGAAGGTTGCTCCCTTCGCTATTTAAAAAAAAAATAATTTCTTTTTCATCTATTGCTTCTTTCTTCTTACTGGTAAATGGTTCCGAAACTCTTCGGGTGTAATATTAAATAGATTGGATGTCATACTGAAGTCATTACTTTTTGAAAGCTTACGATCAACTGTAATTTAGACGAATCTGAACAACAACGTCGAACAATAATATTATTCAAATTTGTGTTGTGCTCAAAAAATAAAGGAAATTGTTAAATATAAAACTAACAGACCAATTTTCAAAATTTTTATTATATCAATGAAGTACGATACAATTTGCAGCTGTATTGCTTAATTTGTCTTTATCAGCCGCTAGTGTTTTTATGAACTTCGTTAGTTGTAATTTGACCAAAAACTATACTCTAACGAGTCCCTCCACATTTGTCAGATATGGCTCGGTTCAACTTTTCCCTATTTCCAAAAAAATTAAGAACCTTAAGGAGCTGTTGTTGAATGGGACTATTTTAAAGGCAACAACATTAATGTAGACGAATAAATTTTTTTTTTTTCAAAAAAACGAAAATTACCGTTATTTTTTGAATAGACCTCGTATATTGAATTTAAGTCCAAAACCTAATCTAACATGGGATAACAAGGAAAGACCTCATAATTATGTGCAATAGATATGGAGATAATTTCTACATCATCAACAATAAACGGTGTTCTCGTACACTCTCTAAATGTGATACCATTTGAGTCAAATAGATAAGATGTGCAAAATTACTTTCGAGCTGCCTGCTTCGGGAAATAACTGGTAGTAATTTGTTTGATAAGATTGTGAGTGATATGATTATCCGACACAATAACACTTAAAGCTAGCAACAAGCTATATATAACATTATTTTGTTATTATTTTTATTGTTTCGTCATATCGTTACCATATGGTGAAGCTTTTGATAATTATTTATTTACAAATGATTATCAAGGCGTACTACAGAAAGGTCGAACTTTTGCATGGATACACATTTAAAGAAATATTTACCATTTAAGTTGTAAATTCTCTAAATTCGCTATCTCATAAAGAAATCCATTCGAAAGTTTCTCTTTGCTTCACGAGGGGTTACCGCTCTTATAAAAACAAAAAAATTGTTAAAATTAAATCATGAAAAATTAAATCATGAAACCAGCTTCTTGTAGGAGTTGTGCAGTATTCTAACCCGTGAATATACATTTGTCTTAAGAAACAATATTTTCTATATATTGCATGCGATTACAGCTTAGCAAATTTTTGCCAACAAAGAACAAAGTTCAGATTTCGTAGTCCCCAAGGAACTTTTCTGAAGCTAAACATAACAACCATCTAAATCAAAATTGCATTCCAAACAGTTTTAAATATATTATAAAGGACATATGTATATGTATTATATTATGAAGTATTCTACGGCTTTGCGGGGGAGCGAAAGACTATGGAAGATCTGGGATGGAAAAGTAAATATATAGGCTCTGCCATTTGATTATCAATCAACTTTATTTACGCGCGGCACTCCCTATTCGGTTAGGTATAACCCTGTCATAGAGTAAATGGAGTTGTGAAACCAAACCAAATGCTTTGCATCAGGTCTGAAAGGCTTCAGTCGATATCTCCACATCAGAATCGGATAGATAGGCTGATAACTCTTTGGTCAATCATAAACCAAACTTATTAACGAAGCCACACTGAAGAAGGCTCGGTTAAAACAAACACTCATCCAAATAACGGCCGTAGGAATGAAAAATAGTGCCAGCTTCGGAGCATGGAATATTTGCGCACCCTAAGAAAAGTCTAGACCAAAAGCAATGGATTTATTGTGAAATTGAAGTTAAATTATTAACAATTTTGCAACAAATATTGAAATGTATTTGAAAAGTTACGTTAAAAAATAATTCAAATCAATTTTTCAATTCAATTCGAATATAATTAGACAGCTGTTTTTGTTTACATTATTTTGTTTCCCACACGTTTGGGGAAAAACTAAGCGATCTGAAGCTTTTTATTTTATCAAAATTGTCACAGAATACCAAAAAAGTTCATACTTGATAAAAATCTGAATAAATTTTAAACTCTTTTGTTATTTTGTCAAGTGCACAGAATAGGGCTGTAGATATTTCAAAAAATTATAAACAATAAAAAAAGTTATATTATTGCAAATAATGCAAAAATCATGCACTGTCTCCACAAAAAACAAAAGTAGTTACAGTGTGCCTTACAAGCTCACCATAAAATAAAACGGTACAAGATCCTGTCGTTTTTGAAAAAAATGTATGGCAAATGTAGGCGTTTCTGGAATATGTAAGCTATACAAAATGCTTGCAAATCTTAAAATATAACTCCAAATGTTTCACAGATGAAGAAACCAACTTTCTGGAAGATCGATGTTCCTACGAGTTGATCGTTCAAGTTTCAATATTTGATTGAGGGATGAAAAAATTTAAAGACAGCAGACACCCGTTGGCGCAATGCTATTTCGTTGAAAAAGCGAATTGCTATAGGACTTTATTCGTTAGCTTCATCAGCAGAATACAGAACGGATGCAAGTTTATTTGGAACCATTTTCGGTTGACCAAACAGAAAGTGAAAAAATATTCAATAAAAAGTTATCTTCTGGCCTCCGTGTTGTTGAGAACGCATTCGACCATCTAAAAGCACGCAATAATGAATTATTTTATTACAAGATAGTACAACTGTTTTCAATTTTTTTTATTTATTAAAGCGGAAAGTAACATATTATTTTCTTCGAGTAATTTTATAACTTTATTTTAATTTTCTAGCGATTTGTCCAAACAATGTTACATCATTTTTTGTTCGTACTTCATTAGTTCAAAATAACAATCTTCTTCTTTGTGGTCTTCTACAAATATCACTAGTTGATGGTTGATCGGGCGATTCTTGAACGATGGTTCCGTATACATACATATGTATATTGATTTGCCTGGTGAATGTTGACTTACCACCTCCATTTCTCCTGATATGATTTGGTCTCTAAAAAATTAGGAACATTTTATAAATTCTAGTATTTTAAATTGTAAATTTTATAAATTCTTTATTTAAAATAATGAGTACTTTAGAATTACTGTTCCATGACTTCAATTAAATTACTTGTTTTGAAACTGCCCAATACCTTATTTATATATGTACATATAACCCCACTTTGACGGAGAACCCCGTCTACAATTTTTCGTTTTTCTTGCCTGCGAAGATTTCATTTACATTTATTACATTTGCATTTTTTAGTAAATTAGTTGTTATTTACATACCTATATTTCTTGGTTAAATTATCTCCACCGTGGTCAAACATATACTGTGCTCGTTCTCGAGCTGCGCGCACATATTTTTCAAAACATTATTTTATTGAAAGATCCTCGCAGTTTTCCAATATTTTGTCCCCAAACTTCGCGTGTTTCTATTAATATTTTCCATTTTATTAATTTATTTTTAACAGTCATTTAGACAAAATATTTTGAAAAGCTTTAATCTATAAGCTTTCTCCCAGGTTTCTTATAATTTTTAGCTGTATTTATTGAAATACCATCAAAAAAATGCTGATGTTTTTACCAGAAAAATACATACTGAACATTTTTAGTATTTACCTTTTTCCAGCCAGAAATATCTTTTTCCGTCCTTCCAAAACTAATCTCCTTTGGCTGGCCTTTATTCCCGTCGTCTTTGTGACGCCTCCGGCGATGTCTCTCTGAGCTTCCATGAATCGATTATTTCATCTTGATCTGCATTCTTATGTTTTCCATTTGACAATTAACAATTATTTTCAGAACTTCCATTTCCACAAGGAATTCATTTAAAAAAAAATGTGAAAATTAACTAGTGAAAGTGAAACACAGAACTCCAATTGTCAGACGGAAAATGAATTTGCTTGAAATTCACTCGAAAGTAAATTACAGAGCCTGCCTGAATGAAATTTTAGTCATAACATACAGTTGTAGTCGCTATAGTTTTCGAACAAACTAAGCAACCTCAAAATAAAAGAAAAATTGTGTTTGTCAAACACATTGTTGTGAAATGTCTCCACAATTGGAAATCACAAGTTTTTGTAATTTGAATCATTCAAGGCCAGAACGGCTGATTTAATTTACTTCGGGAGTATAAATATTAAACTGATGTGTTCATTGTTTTCTTTCTCGACTCTTTGGGTCTAATTTTATGAACGCATCGAAGACTAAAGTCAATTGAGCGTCATTTGACAATTTGAAAACCGCACATTAATCGGTAAGTATATGACGGCGATATAAACAATATTCTTAATACAAATGGGCATATGGTAAATATTATTAACATATGTACATATAATCCGAATATGAACATGAAAATAAGATCATGCTGATAACAATACTCAATAACATATGAATTCTGCTATAATCCGTTTCTGAAATATTCCGATCATGGAACTGGAAGCAGATTTATTCGATGCATTCTATGAATATATTACAGATTCTTTGAACATTCGTCCACACCGGATAGGCCCCTTTTCAAAATGTATATTCTCTAAACTTTCGTCACAGTTTTATCATCGTTTATACACGATTTTCAGGTTTAGTATATTATCCCACGAATGATAAAATGGGCATGGTCGGATAGATGAGTTTTTTCAGATTAAAAATATTTATTAATAATAGCCGCAGCAAACTTATAGTTTTCGAGGTACTCGCGTTTAAAGTTTAAAATGTGAAATTTTGTTTTGTTTTATTACTTGACTAATTTTACAAATGGATCTAGGTAATTATAAAATTATATTTAATGAGGAACCGTTAAATTGTCCAATGACTGGATATTCAGTCGTCTCCTCACAGTGGCCTTCCAATCATCTTCCTAAAAAAAAATAGGAAAGTACGTATGGAACATATTCAATAACATATTTATTAGTACCTTTGTTGAATTTACGTTTCCCGAATTCACTCCCATCTATTGAACAATTTCACAATGAACTCCAATTTTACCTTCCGCTACTTGTTGACCTACTATACTACCTCTTTTCGGTAGTAATTATACCAGTCGTATGAGGTAGCGCTGGATAAAAATTGATCCCTGATAAAACTTTATTTTCGCACCTTCGCATGCGATACATATGTACATATGTATACTTACATTAAATAAACCACTTGAGGCAGAGTTATTTTAATATTATGGAACCAAGTGTCTTTCACTCTTGACATCAATGATCGCGTACGACAAGCCCCTTTCCATCATCCGTGTGCTATTTTCGTAGTAGGTAAAAAAGTTCTATAAGTACGACATAATTTTCGGTTTAGTAGTATATTAGTAACCCATTGTCATCATTAACGCAGTTCAGTCACTCCTTAATATTCCCTTCATCGCACCCTTCAAAAAAGGCAGTCATTGCTTCTGTTATTTCTTTAAAATCAATTGAAGAATTACATAGAGTTAATTAAATTAACTTTGTAACGTTTGCGATTCCTTACCAAACCTTATAGGAATATGACTCGTTGTGTCGTCAAAACATTTTTAAACTGACAAATACCGCCGAGACGAATGAATTCGTATAATCGTTGTTCGAATAATCGGGATTCTACTGTAATGATATATAATACGTTATAGAAAATGAAGTTTCATTTGATATACTCTCTTCATAGTTTTTGTTAGAATTCTTTATGAATTGGTGACCTTCGACAGCGCTTTAAAAAAAAGAACCATGGTCGACCCAATGTCGGGGTATCCTTAGTCCTTTCGTGTACTGCTAAATCTGGGTTGTTTTTGCTTATTTAGGAAAAAGTAAAGCCACGTTTTTGATATTGTCTTATCATGAAATTGGTAAAAGATTTTTTCGAGACATTCTATGAATTTATTTATTAAGATCCTTGAACACCGATTAAGCCAATTTTAAATAGTTATTTTCTCTGCCCTTTGGCAATTGACGATTTTATATGAGTGTATAAGATTTTCACCAAATAAAATGTAATTATACTCTCGCAACAAAGTTGCTTGGATAGTATAACAGTTTTGTTCACATAACGGTTGTTTGTAACACCCGGTCCACTGCTACGCCCACAAAATGGCGAAAACCTAAAACACATAAAGCCACAACAAAGCCATAAATAAAGTTATGAGAGTAAAATTTGGTACAAAGGATCGCACAATGAAGAGGCATATTTGGATGTACTTGGCCCGCCCCTACTAAGTATCTCTATTATATGTTATGCATATACACCAAATCGATTCACAACCACGCCTGCTTCCCATATACCAGAATTTTGAAGACGATCTGAATCGTTTACTTTACAATATATAAAGTAAGCACTAATGAAGATATCGGTACAGAACTTTGCACAAATTCTGCATAGTGTGGCATCGCCCTTCTAAAAATCGGCGAAATCGGACCATAAGTATGCAATTCGAATTAATTTTTTACCGAAAATATAAGTAAGTCTCTCAGATAACTTGAAGAAATTCAGAGGAGATTTGTTTCTTCTAATAATATGTCTCCGTGCCAAAAATGAGTGAAATCGGGTCATAACTACCCTTAGCTCCCATATACCCATTATTAGAGTCCATTAGAGTTTTCAAACTTTCAATGGACGAATATGTGAGTCTAATTGTATGTTATATTAATAAAATGAAATAAATAAATTGCGAAAGTACAAAATGTTCGATGACACCCGAACTTAGCCCTTCCTTACTTGTTTAAAATATAACAACGATTTGAATTTGAAGCAGGAAAATTATGGAAAATTGCGGACTCACTTGTATGCGCTTGAAATAATTCAATTTGAATTGCTGAATGTGAAAATTTAACAAAACGGACAAGAAAAGAAACAGTACAGTGATAGAAAATTAAATTGCTATCAGATATACCCTATTTAACATTACTTATGTTTTGGTTAGAATTAATTCGATATGAAAAAAGTTGATCCTATGTAACCAGAACCGACGAAACATATTATAAGTTCGAAAACAGTCAAGTCGCCAGCATACTTTATGCCACTACAACAACAACAAAACAAAGACAAATTCGATGCTCTGAAGCATCCTCATTTAATATGTGAATCTTAAATTTCATCATCTTTTAAAGTTTAAAAATATGTATAGCTATAACAAGAATTAAGTACTGTACAGTACTGTACAATTTGACTTGTGATAACATGCACTGATCAGCGTACAGTGCTATATGTATGTTATGCATATACAGCACATACAAACAAACACAATTGAAGATTTTCGTTCGGTCAATGGAAAGTTTTCTCAAGTTGATTTCAAAATAACAGCCTTAATTGATAACAAAAAATTTGCAGAAACAGCTACTGAGACGCGTAAATTAGAATCGCACTGAAGAGGTCTTTGGGTGGCTATTTTTAGCAGCATTATTGTTATTAAACGTATTTGCTTAGAGATAAATGAAGCTTGTGCTGAAAAAAATTAAATCACATGCCAACACAGAACATTAATGAGAGCAAGAAAAAAGCTTGTGTGCGCTGCAGAATAACAAAACAAATTGTGTGATATACAAGCGGCAGGGGGAATGAAAAAGAGGCCCGGCAGCAAGTGAGTGCGAAAAAAACAATAAGTAATTTTTATTATCACTTGTCATAAAGTGTGCGAAATAATCAAAAAACGTGAATGAATAACAAAAACAATAGCGCAACACAAGCGAGAGAACGCCAAATTGAAGTCAATATAAAAAGTAGTCCAGTGCAGAGCGATAAGCGAATATTCAAAAGCTGATCCGATTCAGTCATATGGTAGAAGCGCTGGCGCAAAGTACTATAGCGGAACTTGGAAAAATTATAATAATATACACAGATACACACGAAAATCAACGCAATTTCTTCATTTGTTAGACAGTGAGTAGCAAGTATTTCATTTACAAATTTCTGCAATTTTAATTAGTGCAGTAATCAATACCAATTCTGAACTAATTAATAAATACTTTTCAATTCTCAATTTTAGAGCATTTTCATTGCATACAATATGTTCTCCAAATTAACCACGAACATGGCAGTGCGCTACATGAGCGCCCAACAACAAAAGCTCCAGCAGACCGCTCAAAAAGTCACATCACAGCAAGTTTTTGACCGTGAAAACAAATACGGCGCACACAATTATCACCCCCTACCGGTGGCTTTGACACGTGGCGAGGGTATTTTCGTCTGGGATGTGGAGGGTAAACGTTATTTCGACTTTTTAAGTGCCTATTCGGCTGTCAATCAAGGCCATTGTCATCCAAAAATCGTAAATACTCTAACAGAACAAGCGAAGAAGTTAACGCTGACATCCAGGTGAGTAAATACGTATTTATTGCTGTCAGAAGTGACAGTCGCAGTGTGTTCGGGCGCATAAAATTCAAATTTTTTATACATTTGTGTACGGTGATTGAAATAAGAATTCTTTAAAGTGACTTCAAATTAAGTTTGACTTTCTTCTTTTACTTAGTGTGTGGAAAAAAACTAACTAATGGTGGCAAACATAAAATTATAAATGCTGTAGATTAGCAAAAGTTCCAATGTTTTATTTGACAGTTGAACTTCCCTGACTCGTATGTCTGTAAACCTCAAAAAAACTTCGAGGTAGAGAGAATTCGTGTTATGGAAGGTAATTTCTATGAAATTTAACTTCTATTGCCAATTCAAGAGTTCGAGTTATGAAGAACTTCGAGTTAAGAAAGTTCAACTGTATATATTCAAGTTTCTTTAAAATAAAAATTCAATTCAACTAGACATTACTAAAGTAAGGATTTCTTGCAGTTACTTAATTAATTAAACATATTTTTCACATTTTATATAAAATTAGTAAGTTCATAAAAGTTCCAGTATCTTTAAAATTAAAATTAAATTCAACTATAGCATTCCTCAAGTTAGAATTCAAATACTGAGTCTCCGCTTCAAGTACTACCAAACCAGCCTGAACCAAGGCCTATTGAAATAGCGTGGTTCATAAGCCTCTATAATGTTTAAGTGTTTTAGCATAAAAAAACAATAACTAAACAAAATAAATTAATATAAAATTTTCATTATTTACATTATTTATGTATTGCATACATACATACATACATATATTAGAATATAGTTATTCATGTAATCTATGTACGGATTTCTGCTCCATTTGAGCTATTTGTGTATTGGATAACTGATAACCCCAAAGTTTTGTACGCACGAGTTATTTCAAAGACGTATTTTAAACTAAATACGTACTTACATAGAAATATTATAGGTTAAGCTTCCATTGCTAAGCGGACAAGCTTTCTAATCACCTAATCAGCATGAGTATTTCTATGAAACGTTTAAGTATGGATCGCACATGATTAGGAATAAGAATGTATAAAATTAAAAGATTCAAAACATTCATCCGATTTAAATAATTTTCGACCTGTCAAATTTAATGTCGAAAAATTTAAAATGCTTAATATATTACAATTGGGGATCAGTCGTTATTTTTGCTACTATATTGGCCAAATAAATAAATTTTATTGTTATTACTAGGTTAACCGTCTCTTAGATCAATCATTATCATTCATATTGGTATTGCTATTTGCTGAAACCGTAGATACTTAAGTTTTCAAGTGTGAAAACAAAATTTTCCTATAACGAAATTGTGGTTTGTTGTCAAACCAAGCATACATATAACTATTAAAAACGCGCTATCAACAATTAGTATTTTAATTGACTCGAGCACAAGTGCCGCAATTAGAAAGATTAGACCTGTTATCTTCAATTCGCAACATCTATTTTTCACTGAGAATCGTGTTCCGAAAGCTATTTTTAATACTAAATTCAATATTTATTTATTTTAGCATGTGATTTGCGTTGGATTCTTAATGTGTTTATTTACGATTTGATTAAATATAAAGTTGATAAGGAAAAGTAATATATAATGTTTCGGAAATACATTCATTAATAGTGTGTCAATATTATCAGTAGGTATAAACTTAAGTTCTTACTAAATTCAAAGCAAATAGCAGTATGAACCAGTTTTAATGGTAATATTCGCAATTTAATGAATGCGTTTTTAATAACTGAATTACTTAAAATACTTCTTATTATGAGTAATTAAGATGTTAGCACTCTAAATTTAATAATTATACATCTCCTTAAAATGTCAAAATAGCTTAAGTTAACTTAAGCTAAATTAAGCATTAAGGTTACTAGTGAAGATATGGCGATATATATACATATTTTTTGATATTTTGAACGTTCAAACCTAGAAGGTTGCTTAAAATAAACTTAATGTTGGAAACCACATACCTTACGGTATTTAAAAGCTTTATATAGAATGTTTATCAAAGGAACATTCTTTGGCATTTATTTTTTTAAAGATTATCTCTTTCAAATGATGGCCGCGAATCTGTCTCGTTCGAGAATTTCGACTGGTTACGGTCACGTTCATACCGGCATCATTTTTGAAGAAATATGGTCGAATATTATCCAATAGTGAATGTTGGGTTTCAAGATGGGTGATGGTGTTGAGCGAAGCGCGCGAACCACATTCTTTAAAGGACGTGTTTCAAAAGATCGGAAATATTCATATATCAAAATGAGTTAAACAATTTCTTACTTTTTCTGATATCGAACTTCTATAAAACCATCTACATACGTTATATTTATTAAATAATTTTAATTTCTATTAAACTTATTATATTACTTTCAGAGCCTTCTACTCAGATGTACTTGGCGAATATGAAGAATACATAACAAGACTCTTCAATTATGACAAAGTATTGCCAATGAACACAGGTGTCGAAGGTGGAGAAACCGCTTGCAAAATCGCACGTGCCTGGGCATACATGAAGAAACAAGTGCCAGACAACCAAGCTAAGGTTAGTATTAGAAACACACACACTAAATACTTAAACAAGCTATAACATACATATAACAATTTTTTAGATACTCTTTGCTGAGAATAATTTCTGGGGACGCACTTTGTCTGCTATTTCAGCATCAACAGATCCATTGAGTTATGAAAACTTTGGACCTTATATGCCAGGTTTCGAAATTGTCAAATACAACAATACAGAAGCTTTAGAGGTGGGTTATCATATCATAGTCTATATATCATAGTCTATATATTTAAGAGTAAATTTAAATTTAATACTAACAATTCTGCAGAAAGCGCTACAAGATCCCAATGTTTGTGCATTCATGGTTGAACCCATACAAGGTGAAGCCGGTGTGGTCGTACCCGATGCTGGTTATTTGAAGAAAGTACGTGAGCTCTGCACAAAATATAATGTACTATGGATTGCCGATGAAGTGCAAACAGGGCTGGCGCGTACCGGACGCATGCTAGCCGTCGATTACGAAGATGTTAAACCCGACATCTTGATTTTGGGTAAAGCACTATCGGGTGGTCTATATCCCGTCTCAGCTGTTTTGGCTGATGAACCAGTCATGGAATGCATACAACCCGGTCGTCATGGCTCAACATACGGTGGCAATCCTTTGGGTTGCAAAGTAGCGATCACCGCCTTAGAAGTGCTGCTGGAAGAGCGTCTGGCGGAGAACGCCGAAAAAATGGGAAATTTACTGCGCAGCGAACTCAACACACTGCCGAAGGATATTGTGAGCATCGTGCGCGGCAAAGGTCTGCTCAATGCTATCGTTATAAACAAAAGTGAGTGTTTTAGTTGTTATATGACTTGGAAAATAAGTTTAGCATTGAAATAATCTCAATATTTATTATTTGTCAGAATTCGATGCTTGGGAAATATGTCTGAAATTGCGTGATAATGGGCTACTTGCCAAGCCCACACATGGCGACATCATTCGCTTCGCACCACCACTGGTCATTACCGAAGAACAGACACGTGAGTGCGCCGAAATCATCAAGAAGACAATACTGAACTTTTAAGTAGCTCTCGAGAAGATTTCTTCAAATGCGGTTTCTATAAAGGCGGCCGAAATTTTAGTTTTGTAAGCGCAGCATTTATGGCACGTGAATGTGTGAGATTTAGTGGATTCTATTAAGATTTAGTTTAATTATTTAATTGTTAAAAAACAACTTTTTTCTATTTGCTCCATTGCTTTGAAAGCTCAACTTAGTGTAAGGTGTCATGTTAAACGCCAAATGTAATTAAATGAAATTTAAAGCAAATATTTGAAATATCTCATGTTGTGAAATACAGACTGCTCAACCTTTTTCGCGCTTCAATAAATATATAAAACACTAAGTAAAGAAAAAATCATTGACTGTTTTAATCTTTTGATGTTAACCACCCGCCAGGAAGAGCCGACAAACAACTCACGCGCACAATTGACTAAAGTGTGTCAAATCTGGTGAAGGCAATAAAAAATACATCCCCCGCCCCCATTCGCGCACTTAAAGTGTCAATGTCCGTCAGTGAATGTAAAGAAGAACCGTTTGAATGCCAGAAATAACAGTGCAAACGTTAACGGAAGTATAATATTGACTGAAGATGGTAGATGTCAACTACCAGCGCCCTAAACCATAAAGATAAACATTAAACGCCCAGGCCATAGACCAGCTTCAATAAAAACATTAAAAACCATATAAAAAATGGTTGAAAACGCGGCGAAAGAAATTAAAAAATCTAATAATGCAAAGACTTGGGAACGACATTATGAAAATCACACAAAGCGTTTCCATTGCGATGTGAGACCACACGGTGAAGCAAATAATTAGCGATTTTAACGTTTTAATTAAAAAATATAAAAGACCGAGACGAGATGTTGAAGGTTACTCAAACAAAAAAGTTGATTAAATAAAGACATTTATGTTTTTTTCTGAGGTGAACGTTGACGCCGAGAATTATTTCCCACATCTTGAGAATATAAAGGGCAGTGCTGACAAAAAGTGTGAAACCTAACCTTCAGAAATGGTTCATAAGTATATAGTATATGTAAGCTCATTGCACTCACTTATCGTTTGCTAGCCAGCAGAGTCTCTGTGGATTGATATTGTTGCTAATCTAATCAAATCAATCAGTCATCCATCAGTCAGTCAATCAGTCTTTAGTATCATTCACTGAAATTGATAACATTGGAAAAGAATGGGATGAATTTTGTCAGAAGCCAGAAAACGCATAAAAAATAACACCACTGGAAAATTAAGTTAGTGCTGAATACCCCTGGCCCAATAAAAACGCAAAGCTGTTACGGTTCCCTTGCTCCTACTGTCATTGCCCAATTTCCCTTAGGTTGAGGTAGTGGGAGCTGTGGAAGGTATCCCTTCTTAACCGACTGAAGTCTGGGTATTTTACGAATAATGTTCTATCGTCTTATGATCCTCCACGCATGCCTTGCATTCTGCCGATTCTACTATACCAAGTCTCTGCAGATGACCTCTTTAAGGTAGCGCTGTTTAGTTCTCTTTTATTCAAAAGTAGAATGTTTTTGGTCCGTTCACTGTCAAAATTACCCCATACTAATTTTGTGATACGATTCGTGTTGCAAGTATTCCAAGAAGTGTTCTCCTAACATTCATTGCCTTATACTTAAGGCTGCTGCCAGCTGCATCTTCATCCACCTCTTCATTTCATTTTATGTCTATATGACCGGTACCATGTATATATCATATTGATGAAATACTTTGAAAATATAATATTTAACCTTAAATTAGCAAGTCCATTCAAATTCCGGAGAATCCTATGAATATTGTGTCTTGCATTGGGGTACATTAAAATGTTAGTCTAGAACTAGCTGAGTTTTAAGACCCTTATATTTATATTCGTACATCCTGGATAGATCTTAAGCGCGTTAAAAAGTGTATTCCTATTGAGTCCTTGAGATGAAGGCTTAATAGAACCACTTTTTTTGATATAAGGCTTCACTGAAGTCTAAAATAAGAAGAATTTATGTGTCCACAGTGGGATACGATTTGACTTAATGCAAAGAAATTATATATAATCAGTATATTCAATGTAGTAACTGTTGAGCTCTGGGTTTAGAGCCTACTCCGTAAGACAGAATTCCCAAGAAAAGGTTTACAAAGCCTTGTATGTTTTGCTCAAAAGTATCTATTCGTGGTCACGTATAACTCGTGAATATTATCAACATTTGATCAGACGAACTTTTGTACTCCATAGAGAAATTCTGGACCTAGTAACTGTGATCATCGCATAAGAAGGAGTGATGAGTTTATTATGGGATCAAAACTATTATAATTTGTTGTTGTGCATGAATGTTAAAAATTGTGCCGACATTTTCGACCTATTACTTTTTTAAGAGGGCTTTTACAATTACTATGAAAATATGACAGTTCGTTTCCCAAACTTATATCTGTTTTTCTTGTGATTTTCATGTTGAAAGTCGATTCAAGCTTCCCTGGGATGCATATAAATAAGTATATAAGAGTATTTTAGTAACGGCTCTAAATAGCATTGCTCTAATTTTGTGCATAACTACATAACTTGCCGCTTTCACGCCTATCAAACCAACGGCGGGCAATGCTCAACATAAAGCGCAGCCGAGTGAGACCTAAAATTAACTTTTTACTCTGCTGATGTAAAGAAAACGCCAACACATTCATTGGAATTTCATCAGCTCAAAGCATGCCGTTAAAGTAGAAAATCACGTCTGGTTTCCGGCGCAGCACTTCCTTTTTTAATTTTAACGCTTTATTTAATTATGTTGAAGATGACGATAAGATGACGACGACGTCGGGTCGACAAAGACTAGACTACTTCAAACTGCAACTGTTTAATATAATCAAAGGAGAAAATCTGCCCGCTTTTGGGTGAAAATCTCCACCAAATGTGTGGCAAGGCAAAAAACAAAAAAAAAAGGACAGCAACGATTTGTTGGCATTTTTTATGCTTCGCCTTTTTTATATTTTAATAAAGACATCTTGTCGGACAACAAAAGTTCAAACAAGTGGCGATAAAACCATAAGATTATGGCACCCTCGGTGTGCAGCATCCCCAACCGCCGACGCAGTGCTAAGCACCTTGTGGACTTGTAGAGCGTAATGTCCATTTGATGGCCATTCGCACACACGACACACTACTGCTTGCAATTGTAGGAGTTGGTAAAAGTTGGTGATAATGCGAAAGGGCGATGGCGTATGTTGATAAGCCAAAAACTGTTGAATGAAATAAATTTCTGTAAAAAAACGCTGAATAACATTTCTTTTTTATTTTCTCTTTCTTATTGTGCGTGTAATTCCGTACTCTCCAGCTCACCATTTGTGCATATAGCGGTACATTTCACACTTCCCGTTGTTATAAAATAGCGGAAAGTGTTAAAAGTTGCATTCGTTACAGATTTATTCCTTTCTAGTTTGCTTTTTTATAACTTTAAAGATAAGATTGTGAAAATAAACTGCATTATTTATTTAGGTTCGTAGCAGCAGCTTAATTAAAACTTATACAAGTCAGCAAGTTGAATTAAATAAAAGCCATAAAATGGAAAAAAACGCTGAAATAAAAAAAAAAAACAATTTCTTTCACTATTAGAACATGTCTTAAAATGTACGATTTTTTTCAAATTTTTTGTATATTATAATTAAACAAATTCTAAATATATTGAAATTTTCACAAAAAAAATATTTATTAAAGTGCCACTTTCGGTTTGCCTGGAATTATTACTCCTCGAATAATTAAAATATTCACAGCACGTACGCCATAATCTACCTCAAATTGAGTGTAGGTCTTCAATTTAACTACCGCACTTGTGCACTCCTGCGTACACCTGAGTTACTTCGTGTCAACTTGTCTCGACTTTATCACCTTAAATTGCCAAATTACTTTCAACAACATTTCAACAAATTTGCTTCCGGCAATTTTTGGCTCCCCCTCAAAATTAGCTGTATTGATTTCAATTGATTGTATTTATACAAATACATTACGCAGAAATAAGAGGAAAGCAGGTGGCAGTACTACAATGGGAAAACAACCCCCATTTTCAATTGACCGAAGAAGTCAGTGTGCGAAATACTGTCTGTATGTAGATAAATACACAGTTCGTGATTTACATTCAGTTGATATAGAAAGCTTACACAAAGTTTTCAATTTAAAGAACCATCCACTAGTTTGTAATAAAAACTGAATGTCTTGACTCTATGAAGATATTGGTTGAGTCAGACCCATGACATCGACATCGGCCAGTATCGACCAAAAAATTCAATCACAAATACTGATAAGCATTTATGCAACGATAAGCATCTCTTTGAAATATAGGGATTTCTTTTTAATAGATCCACCATTTCGTCCCAATAAGGCGATGATTTTACGCCTTACATGCCTTGTTATGCCTATTTGCTAAAACATTAGAAGATTAATATTGAAAAAGAGTACTAAAAAGTCGTCATTTGAGTTGTGCTCATCAAGGCAGGCAATATCGGCCCATTTTTCATTTGTACGAAGAGTCTCCACGCGAGTTCTTATGTGAATATAGCCGAATTAACAACAGCGCTGGTTGGTGCCAATTGCTGATGCCAAGTACAGACAAGTTCTTCTTCATCCAGTCTATCAAGGGAGTGGATGTCTTCATCTTCCTCTACATCCGTACTGTATTGAACACTTTCAAAGCAGAATCAGATTTAAAAAATCACACGATAATGAGTCACCCTGAAACCACGTTTTGTATCGAACGGCTCGGTGAAGTACTCCCCGATCCTGACAGAGCTTTTGGTGTCGCATAGGCAGATCCTTTTCGTGCTATCGAAGGCAGCTTTTATAATCAACAAAGAGATGGTGTGTGTGTCGTCCTCTTTTTAACGGGTCTTTCCCCACAGTTTTAGATTTTCCTTGTCTTAAGCTGCACTGATTAGGTCAAATCAGTTGGTTGACGGTGGGCTTTAGTCTTTCTTTCACATAGTACGCTGGATAGAACCTTATATGAGATATTGAGAAGGCTTATTCCAAGCCTGATATAATTTACAACCTTCTTCATACAATACAATAATCGAACATTTTTGCAAAAAAGCATGTAACAGTAATTTTCGATTTGTTAGTTATTATTAAAAGCTTAGGCAGAAAAACTCACTCATATGTAGAACTTAAATTTATGCAGCAGCTTAGCGCGCTGATTACTGCCACCCTTCGCACAGATGAGACTCTTAGTCCACACTGACACATCCTGCTTAGCAGCCACTGTGCCTGCAAGTGCGAGTAAATCACTTTCGGCTGGTGGTTGGGAATGCAGTGGAACTTGGTAATTCAATGGCCCAATTTGTATCTATACATATGTATGTACATACATACTACATGTGTTTAAATACATGCTTAAATATGTAGAACACAAATTGCTCGGTCCTATTAATGCACACATGATGTGCGAAAATCCCAGCACTCTCTTACGCGCATAAATTTAGACTCGCAAACCCGTAGACCCCCCCAAAAAAACGTGAACATCAAATTGTGCAATGATTGCATGGTTTTAAAAAAAAGAAGGGCAAGTAACAACCGCAGCATCATAAAAACATATTACAAACACTACAACAACAAGAGAGAAACCCAACAAAGTGTTGAATATAAGCTGACAGAATTATTACAAGTATTTTTGTCTTAACTGTGTACTTAACAGATACCGTGCGTAAACAATAAAAAACGAAGCATTTTTGCTGTTTTTCAACAGGGATGATCGGGGCAATGAGTGTGCCACAAAATGAGGGGTGGCTGAATGAACTATGTAAGTGGCAGCATTCAGTTTGCTCTAGCTTTCTTGGAGTCACAACGGTGCAACTAAAACGGTGATTTTTCCCTTGAATTGTCCGCTTTTTGTTATGCTAATATGCCTGATGGCGCTGGCTGCTGGCTGCTGTGGGGGGTGGGAAACGTTTGAAGAATACCACAAAATGCGCAATATCACTGCCTTTTGGTAATTATATTTTTACGAGATACTCAACAAGGTTTGCTGGAAGTTATCTGAGGCGCTACATTCGGTTGTTTTAGTTTCGAGAAAGAAAGGAAAGTCATGAGTGAAAAAAATAATTATTTTTTCCGTGTTGAGGGTACTCTATTACTTAGGCTCTGAAGAAAACATTGTCCATAATCCAAATCGTGGTTCTTGACTTATGAAATTGACGTTTATGTGGTTATCAGGTATTTACTAAAAGTAGTAGTATTCAAGTAACTGCCCATGAGAACAAACACAGCAAATTGATTAATAATTTACTATTCCCTACCCTAAGCTTATGGAACCTCTCTTTGAAACCCTCTTAAGCCACAATTCAGTAATTCAGCTAATTGAACCCTCTACATCTTTGAAACCTCTTAAGCTACAATTCCTTTCGTTAAATACTATTCTCTTCTTGTATCTCCCAACCCACACATCTCCAATGTTACTTGAATTGTAGCTCATTTGGCATGTCAGCTATTTCCCGCCAAATGTTTCATTATTTTCATCCAATCTTCATTTCGCGCAAGTGGTAGAAAACGGTAAAGGAGAGAGTGCAATATTATTTTTGTAATTTTCAGCACTTTATGTGGTATAATTTGCGCCCGAAAATCGTCGTGCCACTTTAGCTTATTATAAGATAATATGCTTATGGTGAAATAAATTTGCGAGATGATAAAAAGAAACATTTTGTGGTTATGAGTATTGCTCTTCGGTTACACACAACTTTAGCATTTGAATTGCTTGCGCTACGGTTGCTTAGTACTCACATACTATAATATAATGGCGGGAATGTTAGGATAAAATTTTGCGGAAATTTACTTAAAATAAACTCGTTTTTGTAAAAAGATTCAAAATATTAAAAAATATCAAAAAGTTGTTTGAAATGATTAGGATGAGGAGAGAAATTGCTTTGATAATTTCTTTAGTCACACAATTCTCGGATTTTGATCGATATTTCTGTACGCATTATTATAATCTCGCAACACGTTGCAAAGAAAGTATAATATTAATTTAGTAAGAAAAAACACCAGAAACATTAAATTTCATGGCGAAGATGGTACGGAAGGGCGGCACTAAAATTTTATATACAAAACTTGATATTTGCATGGCTTCGCCCACTTATGGGTAAAAATCATATTTCAGAACAACTCTACCAGTTTCAGTGAAATTATATTCATAACATTTCCTTGACATCCAAATTCTATAGCTTGAAATAGCTCTAAATGAGTGAAATCAGTTAACAACCACGTTTACTTCCCATATACCACAATTTTGACGTCCATCTGATTCGTTCATTTTACAATATATAAGTTAAGCAGCAGTGAAGATATCGGAACGAAACATTGCACAAATACTTTATTTCTAGTATGGCATAGCTCGTATAAAAATAACCGAATCGAATAACCGAAATCGGACTATAACTTTTCAAGGCCCCAGATATCGAACATGAGGACCTGGAAGTTTGCGGCTAATTTTTTATTGAAAATATCAGTAATCGAATTCAGTAAATATCAGTAAAAAAATTCAAAGGATATATGTCTCATCAAACGGTGTGCGTCTGTGCAAAAATGGGTAAAATCAGACCAAAATTTCGTCTAGCCCCCATATACTACCACCATATTTGGATTTTTAAACTTCCGGTGGTCTTTATACCGTATATATCGGTTAGTATGTAAAATATCTTGGCAAAATTAAGAGAACGTGAAACCTTGGATGTAATGTATGTAGCTTAGTGGAAATTATATATAACAATATCGCTATTCTAGTGGACTTTATATCAAACATGTGGGTCAAAATGTGTGTTATCTTAATAACATTAAATAGATAAATTATGAGAGTATAAAATGTTTAGTTACACCTGAACACCCTTAGCCCTTCCTTACTTGTTGATAGTCAACAATATGCCATGCAACTGATAACAAAACACTTTTTCCTCTCTAACTAAACAAGACAATTTTGCTGTAAGAGACATTTACAGCCATCCACATGATAAAATATGTAGAAAACTATCCACGACAATCATTCCAACTAGTGATGAGCGATATTTCACTACCGGTGATTTTTTCACTGTGATTGAAAAGTATCAGTGATTTAAAATCGCTATTGCAGTTAAGTAGTTTGAGTTCGATCACAGTAGCTATAGAGAAGTTCAGTGCTTTTGTTCGATCACAGTACATATAGGTGTTCAGTAATTCTAATTCGATCACTGTAGCAAAAGCAGTTCAGTGATTCTAATTCGATCACTGTAGCAATAGCAGTTCGAAAGTAGCAATCACTGTTCAGTACCAGTATTAGTTCGAAAGGAGCAATCACTGTTTAGTAACAATATCAGTTCGAAAGTAGCAATCACTGTTCAGTGGTCACAGTAGAAATTTTAGTTGTGATTTCGATAATTTTGGATACGGTGATTACAAAAGCAGTTAAATGTACCCAAAATGTATTAATTAGTTAATAGTGATTACAAAAGCAGGTAAATTTTGGATATTGTTAAAATTAATAAAAATTAATATGTACAAAATTAAAAAGAAAAAAATTGGAGTACAAATTCTCATAAATTCGTTTTTTTTTTGTTGTGATCGCAATAGCAATAAAAAATCACAGTGATTTAAAAGTAGCAATCACTGAAATCACAGTGATTTAAAAATAGCAATATCGCTCATCACTAATTCCAACAGAGATAATGAAGAGTCTAAACTGAAATTTTCTCAATCAAAACATTGCATAGGTGCATACTTCTATAATCAGCATTCTTAAATACACTGTGCGTCATCAGGTTAGCACACCTGACTAATATAATTGCTTCTGATTTTTTTGTTTTTAACTTAAAACTACTTTGATATTTTTTTATTTATGTATGAAGAGTATCTGATTAAAAGAGCAAGCCATAAAAAATGTCACGTTATATGGTTTTTCTATTTTGGTCATCAGGTTAGCACATCCAATTTGTCTTCTAATTTTCTTCGGAGATTGCACATTTCTTGACACCAAATTTTTTGTATTGCTCAAATGCTCTCTATTTAATTTAATACGGGTAAAAGAAATTTGCTATCAGTTGAAGAGAAATGGTTATCCGAAGCTTAGAAGAGTTACAGCTTTCGTTAACTGATATATGGGTGATTCTACGATAAGAGGTTTCAATTGCATAGAGAATACGGCCAAAGAAAAACTTTGGATTTTTTTCATGAAAATTCACTTAAGGGCAATTCACTTTATACATATTTTATTACTTTTTCGACGACCAGGGCAAGTACATCGGACAGGGGAGAGACGTAAAGTTTATTGTAGAAAATTATTTTACCAAATGCAAAAAATAAATTTAAAATAGTATTACAAATTAAAGGTACTCTCTTTCCTAAATGAATAAACCATAAAATAACAAGTAAGGAAGGGCTAAGTTCGGGTGTAACCGAACATTTTATATTCTCGCAATTTATTTATTTAACTTTATTTATATTATATAATACACAATTTGACCCACATATTCGTCATATATATTATATAAAGTCCATTGAAAGTTGGAAACCATAATATTAGGTTAGAAGCACCGAGGTCCTCGTGTTCGATATATGGGGCCTTGACAACCTATGGTACGATTTCGGTGATTTTTAGAATGAGGCTGCCCACTATAAACGTAGTATTTGTGCAAAGTTCTGCACCGATATCTTCACTAGTACTTACTTTATATATTGTAATGTAAACGATTCAGATTGTCTTCAAAGTTCTGGTATATAGGAAGTAGGCGTGGTTATGAAGCGATTTGGCCTATTTTCACAACATATCATTCGGATGTAAGGAAACTATTACAAACCAAGTTTCATTGAAATCGGTCGAGTAGTTCCTGAGATATGGTTTTTGACCCATAAGTGGGCGACGCCACGCCCATTTTCCATTTTGTAAAAAAATCTGAGTGCAGCTTCCATCTGCCATTCCTTATGTAAAATTTAGTGTTTCTGACATTTTTCGTTAGTGAGTTAACCCACTTTTAGTAATTTTCAACCTAACCTTTGTATGGGGGGTGGGCGTGGTAATCATCCGATTTCTTTCATTTTTGGAATGTATTAAGAAGTGGCTAAAAAACACGACTGCAGAAAATTTGGTTTATATTGCTCTATTGGTTTCCGAGATATGTACAAAAAACCTATTTATGCCCCTTCATAGTGCGATCCTTCATACCAAATTTTATTGCCATAGCTTTATTTATGGCTTAGTTATGTCACTTTATGTGTTTTCGGTTTTCGCCATTTTGTGGGCGTGGCAGTGGTCCGATTTTGCTCATTTTCGAAAGCAACCTTCCTATGGTGCCAAGAAATAAGTGTGCCAAGTTTCATACTTGCAAGTTACAGCTTGCACAGACGGACGGACGGACGGACGGACAGACAGACATTCGGATTTGAACTCCACTCTTCACCCTGATCACTTTGGTATATATAACCCTATATCTAACTCGTTTAATTTTGGGTGTTACAAACAACCGTTATGTGAACAAAACTATAATACTCTCTTTAGCAACTTTGTTGCGAGAGTATAAAAATAACAAATCAATAAATTCACCCTTTATCATAAATAAACGAAACAAATAGTAAATATAAAATCTTAAGATCTTTCAAACACATTTACTGACTTCTTTAAAGAAGTAATACATCCTCTGCCCTTTCAAAAGAAGGCATGGGCAGAGTCTGGCCAACCTGGTCTTATTTATATATACATACATATATATAGTCATCCCTCCTTTTGCTGTTTGGCGCCAATAGGAAATACCAATAAAAATCAGGTCACTTTTTACCTGGTTTTTTCAACGGAATTGAGGGCTTACTGTTCCTCGGCTTCCACCAGCGGCTACTGCATCAAACACTTTCCAAGCTGAAGCGCTTTCGTCCATTCGAACAACATGACCTAGCCAGCGTAGCTTCTGTCTTTTTATTCTCTGAACTATGCCAGTATCGTCGTATAGCTCATCGCGCCATCATTTGGTTTGGTTGTGGATCGAGAGAGGACTTTAATATTCAAATGTCCACTCAGTCCAAAGTAGCACCTGTTGGTAAGAGCGATTCTGCGTTGGATTTCGAGGCTAATATTTTTCATTACTGTTCAAATAACATTGAACATGCATTCTTTTATGCCTTAGCAAATCCGAGGAGCTACATATAAAACATAAATTTGTATACATAAATAAACACATAAACATATATGCATTAATATGCAACAAGCATACATTATATGTTGCACGCATACATGCAACACACATACATTTATATGAGGCACGCATGCATCTATATGCAACACGCATGCACTCAACTATTAATAAACAAACATATTTATATGTATGCACAAGATAACCTATTGGTTATAAAAATACATTTGGGCAATTGCTTGTGTGCATTTGAAATAACCCTTTATCGTGCAACATATAAAATATACATATAGACATACACACATCCACATATAATTAGTTCTTAAGATAATTCTAAAATTTGTATATAAGTAAGTAAAAAACCAAAATAAAACTAGAATGAAATAATTTCTCAATAAGGCTAGACTATCATTTATTTTCCCCCACCAGCGGTAAGAAATATTTGACACAGCTAGTCTTAACAATTACTTTGATGCTGGTGATGGCTGGAGGTGGGCAAGGGATCATGTTCAGAAGTTCACGCAAGAAAGTGTCAAGACTCAAGCAGCTCAAGACTTTCGGTCCGGGTGTTATGATGAATAGTATCTACCCTGGTCTCTAACTCTCTCCCCAGGAAGTTATTTTGCCAGGACGACATTTTCATGAAAAATTTAATTGGCTGAATTATTTTTTGAGTTAATTGTTTATTTCACTTTAATTATCACAGTATTAATAATTTAGTACAATGAAGGCAAATAAATTAAATTAATAGTATACGTTATATGAATTGCCAGGGGAGAGACAAAATCAGTTTGCGAATCCAGTACACCGCACGATCGGGCCTCAATAACTAAAAAACTACAGCGCTCAAACGTATTTCGCGATTAGTATTATTAACTTCAGGCTGATATATGTATGCTCTTGAGCACGTTTTTCAATGCGACCGTCTCTGAATTTATGTCGTACAAAATTTGGCAGGGTAGATACATAAAAAAATCGGAACAAAAGTTAATTTTAAAAATTATATGAAATTAATTAAATAGTTTTGTTTTTTATTTAACAATATAATAATATTTTTAATTATTTTACTTCCGATTGAACTTAGTTTAGGTTTCGCATCTCATACAAAAAATAAATGTATCGTTCGAAAGTTAAAAAAAAAGTAGCAAGGAACAAGCCAGGGGAGATACTTTTTTAGACTTTGTAAGGAATTCAGGAAAAAATGATTTGATTATGCAGTAAATTGTAATGTTATTTAATACACTACATTAGCATGATGTGATTCATTTAAAAAAATAGCAACATAAAGGACAAAAACACTTCTTAAAGCTGATTGCCGCAAAAGTTACCTCTTATCGTAGAATCTACGTATGTATATAAAAATCGTCAGAAGTCAAAAAATTAAATACAATTATTTATGTGATAAGTGAGGGTACGGCTGAAGTAATAAAGACAGTAATAATAAAGTATTTTCCGTTGCTGATAGTTGAGCAATTTCAACCGTCCGTTCAGATCAGGGCAAAGGTGGGCGCTCAAGCGAGCTTATCTTCTGTTTAATGGGTTATAATATTAAAACTAAAGGAAAATTTACCTCTTGGATATGCCCAAAAAACATGCTTAGATTTTGACCATGAGCATAGTGATGGAAGTCTAATTGGCGTTATGTTGTTTTTGGGATAAAAAAAACTTATTTCGGAGAAGCTGAATTCATTGGTTTATTATTTTTATGATCTTCGGACATAGGAACGTCAGCTGGAATGGCTACATTGACCTGAGGCTGGTTTGATGGGTTGGGGTGTAACGAGCGCTCGCAGCTGCTTGCTGAACAAAATTTCAAAGCATCCCAACGAGTGTGCATCGGCTTGAAGAACACTATATTAGAATTTTACAAGCTCGCACTAGGGCGTCGGACTGTGAGCTTTCCCAACGCCTTCATAATCAGAAAGAAAGACAACGGACACCAAAGGCTAGAGGTTCTAATCAGGTTTTAGCTCAAATAAAATATAATTTCATATTCGAATTTTCCTCATTTTACTTTTTTTTTTAAATGAACCCACACAAGAAACGGCAAAGTACATACATACATATGTATGGGAGAGTGTGTAAAAACTTATAACTTTTGAAAAGTTTGTTTAAACCAGTGCGAAGCCAGACCGATCCGGCTTTGAATATGTATTTAAATATCACATTGTGGTCAAGCCTATAAATATTGCTCATACGCCTCACCTCGCGAATGCTGGTTGTGGAACTATAGCAGTAAGAGACGACATACAAAGCTTATTTCAGACTTTTATTATATTTTGCAGTTTATTTAAAGAAGAAAAATGTTGCACACAAAAATATCGCAGAATTATAGACTGACAACGACTGACAGCCAAAGTTCATATATGTACATATTATATAACTCTTATGAGAGAAATTATTTTTAGGCAATTATCTTATTTTAACCGCTTTAAGCAATATCGCTATATAGTTCATTAATTTTATAAAAATATATATAAAGTATATATGAAATATGATTTGGCAAATACTGTACTATAAAACATAATCCACTCGCAAACTTTAAGTTGTACATATGAAAAAATAAAGGATTTTATGGTAGCGTACTGGCCAAACATGATATGAATATTAATTTAGTTGGCTTGTATAACAATAAAAAACACATAAAATTGCATTGCATGTTTTTTTAAAAATTCGCAGTCGTTTTTTGCATAACTTCTATGTAGAACCGGAACTGCTCTCACCTGCGGCAATCGCGACAGCATGTGCATCCAATGCTTTCATTTTACTTATTACATTCACAACAACGGTGGGTAGTTAAAATAAAAATAATCGTTTTTGTTATAGCTAAAACGTATAGCTAAACTTAGTCTGAATTATAAAAATGTGTACCGTTAAGGAGAAAAAAATATATGTTTTAAGAAACCGAGCTAAAGATTAGAAAATAATTTTTTAAATAACAAAAAATATATATTTTACTAACCTTATTTTACTGAGTTTAACTATAACAGTAATATTTAACTTTTCAAAAAAATGTCGTAAAGGGTATTTTGTCATTAATGAAATCGCCAAAAATATCATTGCTTTTTGCATTTTTTTTTTCAAATTTCATAATTGATAGAAGACGAGTTGGTGAACTCGTTTGCTGCACGTGCAATAAATAGCCAATGACGCGGACTTCAAGTGTCGGCATGTAATTTCAATGTCAATTGTACAATCAAAGAGGCATTGGGTGCAAGCATATATGTATACATACAAACACACATGCATACTATGTATGAATGCAAGTACATGTATCATTGGGTGCCCATGAACCAGTTGACACATACACGTACATATGTACGTATCTACATATGTGTATGAAGGTAAGAATTTATATGTGTATGTATGTATGAATGTTGTATGGCACTCTGACAGGGCAATTAGGCGAAATTTTTTAATATTCAGAGTTCATCGCCAACATGCGTCGCCAGTACTTTGCCGCAGTTTGACATTTGATTGTTGCTATTAACCAAATTTTTATTTCAATTTTTTCTTCATTTTTCTATTGTGTGTATATGCACGTTCAGACTGCTGTATTATTCGAAAATTCGTTTTTCAATCGTTTTTAAAGTGTAGAAATTTAACTGTTTTCATCTTCATATTTAGACACCTGATTAACTCACTCAGAGTACTCTAACCTTCCTGTATTGCTCTAAAATATTAACTTCGGTTTGTGAAATCATTCATGAAACATATTTTGCTTATTCAAGAATGGTTTTATATAAATAAAAATTAAGGATGCATATTGTTATATTAAGCTTGCATTTAAGATGAGTGACGTCATAAAAGAAAAAACAATAAATTAAATTGAATTACGTGATTTGTTGTATGCAAATAAAAATTACTCAAGTTCATTATCATTATTTTTTATAATTTTATAAGAAATATATATTTATTCCTCTTTTTTTCTTCATATATTAAAAATAATAATAATTGTCATAATTAAAAAAAAAATAAATGTCATAATTAAAAAAAATGTCATTATGCCTGGCAATGCTCTCAAGAATTTTTTTTCACTTTGATTACCAATACAACCCTGCTCTTCATTGACAGCAAGTGCAACAGCGGAAAGAAAAATATGTGCAGGAAGCTTATTTTGGTGATTTGAGTTGTAATATTCACATTCTTTTCAATTTTTTACGTTCAATGCGTATTTAATGCGCCAATTGGAAATATGTCGTGATCGTGTTAATCTTTCCCCAAGTGCTTCAGTGTAAATGTGTGTTAGTTATGTTAGTATTGACCTCGAATGAACTGAAGTTGAGCGACCTCCCAAGAACATCAATGTAGCAGAAAGCAGCATAAAAGAATACAAATAAATCAGTGAGAATAATCAGTCATAGGTACATACCAGAGCTGATATAATATTTTATATATATGTATTATATATATTAATGGCACACTTTGGCTACAGTTTTATATTATTTTATATAGCGTCAAAATTGTACAAATAACATCCAATAGTGTTTATATTAACACATCTCGTCAGATATGGGCGCAAGTGGTTTTAAAACCGAAGGTAAGCGCATACCGTTTTTCATGCTGTATGTCATTGTTTACTATTTCACTCTCCACCATATTCGTAGATAACAAAACAGCAGCAACAATTGTGCATCACGTTACTGGAAGCGGTAATGGTACAAGTGGTAGTGGTATAGCGAATACAGCAACAGCGACCAATATGAGCATTGAAACGTGTCTGGTGTGTGGAGATCGTGCTTCAGGTAGTTTATCACAGATAATATATACGTACATATATATAATAATAATATGTATTTGAATGATATGTAATAAAACTATTTTGTTATCTAATAGGTCGACATTATGGAGCTATTTCATGTGAAGGCTGTAAAGGCTTCTTCAAGCGTTCCATACGCAAACAGTTGGGATATCAGTGTCGGGGTTCCATGAACTGTGAAGTTACCAAACATCATCGTAATCGGTGTCAATTCTGCCGTCTCCAGAAATGTTTAGCCAGCGGAATGCGAAGTGATTGTACATAATTTTCATTTATTTCGACAACACATTTTATTTCCCCAATAGCTTCCTGCTAAAGATTTACCTAATAGGTCGAAAAGAGGTTTGGCAATGATTTTCTCATTTTATATGAAATCTTAATTTGGATTTTTTGATAACGCCTTCTTCAGCTACTTAAAGTAAATTTATTTATTCTTTTCTATAAACGGATTGTGTATACCGCAGTGCAATCTTTTTAAATAATTTTATCATAATAATAGTAAAGAATGCCCGCCAAACTATTTTTGGGCTCGTAGCTAGTATCGCGCTCTAAAATGTAATATATATGAATCTAACCTTAAAATCAATTACTTGAGTATTTGAACATATTGAAATTGTGTATAGTTTTGCAATTATTATTTGTATAAAATTAATATTATAAAAAATTTATAAAATTTTATGCGTTGGAATAATTTAGTTTGTTTGTAGTTAGTTGTAATAGAAAAATTTTGGTATTCAATACGCCTGTATGTCGAAGTTTAGGTAGCATTTTCACGCTCATTATCACATGTATTTATTATTCAAACTTCGTGTTCAATATTATATAATATTAATTTACAATTTCTTTAATACAGCTGTTCAGCATGAACGTAAACCAATTGTTGATAAGAAGGAGTTCGCTGGAAGCTCTTCTTCTGGTTCATCCACTTCAACAGTGACCAATGCCGCGGCCGCCGCAGCTGCTTTGAGTGCTAACAACACCGCAACTAGCAGCGGGAGTTTGCTCTTCGGTCACAATCTAAGTACAAACGCTGGTACTGGCAACAAATCTGAGACACCATCCACTTCAAAGTCTTCTATATTTTCATATAATATGACTTTGCCCGAAATGAGACAAGGTAAGTTTGTATTTTTCTCTGTTCGTAAATTGAATTTACAGCATGCATATTTAACTTTTTCAGCATTTGTAAACAACACAGATGTAACCGTACCACCTCTACCTTTTCAGCTTACATTTGCCGAAATGAGACAAAGTAAAATTAATTTACAAATATTATGTAGTAAACAAAATTAATGTTACAAACTTTTATTTTTTAGTTATCGAAAATGCAAAGAATTTCCAACAAGAAAAACAGATTCCCCTACAAAATGCAACACCCCAGTCACTTTATTTTTCACCAGAGTTGCCGAAAGCCGATGACGAAGAGGACGATGATGATGAGTCCATGGACAATAGCAGCACCACATGTTTGCAAAACTTAACTTCTAATGCAAACAATAACAACACGCAAAACTTAAATCTTAACATAGACGCGTTGCACAGTCCTGCCACTGCAGTGGGACAAATACAAACCGCCTTAGACAGATGTGTTATCGAGAAAGCGTTGCAGTTGCTAATACCCATACAAAATCAGTTGGATCGCTTATCACTTGCAGCTGGTAATGGAAATACAAGCGGTTCCCCTTCTATAAAAAATGAAATAAATGATGATGACATGGGCGAAGGTTTGTATTTAAATATCTTATTAGATATTTGCTTATTATTACAGTTATGCGAAGAACTTTCATAATAACTTGAAATGAAATCATTCGAGATTACTTATTATTTAACTCCATATTCGACGCTCGATTATTCTTAATCCAATTTAAATTATTCGTAAAATAATTGGTTTTTATTTCTCAAACTTGCAGACAGCAGCGCCGATGATGAATATGAAGTGTCTGAAACAATACTTGGTGTGGCAAATGCAAAACATTTCGTCATAAACGAATGTATCTTCGAGAATGAGGTATTGACGAGCGCACAGGCTGCTTTCAATCTACAAACACCCAATTTAATGTCCGCCTATCTGAATCTGCATTATATTTGCGAAACTGGTTCACGCATAATTTTCCTTAGCATCTATTGGATGCGTAAAATAACAGCTTTCGATCAACTCGATGGACGTACACAAATCAAATTGTTGCGCGCTAGCTGGCCTGGCCTGCTTGCGATTGCATTGGCGCAAGTACGTAGTCTTTCGATTACCACAATTATCACCACACTCGTGGCAAATGTACGACAATTAGCTGAGGTGGACAAGATCGAACCGCAAAAAATTCGAAAACTCAGTGAGCACATTGCACGCATACATTCCTACATTCAAGAGACGTTAGCATTGGATTTGGATGATATGGAATTTGCGTATCTGCGCCTCGCTGTCTTTTTCAATCCACACATGTTGTTGCGAAAGCGTGAACGGAATGTGCGCGACTTTGTGCGTCGCGTACAACTTTATGTACTATCAAGTTTGCGCAAATATATCGCAAGTCAGTTGGAGGACGAACAACAAGCGGAGGAACGTTTTAGTACACTGATTATCACACTTTTACCACTAGCTGCCTTAGAATCAGATGTTATTGAGGAATTATTCTTTTCCAACTTAATTGGGCAGGTGCAAATCGACAATATGATACCTTATATTCTAACACTGAGCGCCAATACTAGTCTTTAACTATAACACTTGTTTTGTATCATAATTATCGTCGTTTGGGTTTTGTCAACGCTGGCAAGTGTACCTTGTGCAGTAAACTTAACTAGTTTGGGTCGGAGTATACCAAGTCATTTATAAATTCACAAGTTAGACAGCGACTACGTTTAGCTTGTATGTGTTTGGAGAGCCAAATGGCGTAGTACTTAACTGTTGTCAGACAATCCTTTGAAGTCCTCAAATACACAACTCTTCTTTATCAAGAGAAAGCACGCTGCCTACAAACGCCTCTTAATACAATAATTTCGATGTTGTTGGAAAACATGTAAAGTTGAAAAAGGCTGCCACCCTAACAACGAACTTTTAAAAAGAGTCAAGTCTTCACCTAAGTGCAAGCAGAAAACTTAACTTCTGCTAATGTTTACTTTAAACAAAGTGAAACATATTTATACATAAGTGACAATAATGATAGACTGAAAGTAAAAAATATGAGAGATGAATATAACGCTTTTGGCTTTTATATCAGTGGGTAATTTTCCTTTCAACTAGAGAGGAAAAGCTCATGAGAGTGAAATTTCAAATTTCACTTTGTTAAACAAAAATTTAGTGCAAATATCAAAGATCAGATCTTTGCAATTACAATTAATTGTAACTTTTTACATTATTAAGCAACGCCCAGTTAGGGTAAAGCTATGTCATAGCATTAAGTGGAACATACAAACAATGAGCATTTTTAATTTGCAATAAAAGTTAACTTTTTTACAAAAGAGAAACGCAGTTGCATTCATTTACTACACACATATGTATATTATTACAAACGTACCATAGTAAAAGCATAATTAATTATTATAAACTTATTTTACAGTTGTGTAATAAGTTGTACACGTTTTTGCCACTCAATCAATGTGGGTGGTAGGTCCTTAGCAGTTATGGCGGGCAAACGTTTGAATGAGCTGTGCACACCAATATCGGCAATTGATATTTCATCACCACTGAAATATTTTTGTTTTCCTAGACGTAGATTAAGTGCGCGTATCATTGAGGCGCGACTTTTACTGGTGTTACAACGCAACAATTGATAGCATATATCCAGCACCGCATCGATTTCATTGCAGTTTGGTGAATCTTCATAACGGTATTCCTGTGGACCAACACGTCCCAAATAGCGTATGATATTAACTTCGCCATAAATGGGCACGTACATGGTGGGAGAACTGATCATTTCAGTGTGTTCACCTTAAAATATATGAAGATTTCTTTAAATAGATGTACGTACAAAATCTTTAATATTATATTACAATTTTTCCAAATCAGTGACACATTCACTTTCGGCTTTGAGGGGTCTATCTTCACTTGTGCCAATTTTTTTTCGAAAGCGCTTGCTTCTTTGCCAATATCAGGCATTGTCGAATGTTTAAAGGTTCTCACTTCAATAGTGAAAAGGTCCTTCCACGCATTCTTCAATGCTAATAAAGCATAAGGTATGAAATTGGGGTGTCCATTGATAACAATATCATGCAGCGGTTCCTAACGTGTAAAAAAAAAAACATAATATAAAGTGAAACGTATGGTGAAACGTTTAAGTATAATACAAACCTCACGGAGTCCACCATTCCGCAGTGTTGTTTGTCCAGTGTGTTGTGGGCCCTTTTGGCAAAGACCAAGCGATGCACGAATGTTGGCCATCTGTTCTTTGAGTTCTTGCAGCTGCTTTAGGACTTTCTCCTGGCGAGCGCATACGGTACCGACATCATTCGAAGACTGTAAATATGTACAAAATGATGAAATATTTTGCTAATTCTAAAATATCACTTTTTCGTTAATGCATATGTATGTAAAATGCGTGGTAGTTATTATTTTTTTGTTACATGTATTTAAAACTCAACCTAACCTCTTGATATTCTTGCATTGTTAAGAAAAACACTCAAGCAAAAGTGGTATCAAAATAGATTTAAGCGCACATTAGTACATACATGCGTATGTGAATATTTTAGAAACATGTGAATGGAAACACTTAACAGCTGTTTGGCCACTTCACAACTTCCACGTTAGTACAAAATCGTATACAAAAATTGTACTATGGTATATGCAATACTAAATTTAAATTAATAACACCAAATAAACAACAGAACTGTGTTTAAAATTAGGTCCCGAACAGTCACATTTAAATCCTGTAAAATGTTGTAATGCCACGTCCGCCTTAAAAAATTTTTGGACGGAAAATATTTAATAGAAAAAATGTTGTGTTCTCAAAAAAAAATAAGTAAGCATGTCAAGTGTGTTAGTACTTAAACAGTCTAAATTAAAATTTATTTACAAATGTTTGAATATTTTTAACGCAAGTAATCTAAAATAACAATATAAGATGTGCATATTAGCTTAGTGAGAATATTGTAGTTCAATGTGTTTAACAAAAAAAAACTAAAAAATATTAAATATAAAAATTGAAAACAAACACAAATTGAAAATAAGTTAAGTTTATAAATCAATTTTGAAAATTAACCTTGAGTAAGTTCTGGATTTGTGCACTTAAATTGTCCAAATCAAGCGCGCACACATTTTTCTTCAGCCCAAGGGAGGTGACAGCGGACGTGGCAAGAGGATTAGAATTCCCATTGCAAAAACCCTTTAATATGATTATTACGTTTTATTTCTTCAAAAACCACTTGTATTTTGTTCATCATTCAAAAATCACACTTACGCTGGGTGCGTCAGCTTTTACAATTCCTGTAGCTGCCGAATTGTTGAGCACTTTCATTGGGTACATGCAAGTCGGCAATTGTATATCATATTCCGGTAAAAGTGTTTTCAACCCGTACATTTTATTGGTTTATATGATCGCTATTATTTTAAACAATTTTTCAAAACACTATTTATTTTAAAAGTAATACACCATTAAAATAATGTATATTGCTTCGTAGATTTTTCGCCGTCGATTTTCGAATGCAGAATTCTAGTATGACAGCACAAAATGTGCACCAGTACCAGTTTTGTCAGAGTTGCCGTAACACAAAAGGTTTAAAATATTTTTAAATATACAATAGCCAATTAATGAAATAATTTTTATAATTTGTATGTATTGTTAGTTATTTTTAACACTTTTCATATCCATATATTTTTTTCGCGAATGTCAATTTAAAAAATAAACAATGTAAATTTTATGTTTATGATATTTCTAATAAGATTTAATAAAACTTTGAAATATTTCAAGACACATAGGTAAAACGATGTTATTTAATAATAGATATTCCATACCAAAATTTATGGAAATAATGAATCAGTTTCTTTAGACCACTGCATTTTTTAGCTTTAAAAAAAGAATTAAATATTCGAATATATTTTTTATACTCTCGCAACAAAGTTGCTAGAGAGTATTATAGTTTTGTTCACATAACGGTTGTTTGTAACACCCAAAACTAAACGAGTTAGATATACGGTTATATATACCAAAGTGATCAGGGTGAATAGTGGAGTTCAAATCCAAATGTCTGTCTGTCCGTTCGTCCGTCCGTCTGTGCAAGCTGTAACTTGAGTAAAAATTAAGATATCTTAATGAAACTTGAAGGTTGCTTTCGAAAATAAGCAAAATCGGACCACTGCCACGCCCACAAAATGGCGAAAACCGAAAACACATAAAGTGCCATAACTAAGCCTTAAATAAAGCCCTTCCTTAATTGCCCTTCCTTAATTGTTTTTTTTTTTTTTTGAAATTTGTCTATTGAAAAACTCTTGTATATTGTATTTGTTTTGTAATTATTACAACATTATAACATAAGTTACATTGTATAGCCAGACTGACAAAGCATTTAACTACCGTAAATTTATGTACATTTGTACATATACATTTCTTAAAAAAATAGAAAAAAATATCTAATATTTTAAAACATTATTTAGTTTTAATAATTTTTGAAGGAACATTCTCATTCATTATTGCTATCCTTCTATCAACTACATGTCTTAACCTGCGCTGCGGTTTCGTTATTTCACTTTGATCCATGGGTTCAATTACTTGACCCTTATGCGTTATGACAGCCGGTCGTGTTAGCATACGGAACGCTGTTTCTGGTACACAATTTCGCCCAATCGTTGCACGAATGCTGCCCTCATAATCAGCTACAGATGTAAATGGGAATGGCACTTCAGAAACCAAATGAGATCGTAATTGTTTACTCGCTGTTTCGTTGATATACAGACCTCCTTTATTATCATCTCGACGCTTTTCCTTTTTAGCTAACTTTAGCACCAGACGTTTGTTTTTCTTAGCAGCTTGTTTCTCGGCGGAAATACCAGAGCCAGCCCACGAACCCCAACCAGGCATAAATAAATCGACTTCCGCGTCTTTAATCTCCGAGTCTTTAGCTTTATCGCGGGTAAAGTCGGCAATAATATCATCGTCTTCAAATGCCTGACTGATTGTCATTTGTTGATCTAAGAAAGCCTTATCATTATCTTCATCGCCACTCATGTCAACGTCATCGTCTGCAGCACCGATAGATTCATTTAAGCCAATGAAGTTATTCATATGTTGTTTAAGTTTCACATCAGCGAGTTTGTTAGGATCAATAATTGCCGACGGTTTTATTTCTTTTGATGGTGGTTCAATCGCCACAGACTGCGTATTTTCAACACACTCCACATCTTTCACTTTTTCCAAATTGCGATCAACTTTACTCTTATTAATTTCTTCAATACCAAGTTCTTCATCTATTATTGGTCGTTTTACTTCTTTTTTAAACGATAAATCTTTTAAATTCTTTAGTTCATCCTTTTTCGCGCGCTTTTTTTGTTTTACACCCTTTGTCTGACTCTTTTTCAAAAGCTTAGCTTTTTTAGTCAATTCCTTCAATTTTTTATTCATTCTTAGTTTAATTTTATCCTCTTGCTTATCAAAAATATCATCAATATTGGTATCATCCTTGGCATTCGAAGCATTTTCTGACTTGGAACTGTCGGTCTGTTCAACTAACCATTCACCACTCAGACTGGATTCAATTTCTTTATCGAGCACTGCAGTGTTTTTCATAGCTTTTTTTACATTTTTATTTAACTGGCTAACTTTTTTCGCTTTTTGTTTAGCTGCTTTTTTACTAGAACCATCCACCTCAGTTAACTTTTCATCTTTTTCTACCGTTTCTACAGTTTCTTTAATTTCTTGTTCATCGTCATCAGACATTTGTTCTTCAACTAAGAGCTTTTTGTACTCATCTAGCATTTTTTCATTCTCATTGCGGTCTAGCCAATACTTTCTCCAATTCTCACCCTCACCTTCATTAGCTTCGTCGTCTTTTTGAATGCTGCCTATGCGCGTCCATGGGTTGAAGGGATCGGATTCATTCAACTCTTTTTCCATACCGATTTGTGCAGTCTTTGTGGCAGTGTCGTCATCATTTTCATCATCGCTATCGGTTTTCTTTTGTGTTAATTGACGACTAATTTGCAATTGTTCAGACAAATCCTTTCTTACGTCCTTATCATATTTTGCACGTATTTGCAAATTCTTCGCCCAGGTACCAGTATTCTTATGACGTAAACTAGCTCTTTCCAGCACTCTATTCTTTTCTAACTCATTCAATTTTTCCAAAGCTGCTTCGGGATTGGTTTTTTGCAAAATTTCAAATTGTTTGATTTGATCCTGCATTTTTTGTTTTTTAAGCAATTTGTGATACTTTTTCGATTTGATTTTGTTTTGCTTGCGTGCTTTTAATGACTTTTGGGACTCTCTGATTTTTAAGTATTTTAACTCTTTACGACGTTCAATAAGCTCATCTCGTGTTAGTTTTTTCTTCAATAACTCTTCTTCCTTTTTGGCTAGTTCCTCCACATCCTCTGTTTCACCTGCTAACTCACGCTTTGCAGCTTTTAAACGAGCTTGTTCTGCTTCCAACTCGAGTGCTAACTCAGATTTAAGTGATCGTTCCAATGGTTTACGGTACATAGAGGTATCGACGTAAATAGTTTCAGAGCGTAATGGAAAAACCTTAATGTTAAAAAAGTTTAAAGTAATAACACATATTAATTATATAAATAATTATAGACCTACTTGAGTTTCTGCATTACGATTCTGAGACACAACCGCATCCCATCGTTCCAAATTTTTTTTAGTTTTATCATATCCTAGTCCACGTTTAACACGATCTGCCTGTGGCTTCTCTAGTGGCTTATCAAGTAGTTTTTTTGAGGACTGCACAATTTTAAGTTGTTTTCCGGCATCTAAATGTCTCTTAGTTGTTTGCAAGACTTTTACAATATCATGCAAGCCAACTGGATAACGTGTCGCTGATTCGTCCCCCGGTTTAACCAACTGAAACTCATCCTGCTGACGTATAGGTTCATTACGTGTTGTCTTTCTTATATGCTGCGCTTTGCCTAGGCTGCTAATGCCTTGTAATAGCTTCTTATGTGCTTTGGGATTAAATTGCTCTTCCTCGTCACTCATAGCGTTTATTTAAAAATCTCTGTTTTAAACGATGGACAAATTATAAAATAGAAACACATGCGTTCACGACCGCTCACTCAACTTTTGACAGTTGTTTGTTTTCATTTATAAAGCAGTGCTGCAATGCATTAGAGACATGTTTCCACAGCGTTGCATTTAAAAGTAAGTCGCAGTAAATTATTTAAACTTTTGGGTTGTTCTAATAATTTTTAGACCAGATTATCATCACACACCTAACTAACGGTTAAAGAACGATTAAATAGAGTAATATTTAAATCAAATTCGAAATAACGACATATTTTTAATTTTTTTTTCAACAATTTCTTGATTTATTCGACTAGAAAGCAGTAATAGTTTTTAAACATCAATGGTGCTTCCTCATCGGAAATGAAGTTGCGCTCTGGCTTCTTAGAAGCAAATGGATTCAAAGTTGGTGGTAAAATCACATTAAGTCTACGACTGGACTCTTGAAGCAGCCGCGAAATGTCGAGAGGTGCTTCATACGCTGTATAGGAAGTTACCACAATGGGACATTTTATATTCGTGGCTATATGAATGGTTTCGGGCCAAGTATCCTCCATTTGAAAACCATTGTAACGATATAGGCCAGCGTTGAAGAAGCAAACTTTTTTTCAAGAAAATTTTAATTATTTAACTATATAAGTATTATACCTCAGTTATCTTACTTAAATCGGGTGGCATGAATGTTGGCAGGTTGAAGTATTCATGGTACAATTGATTTTGAAAACGATAATTTACTGTGCGTTGCGATTTACGACAGGATCTGCAGCACCTTAAATTTGAGGAATTCTTTTTAAGTATCTACTTTTCGAATCACAAAAATTGCAATATTTACTTTGTTTTCGACAATTGTTCAAAGGGCACATTACTCGGATTTAACTCCGGTCCGACAAAAACTACATTCAGTTTTTTGGTATTCGAATTAATGTGCAAAAAAAATACTTCCCATTTGTGTAAAGCATCCACTTCGAACTCGATTTCAGCACCTGTTGAAAGACGATTGGAGTCAAAAAATAAATAAATTTCCGAAACTTTCCAAAATTAAGTCATCTTCAAACATACATGCATACGACTATGTACTCACCGATGAGATGTACAGTAATTTCTTCAGACTTCTTCAAATGCCCACATAACTTCAAAGCATACCAAGCGGTCAAAGGGCACGTAGAAATTTGACTAAGCGCAGAGAATTCACAATCATCCTGCACGGCTGTAAAGTAGAAAATCAACTTGTTACACAACAAAACAAACGAATTGACAATTGCTGAATAGTACCACAGTCTAATTTGCTCAGAATCTGTTTAGTATTACAACAGGCGCCTGGTATGTCACGGAGTATTTTCATCGGCATGGACGGATCGACTTTGCCAAATTTGGCCTGTATTAACTCCAGTTTCTTGAATAGTTGATATGATTTACACCACTCTCGATGGGATTTGTTCAAATGTTCTGGCTTGTCGCGACAATATGCGACCTTGAAAAATATTGTATTTTATTATTTTTATCGCATACTTAAAACAGTTGTATTTATAAATACCTGTCCACAATGTTCACAGTCCACAAGTTTCTTGAAATCGTATTCACGGCAGGTTGTATTGTTGCAAATCCGTGGGAACAATATTACCTCTTGTTCGGTGGCTGTCAAAGGGCGATTTATTATTGACTCTATTTGGCGTATTATAACAATGCGATAGGAGCGAAATTGTTCAGCGGTGAACTCACCGCATTTACGGAAAATGTGACCAGCTTGAATAGAAAAAAATAATTTTTAAGTACTCTAAATACTTGTATAGGGTGGCTTAAAACTCTCAAAACCTCGAGTTCATCTAATGGGAAGCCCACGAAACGAGCTGTTTCAAAAAAGTCGGATCATAGGGAGGGAGTGATAATGGTATTATGGTAAGTCTTATTTGGGGACTCATTGCATGTACGTAGGTATGTTGGTGGCGAGGATCATCTGGGTGGTAAAACAATTCATTTCCGGGAACAGCCGGTTCTACGCGACCGTCCAAGAACTGTATTTTCGACGATCTGATAGGATCGATAAACCGTAAGTTTAGTTGTAAAATCCTTAATCATTATTGGCATGAATATTTTATTCTTCTGCCTCATAACAAAGGTCTCAAAAGACTTCGTTCCTACCTATTTAAAAAAAAACATTTTGACAAATCATGTCAGGAGAGAGAATTTAAGTACTTTTGATAAATGGTGTTGTTATATCGTGAAAAATAAACTATTTAATATGTCCGTCTTCAAAAGCAATTAAAGGCATTTTTTGTAATTTCTTCATGGTAGAAATACGTTCTTAAGTTTGATGTTAGCCAAAAGTTGAGATCGTAAAAGTTTACCCCTAACCATAAGAAAATGTATTGTTTCAAATTACCAAAGAGAACTAACTAGTTCATGTGCTTATAATACTTTGAGAAATTTTAACTTGAGCCAATCTAAAGTTTTTTAATTTAATAAATTAAAAAAAAATCTATAAAATCTATAAATTAAAAAAAAAAAAATCTATATATTTACACAATATTTGTCGCACTAAATAACGATCTAATTTGCATGAATTCGCCTACAATGAATAATTGCGTTTCGTCTACTTAATAATCTTGTGAATACGTTTAATAAACTCATAATTGCCAATAAATTCATTTATTTTTATTGATTTATTAGCAAAACTATTTAGGTGCATATACATACAATGCACACACTTAAACCCATTCGTAAATAAAGTGCTCTTTAAACTAGTTGCACTTGGAAGCTCATATGAACCTACACAGATTCTAGTCGAGCTGCTTGATGCTATGGAAAGCTGTCGCATGCAACCTTTTTCTTTTGTAGAAAAAAAATATGAGAACTAAACTTTTTTTCAGATGCCAGAAGTCTCCTGGCGTTACTGCTTCTTGTGAACTTTCTGAACGGGGTTCATCATTTCTGCTGGTATGGTTACGATGAAATTCAGAAAACCTGGATTTGATTGTTGAAAATATGAATTAGGCTTATCAACGACTTTTTCCCATCAGTAAAGAGTGAAAACACGAATTTCTATAGATAAATTGTCTTTAACATAGAATGGTTTGGTTCCAGAAACTATATACTGCTTTAAACATATGATATATTCAGAAGAGAAATGGGATAATAATAATAATTTTTATTTGTTTTAGTCAATTTTTTCCTATTGAATAGTCCGATATATATTCATATGAACACAGCACGTGCATACCTCAATCCAAATTGTACGAGTATGTAGTATGCATGAACCTCTGGTATATGTTGAGTTGTGAACTGAAAAGAATAATTATTCACAGGCGTCTGGCAGGCTAAACCTTTGCAGAGCACAGCATTTGGAATGATGCCAAGAAATCAATTTGCATGCAAAATTGGCGACAGTCAAAACAGCATTGGACCTAATCGCATCGCCTCCTCTGCTTAATGCTCATAAATGTGTGTTCTCGTATGTATTATGCATTTTTGTGTATGCCTACTTGTGTATGAGCATAATAATTTATCTTTGTAAAATTATGATTAAACGCCTGATTTTAAATTGAGCGTGTTAAGGCTACGATAAATATCGGGAGCATTAATGATTATAAACAATTTTTCATTATATGTGTATGAGATCAAATAGCTATCAAAGTATTTTATTATATATAGCCTTAGAATACCTGATTAAATTTTAGCAACGAAGTGAAGAATCTATGTATAGAAAGCATGATCTCATATTACATTACGGAAAGTAAACTACGGCAGTTAAGATTCTATGTTAGTAACGGATACGAAGACTTTTAAATCAGTGTTTATCGACAGACGTAGTAAAATACCCCTCATAATTACGTATGTAGAACAATTACTTCCAGTTCGCCTGATTCAATTCATATAGGAACTAATTTCTTTGCTAAATTTCTAACACTGTCTATATTTCATATCTGTAGGGAATAAGGGGAACCCTATGTAGTCATATAGACACCTATTTATACGTATGTATATGAGTATTAATTTCTATATAGGTCAATTTATATTCCATCAAAAATTTAGAGCAAAATTGAACATATCTCAAAGTAATTATACTCTCGCAACAAAGTTGCTAAAGAGCGTATTATAGTGTTGTTTGTGTCACTCAGAAAAAAAGAGTTAGATATGGGGTTATATATATATAAATAATCAGGACGACGAAATCGGGCTGTCTGTCCCTCCGTCTGTCCGTGCAAGTGATAACTTGAGTAAAAACTATTAAAGCTGTATCAACCAAACTCTCTGTAGTCGTTTCTTTTAGCCACTTCCTTATATATTTTAAAAATGGAAGAAATGGGATCATAACCATGCCTACCTCTAATACAAAGGTTATGTTGAAAACTACTAAAAATGGCTGAATTTAGTAAGGAAAAACACTAGAAACCTTTAATTTCATTATAAAGATGGTACAGAAGGGCTGCACTCAAATTGGTATACAAAATTTTAAATGGGTGTGGCTCCGCCCATTTTTGCGTCAGAAATCATATCTCCGAAACTGCTCGACCAATTTCAATGAAATTCTGTTTGTAATGTTTTTCTTGCATCCCAATGATATGTTGTGAAAATAGTCCAAATTGGTTCACAACCACGACTACTTCCCATATACCAGAACTTTGAAGTCGATCTGAATCGTTTACTTTACAATATATGAAGTAAGCACTAGTGCAGACATCGGCACAAATACTACATTTTTAGTGGGGCATGGCCCGAGCTCAGCCGAATATTTCGATATTTTCGGCATAATAAAAACGTTTTTTTTAGATTTTTTAGTGGTTTCCAATAGGACAATGCTTTTTTTTGAACCTTTTTGATAGCTGTCATTTGATTTCTATTCAGTTTGGTTTGCCAATGAACAGATTAATCCCGAAACAGCGTTTATTGCCGACATACGGTCCCAATTACTGCAGGAAGTGGTCGAAAATTGGGCTTCTCGGTTGGAATTTATTCGAGTCTACCATGGGTTACTTGATCAAATTCATTTTTTAAACATAATGTCAAACCATTATATTTATAATAAAGCAAATTTTTTTATCATAACACTAAAATGTATGTATGCGTTTTATTTCTACTTGGAAACCACATATCTAATAAAACGTTATTTATATGCGGGCTAGAAGAAGTGCATTATTATTTTATTTCGGCATATTCATTGTTGCTCGATTTATTTGATGAAATTTAATATTGTGTTATATGAAACAAAGATGTGGATCTAGTCTGATTGTATCAAATGTGGTTGAATACTTTCTGAAATATGATATTTCATCTACCGAGTTACATGCAACTCTGGTGTATTATCTTTAAAATTTAATGCAACTGAGAGAGATATCTCCTTTTATTAGTCTGTTAAGAAGTTTACTAGATATTTACATTAATCCTTGTAGGTTGCAGGGCCACAATCATTTTTTATACTCTCGCAACAATTTCGCTATACGTAAGTGGAAAAGGACAAAATCGGAAACTGCCACGCCTACCGATAACCGAAAACATATAAGCCATAAATATGTTGAAAAAAAAATTTGGTACGTAGGACGCGATTCTCTAGGGGAACTATATTTGAGTGAAATTTTTTTTGGAAAGTGGACGTGGCTCCGCCCCTTTTAAGTGTTTTATATCAACCAAACTTTCTGAAGTCATTTCGTTTAGCGACTCCATTATGTGGCATGAATATGGATGAAATAGAATAATCACTCGCTCACCACACAAACAAAGGCTAAGTTGAAAACTACTAAAAATTTAACTCACAGTTATGGGTAAAAAACCATATCTCAGGAACTAATGCATCAATTTCAACGAAATTCGGTTCATAATTTGCGAAATCGCTTCAAAACCACGCCTATTTTCCCTATAATACAATTTTGAAGTCCATCTGATTGTTCTCCTTACAATACAGTGGAACTTCTCTAACTCGAATCATCATAATTCACAAAAAAACTTCGAGTTAGAGAGACTTCGACTTATAGAAAATTTATATAAAACATACATTTTTCAAAAAGCTGTAAAATATAGATTTATACACAATTTTAGTTATTTACTTCGCAACAAGTTGTATTTAAATACATTAAAACATATATTTTGTAATTTTTTGACGTCTATATCTCATGCCTTTGTTACACGATTTAGGAAATCTATAAGTATTCATAATCTTTGGTTGCCCCCATCTTTTAAAATTGTTCCCTGATAGTAAAATTTTGAATTTTGTATAATGTCCTTTTGTGTAAAGTTCGATTTATGGAAGGAAATTTGTAATTTTTTGCCAAAATATCGGCAATTTTCTCAGATATTCTAAAGAAATTCAAAGGTAATGTTTCCTGTAGTCCTCACAAACCTCAAATACGGATTTTCAAACTTGCGTTGGACTTTATACCGTATATATCAGTTAATGTGTGAGATATCTTAGCAAAATTAGGGGAACGTAAAATCTTGGATATAATGTAGCTTGATGGCGAAAATAATGGAAATCAATTCAGGAATTACCCCAGCTTCCATATACTATAAATAATGAACTTAGCCCCTACTTAGTTGGTTTATAGTTTTTTTTTTAACTAACGACACACCTTTTACTACTATAATCCTATGATGGTAGGTACCGCATTTAAATTTTTAGCTTAATATGTAGTTTTGTTAAAGCATTTTATATTTTTTCAAACAACGGCATTTTGTGGGCGTGGCAACGTCGATTAGTTCTAGCTGCTAGAAACAACCGTTAAGTTAACTAGTGTAATAGGTTGTGGGATTTTAAGAGCTTATAAAAATTATAAATATTTTGTGATAAAGGAATAAATAAATACTTTAATAAAGTTACCAAAACTTCAAACTCATTTTCGTGGAGTACTGACAAACAATGGTTTGGGCAATAAAAAACCGCTAAATATAAAGGAATATTGTTAAGGGTTGGAGTACATTAAAGACGATAAAATAAAATTGGAATGTTTGAATGATAGTTGTGTGTTTTATTGAAAAATTCTGGATTGTATGTTGGTATGTATGTTTTGACGCTGTGTATTTGTGTTGGATGCTTGTAAAATAATTCTTGTTTACCACAGTTGTCAGCCACCTGTTGCAAGGCATAACAAATCTGCCGATGCTGCGCGTCACACTTCATATGCTCGCTCTTACAGTAATACGCCAATTTGCAGCGACTGCAGGGCATCTTCGTTTCGGCAATCAGCTCATTTTTACAAAACTGCAAAAAAATTAATAACAACAAAAATAAGTTAAAACTTAAATGCAAATATTTCTAATACGCATACGTACATTACAGAGCGCTACCAGAAAATATTGCCGGGGTCTATAAATATACTCGATGTATTCTTCCTCATCATCTGAGGACTCAACATCACTTACGGGACCCTCATGGAGTAATTTTTGCAGGTTTTCCAACAACGTATTGGGTAAATCGGTGCTGCCTATAAACAATATTTACAAACAAATAAAAAAACAAAGATTTATATAATACTGTTATAAGTACAGTGAGGCGAGTGTTTTGCTAACAAACCATTTGCCACTGAGTTTTCTAGTTTCTTTTGCAAACTAGCAACAAATGCACTTTGCTCGTGTAAATTATTATCTGGTAAACTTCTCTTTGGCGCTCCCGTTTTAACATTTCCGGTTTTAGCACTCTCTTTGACTTTGCTCACATTCGCACCACTCTTTTGATTGCTTTTATCAATCTTTGCGGTGTCTTTTGTATCCGTATTAACTTTTTCGTTCTGCTGCTGCTGCTGTAGTAGCTTTTTACGCATCATTTGTTGTAGTAATCGCAGACTCTTGTCTGATTGACTATCACTCGTTGTGGCCTGTGTTTGCTGTTTGTAATTCTCACTGACACATTCTTTAACAGGTGTTGGTTGTTGACCCACTATATTTACAGGATTTTCCTTCACCGTTACGCTTTCAACGGTTGCATTTAATTCACTATTCAATGTCTGAGCAATTTCCTCTTTTAAGCGATTCGCTTTATTTCTTGGTCTATTGCGTTGGCGGGTTTTCTTTTGTTTGCTATCCATAACGGTTAAAATAGTGCAAAAAATATGAGTACTTATGCAATTTCTTGCTAAAATCAGTTGTACGAATGCTCGGTCAAATTTTTGCTTAAACCGTTCACTTTGAATTTTCACTGCCAATTGTGCATAGTGTGGCTGCCAGCCTCAACGCATTAGGTGCCCTCACATCTAATTTAGAATCTCTGCAAATTTCTTGTACTATTGTTAGTACAGTTCATTTTAGAGAACTACTCGTACAAATGCAGCGACCATTCCTTTATCGCCGTTGATGTTGTTGTTCAATAGTTGTCCGTATTTTGCCTTTGCCTTTGTCGCTTTTGCTTATATTCGCATTGACGCAGCTACTTATTCGCTACGTCTATATTTAAGGTAATGTGTTCGTACGATATGTATATTTATTTTGTTCTCATTTCGGCGCACGCTTCCATGGGTTTAGAGAATATCTTTATGCTTCAATTTTGTTGGTTTTACTGTTAAACATAAAATATGTTGTGTTTCCTGTTGCCAAAAAGATATCAAATTACTTCCAATAAATAAAATTAATAAAAATATTTCCACCTAAGTCGTTTTAGTGAAACGCTACTGAAGCTCTAAAGTTTATTTACATTGATAATAAAAAATAAAACAATTTCGTTTCTAGATGTGGGGTATGGGTTCCAATAGTGTCGATTTGTTGTGATAAAGGGTGTGCTGTTAACAGAAAACTACATAAGTTCGTGTCGTTATGAATGAAAAAAGAGGAAATATATTATTATAACATTGGAGGGAGTATAATACATAAACATCAGATTTCACCCATTTCAAGATATTATTATACTCTCCCAACAAATGTTGCTAAAGAGAGTATAATAGTTTTGTTCACATAACGGTTGTTTGTAACACCCAAAACTAAACGAGTTAGATATAGGGTTATATATACCAAAGTGATCAGGGTGAAGAGTGGAGTTCAAATCCGAATGTCTGTCTGTCCGTCCGTCCGTCCGTCCGTCAGTGCAAGCTGTAACTTGAGTAAAAATTAAGATATCTTGATCAAACTTGGCACACTTATTTCTTGGCCCCATAGGAAGGTTGCTTTCGAAAATTAGCCAAAACGGACCACTGCCACGCCCACAAAATGGCAAAAACCGAAAACACATAAAGTACCATAACTAAGCCATAAATAAAGCTATGGAAATTAAATTTGGTACGAAGGATCGCACTATAAACACACTATAAGCTATATAAACCAAACTTTCTGCAGTCGTTTTTTTTAGCCACTTCCTAATACAATCCAAAAATGAAAGAAATCATGGATCATAACCACGCCCACCTTCCATAAAAAAGTTAGGTTGAAAATTACTAAAAGTGGGTTAACTCACTAACGAAAAACGTCAGAAACACTAAATTTCACATAAGAAATGGTAGATGAAAGCTGCACTCAGATTTTTTTACAAAATGGAAAATGGGCGTGGCGTCGCCCACTTATGGGTTAAAAACCATATCTCAGGAACTACGCGACCGATTTCAATGAAACTTGGTTTGTAATAGTTTCCTTACATCCCAATAATATATTGTGAAAATAGGCCAAATCGGTTCACAACCACGCCTACTTCCTATATACCAGAACTTTGAAGACAATCGTTAATCGTTTACATTACAAGATATAAAGTAAGTACTAGCGAAGATATCGGTGCAGAACTTTGCACAAATACTATGTTTATAGTGGGCAGCCTCATTCTAAAAATCACCGAAATCGTACCATAGGTTGTCAAGGCCCCATATATCGAACACGAGGACCTCGGTGCTTCTAACCTAATATTATGGTTTCCAACTTTCAATGGACTTTATATAATATATATGACGAATATGTGGGTCAAATTGTGTATTATATAATAGAAATAAAGTTAAATAAATAAATTGCGAGAGTATAAAGGTAAGGAAGGGCTAAGTTCGGGTACATCCGAACATTTTATACTCTCGCAATTTATTGATGTAATTTTATAAGGATAACACAAGTCGACCCACATATATTTGACGGACGGACAGACGGACAGACGGACGGACGGACAGACAGACATCCGGATTTGAACTTTACTCGTCACCCTGATCACTTTGGTATATATAACCTTATATCTAACTCGTTTAGTTTTAGGACTTACAAACAACCGTTATGTGGACAAAACTATAATACTCTCTTTAGCAACTTTTGTTGCGAGAGTATAAAAATTGCTGATATATAGGTTATTAACACAACCAGAAGTACCAAAATGATTATGTTATGTAGTTATACAGTTATGTTAAAAATAATAAGGGCAATCTGCTGCAGTTTATGAAGTTAATGAGCATCTGGATATGCTTTCTTAGAATTCCGAATAAGTTGCCAAAGCTAGACATTGTTACTTGAGCACTTTCCGGTCTTTAACACGTACTTACAGTTTTAATCTTAATTAATCAGACTAGAGAATTTCTTTTTAGCTCAATGCACATGTTCTTCAGTAAACATAGACCCTTTTCTTGAGGATAGGTTCTTGAGATCTTACTTTGTAAGCTCTTTGAGAATAGCTGGGTGATCAACATCGAAAAAATTAAAATATTAAATCCCATTAAGCTGTTTTGAGGAAATAAATGCATTTTTTTTGACAGACAATGAATCTGGGGAACCCGTTTAACTGCTTGTTGAAATCCATCTGTCCGTGCAAGCAATATCTTGAGTAAAAATAGAGATATCTTTATAAAACTTGGAATACATATTCCTTCATAACATGAAAAGTTTGGTATTGAAATGGCGAAAACCGAAAATATATAAAGTGCCATAATAAATAAAACTATTAAAGATAAAATCGGTACAAAGATCGCACTAGGAAGGGGCATGAATTTTTTTTCTTTAAGCCACTTTCTTATATGTATATTCTAAAAATGGAGTAAATCGGGAACACACGATCTTAGTCCTTTCTTACTTGTTTTAAAACAAATACTGCAAATATTTTGTACTTTTCTACTTTTTTAACGGAACTCGTTATTATAAATAATAAGTGATAAAAAACCCTTATCAAACGAAAATTTTTATACCTTTCTACAATTGTATTTTAGTTTAGTTTTTATGCATCCCCCAGTTAATTTTCTCACTACTGAACAGATTTTCTCCATTTTTAACGCTTGGTTATATTAGATTCAAGAAAAGATGTCCTCTTAATGCCATTTAGATAAATACCTTTCAATTGACTGATTTTTGTGGTATAAAGTCAGCAAGGGTACATTTTCGGCTTTAACGGTTCCTAAATGACAGTTGACACACACTGCACTGTTTCACTGTTTGTGCAGAGTTTCATTCCGATATCTAGTAAAATACCTAAATTTTTCCTCAAGTTATCGTTGTCATAGAATGACGGAGGGACATCCGAAAATCAACACTGCATATGTGAGACGTTCCGAGAGAAATAGTAAAAAACAGATGTAAGATTACATTCACAAAGGCTTCTAAAGAATGTGTTCCTACGCCTAAAGCCGGTATAAAAACTGTAGTATATATACATAGCATTTAATGGAATGGAATGTGAATGTAAATACTCAAGGAATTGACCAAAAATTGCTGCTTATTTACTTGGCAACGGACAATGTTTGTAAAGTAAACAAAAATAACTTTTTAAGCGGAAACAAAGAATTAGTTAATCATTTGGATCAGCAATGAATACAACAAGCAGGACTGGCTTAGTGCCAGCTAAGAAGAGAAATTTTATTAAAAAAGAAAAGGTAATTTTTCGAGGAAGTATGCATTAAACAGCTGTTACACTTGACTCTTTATTAATTTTTATTATTAAAGCGAAATAAATTCACTGATGGCTTACCGCTCAAATTTGAAGCTTCACCAATGGTACTCTCACTACGACCACTGGGTGGACTGTTTAATCCATTTGCCAAAGGCTGTTCGGTACTCTGTAATCATCCGGCACCAACAGACTTGAAAAATATTATAAACCAAATGAAGACTACGCTGGTAAGCTGGTGTCTCACATTTTCTTTCTAATTTTTTCCTTTCAAGTACGTTTAACTATCATTCATATTACAGACAGTGGATGGTAAAAGTGTACCGCTGCAGAAAGATAAAAACATTGTGACACCACTCCATGACACTGATAACATACCAGAGGACCTTTTCCGACGTTACACGGACACTGACTCACGTCCGCTGACGCCAACACCGACAGTTACCAGTGTACACACTCGAAATAGCACCAGTTCATTCTTGAACAATCGGCGCTGTATAACACCAGAATTGGGTAAAAATGAGATAATCAAGAGGAAAAAGATTATATTGGATCTGCGTAGAACACACTCACAAGAAACGCTCTATTGGAAACCCTCATCGGATATGTCACAAAGCAACACCGACACCGGTGGATTTAAGCCTAAAAGTGCCGGTGCCAATGAGGAGCGCAAAAATAAGCACTTACGCAACGAAGAACTGCGCCCTAATACTTCCTTGGGTAATGTACCAGTTGGTGAAGGCGTAAAAAATGTGGAAGGAGTGGAAATCAAGAAAGTACAAACTTGTATTAACGAACAACATATAGACGATGAGGACATTCGTCGTGGCAAAAAGAGAAAGAAATTAAAACCCACGACAAGTTTGTTATATTTAGACAATTTGTGAAGACAACGCTTAACTATATGTTCACTTTTAGCGACAACAACTACATTTCATCTCAGTGAAGATCCAGAAACACAAGTTGCTGCACTCGGTCCGGACTCACTGAATCCCAGTACGCGTCCAAGTCTTATACCCAATGCAGCGAGTTTGCTGCCGGGCAAAGAGAAACGTGATAGTGATCCCATATTTTTAAAAGGCAGTTTTCTAACAGACGAAGCTTTCCAAGCACTGAAAACGGAATTGGATATCGATCTTATCGAAAATACATTCGATAAATATGTAAGTCTCAGTGAGGTACAAATTTAGCTGTTAAGTATGATTACTAATTCTCCCTAAATTCAGCTGAACCGCGCTTTACGTGAGGCTTTTAAATATTTACCGGAAAAGAAATCAAAGCCAAACAAGCGAGTTGTGGAAAATCAAGAAAATCCTTCATTCACATACACAGCCAAATTGCCACGTAAGCTTTCTAGGTCAGCCACTAGATTTGATGTACCGTTAGATCCGAAATTGCTGGAAGGTACTCTAATACATTAAATATCAACAAAATATATTTTGGAATTGCAAATTTGCTTTTAGAAATGACCGTTTTAGACTACCTCAGCAAATATGTTTGGGTCTCCAACCAACGAAAGCAACTTTTCAAAAGAGTTTTCCTACAATATTTGCCAACTGAAGTAGTTGAACATGATGATACAACAGACAATATGGCAAAGAATGATGGTAATGCCGATGACGACTCTTTGCCGGTACTAAACGAGTACGTTGAACGTAAAATACCGCTAACATGCTTTCCGAAAGCGTTAGAAGACGTTCTGGAATTTTATGGCACCGAGAAGAATATAGCGGAAATATTACGTTTAATAGATTATGAGAAGGAAAAATCCACTAAAGAAATTGATTTTCGTACATGGTGTGGCGTTGTGTCATTTGCCGAACGGTTGGCTCTGGAAAATCCCAATGGTGCGGACTCATCTGATGAGGTAATTTGCATTTTTTTATTCTCTGATGAGGTATGTAAATCTAAAATTGTAATTTATGAAATACACATGTACATATTTCAAAATTAAATTATTTTCTAAATGTTTACAGTTGGAAAAGGCGGACTTTGGTAGCTTAGAAGAGAGGTTACCACATTTTGCCATACCAGAAAACTTATTGGAAGTCTTGAAAATAATTCGATCAACACACAATGTATAACACAGATGAGAACAAAATGATGTGAGTTTTCCATTTAACAATAATCCATGGTTTGGTATCCATGTCTGCAGAAAACCGTATACAGTCTGTTAAGTATGACCAAACAAGAATCAATAATTTTTCCACCCGTTAATTTATTTTTAAATCAATAATTTTATTAAATATCAAAATTCAAATGGACCACGAGGAATTTATAGACTTTGTTTTCATGCAAAATAAATTTGTATATTTAACCGTAGGTATAATCTCTAAGTATACTCATTTATGATAGGTCTAACAGCATAACTTCATTAACCATAAGGAAGTGGTTATTAAACTACAGTTAATTTATGGCATACTAGATACGGAAAGAAATTATTACCCTCAATTTATTTTCTTGCCCAAACCTATGAAACACCCTGTATTGAACTGTTTTGTGTTTCAAGCTTTAACAACAGCTGATTTACTTTTGACAGCAGAATTCCATTCAAGAAAAGTTATACACAGTAATTAAATTTAGAAATCTCAAATTAAAGTAATAAGTAAAATTAATAATATTATTAAATAAAAATGGCAACATTAGAAGATAAATTAATGGGAGAAAAGATGGAGTACTATTGTAGCAGTAGTGAAGGAGAGGACAATTGTGATGATAGTGAAAGTAGAGGACGGGGTGCTGGTGGAAGTAAACAAGGGCCCTCTGCTTATATTGATCCTGATGTGTGTCCGCCACCCCCGGCAGAAGGATATCGTTCGCAAGTTTCCACTAATACTGGTCCTAAAGGTGTAGTGCAGGATTGGCAACGTTTTAAGCAACTACAAGCAGAGAAAAGAGAGGAATCAGAACGTCAACGCATAGAATTGGCTAAAAAGTTATCTATGACAACGGCCACTGCCAAGGAGGAGGAGGAGCGCAAGCGGCAGGAAGAGATCGATGCTGAATTAGATGAACTTATGAGCGAAGATTTCTTGCAACAATATCAAAAGCAGCGTATGGCCGAAATGTTACGACAGTGCGGTCATATAAAACAATTTGGTAAAGTTATAAACTTAACGACGCACGATGAATTTTTAGATTTTGTAGAGAAGGAAAATAAACACACTACCGTTATAATACATATTTACGATAAGAGCATAAGCGCTTGCTCGACATTGAATAATTGTCTTGATTCCCTAGCAACAGAGTATCCCTCCATAAAGTTTGGTAAAATTTGCAGTTCTGTCGCTGGCATGAGTCGCGACTTTCGTGCAAAAGGATTACCAGCGCTGCTTGTATATAAGGCTCAAGCATTAATTGGAAATTTTGTACGCGTTACAGATGATTTATCGGATGATTTTTTCCCATCAGATGTGGAAAGTTTTCTTATAGAAAATGGTATAGTCGTTGACAAGGCCTTGTATAATTAGAAAGTTTTTTGTTTTATACAACAAGAGCGAAATGGAGTCTACACAATTAATGAGAAAAGTAAATGAAATTAAGTGTAATTAAAGTATATATTTTGGCTTAGGAACATGTTATTTGCAATTATCGGAAAAAGATTGTGTGTAATATTTATAGTGCGGTCCAGAATCCAAATTATATTAACTTAAGCCTTCAATGTGTTCCTTTAAAATTTATACAAAAGAAAACACAAGTAATTAAATTTTATATAAAAAAGAAATAGTCTAAGAATACTTCAACATTTGTAATAAGCCAATCATTAAAAGAGCTTACGATACACTGCTCTCATTAGGTACTTAAGTGTATTTAAGTAATCAATCTTATGTATATGTATTGTGAATTGATGTACAAAATAAAATCATCTAAAATCAGTAATCATTGTATTGTGCGAAAAAATAAAAAATAAAGCAATAAACTACTTTGATGTACATTTTTGCGTTTGTTGTTAAAGCTGATATACACAAGTATATCGTTTATTTAACTTATTCTCGAGGGAAATGCATTTATTATCAACATAGTGGAATTCTTACACCCAAACTGGAACTCTTCACATTAACGTAAGTTGGTGGTAAGAAGTGTTACGATGTCAGTAAGGGAAAGAAAAGGTCTCTAATAAAAGTGTAAGTTATATTTTAATTTCAGTCCTATGTTATTAAAAATTTATCGGATGGATAAAAAGAATCAAAGGAGGAGAAAACCATGAGTATATTTTGGTTTGTCGTTCGAAATCACCCGAACTTAACAAGGTTATATCGCTGATACATAATGTTTTCTAGTTACAAGGATATTTATCGCGGATAGTGCCTAATGTTATTGGACACTTTGTGATCCTGCTGTTACTCTAATGAGTAAACTCAATTAATCCATTTATATTACATAGTTGGATTTGGATGACAGGAATTATATTTTTTTTGCCAACGAAGCGTCTACCAAGTTTTTTATGAAAATAATTTATAATATATTTTATTCAGGAAAAAAATATTAAAGATTAAAGAGAAAGTATAATTAATCATCTGAAAGTATATTAATATGTTATTCAATTAAATTTGTATGACCAAAAGAACCATTTTATTCTACAACAGCGCTATAGACCCGAAAATGTATCCCGCCGATAGCTGTTATATTCGGAATCTAACTAACACTATTTGGATTGGTAAGTTGTAATTTCTCTATAGCCAAAATATTGTATTCTCAATGACATGGATAATGCCTATACAGTGAATTAATAAACTTTCAATTCCGACGATTATTTCAATATATGGTCATAGCGAGTGTTTCAACAAAAGATTTTAATTTTAATATAATTGGAAAATATATCTTATTTTTATACTTACATATAAAGCCGCTCCCAATCATAATCTATTCCTTTAGAATTACGACGATGACGACTTATATGTATTTTTTCCTTTATTAACTATTTTCGGCATACATAATTATTACATACAAACTTATTTGATTAATTTTTACCATCAGAAAATTCATTTTTTACTGTTAGACTTTCTAACCTTAGAAGCATATACATACATATTTTGATACACAACCGACATGCTCGTACATAAATGCTTTCATTCGGAATTTTAGATAAAGTGGAAATTACAATTGGCAACGAAGTCCTCCGTTATACCAAAAAACTACTATATAAAAGCGAGTATAAAACGACGTCCAAATACACATTTTGAACCTAATAAAAGGTAAACAGCAATTGTTGTTGCTTAAATTCATAAAAACAAAATTAATAAAATTCTAATGCAAGGTCATAGGGATTGCATATACATACATATGTGTGTGGGTATTTACTTATATTATATCATAATTATTTAATTAATTATTTATAATTAATCATAATACGAATATTAGCAATTGCATAAATTATTTTATTATTTTAATTAAAAACAAGTAACATTTATTTGTAGCTATAATTTTTATTATATATATTACTTATTTATTTTTTTTTATTTCATTCATAAATATTTCACTCTTTTAGCTGCCACATATTTTAACCTCGACAACTGCGTACTATTACTTTTGCAGTCACTACTTATACATACAGACATACAAGAGTGTATGCTTTTATTTTCTTTATTTTCAAATATTTGGCATTTTTTAAACAGTAATATGTATTTATGTATATCCATAGCTAATAAAGTTTATATACAAATTGAATATTAATAATAATTAAACTAATTTTATTATACGATTGTTTGGTTTGTTGACTTTGGTAAAACTTAGTGAGGGGAATGAATAATTAATAAATGGTGGTTTGCATAACGGTTTAAAGGTTGTTCGTAAGTTTGATTTGTATATTAAATAAAGGAACTGGGACCGGATGGTGAGTTTTCAAAACATAATATGCATATCTGCTGGATTGTTTGAACTTTCAAGTTCAAAACAAACCTACTCAATACTGTTAAACATTAAGGTACATGAGTTGGGAAGTGTGTTTTGACATTATTTAGTTGTTTACTAAAACTGAATGGGTTTGGAGGTTACAAAGAAATTTTGCCAATTGGGTATACATAAATGTGTACGAGTATATTCATAACTCATTCACTTGTTCAACCTATCTTCAAAAAATCATTACAACTTATTATTTAAAATATATACTAAATTAAATAATATATATACTTATATTTCATTAAAAAATATGAAATAATAACAATTTGAGGCGTAAATAATTTGATAGTTTTAACATTTCCAGTATGTGGTAAGGACATTGTATGACATTTCATATAGTCCGGCAGTAAGTGGCTAGGGATTTTAAACTAATGTATTCGAATAATACTGAATTAAAAGCAACGAAGTGTAAATCCGTTATATATACTATATATGTAAATATAGACAAATATATGTGTATACATATACAGGTATGTAAAGTGTAGCATACAACAACCACCAATACGAATTACATTTGTAGCAAACTATTTTAATAATTTTACACCTAGAGATGAACCCTTTTATGAACATCAAGTGTCATATTTACAATTATGCGTTAATAGATACAAGCATAATATTATAATAATATAATATTAACATTTGATATTTCGCTTTAATAACGAATTTATTACTAACCATTTGCTAATTTTATTTTTTTTCGAATTGTTGTTTACAACATTGTTAAATATGTATGTATTTTTTAACTCTCCAATTAATTTATGCTAATAAATATTGCTATCACTAACGTTTTTTGAATTATTAAAATTCTTTAACCTATTACTATACACGTATAACATACAAGTTAAGCTTTTCGAAAACCTTCATAAGTCAAATAATTTCAATACCCCATTAAAAATTTCAATAATGTAAAAGCTGAAACTATATGTACATTATTTAAATTGCTGCTGTTTTCTATAAGTAACGACATTAATGTTTTGTACATTTTTGGAACTTTAAATATAGAAAAATACATAAATACAGTAACAGTAAATATCGAAAGATATTTTGAATTCAACTGATTTTTTTTTTTTTTGTGTTTACTTAAAAACTACCTTCGAATGCACTCGCATTTCAGCATATGCTAATAACACACTGTCATATTCCTTACTACTCCCCATATGGTTTGATAGCTGGCTTATTTATTATTTTCATACACGCGGAGCTTTAAATGTGATTGTCGAAACGCCCTCTGCCGTTTGCACACCATCACTGCTTTGGTTTTGTATGGACATTCGCTGTTGTTGCGCCGTCGTTGACGCACCAACCACGTTCTCCAAGTTGCGCGTTGTTATCAGCGTTGGCATATTGTTGGTGATGCCTGTTGTTGCATATACTAAATTGTTGTTGCCGCTTACATAAACGTATGTTGGATCCACATTGTCGCAGTCTTTCATGGACTCCGTAGTGTCCATTAGCATACCACTGAGCTCACACATAGCACCACTTCTGCTGTCGCATACACTTTCCCGTGCCGCGTGTTCACTATCACCATCCATGTTGGTGCGCAACTGCGTACGCTTTCGTTCCAAAGAACTTGTGCAGTCTTCCAGCCGATTAAATGGATATGCTGGTATCAGTATATGTGGACTATCATGCATCGTGCCGATATTGCTGCAACACTCTGCAATTGAATTACGCACTGATGGTGGCGCTGTGGCAACGGGCAACATGCCACCAGCGCCGCCGACGGCGCCCACATTGGTTGTGAGTAACCCATTGCTGTCGGTAACACTATTGCCACTGCCATTAATTGTATTACCACTGCCGACCTGTTTCTCTCTGTTGCGACGCAATGAGGAACGCAATGGATATTGCCGTGGCACATTAACACCAATTAAGCGTCGGGTGGATGGACGTCGTGCGGTTGTGGCGGGGTATTGAATTGACTCGGCGCTGTTACTCAAACGGATGTTGCCAACTGTGTGTGCGTGCGTGTCCGTTATGAGCGGTACAAATGAAAGTCGTCCCGTTTTGTACGATTTGTCAATTGGTTGGCGTGGAAAGGTCGTTGGATTATACACAATAGTAGTTGGGCATTTTTTGTTTTGTTTTGATTTGTTTGTTGGAACGGTCATTGCACGGGATATTCGCAAAATAGATAGAAATGGTAAGATAGAAGGTATTAGGATATAATTCAAAAAAGCATGGATACATTTCATAAAACAACTATGATTGTTTAATTTTGTTGTTGTTACTATGGGTTTGTAAAGTAGCCAATATATCACTTGAGAGTTGTATAGACTGTATTAGAGTAGTTAAATTTGTATCAGTGTTTTATTAGTTGTTGACTTAAGAAAGTGTGCGATTAAATCAATTGAAACACAAACAAAACGTAAATGCACATTATGGTAGTAGGTACTTATGTTGCTCGTTAAATTAACAAAAAATAAATGTTAACAAATTATTATTTCAATAAAACATTTAAAACGAAAGTGTAACCAAACTGTATGCAAACATAAACACGCGCTTAGACGCTATATAAGAAATATTAAGCATATTCGCAGGCTTGAAAAGCTTATCAGTTCCGCTAATTAAAAACCAATAAAAATAATACTAATAAAAAACACAAACTCACATCACGTAAAAGTCATAATTTTATTTTTAAACATCATACAAACAAAAATGTGATAATACATAGAAAAAAGATTACACTTATAAAAATTATACGCTACAAAATTTAAATTAATTTTTTAAATTAAAATTACAAACTACCTAAGAGTAAGTATATTTTTGATGTTATTTATTTGCGATATATTATATACAATGCTATATTTGATACACACACAAATAAGGTTATTTTTAATTAAAACTAAAAATGCTTGCGCTTTGAAATGAAAATATTTAATATACAAAAAATTATTCCAATAAATTAGTAATAAAATTTTGTACTCTTAAGGCTGTCAGCAGCTGGCTAAGTAAAGTCAACGCTCTTTCAGTGATTTGTTATAGCATTACAAATATTCTGGGAGCGTATTTTCACTTATACTGACAAGAAAAAGAAAGTTTTTTATACCAAATACTTATACTAAATTCTTTGTGTTCAAAAGATAGCAAGATTTTTAAACTTTCTACTTGGTAAACGATTTTGTGACAAAATTGTCTATTTGAGTCTATAGAAGCATTAGCAAATTGCATAAATACTTTATTATATCTAAATGTTCCTTTGCTTGCATGAGATGGGTTTTAAAAATTGTAATTATATTGCAGAAATTATCGGAGAATGTAAAATGCGTAGATATTCACCATGGAATATTCTTTCATTAATTTCTTTTGCTATTTTAAACTTTCTGTGCTTTCACCAAGTTGAGATCAAAGAAAACGCACGGAAAAGCTTAATTAAGACATATAAAACATATAAAAAAAATTTAATATTAACGAATCTGTGGTTCACAATTAATATTAGATTAATGAAATGAAGTCAAAAATATTAAAACATTTTCCATGTGCACCCGAAAATCGATAATTAACAGCGTTGGTTGGAAAAACAAATTAATTCGCTCAAAAGCCTACAAAGACATGATGGTTAAATAAATGAAATACATACTATACAGATGTATTAAAAATTGGATACATTTTTTGTGAAGTTGTCAGTACATTTTGCTCAGATTCGATAGTGAGTGCTGTTCCCACGACAATTGGGTCAACGCAACTGGAACGGAAAATGGTCTATATACGACCATCGATTGGCGACTAGACTGCATTTCCCAAAACTATATTGAGAATGTTTTCTATCGTTACAACAACAACAATAATAATGCAAGTCAAACAAGAAATTAAAATTGTCTCACGTTAAACTCCATTAAGAAAATAAACTCTTCAGCTTAGGCTTCTAGCGGTACATCAATTCGTTTGTTTGGCAGGCACGCTCTAAACAGATTCAAATTTTGTTATTTGCTCTAGAGTTTAAATGCAAATTTGTGGAATTTTGACTGACCTTTATATGTTGCGTACACAAATATACAATATATTTTTAACGAAGTACGAGTATGTTAATTAGGAAGGGTGCTTACACATTTGATGGGGAGTACTTTTAGCGTTTAAATTATAATAAACTTATATAAAACAGAAATTAATTGAACAATAATGAGCAAATATAAAAATACGACATATAATAAATGTTTTTCACACAAGCATAAATTAAACACGTATATAATACATATTTACATATGTATACAAACTATATTCAAGTAATACAACAGAATTATCGTTAATCACAACATAAATTGCATTACATTTGAGTTAAACATAAAAAATCGCTTTATATAAGTAAAAAAGAAGCGCTAAAACAAGTTAGAGTAGAGCAGTTAAATTACTTAATTAAGCTTTAAAATAAAAAGTCCAATACATTAAAAATGACTGTAACGAAATTGTTGCCGCTTTCGGTGCGTGTGTTTCTGCCATTGCCACTGTCACTGCCGTTTCCGCCATCCGCCGTCGTCATCAACAAAGTGCTAGCGTTTGTTGAGTTCATTGAGTGATATTGCGTCGATGTGGAAGCGAAACGTTGCCGTCGCCGCAACTGTTGCTGGCGACGTTGAACGCGTGGTGTGCTCTGCCTGTAGCGAGATGTGTGTATGAAGTCAACTTCTTCAGCAGCGGCCAGCGGCAAGCCACTAGCGCCATTTATGGCCAAAGAGTTATCCAGCAAACTGGCATGTAGGAATTCCGACGAATCAGAATAGATTTCGCAAGACTCGGCACGATTCGAGAGTGTAGATGGCACTGTAATTGTATCGAAATCGGCATCATTGTGATCGCTCGGTAACGAGTATGTAAGATAATTGTGATCGATGTCGCTGTTGCCCTCCACATCGGCGCCATCAATTTTATAAAGCTCATGTGTGGAATTACAGCGTCGGGCAGCGTATATTTGCTTACGCGGACTATAGAATAAGCGTGATGTGGACATTGTCGGACATTCGGTTACTATTTCAACATCTAAGTCGACATCACAATAACGCACGGAATCGGTCGAATGGTAGTGACTGGGCAGCTTTGAACCGCGTTTCGGTTTCTGTTGTTGGCGTTGGCGTTGATGATTCGGTGATTGTGAATGTGTATGCGAGTATGAAGACGAGTCAATTTGTCTGGTTTGTGAACTAAAGTGTTGATGATTGCGTTGATGTGGTTCATAATGTGTTGACACTGATTTTGTTGCTGAATGTGAATATTTAGTGTTAGACAATTGGTTGATATGTTGGCGATTAGTTGCTAACAATATTTGGTTAGTATTATTATACTCTATGTTATTGTTGTTACACATAGCATTTTCTATATAAATACTTTTACTGTTATTGTTAGTTTTGTAGTTGTACTTGTGGTTGATATCAATAGATAGTAGTTTGGTAGAAGTAGTAGTAGAAGAAATTGAATTTGTTTGTAAACTAAAAGTAGTTGTTGTAGTAGAATTAGAATTGCTTGCAATAGAATTTGTTGTGAAAGCAGTTGCCTTAGTTGTATCATTATAATCATACAAATAATTATTATTAGAAGACATATGTGAGGTAACATAGCTACCGATATTTGTTGCGGCCGTAGTATTCGGATCCAAATACATGCGACGACCAGAGCTATTCGAAGCAGCCGCAAACGCCGATGATGTTGTTGGCTCCATTAAACGAAGTTCGGGTGTTTGTGCATATATGTTGGAATTGTCAACTTGTAAATGCTGCTGCTTTTCTTGTTGTTGCCTACATTGATACATTGGTGTACCATACTCGTAAGCATTGCTGCTATCATCCGTATCCATATGCTCCGTTTGCATTGCCTGTTGTGCATTAGCATGTATTTTTTGTTGTTGTTGCAGTCGTTTCTTATAATACATATACAACGCATTGGCATTGTGGCCACCACTACTGCTGCTTACTATTAAATTGTGCACATTGTCATCCTCGTCGTCGTCGTCATAGCCACCACAATGTGCACGCATGTCGCGTGTGCTACCACCGCCCAGATAGCCGTGTGCCGGAAAGTGTGGGTGCTGCTGTTGTAGTTGGAGTTGCTGCTTTTGTACTGCAGCCAAACAACAATTGCTGCATGTGTTCGGCAAATTCAATGCCAATTCACTATCCCTAGGACCCAAAAACCATTCGGAACGTGTGCGCATGCGTGCTGTTTGGCGCTCATGGACCTTCATTTGTGATATATTGTTTTGTTTTGTTTTCAAATAAATTTTTATGTACATACATATATCGTAGGAAAAAGTGGTTTTCGTGGCATTAAATATATAATAGACATATGGATATATATTTTGTTTGCAGTTGCAAAATTGTTGGTGAATGTGTAGATTGTTTGTTGGTGAACGGTGAACATGTGTTGCACGACATACAAATACAAATATTTCGGTTTTGTAACAGGTCATTCACAAAACATGTTGTCGAAGTAAGTATTCCACAGCCAAGGCGTGATGGTTCCAATTTGTATTATGTTCCCAGTTGTTGTTGTTGTTGTACAGTTAAAGGGATTTTTTTGGGAGAAAAAAGGGGAATTGGCAGAAAAAATTACGAGCTTAGTTTTTTTTGTAGTCGTATAATGTTTTTGTACTATTGTTTTTATGTTAATTTTTTGTTTGAAATAAAAATATATTTTATTTTAACAATAAATCAGCTGCAGCAATGAACCCTTGCACGAAATAAAGCAGACTTATAAACAGCATAAAATGTATTATACATATATATGTATCTAAAATTATGTGAATAACAAAAAAGTTGATGTATAACACAAATAAAAACTCCAAAAAAAGTAGCGCAATTTCTGCTGACCCATTTTTTATAATAATTCAGATGCTCGATCGTTAACGAAATGATGTGCGTACTGTGATGAGTGTTAGGTAGTGCTATGTTTGTATTAGCGTATATACATATTTAGAATGAGACTATAATATGTGTGTTGCCCATAATTGAGCTATCAATAAATAAAGTGCAAAAAGTTTAGAAAAAGCATTCGAAAACATAAACATCACTGACCTTATAATAAATATATTATATAATAAAGAGAGAAATTAAACCTGTGTGATTTAAAATCCCATAATTTATGAACCTTTAATGTAATTAATAATTACATTCTCATAGAAATTCATTAACGGTTTTTTTAACTTAAACATTTATTACATAATACAACATTTAGCAAGGTGCAAAGTTTTTGTACAAAAAAAAAAATTTTCGCTCGAAAGTTTTCGATCGAAAAGACCTAACGAGATTTTGTTTTAAAATTTCTTTTTAAAGACCAACAATTATAATTGTTTTTAATGAACAAAGACTAATTATTTTATGTTAATTTTAGTATTAATTATTTTATTTTACTATTATTATGTATTTTAATTTATAAGAAAAAACAGAATTTATAACGATAGATCTAATGCTTATCTAATACATATTTTTGTTATCCTCATGTTCGTACGAGTAGAATAAGTAGTAGAATGACAAAAAAGTCCAGATTATATTTCACTTAGAAAATGATATTTTTCACAAATAGCATCCACAACACCAATAACGAAAAAAATCCAAATCACAAAAAAATTTACAACAAACACGTTGTATAAAGAAAAAATAAACCACAAATTTAAACGGCCAGACTGAAATCGAGGTAAGTTTTACAAAGCTTAGTGGAACTACTTTCACAGTATTAGAGTTAAAAGAAGATAATTAACAGTAGAAAACATCAAGAAAAAACAACATAAAGTAAATAAAAAAATATTTCGTTATTGCATGGAAATTGTTTTGTATATTTCTAAATTCACTGACAAGCAATTTACAAATGTCAGCGAATATTTATAAATCCAATTACAGTGTTACCAGCAACAAAAAAAAATATAATTTAGTTGATAATTTTAGAAACAAAAAATGTATTTACAAAATTAAAACTAAATTAAAAAGGTAAAACAAACAAAATAAATTTAGTAAATTAAAATATACATTTAAGTATGTAAATATTTTTTTGACAAATCGAGCACTTACAACTAATAGTTATAACTAGCAATACGAAACTTTTAAAACTATGCTAAGAAACCTATGTATTTACGTCGCCTATAGGCAGTTTGTTTTTCAGTTTTTTATTATAAATTCAAATTTCATGACAAAAGCATTTTATTTTATTCGTATTTATTATAATCATTTGTACTCTTTTGTTGTACATTAAATTTTTATTTTTTTCAATCATTGATACATCGGCTATATTTTGTTTACAATTCTTGGCAAATAAATATAGCATGTTGCATAAATAAATATATAGGCCGTGAGGTCAAACCTTTTTTTTGTAATTTTGCTGATAAGCGCTATAGCCAAATAGCAAGCAAAAATTAAATAAAAACATGATATTTTTAAACATACCAAATTTTAATAAATCAAATGTGCACAATTCAAGTAGATCAATTCACAATGTTAAACAAAAAATATATGTAGTTGTATGCGTTTAATGTGTCATTTGCATACCATAAGAAGTTTATTGAAATAATGTCTTTTAAATAATTAAATTATATACTAATACTACAATTACAATGCTAAAGTGATAGTTATAATTGAGATTAATAATATTATCAAAAATACATATAGATATACATTAAAAGTTTATTGCTATATTAATAATTCGGGATACTTAATATATGTATTATTGTAGCGATTATGCGATTTTCGGTTTAAATAATTTGTGGAGTGAATGGTGTTTAGAAAACAAAAGACAATACAAAAAAATTGTTCATTTATTTTCAGCTAAACAATTTTGTTCGCATTGGCAGTGAATGAATGAACGTTTAATGCATGCTTCATTATTTTAATATATTCAAGGGTTTGTAGTAATTTGTTATGAATATGTAATGCGCGTTCCAGTGTAGCTCAAACGGGAACGTGTATGCAATTATGTAAGCAATCAGACTGTAATTGACTAAAAGATAAATAATTTTGATGCTGCATGTAGGCAAATTGTGTGGAATGCGCACTGAACAAATGGGATTTATTATTTTATTTTTGAAACAACTTTGACACAGTTGTAAATCGAAAATGGCTATTCGAGGTACTTAACATGTATTAAATAATATATAGTTTATTAAATAATATTTAGTTTACGGAATTCTTGTGTGCGTGTAAAGTTGAGAAAAGTGCTTTGGAGAAAAAATTAGAATATATATGTATGTAGTTAAATAAATTCGTATTCTAATAATACAAAGGCAAGTGAGCTTACACACACAGAAAAATCGAAAACAAAAATGATAATAAATAAAAATGTAAGCCAATTATGCATTAACTTATTCGTTCGAATTTATGGTATTTATACCGAAATCCTTGAAGCAAGCAAGAATTCATCCCTCACCTGTGGCAAATAGGAAAGACTCTTTGTACTCTCCGCATAGCGGTTGACAGCGCGTAATTCTTCCATAGTCATGCCGCTTCCGTTTCCTACGCTGCCAGCGCCTGCTCCTCCAGAGGCCGAGGAACAAGAGGACGAATGTCGTATACCGCGATTACAACGGCTGCAAGTGCGTGAAGTTGTTTTAATGCCACCACTAGTAGTTCCACTAGTCATTTGTGTTGTCGTGGCGATCTGTATTTTGTTGTTCTTCATTTTGTTCCTATTCTCGTTTGTCTCGTTATTCATGGGCGTTTGCGTTACGCGATCGCCGCCATCAAGGCTTTTGGAGCCGGCACGCAAACGTCGCTGATGTTGCATTCTAGTTTGTGTTAGTATTTTCTTTTTATTTTGACGATAGCGACGTCGTACAACAGTCACTTCGTCATCGCCATCATCATCATTCGAATCCACAACATCGTCATTGTCATTACTAACGGTATAAGTGGTATTCAGCGCAGCGTTGCCATGTGTTGGCATTGCGTAGCGGTTATTACCAGCGGCAGCTGTGGCTCTATGCGTGCCACTTTGAACCGCCGTATATGTTGGATAATTGTGTTTCGGATTGTTTTCGAAATCTTCGTCGTTATTTATTTCGAGTTCTGCAGCAAAATCTTCTATTTCGCCGTCATCGTGGACATCTGCATCTTCGTCGCCGTAGTTCTCTTCATCGACGTCAGCATCATTATCGGTGTCGCGTTGCAAATCTTGTATATTTCGCTTCGGTATTGGCGATGATGTCAACGCAAATAGACTTGGTCCTTCTAAGGAGACAGATAGGCGTGCACATGATTCAATAAAAGAATGTTCTGGTGTTACGCCCAATGAAAGCACACTGTTGTCTAATGCTGAGCTTGAGCTTGTTAGCAAGGCAGGCGTTGAGCGGGATTCTTCCTGAGCGACTGTTTAGTTTTAGACGTTTTTTGATTTTTAATCATTATCACAAAGCAGGCAGTGTCAATGTACATAAAACACGACACACAGGCAGAGTATGAGTGAGAGTGAAAGAAAAGAGAGATTTTCAATTGTTTGGGTGGTTGATTAAATTATGCTTAACAACATTTTATTACAATTTCAAGAAATTGTTGGTCAACTTAAGGGAAAAAAATTAAACTAGTTAAAACTGGAAAGCAATCTGCATCAGGTACAGGCTTGATATCAATGAAAAGAAATTGTGATGGAGATAAAAGCAATTCGGAAATGAACAACGTATGTGGCAATTATGACGTTAATGATGTTAATAAAGCAAGCTAGATTAGTATAACTACATTAAAGTTAAATTATATAATTTAAATGGGGAAAATTAAATGAAACAATGAATACAATACGAATACAAGAGCCAAATGTTAGAACGAATTTACGTTGACATAGTGATTGAAGAAAGACTTGTCACAGTTTCGTCTTATTTAAAGTAATAACTACTTGGTTTATAAGATGTTCGTTATTATTTTGATAAATAAGGTGTCATTTACACTGATGATGGAAAGCAAGTAAGATACATCTCAAATTCATTAAATTTAGTTAGCATATTTGAATATTCGTGAAAAGTATACTTACGCAAACCCCAACGCTCGCACTGGCACTGTAACCATGTCTTTTCTGCCTCCAGGGAGTGTTGTACTATAAGCGTAAATATTAATTTAAAAGAAAATAAAAATAAATTAAAGCAAATGCTTATGAAACTTACGTGCATATTTTTGTTGTGCCAATTTACCACGTGGTGGTGGTGGATATTGAAAACTACAAATCCATTCATCCTGTACTTTGAGTATGCGTCCAGTAACTCGCGCATAGTATTCGTAATTCTCACGTCCAAATAAATCATGTGTGGCAAATTTATCGATTATTTGCTTCATAATTTTTGTGGCCACCTAAAACAGGAAAACGTTAGTCAATAAAAATAAAACATTAAAATATATGTGCGTATATACATCGTAAAATTACAGTTGTAATTTTTGTTAATAGCGTTGTTGAAATATATATCATTAAAAAAAAATTAAAAATAATATTCGAAATGCATTACTTATAATTATAAAACCATGTGGTGTACCCTAATGCTAAGTTCAGTTTTATCAATTAAGTTATTTATACAATTTTATTTATATAAAAGTATACCAAGCAAACGGCGTTAATAATATCAATGCAACAAATAAAAAATATATTAATTATATTTACGCTGACGAAGTTCAGTTCAAAGTAGCAATTCGCGTACAGTTTTATAATTAATCTCAACTTTATCCAGTCTTTCTAATGTCGTTTACATTGCTAAAACAAGTTTGAATTTCTTTATATCTTTTATTACAACATATAACCGTACATAAGTTTGTTTGTATCAAATTGTGCAAGTAGTTGAATCGCTGCAGCTTGATCTTGTAGTAGTAACGGTAAAATTGTGATCACTTTCATGATCACGTCACAAGCTTGCTGCAAATTGCTTTCAAATCAAAAGACGTAAGCACGTCTTATTATAAACGTCAATTATTTTAAACTTTATATATCTACATTAATATTCATACATACATATACTGGTACCACATATAAGCATACCTTGAATTTAAGCACATCCTCCATACGCGCTGTTTTTCCATCACTAACGCAAGATTGAAAGAAACTTGGGGCCACTGATACGCCGAGCGCCTCACTGGTCATGCCAGTACTGGCTTGAGTGGCATTGCTGGCAATAACACGGAATGTACCAAAGAGTAAAACTAGTAAACGTTGAGTGTATTTCGGCAGTGATGTAAATAACCTAAAATATATAAATAGAAATTTAAATTTATTAATTTTCGTGTTCATTTTAAGTTATTGTATAAACATAAATTATATTATTTAATATTAATTTTTTCAGTTGAGAATAAGTTTGGGATGCAAACAGATCTCTACAAATATTTTGTTGGGTTAATGTTGACACAAATGTCCAAGATCGATATAAAACGATTTAATCGACCAGTGCTTGACCCTATAGACATTCGGCTCTAAAAGTGACATTTTCAGTTGAGAATAAGTTTAGGATACAAACAGATCTCTACAAATATTTTGTTGGGTTAATGCTTAACCCTAGAGACATCTATTGGAAAACGGCGGAAGCAAAGTTGTAGACTAATAATAATTCCTAATTGCAAGCATAGTTTCATTTTGAGTTTAGTCACCAAACTCACAACTTCTATTATTTCTACATTATTTCGTATTATGGTTTAAATTTGTTGACAAAGTTAACGACATTTCTTAGTTAATTTTTTTTTAATTCGTAATTTTTTTGTCTTATTGAATAGACAATATGTTTAAAATATTATCCAAAAATATCAAATCAATCCGAGTAAAATTTTAAGAGATATACCATTTGGAAGTTCCGCCCATCCAGCTACCAGTGTCATGACAATCTTTGAAATGTCATTATCTGGTTAAGAAACGAAGCATTTATTTTTATATTTTTATTGCAGCTACTATTTTTAAACCAATATATGCCGAAAACTTTACCAAAAAAGTGATATTTTTATTAAAAATCTGTCAAAAATACAAATTTTAATATTTTCTTTTTTCCTTCGTTCATTAACCAGATTTATCCATTAACTATTGAAATATTTTTGGTTTATTGATTTTAGATCCACTTACAATTATATATAAAACACCCATATTTTCAATCTAAGAAACCCACCTAACTCTTAAGAGTGTTCCAGATTTTATGTCAATTTCCTTATCAATATATATATATATATATAATATATTTAATTACACCCTAAACTTACTTTTACGGTATTCTGTAAATATATAGTGCTAAATTTACTGACATTACTATAATTAAACAAATAAATATTGTGCAACACCAGTAGGCTGATAGACATCTTCATCTGGTTTTATCTAGGCCATCTTATCACTTAGTAAAATACAAATGATTCATAAGATATAAATATGTATGTATGTATATAAACCTTCATTTGAAACTACTATGTTATCGTCTAATATATTCAGTATGTATATATGCATGTGTATGAATCGGTATTCACCGAGTGATTCATAAATCATTTGTGTTAAGAAATGTAAAGAAATGAAATGAAGACATTTATTTTTATGGTTGTTCATAATTCAACAAAACGAGATATCAAATAAAAGAGACAACATGTAAAAATGAGAAAAACGACAACTTATTTCATGGCTTTATTGTGCGGCGTTAATTTGATAGCAGACGCAACGCTCACGGGTTGGATAACATGTGAAATGACATGAAAGTAAAGCAAAAGATCACTGGCTCTTATACAACCAACAGGAACTGATTAAAAATTAAATGAATTACAGTAAAAGACCAACAACAAATGCGTGCAAATATAAGTACTTTAATGCTACAAATAACACAATAACTTACTACGTAATGAAAGTCCGAAAAAAAAAAATATTAAAAAAGTGAAAACCAGTCGTATTTCTTCATATAATACACATGTATGTGTGTGTGGGTATAATATTTAGAAATCATTATAAATGTCAATGCATAGAGCGCGTTAGAAAGGGAAACGGTAAATATTAAATTTGTGAAACCAAAACGATTCAATGGAACAACATACATAAATGACGGTTGTTTAAATCGACAGATGAAACTAAAAAATTTACTGCGAAAATTATCAATAATTTATGCAATATCGTTTAGCATTTGAATACTAAACACAAAAATCTGGCCAAAACAATAAACCTGTAGCTGTGGACACTGCCGAAAATGGCGAAAAAGAAATCTTCAAAGAAATAAAAACAAAAAACAATTATGTAGGCAAATAGTAATCACAAAAACAAAAAGATAACAATATTTATGAATGAAAATGTGACTCATACCAAAATCGTAAATAGGTTCACGTAAATAAATACAGACGATCTGTGCTGAAAAATACATTTACGCTTAATATTTGTTACGCTGCTGGCTGATTGATTATCAATTTCAAGTGGCAAAAGCAGTTAATAGATTGAATATTAAATGAATTATGAATCAAACTGGAAATTTTACATAAAGCGTCGAGTTGATTTTCACTTAGGTCGCCACATTCTGCAATCCACTGTGTTCCACAATTTAGGCGCCTACTCCATTTAAAATTAAACAAAATAAGTTATGGATAATATTTGATAAATGCCAATAAATTTGATAACTTAAACTCAGAAATTTTATAAGTAAAATGAAAAATAACATTTTTTTTTTTAATCTATAGATGGACAAAATTGCTTTGTTACAGTTACTATGAAATTTTGAAATTTCACATTAAACTTAAATTTAATGTTTTTCATCAAGCTTAAGCTCTTTCCCTTTAGCTCTGTAATGTGTTATAGAGAATTATATTCCCAATATACTCACGATTTAATTTCATTTAATTAATAAGGTGTCTGTAAGCAATATAAATAATACACCTGACAATTTTTTTACGTACAACATTCAAAATGTCAAAGTTTATGAAAACAAAGTGAAATTTCACAGATGTAGCGTTGTCATACAACAAAAGGTTAATAGCACATTTTTTTTGCTTAAAATAATAATTAAGAGCATAATGTGGCCTGTAAATATATGAATTATTTTTTTTTGTTTTCTATTCATTTCTAGTTTTCCATTAGTACACAGCCAAAAGTTGTGTTATCTTTTATTTTCAGTTTAATTTTATTTTAATGATTTTTTAATTTGAAAATCATACTTATTGCAGAAAATTATTTCAAAATAAAGCATCGGCTATATTTTTATTATTATATACTCTCGCAATATTTAGAACTTAATTAACATTTCCATAAATTTATGTTTGCAGGCGTTTTGAGCTAGAGCGTATCGTGTAATGCAATACACTGATGAAAAATCATAATTCGCAATGTTTTTCGTTGTTTTAAGAATATGTTAGAATATTGCAATACAAATTAAAATTTTCTGTATGCGAATGCAGCTTTAGCAGCTAAACACCTTAGCAATTTTCAAGGCAGTCAATCGGTCGATCGATTGCAGCCATAAAGTGTGTCAGTAAAGACGTCAATGACATTTGAAAAAAAAACAGGTTCAAATGCATACAAATGCTGTGTAAACAACAATATAGGTATGTATTTATTTGTGTGCAACCGTTTAACCGATTCGTACTTCGTACGCAAACCATAATCATTTTCAAGAATATTTAACCAAACATGTAAAAAACGACCCAAATTGCCAATAATTAAATTTGCATGCGACCCCACGTTTATTAGACTGTGAGCGAAAAGAAAAACATGGCTTGGACACATTAAAGGTGGTAAATTTGTCGCTGAGCGCTACAAAACTTGTTTACATGCTGACGCTAAAATAAAATAAATAGTATAAAGAAAGTGTAAAGAGGCGTATACATTTTGTTGCTTGCGGGGATGTACATATGAGTATGTCGCTCATTTACATGAATAGTGTCACAACTAAAAAAAATCGATTTTTCAACATAGCGGTTCAAAGTTTTCAATTGTCTCTTATTTAGTAAATATAGAAAAACGCCATAAGTTTATTGACTAAACAAGAGGCGTGTAATATATTAAATACAATGCTCAGCATAAGTGGACTAAAAATAGTGTACTAAGGTTTTTTCTTAGGTATAAATGTGACCCCTTTTGAATTATGTTGTTATTTGTGAAAAATATATATAAAAAATCACCGTCATAAGTTAAATGTATCGTTTTTGTCGAAAAAAAACAACATGAAAAATTTAATTACTTTTCACCAATATCGTTGTAATACAAAATGTGTCGTTATTTCTGAAAAGAAAACCAAATTCACCCTACAATACAATATGTATGTATTCTAACACAAAATATGTCTTTCTTTCTGAAAAAAACATCCCTAATTCAGGCACAACTGAGATGTGTCGTGGTTGTGGTTAAATAATAAAGCAACATAACAAGTTTAATAACAGCACATTCTTATTTCACGTTTATTTTTCTACGTATCGAAATGAAATTTGTATACAATATGGGCGATGAAATTGCGCATATTCTGCATACTTAACTCAAAAATCGTGTTTTTTGAGTTATGACACTATTCATGTAAATGAGCGATATGGTCTATGTATGTTATTTATATGTATCTATGTATGTAGTGTTGTTTTCTAGGCTGGTTCATTCATGAAATGTTTCACATATATTTGGCATGTATTTCTATTTTCTTCTTGACTTACAAACATAGATATGTGCGTACTATTAATGGTGCTCGTACTGTTTTCCGATATTACTTATCAGCTGATACGCCTGAAAACATAAGTATCTAGTACTAGATAACCAGATAACCACATAAGTAGTATGTTATCTCTGTGTCATCTAACTTACTTCACTGTTTAACTTTATTTTTTTATCTGATTATTTGTCATCGTTACTTTAATAATCCATTTGTTTGTTTGCATATGAATTATACTCGTATGCCAGTCTGGTTTATGGGTAATTTTATCGCTGTAAAAACAAAAGTAAATATTCTGTTTCTTTTTGCCTCAAGTATTTTTAGCTGATTGTGTCTGTTATTTATCTTTAAGTTGGCTACTGTAAACGGAATAATAGCACAAAGGCAAATACAAAGTCAACACATTCTACAATAACCAACATAAACAAAAGACAATGCAAGTATGAAGAAATAAGCAACAATTACTTAACACAAACATACACACATACATACTTGCATAAAAATGAGTAAGTGAAGGCGGTGTATAAAAAAGAGTTTTATAAGAAATTTTAAATAATAAATAAATGTATTTATGGTATAAATGAGCGTCAAGAGTTTATATTGCAGCTTCAAGTTTTATTACAGAGTTTGCTAAAATATTTTTAATATTAAATATACATACATACCTATGTACATACATGACTACATATTGACTTGTCAAATATAATATCCAGTATTGAAAGTATATTTGGTATATTATGCATATGGTACCGTTAGCAGTAGCAGGGTTTAATTTTTGACTTTCTTATATTTATACAGCTTATAAAATGTCAAAATAGTGTGTTTTTGTGGTGTGGCAAAAAGAAAAATTTATAATAATTTAATGAAATTTTTTATGGACAATTTTGAATTAATAAAAATAACACAAAATCGGAATCAGTATCGAGATTTTAAGCTCTTTTGAGCTATAATTGACAAAAAGTTTAGAAACTCAAAAAATCTCTATGTTTTGATTTTTGAGAAATGGGTACACTTTAGTTAGTCAGTTTCATTCACCAAATTCATAATATTGACTCAATCCATTCATATGTGCATACATTCATAAATATATATACTATGCGTTAGCTCTGAGATATATTTTCATTCAAAATTTATTCATGCATATAACAAAAATAAATACATTGTTGTATTTATTCATCGGCATGCAGTTAATGACCCCATCATTGTTCTGATTAATGAGTTGATACGGGGTTGGTTGGAAAAATATGACTATTTTCTAAAAAAAAAAGTTCTTTAATAACACTTTTACTCATCTTTCTAATTAACTGAGATATTATTTTATGTTTGTTTTGTATGTAAATAATTCTGAATGCCACCATTTAAGCTTCTTCTGAATTAGTGTTGGAGCCCAACTCGTACATGTATGTATATCTGAATGTAACTTTTGCAAAGGTCAACGAGATATGCAACTTGACATTTCTCTTATTTATTACGATTTAGCACTACATATTGTATAGATATATATTGTTGATAATATAATAACGCCCCATAATTTAAATTTGTATAATAAAAGCAATATAATAGCTATTAGTGTACATATGTTATGCAATATGGGTCTTTTAGATTTTAATAAAATGAATGAGTAATATTATGATTGTTTCGCAAACGCTATTGGCAATATGTATGTATGTACTAATACACATATGACTAAACAAATACATTTGCTTCAATACATTACTTATTTATTTCTGAAGAACCTACTTATATTATTATTTAAGACACTTCCCTTTAAGTATGCACTCATAGGAAGTAATGACCAGTGTCATAGTATGAGTTATAAGGTTTCTCAAACACTATATGTCACACACTATATTCCATGTTCTATTGAGAAAGGCCCGTCTGACTACTAGTTGGAACAAGTTCAGAATTTACACTTATTAAGTTGCTCGACAAACTAAAAAGCAACTTCCTAACAAAATGTGTTCCAAATATGTTTAATAAATTATATTTTAAACAGCCATTTCTTTTTTTATAGACAACGTGTCGAAGTATCATTACTAAAGAGATTACAGCTGATAAAACTATGTGTACAGATATTGTAAACAAAGGTGTATTACAATTCGATAATATTATAACAAATGTAATGCTAGTACTGCACAATTTATGTTTGTCAATATAAGTAGGAAAATATATTGACTAATACAAAATTGTGCAATAAAGTACCAATCGACATATTGAAGTAGAACTTTAAAAATAATTTAATATTTTCGACAAAGAATAACATCGGGAATAAATTTCAATTGAAATATTAATAATAAACAAAGTATTTAATTCAAAAGATTATAGACATTAAAAAAAACTTTATTTCATAAGAATATTATAAGCTTTTCAAAATATTTCCTTTATATTATACTCGTCTCGTGTTGAGATATTCCATTTCTCGGATAAATTAACAAGAACTGTGCCGCTTTGTCATGCCGTTTATGTAGAAAGTGAACTTTTTACAGGGCATCTGTATAGCGATTATTGTTTATCTACACATACTAACAGATGCAAATACCCTTGCAATATTACGAATTTCGGAAAAATGTCGTTGAAACAATTGTAAAATCCTCTAGTCATTTATCGTTGGGGATAGCCAACATCATATAATATTTTCCTAAAATATTAACTGCGAACCTGGAAATTTTAGTGTTTTTGTATTTTCCGTGCTAGATAATTGTCAAACACAGGAGCGATAATGTGTACATCATATGTTGACAAAGGTGGTTGAAGGTTTCAGCTGATTTACCAAAGGTACGAAAATAATGGCAATAAACATTTTCGTAGAAGAGTAGGTAACAGAACGGTACAAGAATACCAAATGGATTTAGAAGATATTGTCTACTTTCAAATTAAAGACGCAGGTAGTGAAGCATACAATAAAATAGGCATAAACCAAATTTTCGCATTAGAAAAATTTAAAAAGCAAATTGTCTGTCACGTACATATCTACACGTCTAACCTGGAAGTAAATTTGAACAAACAATGATATTGTGTGCATGAAACATTACAGAAGTGCATATAAAGTATTATCTAAGAGGTTTATGTGTTCAAATAATAGTACATAAATAGTACTTATATATGTATAAGCACGTTATATACAAATAATAATATTTGGCGCCGATATATTATGCCTTTTATAGATATATAAACAGTTCTACAAGTTTCACGCCGCATCGAAATATCCAACAGCTTTCTGTCACAACATTTTCTTATCATTAATACAATTGGAGTTGTTGTCTACCAAGTGAGGTCCGGAATCCGCCCTTGAAGCCAAAAATTACGAAATCGTAAAAATATAAACTAAAATTAAAATTTCATTCAGAAAGTTGCGACTTTCCTACAAGGGAAAACAACTCTTCTGACGTCTTAAATGGCAATGATTACTATGTAGTTACATGTACATGTTCTTAAATGTATGTATATAAAATTATTTCAACACAACAAATACGTCATTTATGGTCTATTTTTCCACGAGCCAAACGATACTCATTCAGTTTTAGCAATTGTATATATGTATATATTTGTACAAGCATTTGGATGTTATTTAAATAAATGTTTTATAGGCGCACATACATTCTACATGTCTACATGTTATATGTATAGCTTAAGATATAATTAAAAATTTAATTTAATTAGTAATTTTTACTTTTTTATTTTTAAAATTTTTGCACAGTTTAACATTAATGATTATAATTATTTTTAATATTTGCACACCCTAACCCACTTGTAGAGTTCCAAATAAGAGCGAAAAAGTAATCAAATCAAAATGGCACAGTGTGGTATACATACACTTGGATACGTCATAAACAAAAAACGTGGCATATTTCAGCGCTCGCCTCTGCCACATGTGGCGAGCAACAGGCAGTTGGCAGCAAAGAGCAGAAAACACCTCCACATAATGGTGAGAGCGCAAACCACTTCAGCACTTTGATTTTGAAGTGACGTTTTGAAATACAAACAGATTTTTTTAGCATTCGAAAAGGCAATATATTCAACAAGTTGCAGTGATATATATTTGTACATATGTAAATATGTATATTCTTGCTGAGGGTGGGAAACTTAGGAGTCTCTGTGACCAAATTTTATGCACAAATCTGGTCTAATATTTTATATAAATCAATCATAAGCGTTTATTACAGTTACTACTAACTTTATTACATTTTTATTAATTTTAAAATTTTAACTTAATATAACCCCAATTTAAAAACAAAATAAAATATAATTTAAAAATAATATCAAAAATATAATAATAATAACAAAAAGTATTAAAAAGTAAACAAATAAAAAATCAGTAAAAAAAATTAAATATAAAGAAACATAAATATATAAAAGTTTGAAAGAAAAAATAATAAAATTGTGTGTTTGTTTATGGAAAATTAATATTTTACAATAGAGTATGTACATTTGAGACAATAAAATTATGTTGCACTATAAAATTAAAATTTTAACTTCTTATCTCAAACCCCTTCAGTCAATTTTATACGTTTGTTTGTATATTGTACATATGTATGAACATATTTTTGGGTATGTGGGGGATTATGCGTATATGTACATATTATCAGTATATATTTCATTACATTGAGGTTAATGTGGCCAGCGTACTGAAATAAAAGGGGGGAATTTTATTAATATCAGTTATGGCGCAATGCAACTACTGGCATGTACAACAAAAATGTTTTTTGTAATAACCTCATGCATGCTTGCAGCTGGTTTCATTAAAAGCGTTAACGTAGTTCCTCAGTGATTACACAGGGTTGTGAACGCTACGGAATAAAGTCATGTATGTGTGTAGGAACGAGTATGTGAATGCAATAACGAATTTTCGATAAAAGAGGACGTTCCGCACAACGAAGCATTTTATTCTTCAACTGCTGCAGCAACAAATATGATATATGTGCTTATAAAGACCAATGGTATACATACATGTATGACATTTTATGTTGAAAAATTCATTTACGTACATATGTATATACATACATAAATAAATGTTCTTGTCAGTAATAAAATACAATAGTTACTTAAATATTCGTATACGTTAGTTTAGTAACTAATGTGTGTGGTACTTCCTCTGCATTTTGAGATAAAACAGCAAGAGAGAAAGTGTTTAAATGTATATAAATTACTATACGCTACAAACAGACGCGTTACTGAGTGTCCGTAGTGCATGACTACGATTCGGTGGGGCGTGGGATGAAGTTAAACTGGAATTAAAATAAGTGTATATATTTTTTAATTGGTTGCAATGTAATTAATTAATCCTCAGCATGTGTTAAAGTTTTCAAAAATCAGTCAATGCATATTTGACATATATCTAATGCATATTTGACATGAATTTAATTAATTATATAAATGAATTTAATTTTTATTACACATAGGATTTCATATTTCCTTTTGCGTATAATTTCCATTAGGATAGTATTTTATTATAAAAACTATTAACATATATATTTATTAAGTAAAATATGTAGGTAAATATGTATATTACCAAATTAAAACTTTATAATAGAAAAAAATTAAAAAAAGAAATAAAAAGAAAATAAGATATCATTTATTTTTATATTATTTGCACACATAGCATAAGCCATTATTAAATATATATGAATCAACCATTAATATTTCAATCTCAAAATGTATAAATGCAATGATACAAATAAAACCTCGTCGTTACACCAACACAAACTGATTATATACTTATTACACTACTTTTTAGTAGAGCTTGCTTTAAACAAGTTTTCACAAATAATCAACATTGGCATTGCTTCACTACTGCTCCAAACAAGCTTACCCAAACTAACATATTCTGACACATACATACATTTGTATTATGCAACGAATATTTTGAAGCTTCTGTAACTTAAAAATTGTAGAGGTATTTAGAATTGTTGTGCTGCTCTAATTATGGTGTGGAAGTTGTAAGAGAATCGAGAATTGATCGTAAAGCCAAATATTACAATATATATAAAAAAAAATATATATAAAAAACGACGAATAGTCGACAGATTAGTAATAAATTTGCAAATTTGTAAATGAGTAACACAAACTTACATACATTCATAAATATATAAAGTATCCGCTTTCGTTATTTAGGGCTTTTAGATGATCATAACATCCTACATGGATTTCTTTATCCTATTCTAAGAAGTCCTTTCATATAATGTAAAACTCCACATATCGTCGTAATATTAATCACATAACGAGTAACGTCGAGAATATAATTTACTTAGTTTTGAAAAATATATGTATTCTACAATAACATAAGTTGTAAATATATATACATATTTATCACATTTAATTTTTCGTTCTATATTTAAAAAATGTAACATATATTCTACATTGAACTTATTCATAGTTAACTTGGCATTTTACATAAAAAAAAATGTAAGACTACTTAACTTTAATATTGACATTGTGTAAATATAAACAAATAGCATTTTGTTTCCCATGAGCAGACGGCTTTTGAAAGATACACCAAACTTGATTTTAATTTATTATAATATAACTTACCTATGCAAACGATCCGTCTGCTCCAATTCGTTATCCAACTCAATAATGTCAAATAATTCTTTTTCGCCCGTTCGTCCAAAAATTCCGTTGGGTATTTTTCGTAAAAATTTCTTTAGCACACTTGCAATCGTATAAACTGAGTAGTTGTCAACATTCACTAAACGTCCCGATTGCAGAAAATGTATTAGCTTTTTCATAGCACCCTGATGGCCAGGGGCTCGAAAGACGTCTCTTCTATTTGGTGATTCTTTATTTAATTTAAGTATAAGAACCAAGAGCGGTCCTGGAATGTTTTCATTATTTTTACAGACTTCTTCAAGTGGTACACCGAACTTAACTTTCTCCAATCTATAGGTATAGTCTGGCGCCGAAGCGCCGGGATGTCCACATGAAGTGACAACACTGCTTATATCTGCTGCACGTCGCGCCCAGCTGGACATTTTTATAATTTATGCTAATAAATAATTTGTAATGATTGACGCAGAAATTCTGCAATTCGTTTGTTTTATATAAAAACGCGTAAACGCGGTCACCGAAAACTTTAATTTTGTGGGGTTATTTTATAGTTTGTGGCAGCTGTTATTCCGCCCTACCCGCCACAATACACCTTCCACTTTTCTTATTTTCCTTTCTTCCACTTCTAAGCAGCTGCACGTTCCACGTACCACACGTTTTTTGACATAGTGGCTTTTTTTATAATAATCGTAGATTTCCCTTTTTCATTCGCTTTCACTTTATCATACTGGTTTCGTGCCTTTTTTCTTTGTAAAACTTTTTTTTATCGAAAAGGCTAAACGCCTCCGTAACCACTCCTTTTATTATAATGAAAGATATATGACTAATTATAAGAATACAACAGTTATCAACAATTTGACTGTGATATGTTTTGAATGAATAAAACACATGAATATTTCACAAACTGGAAATCTTTTAGCACTAAATTTGATTTTCGCTTCTCCAGCATTCCATGTTGCCACTCCTGTGTGGAAATTTGTTTCTTTTTCACTTCAAACTTTTCATTTGCACTGCCTTTAAACACGAACACATGCCACCGCAAAGCCACTTATCTACTGCGATTATTAAGACTAAATGTGCATTTTCTCATTGCTTTTCTCGTGTTATGCACAATTCACACTTCATTTAAATTAATTAATTTTAATCCTCACAATTTTTACGTTTTATGTTCCGTCCCGTCATTTAACTCCGTTGTTGTTGCTTCGTCGCTGTGTACACGAGAAATGAAATGAAATGGAAGTTTCAGAGTTGTATTTAGAAGTGTCTTTAGTGTTAACATTGGAAATTATTGGAGCTGAGTTGCCTCTTTTGATTTATGTTATTTTATACATTTCTATGTAATTTCCATTAAAATGTTTAGTTATAAATACTTTGACTAGATTTGCCCGTTATATTAATTTAAATACAAACGCAATGATAGTGCTATGTTTATTTAGACACTTTTTTAAGAAAATGTAATTTCAATTCATATATGGCACATACATAAGTTGATAATTTTAAATGTGAGGTGTGTTCAGTGTGAGTTGTCGTACACATAATAGCATTCTGTTATACACATTCGTTATAAGCGGAACCAGTGGAACTGTAACGCCATTTTAAAAATGTGTCGGTAAATATTGGTACGTTAAGTTCTAGTAATCAAAAATAAGTTTGGAGCTTTAATATAAAATATATGTATATGTATATATTAAAAGTGGATAGTTAGATAGTTTGAGTTATTCTTTCCAATTAATTTTTTGTACACCTATCAAGTTTCCATCAAATTAATACAGGTTTATTCATTCATTTAATTATAGTTGATCCAGAATCACGAAACCGTTATGGATAGAAAATTATCGGTAGTGTAAAGCAAAAAGTAAAATTTTTCTAGTATTGAGAAAATTAGATTTTATTATTTTTTTTACATTTTTAATTTTGCACTCAAATAAGACCAAACCGCAGTATTAGTAGGGGCACATTGTCAGACTTCACAGCCCCACGGCACGGCCATCTTACCATAACAATTAGTTTGTGGATTAAACTTTAAAGAATTCATAGAACAATACAAAAATGGAATAATACTATCCCAATATGTTGCTTAGGGTGTAATAGTTTTACTCATATAGCGGTTGTTTGTAACACCTCAAGCTAAACAAATCGAAAACCGGATGCCCTTTGATACTGCAGAGGGTAAATTGTGAACGCTCAGATAGCAACAACTCCCACCTCCCAAAGAAGGGTTATGTCGAAAACCCCGTACTCTTCTTCTTGTTGAACGATGATAGGAATGCCATTGATAGCAATGAAGTAGAACCCGAGACACGTCTTCCAAATATCACGTTAAGGTCTTATTGAGCGGACTAAATACTGAAGCACATCGTCATCGAACTGTTTGGACCCTAACAGTGTCTTGTCAGTGTGCCTTTCGAAAAGGTAAAAATCCTTTGACAAATATTCTCGATACACAAACTTCTGGAAAAGACCCAAGGAATTCCTCGAAACTTATATAAAATAATGTTGAGCGCTACCATCACCTCCTTCAAAATAGGGAAGGACCTCTCCGAGACATTCGTTACTAAACGATGTTTCAGACAAGGTGAATTTCGAGTGATTTCTTTAATCTATTGATTGGCACTATCTTTTTCAAAATGCCGACGATATCAATATAGTCGGCCGACACAACTAAGCTATATGTGCAACATTCTCAAGCCTAGAAAAAGAAGCGAAACAGATGGGTTTCGTAGTTAAGGAGGACGAGACGATGTACCTCCTATCATCAAATATAGATCTCAATGATTTGAAGACAACTTCACAGTTGACAGTTTGATATGACTTTGTCTATCTAGGATCCAGTATAAATACCAACAACAACGTGAGTAAGATCGGGGGATCACTCTTGTCAACATGAGCTATCATGGTCTCAGTAGGCAATACAAAATAGAGCCCTCTCTCGAAAACCCAAACTAATGCTCTATAAGTGACTCATTTTACTCGTCCTGATGTATAGTATGGAAGCACGGATGATGGCGAACAGCGATGAGCATTCTTTAGGAGCGTTCGATAAAAGTTCTCCGAAGGGGAACTACTCGACGGCGAAGAGATGTACCAGATAAACCCTAATAATAAAAGGCCATAATGACCACTAAATAGCTGCATAATATCGGATATGGGGTTTCGTTGGCCTCCACAATCTCCTTATCTTAATCCTATAGAACACCTCCAGGGTATTATGAAAAGAGAGGTTCTTGAGTCAATGAATACTTAAAGAGAATTGATGGTCGAAAATGAATTCTGCCTAGCATGTCATCACAACAGAAATTTGTAGAAACCTTTTTGACAGCATATCACGTCTAATTCAGGCGGTGATGGAAGCTAGTTGTGGATAACTGGAATATAGAAAATCCAAAGAAGTGTGTTTCTAGTCAACACGTGAAAAAACGTTTTTTCAATAGGACGCTACGAAAATAGACCGATAGGGACAGTAAACGACGCCATATTATATACATATATCCTGCTCTTTTGACATTTCTCTTCTGTAAGGTTTGCCATTTTATCATGGGAAGATTTACGATCCAACAACGAGTCGAAATTATTAAAATTTACTACCGATATTCGGAGCTAGTCACCTCAACTTTAAGAGCGCTACGTCCAAATTTATAATCGTACTCTCAGATCAAGAATTAAGCGTCCAGTGGAAAAATTTTAATCCACATGTACAGTACAAAATGTTCCCGTGCCAGTGAGACAAAGAAATTGAAGAAGAAGAAGAAGTTGTGGCGAATTTTGCGAAAAGACCTTGGTCTACAACTGAAGCCGCTTGACCACCATAATCGTCGTACGTTCGTGAATTGGCTGAGCAACAACTGGAAAATGATCAGAATTTTCAACGAAAATTCATCTTCGCTACCGCTTAATCATAACCGATATTGTTAATCCGAAATGGATGATATGGACTTGGATAATATTTTCGTTCCAACAGCTCGGCGCCACAAGGCACACATCGAATGTCACAATCGATTTATTGCAAACCTCACGAAATTGCCCAGTCAATTGCCCGCCTCGGTTGTGCGATTTGATGCCGTTGTACTATTTCCTATGGGACTACATCAAGTCTATGCCAACAAGCCAGCGATGATTGTACTTCGTACGAGTAGCAGTATCGGCCGATTTATGCTTGAAAACCGTCGAAAATTTGGTTCATCGTCTGGACTTTCTTAAAAAAAAACTTTTGCAGCGCTCTTATTGAAAAATCTTTTATATTTAGTTTGTATGATTCAAACTGTCTTACTTGTTTAATGTCATCTTCCTTAGTAACTGCAGCAAGAATTAAAGATAATTCGTAAGAAAGGTGTGGCCGCTCTCAGGCTGTAACTATAGTTATACTATGATGTTAATAAGTAGCCACAGAGAATGCATGTATATATAGTTTTCCTCAAATTCATATGCTATAAGTACTTAAAGATGAAACACTTCAAAATGCAAATACTGCATGAACGCACTTTAAAACAATAAAACATTTCGCCAATATTATATTTATGTCCTTGGAACTTAAGATTGGCCATTGATTAATGTTTTCACTCTTCTTTAATTGTTTCCTTTTTATTTACGCATCATTATTAGTATTTAGATAATAATAATTTATAATATCCACTTGTCTATAACCAGAAGAATGGGAGTAGAGCAAAGACCGAGCTAATCGTCTTTTATCAATCCTTATCAAAATTCTCGAATTTCTTATCTATTTTCGGTCTTTCCATTTTTGTTACAATTTTTATTTATTATTTTTAGTTGTTCTTGTTGTTTTTTTTTGTATATAAAGAGCTTGTGTGTTGTATGTGTATGTGTTTCGCCTTTGTTTATATTTTGTTGTAATTGTATCAATTAAATTTAATTAATAAACATAGAAATTACAATTAATAAAATAAAGGTAGGAAATACTAAAATTATACTTAGAAGTGGATGCCGTATTTGTAGTGTCCTTTTTGATATTTCTTCCCTTCTTTCACAACTCATTCATCATTTGGATACACATTGTATTGCGATTTGTTATTGTTGTCATTAACATTCATATACATACATATATAAGAGAATCGTTTTGAAGTTGGATAGTTTCATTAAATAGCGGTATTAAATTTCTTGATTTTTTTGTCTGCTGCTGCTCTATGACCTCCTTCTGCCGGTATCACTACTTTGATGCTTTCAACAGCCGCTAAATGATAAACGTCGCATGTTGCTTGATTTTGTTGTATGTAGTTGGGATAAGAGGAGAAGAAGGATCAGTAGGATGACGTTTTTAGTTGATTTTCATGCTTTCTTTTTCGCGTTTTGTTTGTTTGTATTTATTCAAATTTTCATTAACTTTATGTTTAAATCAAAAAGGTGTGTTTGTTTTTATTAATATATATTTATATGTGTGTGTATCTAGCGATTAGCATTCTTAAGTTGGTTAGACAACCAATCGAGACCCTCATAGAGACCATCGCCGCTGGTTGCACACGTCGCCTGTATATACCAATTACGATTTCTGAGTGAGTGCAAACCGAGCTTGTCGGTGATTTCGGCTGCATTCATAGCATTGGGCAGATCCTAAAAGAAAAACATATATTTTAAAATAAATGCGAGAAATGACAAGCAAACAGCAAACAACAACTAAAGTTTAAAAATATTCTCTTTATTTTTGCAAAAATTTTCACTTTTATTTTAAACTACTGCTAGACATCGACAAATAAATCTTCACAATAAATATCAACTTTCATTAAATGTTAGAAATTCTTGAGTATATTATTTATTGCCCAATTTTCTTTTAATTTAAAATTTGCAGACGCACAACTTCCGAATACCTATATTACGTTTGCTATGTTCTTATCAGAAAAATCTTATCTAAGCATTGAAAGCATTCTGTAGTAGTATGACTCTTGCTTGTGATATAATATGTATACACATGTGAAGCTTGCACTTCACAAAATAAAATAAAAAATATGTACATAATGAAACGAATTTAACAAGTAGACCGATCATACTACAACTCACATGCATATTTTGATAAACCTTCGGTTTTTGGGACAAAAATCAGCTGAACAAAGCACAAAGCTGTATGTTCAACACATACAAATATATGTATATAAAAGTCAAAATCCATAGTAAAATAAAAATAAAATTGAGTAATTTTTAACACCTTTGTTGAATTTTTGCTTTTTAATGTTTATATGTCTAAGCATTATATAATGGTGAAATTTGCATATTTTTAATATTATGACATACCTGTTTGTTAGCGAATATTAATAAAACAGCATCTCTGAGCTCATCTTCAGCCAACATGCGCATCAATTCCTCTCTCGCTTCACCGATACGTTCTCTATCGTTGCTATCAACGACGAATATAAGACCCTGTATAAACAAGATTTTTTTAAATTATTTTCTTTGGTTAAACAATAAGCTTATAGCACAATAGAAAAATAGTAACAAATTCAACACAAAATATTTCTTTAAAGTTTGAGTTTTATGAGAAACACGAATAATTTTTAAAATGTAATATCAGCTACTACTTACTTGTGTATTTTGGAAGTAATGCCTCCACAGTGGACGGATTTTATCTTGGCCGCCCACATCCCATACTGTAAAGCTAATATTCTTGTATTCTACAGTCTCGACGTTGAAACCTAAGAAAGTGCAAAAATGTATGTACTACAATGTTTACTTTCGTACAACGGCAAACATTAGTACTTACCAATGGTAGGTATCGTTGTAACAATTTCGCCTAATTTGAGTTTGTACAAAATTGTGGTTTTACCAGCGGCATCTAATCCGACCATCAATATTCTCATTTCCTTTTTACCGAAAAGGCCTTTAAAAAGATTTCCAAACATGTTCCCCATTTTGATACAAGTTATGCAGTTGTTGCCCTTGTTTTCTTTATATTATTGTACTCTGCAGATTATGTTGCAAGTTTTCAACTGCGAACTTTGAGATTAATGTTACTACTTAATTGGAATTGATCGGTACCTATAAGAGTCGATCCGAGTCTGCACGTTAAAGCTGCAGATTTCAAACAAGTCGGCTGTAAAAAGATAAACATTTGAAGAAATAAAATTAATAAATTTATTAAACATATTAATTTGAGTACTTCTAACTCAGATGATTCAACAAATGACCTCAATCATTACTTTGCTTTTGTGTTATTATGCATATTTTTAGTTTATAATTAATATTTAAAAATAACCTTTGACTTTGCAATATTAATTAAATTTGTTACTTCAATGTATACTACTAAAAAATCTTCAACTGATTTCTTTCAATATCGTGTTTTTATTGTTTACTTTCTCTAGACGCTGCGGAAATAATATTGAAGTATAAGGCCTTGACAAAGTTTAGTTGAATCAGTTGTGATTCCGGTTTAAACTACGTCAAAAAATTATGATAACGTATTAGACTTTGGTAACAGGTGTAGATAAAAAATTAAAGGTAAAAACATATAAGTTTTTCGAAATATGTTAAGATTAATTATTTTCATTTGAAACATTCTAGAAGCCATTATGTATAAATTGAAAACACACATATGGAAAGTTAATTCTAAGTATGGATTAGATTATCTACTAGTCATACACCATGTTAAAATTTTCAAAGAGAGTAGGAAGGGAGAGGGCACAAAATTTACGAGTGAGTCAGCGAAGCAATTTAGAAATATTCAGCACTCATTTTTTGCGATTACTTGTAAAAAAAATGTATGTTAACACGAAAAGGATAAATTTAAATATATTAATCGAAAACATTTAAAAAAAGCAGATATTTTTTTTTACGGAACTGCCATCTCATGGCCTCCACTTCATGTTGCTGTTGGTCAATTGTTCACTTAGCTTAATTAACACAAGTTTCTTTCTACGGTTTGTTTTTCTAATATTTAACATTTGCATTTTCACTGGCTTTGTAATAAGTAAAAAATTTCATTATTTAGTATATTTAATTTCTTTATTACCCTATTTTTCCTTTTTCTTTCAGTACGGCGAAAGCACCACCCTACGTCAAATACGACGACGAAAACGAAAAGGAAAAGAATCCGCGAAACTCCGATAATGTGACGACTATTGAACATGCAATTACAGAAAGAGTAGAAAAGTTAAAAGGAACTACGATAAACACCAATAGCATAAAGATAGTAACGTCGGCAATAGAAGACAGCGATAGCGATGCCGCTAATACACCACATCATTAATGATGACGGAGACGTAATTTTCGACATACGGCTTTTAATTCACCATACAAACGCAAATAAACGAGGTGAACAATATATACTAAGATGTGACTGGATTGAATTATGAAAAAAACGCACCTTTTCCAACTGCAGCTATACCCAGACCCTTTCCAAACCGCAAACTAATTGAAATCATTAATGTAAGATACTAAATAAATACCTTAAATTAACCTAATCTATGTAATATGCAGCGAGTAGATTATTTTCTTTAGTATATAACACGATTTTTCCTGCTCCAAAATATAAAGATATCTCTATCTCTGTTAAACGTAACTATTTCATAAATATGTCACATTTAACAATACGATTTGCAAGAAATTGTGCTTGGCTTTCTACGAAGGTAACCACGATGTGATAGTAGAAATGATAGGGCTCCGATTCAAAATTACAAACCTGAGTTTCTACAATTACGGTTTAATACATTTAATAGAAGACAAACTATAAACCGTTCAATAAGTTTTTCTTACGTTAAATATTTAATGCGTTCCATAAAATTTTGCAACTTTCTACCGTATTAACTTCAACATCACACTTCACCTAATGGAGATACTCAATTATTAAATGAAAAGGATAGCATGTTGTCAGTTTGAAATGGAAAAATTAAGATTGCAGGAGCTACTATTACTAATTCCTGTATCAAATGTACGATCGCAGTTGGCTTCTCAAACAACACTTATTTCCTCTTTTTTATTTCTTTTATTAATTCATATACGCACCAAATAATTGAGATGAGTTCACGCACTTAATTACAGAAATTTTATTAATTTCTGTATGGAAATGTCAGCGAAAATCACAGAGCAATAAAACACACGAACACACCAATTTAAAGTACGCTATTTGACGTATAAAGTATTAGCTCACCACGAATAGTTTGTCCACCTCACATACAGAAAGTGTTGTGAAACAAATATATGAATGAACACATTGGCTAACATTGTCTTCCTTCCATACCTGAGTATTTATAAGAAGGGTGTAACTAGTGTTTAACAGGAGCCAAACATTAACAAAGTACGAAACCACGAAAAGTTGCCACGTCGTGCCTCACCAGTGTCAAGGCAATGCGCATGAGTGTGAACGAGATAACATATTACTTTTGGGATCGAAAATTGAATTTTTGTTGAAGCCGCAAAACAGCGTTGTCATATTATACTAACTGCTGTATTTAAAATCAAATTTAGATATATCAAAGTTCACTTAATTTAGCATATTAGCTCCTTAAATGTCGGGATTACTCTCTAATCGAAACCGTATACGTCTTCTACAATTCATAGTTGACCTTATGAGACTCCAGATTTTACACAAGTTGGGCAGCACTTATATTTTACATTCTTTCACACATTTTCGCCATAGTATTTTTTCGTGATATCTTCTGCCACAAAACGGAAGTTTAATAATAACCAAAATGTATCCAAAATCACCTTTTCTACGTAATCCTCTTGTTGAGACACAAATTCTTCAGCGGAATGTAAGCAAATTGTATTAATTTAATATTTTAATTCTCGGAGACACTCGTTTCCAAACAATAATGTTCGAACACGCTAAATGTAGTCATATGGTTTAGCCGTACACACAACCAAGAATGACAGAGACAAATGAATGTATAACGAATTGAGAAATAAATGTTCGGGTTGCCATTACTTTGTTAGTTATTGTAACGTAAGGACCTTTTGTATTCGTTAACGTAATAACTTAAAGCAAACAATAAAAATTACTGTTATGTTTAAATTATTTAAAATATATTTTTTATTTATATTTGATATTTAAAAATCAGTGTACATTCTACTACAATAACGGCTGCATTCACATACCGAATACATTATTGTATCTTGTCTTTTATATTCAAATTGCAAGAGTTTTTGCAACAATTGGAACTAATTAAGCTTTCATGTATAAAATAAATAAAGTTTTGTGCCACACAATTAATTTAACAACATTCAGAATAAATTCAGTTAATTTAAATTAAACTTGGTCTTAAAGATCACACAATACTTTTAATAGGAAAATAATTATCTCTCTCATTAATTGATATGTGGACTCTCTAAGTTAATGCATTCATTCTACATTAGTATTGGTACATATCATCTTCCGCTTAGTCAGCTAGAGACCCATATTGTGTTTTATTGACAAATTTCAAGCGTTTTTGGAACAATTGTATCTAATTAGACAATTAAGCTTTCATGTATAAAATAAATAAGTTTTGTGCCACACAATAAATTTAACAACATTCAGAATAAATTCAGTTAATTTAAATTAAACTTGGTCTTAAAGATCACACAATACTTTTAATAGGAAAATAATTATCTCTCTCATTAATTGATATGTGGACTCTCTAAGTTAATGCATTCATTCTACATTAGTATTGGTACATATCATCTTCCGCTTAGTCAGCTAGAGACCCATATTGTGTTTTATTGACAAATTTCAAGCGTTTTTGGAACAATTGTATCTAATTAGACAATTAAGCTTTCATGTATAAAATAAATAAGTTTTGTGCCACACAATAAATTTAACAACATTCAGAATAAATTCAGTTAATTTAAATTAAACTTGGTCTTAAAGATCACACAATACTTTTAATAGGAAAATAATTATCTCTCTCATTAATTGATATGTGGACTCTCTAAGTTAATGCATTCATTCTACATTAGTATTGGTACATATCATCTTCCGCTTAGTCAGCTAGAGACCCATATTGTGTTTTATTGACAAATTTCAAGCGTTTTTGGAACAATTGTATCTAATTAGACAATTAAGCTTTCATGTATAAAATAAATAAAGCCATTAAATCACTTTACATCATATAACTCAATCTATTGAACATAAATCATTCAGAATATTTTCAGTTAATTTTATTTAGGCTTGGATCTTAAAGATCATACAATCCTTCTAATAGTCTGCGGGTTATCTCTCACATTAATGGATATGCAGACTCATTCCCCTTATACTATGCTATTGCATTAATTACTACATTAGTATTTAATCGTATGAGGAAATATTAATATGTATATAATATTCCATCTTCCAGCCTAGTCAGCTAGAGGAGTTGATGAGGTGGTTATGTCAACCGCCAACAATAACAACATATCGCATAAATACGCTTAGAACCACTGTATCAGCATTCAAACAAAAATTACAAGCCACGCTATGTGAACGATATACACTGCCACCCAAAATCTGTGAAATACCCAGTATACCAGAGGTACTTTGCATTTCGCCCAGATCCTTTAATATTGTAGATATAAAGGAGAAGCAGTCAGGCTTGCAACGTGAGGTGGTGGTGGACAGCTGTTGTGGAGGTGCCTTACTACGCGGTGCACACATCTATGCACCCGGCGTGCTTGCAATGGAAGCAGGTACCAAATTGAATGAACAAGTTCTAGTTTATGCTGATTTGGCGGGTAAATGTAAGCAAGGCACAAATATTCGTTACGATTCGCTCGATAAACTGTTTTTGGGTGTCGGCGTCGTACGAATGCAACGACATCAGATTTTTGGACCTCCAACAAGTAGTACTCTCGCACCTTTGAAAGGCGTTGCTGTAGAAATGATGGAAACTGTGTCCGGCGTGCCAACCATTGGCGATCTAAGCTGCAAAGAAGCGCTTCTACAAAACTTACCGTCCATTGTCTGTGTACGCGTGCTGAATCCTCAACCAGGCGAACGTGTGTTGGATATGTGTGCGGCGCCCGGCAATAAAACAACCCATATAGCAGAGTTAATGGGCGATAAAGGTGAAATAATTGCGCTAGACAAGGTAGCCAATAAAATCCCGGTTATGTTGGAAAAGATAACGAGTTTAGGTTTAAAAAGCATACGCGCATATAATTTCGATGCTACGAAAGCTTACAGCGAGGCTAAGGAAGCTGCAGGCACAGAATGTTTGGACATGCCACCTTTTGCTGCCAATACGTTCGATAAAATCTTACTTGACGCACCGTGCAGCGCGTTGGGCAATCGACCGCTGCTTGTCGGTCCACCGAATATGTCGGCACGTATGCTCGGTTCATATCCAAAAGTGCAGCGAAAATTATTCTCCGCAGCAGTGCCATTACTCAAACCAAACGGTGTTTTGGTTTATAGTACATGTACTGTGACTGAAGGAGAAAATGAAGGCATGGTCGCTTGGGTACTAGAAAAATTTCCACAGCTGAGGTTAGTCCCTGCAACGCCGCATGTCGGCGGCATTGGTCTTGAACAAACCGGCCTTAGCGATACGGAGAGGTAATAAATAATTGACATGATTTTGATACAAATCGGTATGTTTGTGTAATATTTATAGTGATATATATTTTTAAAAATTTAGGCAATATGTGCAACGTTTTTGTCAGCATGCGAAAGAAATCGAAGGAGTTCCTATTGACACTGTCGGATTTTTCATAGCCAAATTTATAAAGGAGTATTGAATGCCATCAATTTTACTGGGGCACTTTGAATATTCAATATTTGTAATTTCTATTAACAAAAAAAAAAAAAATAGCTGTCTACATCGTTCATATGTATGCCTTTCGCTTTAATAAAATATTGAAAGTCATTTAGTACTTGCTCAAAATTAAGTTCTTTATTTTAAATCATCTTTATTATTATACGTATATAACGAATTATTCATCCGTAGCTGTGATAATTATCGATATCAATCAATATTGAATGCTTAACATGCACATCTCTAGACAGCCCGCGCAAGTATTTAAAATAATAATTTACAAAATTAGTACATTATACGGATGAGGCGGCTTTTGCATGAATTAAATCCATAAAGAAATAAAAATACATTGTTGTCTTTTAAAAAACCTATTAGAGATATAATATACTAAGTTCTTAAAGAAAAAATATCATAACAAACTTTAAAGTAAACCCGGCTTCGTTATGTGCATGTTTACCGTTGTTTTGTTTGATGTATGTATGTTTAGCAGTAAATATTAAATTTATCTTTAATAAACTACCTTAGATTCGCTAAAGCAGAGTGCAGACATGTAACGATGGTTTTTATCGTTAAAACTTTTATAATTAAACACACACACGCACAGTATGACAAAATGGTTTAAAATATAATATAGAGCTCGTTACCAATGCAATGTCATGTGTCGTGCACGCTCAGTGTAAGGACGCAACCAGTGTGCTGCAGCATTACAAAAAATTGTCAAGTATCCTACTCATCATTTACATATTTTACGCGGCGATATTCAATGCTGTATATTCGTCATCATGCATCTCAGTCATCATGTAAGTACCGTCTTGCAACAGTAACACCACACGCCTTGTGCCGCCTGCAAAAATACAAAAATATACATATGTAATAAAATGCGCATTTATAAAGTTTTCTCAAACGTCAATTACCTGGCGAAGGCATGCCAGCCTGTATAACTTCAGCCGGTATATTAGCTTCCTGTCCGTCCGCGCCGTCTGATGTTTGTATGCAGAGCTGCCCGGTAGCGCCGCTACCACTAGCTGTTACAGCAACGCCACTACTGCCAGCATCTGCTTGCTGTTGTTGTTGTTGTTGTGCAGCAGCTAATGCTTGGTGTTGTTGCAATTCCGCTTCACTCATGGTAACTACTTGTGTAGTGCCATCTTCGTTTGTTGTTTTGACAATATATTGCGGCTCTGACATGGGGTCTGATTGTAATTCGCTGGGATTCTGAGCAACTGCTTCGGCAACGGCGTTGTCAAGTGTTAGCACTTGATTTTCATCACCATCGGCTGCAGCAACATATGCGAATTGTTGCTCACCATCAGGACCCTGCGTTACGAGTATAGTTTTGCCTTCAGCATTCTTGCCGGCTACCTGATACACTGTGCCGTCTTCACCGGTCACTAAAACGGGTGTGCCATCTTCATTGGTAAGCATTTGATCACTTGAAAACAGCATTGATGCATCAATATCTTGCAAACCCTGTTGATGATGATCTTGCTGTAGGGCCAATTGCTGCTCACCGCCCGTCATTAATTGTGTATGCATTACGCCGCTTTGACTTTGCTGGGACAACACCTGATCATCTTGTCCTAATATTTTACCTATAATTTTTATATTTTTAGATTAACTGTCATATTTTTGGTACAGTGGCATCTTTGTTAACTTACCGGTTATAGGACATAATTGTGCTTGGTGTTGCTCCTCGTGCGCATATGTGCCATCGGGCTGTTTACGTACACTCACAGCGCTCACTTGACTCGTGCGGCCACCACCCGTTGGTGGCGTTATTTGCTGAACTTTCTGTATCTGTATTTGTGACTGTTGTTGCCGCAGATTCATGCGCTGTGCAATCGCATCTTCACGTGTCATCACCTTCTTTGTCACCTTCAAATCGCCCGACTTCGATAGTTGCAGTATTTTTTGTTCCGGTGTAACTGTTTTCGTACTGCTTGTTGTAGTTGTTCGGTTTATATGTGCCGAGCTACCCTGTCGCGGAATAATCATGCGTCCTGAAGTTGGAGAAGCATGTTGTTGAACAGTTGAACTGGTGGTGTTGCCAACGCCGCTGCGCACATGCATTGATGTGCCGCCACGTTGCTGCTGTGTTGTACTGGAATTCATTACAGTTTTTCGTTGCAAAGTAGTGCCGGCCGGTGTACGCTGAACATGTTGCTGACGCGAAATTGTGTTGATTTGAGTATTGCCTACTGTGGTGGTACCGGTACCGCTACCTCCGACGCGAATTTGGGTGCGATTTGCTGTAACGGACGATGCCGTTTTAGATTCATTACCGCTATCACTACCACCGCCAACCCTTACTATACCTGTGCTGGACACAGCCGACTCTCCCTTCGAGAGTATCCGTATTTGGGCCTCACTTTTTTGTGTTGCCTAGCAAAAAAATAAAGAAAAGACAAAAAAAAATTCAAATATACGGAATTGAACTATTGGTAGTTATTAAACTCTTATAAAGAATTTTGTTAGATATCCTTTTACTCTAAAGCATACTACAAAAACTGAACACCAACACCATCATAATAATAGATTATACTTTTTATTAACACACTGTTAACAGAAAGTAAATTATTACAATTTGTGTTTTCCAAAAACAAATAAAATCAAATTTTAAATACACCTACTAAAATATTTACTAATTCAACTATATTAAAGTAGTAAAATTTTAATACAAAGATCACTTCACATCTACTGCACTTACATTACGGCTATTGCCATTAAAACCAGGCTTCTTCTTTACGCCAGAAGCATTTGCATCTTGTGTTATAATAACCTCAGCTGAATTCGGACCAACCGGTAACGACTCACCGCTAACTGAGGTTGGTGTACGTGAGCTGCTTGTGCCATTCACTTTAACGATTTTCGACTAAGAAACATACAAAAATTAACGATTTTTTTCATTTCATTTAAATATGACAAATTTACCTCAATTGAAATGGCATTGCCATTCTTCATTCTTTTTACTGTATGTGATGGTATAAGATCCTCTTCCAAGTCTTCTATTGTTGCCGTTGTGCTAGGCAAATCACTTGCGTTGGAATCATTAAAGTCGGAATCTTCTAATTTGCGTTTTAAACCAGCCGTACCGACAGCAGAGCTATTGCTGGTATTCATGGACCATTCTCTCTCACCATCCTGAGAGTTATTACAACTGCCAGCGACATCACTGCCATTTGGTGAAGCTGCCCCAGAGGGGATTTGATTACTACCAGAAACCCATTGTTTTACCTGATCCATAGCTTTTGTTTTCGATGTACGCGACGGTCTTGTAGATACGTCGCCAGCTGCTGACCTATTACTTTCGCCATTATCGTTGTTACTGCTGCTAACACTTTGAAGTTTTGAATGTTTGCCGGTTTCAGTTTTGTTAGCTGTATCCAATCCAGCAGTTTTACCAGCAGCTAAAGCAGCTTGCTTGGCTTCTAAAGCGGCACGTGTTTCTTTCTGTCGCGCCAATTGTGTTTCAAATGTTTCCAGCAGGTGTGGCACGTTTTCTAAGTGCGACGATGGCTCCCAAGTATTTTGTTCAAGTGTACGTGCTTCCCATTTTACTAAATATTCATGCATCTTTCGACGCGGGTTAAAACGTTTTGCTACAATTTTCTCTGCATTTTCCTCAATCACTTCATCAGAGTTGGGCACTGTGCGTTTAGCACGTCGACTTTATATAAAATAAAATGGAGTTGTTATTAAAACAAAATACAATTTATAAATATGTATGTCTATTTTCTGTACTAACCTTAGTGGTTTTGTTGTATTTCCAATGGGAAGTTTATTTTGCGTCACGCCTCCTATTGCATCACTTCGTATAGTGACGGGTTTCTTGACAATTTTTTGCGCCGGTGTAACTGCTCTGTGAGTGGTGGAATCGTTTTCATCTTTAGCATCTATAATTTTCGTTGGAGGTTTCAAATTAGCTACTTGCGGCTTGGTTTGCGTTAAAAGTTCTAAATGAAGTACGTCATTTAACTATATTACTACATTACAAAAATGTTACTTACTTCTGCCAGGTGAAACACTTTCATTAGTGTTATTAACGACAGTTTTAGTTATTTTTACTGGCATTTCTTGTAGACCACCTTGGCCTACTTTCGCAAAAGATTGAATTGTTTTGCCAGCCACAATCCATGTCTCTCGTAGACTTTCATCCATTTTCACCCATGTTTGATACAGCGCCCAAGAATTGGGGCTTGCCGTATTTGAGTCTTTATTATTATGTAGTTGTGTTGCTTTCCACAATAAAAACGCCCAGATTTTTGGTTTAGTGTCATTACATTCACGTACATTGGTGTTCTCCTTTTGGCAAGGTTTCTGTTTATGATCATCAAAATCTTCTATAAAGTGGTAGACATTAAGACATCGACCACAAACAAGCACATCCATTGTGGCCATTTCCTCTTGCGCCGCTAAAAGTTAATAAAAGTTAGTTACAAGCGCCAATATTATATAGAAAAAGCAAATACTCACTTTTAATTAATTTGGCGTGCTTGCCTATTTCCGTAGGTGTGATATCCCGTCCGACCATGGCGCAAAATTATAATAATTTACCAATGTCTGTAAAGTATATTTCAGTTTTATATCATTGTATATTTTAAAAAGCTGCTCATTTGCGCCAAATATATTGCTTTGAACAATAAATTTTATTTTTTGTGCAATCGTTTTTATATATAAATAGGAACTTTTTCTTAACAAGTTTTCTGTTAATTTTACCAAATTAATTATGGAACGGTAAAACAATTTGACTACACTTTTTCTCTCCACAATTTAAAAATTTTCACTTGTATGACCGGAATTCCTATACTAGAAATCACGCGTTCAGTTACAAAATATTACATCCTAAGTACAACAGATCATAATAAATAATTATTTGGTAAAATTTCTAATTTGATATTTAAAGATCATTTCCATTTTTTACTAATTTTTGTTATAAACAATTGAACCTACCGAAATTCGCTATATTGATGCTGCTGCTGCGTCCAAACGAAATGTAAAACAAGCAAATGCAAGATTTTCCGTTCGTTTGTAAAACGTAGCACTCGCGGCAATCGCCATTGACCAATCAAAATGGCGACAGCAGCAGTGCTTATGAATTTGTGAAGAACGGATATCTGAAGAAGGAGGCAACTCTAAAAATTTACTTTGGTTTTATAACATCTTCATTATACGCGTATAATTAACAAAGCTATATCTAATTTCAGTAAAAAAAGTATATAAATTTATTGTAGCACCTTTTCTTTATCTAAACTTCAGTTATTATAAATATTTTAAAAGTTATTTTTATTTTATTTTATATTTATAACTTACAACTAAAACATGCCACTGCAAACGGTATGTAAGAATATTAAAAATTATTATAGATATGGTGGCAACGACATACTATGAACCAATCAGCAGAAGTTCTGATTGTAAACAGCTGTTTTAGTTTTGTATCCAAAATTTTCGAATATTTGTGAGTAAAATTTCAATTTCCAACAAGGATATCAACTGTTAATAAATATCAACAATGGCCGATATAGATGGAGAAGATCCAAAAGAGTATCGCTGGGAAACCGGCTACGAGAAAACATGGTACACAACATGGATATACTTTTGTAAAATTATTTCCAAGTGCTTTACATGTTCTCTGTTTGGTCCTCAGGGAAGCTATAAAAGAGGATGATGACGGGCTTTTGGATGGCGCTATTGCAGAGCTTATTCAGAAAGCTAAGCGTAAACGTCAGGCACAAAAGACTCAACAAAACCGTTTGGGAATGATGCGGCATCTTTATATTGTTTTGGATTGCTCTGAGTCAATGACCGTGCCAGATTTGAAACCCACTCGAATGTTATGCACCATTAAGGTACATTTGCTATGCTTAACTCAAGTTATTTCTAATTACTAAATCTTTTTTAGCTTTTGGAAATCTTTATCGAGGAATTTTTTGATCAGAATCCCATCAGTCAGCTGGGTTTAATTGTTTTGAAGGGCAAACGCGCCGAAAAACTTACGGAATTAACGGGCACATCAAAACTTCATTTAAAGGCGCTCGAAGGGTAAAGAATATTGAGTATATATAGAGTATATAATGCAATTTATAAGTATTTATGTTTTAGTGCTGCTAAAATTCCACTCACAAGTGAGCCTTCTTTGCAAAATGGTCTTGACTTAGCAATGAAATCGTTAAAGGTTGTGCCCAGTCATGCTTCCCGTGAAATTCTCATCATTATGGGTTCTTTAACAACATGTGATCCTGTTGACATTAATAGCACAATCGATGCTCTCAAAGCAGATAACATAAGATGCTCAGTGATATCACTTTCTGCTGAAATACATGTTTGCCGTCATTTAACTTCACAAACTCAAGGCTCTTATGGTGCTGTTCTTGATGACGCGCATTATCGTGATCAATTGTTAGCGCATATCGATCCACCACCAGCAGCGCAAACACAAGAAAATTCCTTAATAAAAATGGGGTTTCCACATGCCAAGACCGATGGTGGCAAGGATCCACCACTTTCGATGTGTATGTGTCACATAGAAAACACAGAAGAACCGAGCAAACTCACATCCGGTGGCTACCATTGCCCGCAATGTTATAGTAAATACTGTGAATTGCCAGTTGAATGCCAGACATGTGGCTTAACATTGGTTTCAGCGCCACATTTGGCTCGTTCCTATCATCATCTCTTTCCAGTGCAACATTTCACAGAGTTGGAATTCAACGGGCAGGCGGCCAATTGCTATGCATGCCAGAAACCTCTAACGGAAGCAGCGGATAAAAACGTATATCGTTGTGAGAAGTGCACACAAGTTTATTGCATTGATTGCGACATATTCATTCATGAGACCCTGCACACATGCGTCGGTTGCAACACAGGCAATCCACATAGAAAATAGAAATAATGTCGACAAAATATTTAAACATTTACGTATGTAATTAAAATAAAAACTTTTAATGATGATAATGGCAAAGCTAAATTTTCTATTTACAATTTACTTAAAAAACACCAGAACGCATTATGTAGGTGTCACATAGATTAGCAGATATTTAAAATTTGAACGGTTTATTTATTTTTTTTTTGTACAAAATAGTTGTTGTTTTTGTTGTAACGCTTATCTAGGCCTGCATGAACCGGTAAGCACAAATTGCCATCTAAGTCATCTAATGGAATGCCAAGAAAAACGTGCTGTGTCGCCAGGCTCGGACCAAATTGAAAGTGACGTTAGATGGGTGGGCTGCAAAGAGGTGGTTAGTGTCATGCGGGTACTTTTTAACGGGTGATTTTTTTGAGGTTAGGATTTTCATGCATTAGTATTTGACAGATCACGTGGGATTTCAGACATGGTGTCAAAGAGAAAGATGCTCAGTATGCTTTGACATTTCATCACGAATAGACTTACTAACGAGCTAACGTCGAATTTTCAGTGAATGGGCCCTAGAAAAGTTGGCAGAAAATCCGCTTTTTTATCGACAAATTTTGTTCAGCGATGAGGCTCATTTCTGGTTGAATGGCTACGTAAATAAGCAAAATTGCCGCATTTGGGGTGAAGAGCAACCAGAAGCCGTTCAAGAACTGCCCATGCATCCCGAAAAATGCACTGTTTGGTGTGGTTTGTACGCTGGTGGAATCATTGGACCGTATTTTTTCAAAGATGCTGTTGGACGCAACGTTACGGTGAATGGCGATCGCTATCGTTCGATGCTAACAAACTTTTTGTTGCCAAAAATGGAAGAACTGAACTTGGTTGACATGTGGTTTCAACAAGATGGCGCTACATGCCACACAGCTCGCGATTCTATGGCCATTTTGAGGGAAAACTTCGGAGAACAATTCATCTCAAGAAATGGACCCGTAAGTTGGCCACCAAGATCATGCGATTTAACGCCTTTAGACTATTTTTTGTGGGGCTACGTCAAGTCTAAAGTCTACAGAAATAAGCCAGCAACTATTCCAGCTTTGGAAGACAACATTTCCGAAGAAATTCGGGCTATTCCGGCCGAAATGCTCGAAAAAGTTGCCCAAAATTGGACTTTCCGAATGGACCACCTAAGACGCAGCCGCGGTCAACATTTAAATGAAATTATCTTCAAAAAGTAAATGTCATGAACCAATATAACGTTTCAAATAAAGAACCGATGAGATTTTGCAAATTTTATGCGTTTTTTTTTTAAAAAAAGTTATCAAGCTCTTAAAAAATCACCCTTTATATGCGGGAGAGTCACTCTAGTTTCGCGACGCAACTCGAGTGTGTGGCAATGGATTTTCACTAGAGCCGGTTATGGTGTACCGAAACTGACCCAGATTTATCCGATCAAGGAAGGTCCGAGCTCTTCGACTGCTATAGGTTGTGGTTTCAATTCAGGCTCCACTGTGAATGCTGCTGGAAGCGGAACCGCCTCCCAGGTCCATCAAGAGGTCACTCCTACAATACGTCGACGACTTAACACAATACGCCGATCAGACTGCGGACGCGGACAGCTTCAGATAGTCTTCACCATCAACTTCCTAATGTGATTTATCATTATCAATCAAATTTATACCATACTATCATACAATTTAGAGATTATACCATTATGGAAAAAGAGTGCTCGAGAAATCTGGTGATTCTCTGGTAAATATTCAGGGAAGCACAACCACCTGTATGCAGGAGTCTCTACTTGCCGCAATTTCTTCTCCGTTTCAAGAATTGCAATTCCCATCCTATTCTGTACGAGCTAAACGATCCGCTGAAGGATACTATGTTCTCTTATCAGAACCTGCTAATTTCTCACATGCTGTGTCATTTTCTCCAGAAGATCGGCAGAAGACATCCAATATCCAATATTATGTACTTTTTACATTCAAATATCGAGTTGATATCGATGTTAGGATTTCATTTTAAAATGTTTGTGATTTGGTATAAGTTTCAGTGAACTACGTTAGATTCTCTCCCTAAAGAACGAAATTATTTCATCTCATAATTATATTATCTCTTTTTAGATTTGATCTTATAATAGATTTCTGCATGGGAACTATTTTTGCATATCACGAGTGAATTTGACATTTCTTAGGTGAGGTATCTGGAGTTCTTTCTTGTTATAAAATATTTTACGTGGGACTCCAAAGATCTTGAATGTAGGAAAATATAAGACAAGACAAGGCTTCGAAAACTAGTAACGACTCAATAGTACATTGACTACTGTGTGTAAATAAAATACCATCAAAAAGCTCTGCTGTTACTTTTAACCATTCTTCTCCAAAAACACTGCAAAATTCGGAAGTGTTTATTCAGAAACTAAAAAATTAGTGAGAAATTATCTGATTTAGGTCACAAGATTTCGGTATTCCTTAGAGTTGGTTGGCTCGATGTGGTAGCTGATGGCGAAACTCGAAGGTGTTCTACTTGAATTTGATATTTAACATTCGACATACATATATATATTTATATTTAATTAGTAAATTACACTGTCCAACAGCATTTTTGGAACAGAATAGCGACCCTATAATTCTGAAAGAGTATGTTGAGTAGATCATTTTTGTAGAACAAACTTATGGTCCAGCACGTCTGAGATTTTTTTTTACAGTGGGTCAAAGTTTTCATTTTTTGGTCGAAGGGAGCATTATACTATATGAAAAAAATGTTGTAAGTTATGTCTGAGAGAATTCTTATGGTCAGAGTTGTATTGTGGAATTGTATGAGGATTATTTTTGTGGAAGATCTTAACCCTCTAACTGGTTTCTTTTTGGGTCAATTTGACCCTTTTTTCGAGAAAATCAAAAAATATCCTTTAAAAAAGGACATTTAAGGATTAAAATATTCTACGAAAATGTTTGCCGGAAAATTTCAGAGGGGGTCACCAAAGACACCATTGTTGTAAATAAAGCTCTTTACGATTGATAAAAAAATTATAATTTTGTTTTAATAGTGGTTTATTATAGTATGTACATATTTATTTTTTTGCTTCAACAGTAGTAGGCTAATGGATTTAAGATTAAACTTAATATGCTTTCCTGTATTTAGCTTGACGTGGATGTTCCGATGTGTCAAGGTTTCTGTACAAGCCCCATACGTATTCAGCAAGCAATACAGTTTGGGATTTCCCTTTGAATCTTTCTTCCAATACCTTTATATCCTAATGAAACCTTTCACCGTGTTCAACTGAAACCATTCCAAGGTTTTCTTTAAAAAAATTCAGATGAGAGTGCAGAAATGCAGCTTTAGTGACATCTTAACGCCAATATTGTTAAAACCGATTAGCATGCTTTCAATATTTTCTGCATAGTTTTGTGCTTTTGAGTTTCCAAGGAATTCTGATATAACCAGATGCATAAAGTGAAATGCTGTCTTTTGCATATCCGACAGATGACCATAAAATTCTTCATCTTGTAATAATTTTCTTATATCGGGTCCAACGAGCATTCCTAGAAAAGGTAGTTTACATTAAATGAAATAAATTATTTCTTAAAACCGTATTTTACCTTCTTTTAATTTTGCTGCAGATAATCTGGGGAAAATTGTTTGAATGCGTTTGAAAGCATATCTTTGTGTATTTAAGCTTTTAATACAATTTTTCACCACGCCCAACTTAATATGCAGCGGTGGAAGTATGACCTTATCTTTTGGGACAAGAGATTCATGGATTACATTTAAGTCACCAATAATCTTTTCTTTACGTTCTTCGAAATATTTAATATGATAATGGCTGCAGGTAGCACGTGAATCCCATTTACAAATAAAGCACATATATTTTGATATATTTTGTGTATTCTGTTTGCATTCCAGTCAATATTGCAATCATTTTAAAGTCTGCGCATTTATATTTATAGTATTCAATTTTATTTAAGAGATTTGAAATATTTGCGTATGTGTTTTTCTTGGCAATGTAACTTTTCTTCTTCTTCTTAACGGTTATAGCCGAGTCCACAACAGTGCGCCACGCATCTCTCCTTTTGGCGGTTTGGCGCCAATTGGTAATACCAAGTGAAGACAGGTCCTTCTCCACCTGGTCCTTCCACCGGAGTGGAGGTCTCCCTCTTCCTCGGCTTCCACCAGCGGGTACTGCATCGAAAACTTTCAGAGCTGGGGCACTTTCATCCATTCGAACAACATGACCCAGCCAGCGTAGCCGCTGTCTTTTTATTCGCTGGACTATGTCTATGTCGTCGAACAACACATTCAGCACATCATTCCATCTTCTGCGGTATTCGCCGTTGCCAATGTTTAAGGGACCGTAAATCTTCCGCAAAACCTTTCTCTCGAAAACTCCTAGTGCCGTCTCATCGGATGTTGACACCGTCCACGCTTCTGCACCATAAAGTAGGACGGGAATGATGAGGGACTTGTAGAGTTTAGTTTTTGTTCGTCGAGAGAGGACTTTACTTTTCAATTGCCTACTCAGTCCATAGTAGCACCTGTTGGCAAGAGTGATTCTGCGTTGGATTTCAAGGCTGACATTATTATCGGTGTTAATGTTGGTTCCTAGGTATACGAAATTATCTACAACTTCAAAGTTATGACTGTCAACAGTGACGTGGGAGCCAAGACGCGAATGCGCTGACTGTTTGTTTGATGTCAGGAGATATTTCGTCTTGTCCTCGTTCACCACCAGACCCATTCGCTTCGCTTCCTTATCCAGGCGGGAAAAAGCAGAACTAACAGCGCGGGTGTTGTTTCCAATGATATCGATATCATCGGCGTACGCCAGTAGCTGTACACTCTTGTAGAAGATTGTACCTTCTCTATTTAGCTCTGCAGCTCTTATAATTTTCTCCAGCATCAAGTTAAAGAAGTCGCACGATAGCGAGTCACCTTGTCTGAAACCTCGTTTGGTATCGAACGGCTCGGAGAGGTCCTTCCCGATCCTGACGGAGCTTTTGGTGTTGCTCAACGTCAACTTACACAGCCGTATTAGTTTTGCGGGGATACCAAATTCAGCTTTAAAGTCGACAAATAGATGGTGTGTGTCGATCCTTTTTTCACGGGTCTTCTCCAAGATTTGACGCATGGTGAATATCTGGTCAGTTGTTGATTTTCCAGGTCTAAAGCCACACTGATAAGGTCCAATCAGTTTGTTGACGGTGGGCTTTAGTCTTTCACACAGTACGCTCGATAGAACCTTATAAGCGATGTTAAGGAGGCTTATCCCACGATAGTTGGCGCAGATTGTGGTGTCTCCCTTTTTGTGGATTGGGCAGAGTACACTGAGATTCCAATCGTCGGGCATGCTTTCTTCCGACCATATTTCGCAAAGAAGCTGATGCATGCACCTTATCAGCCCTTCGCCGCCGTGTTTGATTAGCTCGGCCGGCAATCCATCGGCCCCGCCGCCTTGTTGTTCTTCAAGCGGGTAATTGCTATTCTAATTTCTTCACTGTCGGGCAATGGAACATCTGTTCCATCGTCGTCGATTGGGGAATCGGGTTCGCCATCTCCTGCCATTCAGCAGGCTGGAGAAGTGTTCCCTCCACAAACACAGTATACTCTGGTCATCAACCACTAGATCACCGCTGGGGGTCCTACAGGAGTGTGCTCCGGTCTTGAAACCTTCAGTTAGTCGCCGGATCTTTTCGTAAAATTTTCGAGCATTACCCCTGTCGGCCAGCTTGTCAAGCTCTTCATACTCACGCATTTCTGCCTCTTTCTTTCTTTTTCTGCAAATGCGTCCCTCTTCAGCTCTCGGTATCTTTCCCATCCCGCTCGTGTTGCGGTCGATCGCAACATTGCGAGGTAGGCAGTCTGTTTTCTCTCCACTGCGAGACGACAATCCTCATCATATCAGCTGTTTTTTTTGGCTTTTCCGAAAGTCAATGGTTTCGGTTGCAGCTGTACGTAAGGAGTTTGATATGCCGTCCCACAGCTCCCTTATACCGAGATGCTGATGAGTGCTCTCAGAGAGCAGGAGTGCAAGTCGAGTAGAAAATCGTTCGGCTGTCGGTTGTGATTGCAGCTTCTCGATGTCGAACCTTCCTTGTGTTTGTTGACGCACATCAAAAACACTGGAGACATGTCGTCCATCTATCACAACATGATCGATCTGGTTGCGAGTGATTCGATCCGGGGACTGCCAAGTAGCTTGATGGATTTTCTTATGCTGGAATCTAGTACTACAGATGACCATATTTCGGGCTCCGGCGAAGTCGATCAGCCTCAGACCGTTTGGTGATGTTTCGTCATGGAGGCTGAAGTTTCCGACTGTTGTGCCAAAGACACCTTCTTTACCCACCCTAGCGTTGAAATCGCCAAGCACGATTTTGACATCGTGGTGGGGGCAGCGCTCATAGGTACGTTCTAGGCGCTCATAGAAGGTATCTTTGATCACTTCGTCCTTCTCTTCCGTCGGGGCGTGGGCGCAAATCAGCGATATGCTGAAGAACCTCGCTTTGATGCGCTTGTGGCAAGACGTTCATCCACCGGGGTGAATGCCAGGACTCGGCAACGTAGTCTCTCTCCCACCACAAATCCAACACCGAATTTGCGCTCCTTTATATGGCCGCTGTAGTAGATGTCACAAGGACCCACCTTCTTCCGTCCTTGTCCCGTCCATCGCACTTCTTGGACGGCGGTGATGTCAGCCTTTAGTTGTATGAGGACATCAACCAGCTGGGCAGAGGCACCTTCCCAATTAAGAGTCCGGACATTCCAGGTGCATGCCCTCAAATCATGATCCTTAGTACGTTTTCAGGGGTCGTCATCAAAAGGGGGGTTTCTCATCCGAGGCCTGTGTTTCTTATTCACTGGTTATTCGTTTTTATGTGGTGTTTCCCAAGCCCTACGCATAACCGCATAAGCGGGATTCGCCTTCTCACTTTAGCTCGCTTCCAGACGGATGTCTGTTGGCTACCCAGAGGATACTTGGTCTAAGACCGGAAGTCGTGAGCTGCTTGAGCCACATGTAAAAGAATCGTTCCTGGCCACTCCCAAGTAAATGGCAGTCAGAAACTTTCCTCACTTACGTGAACTTCTACATATGACTCCATCCTCCATGTAACTTTTACATCGGCTTTTATCAAATTCCTGTTTTTCAATCTGGAACATAATATTTCAGCTTTCTCTTTTGTTAGTCCTAAATCTCTTACAAGATCTTCAAAATAAGCTTGGTCTATCAAATTAGGACATATGTTTAAACCACCAGGAGGCAAGTAACTTAAATCTGATATGTTTTCAACCGCCGCTGTTATTTTTGTATTGGCGTATGTCATATTGGCCGTAAATGTATGTGTAGGCGGTTGAGGCACCGGAACACCTTCACAGCGCACTTCTGGTAAAATGACATTATTTGTTGCTTCGTATGTCATTATCGCGTTGTGCCTTTGGCGCAGAAAATAGCGCCTTAGTACCGCCTTTGTACCAGGTAAAAAGACCACTTTCGCAAGTAGTACATACAGTTTTTGGTATCCAAGCTTCACATAAAAATCGTATTCCAAAGAAAAGAAAATATGGTTCTTCAACCATTGTAGGGAATATCTTTCTTCTGCTTTGAAGGTGCGTAAAATGTCCACAAATAAAACAAAACCAATCTTTTAATTTGCAAACAGAATCCGCCATGCTTATTTAAGCTTTAATAGTTCTTTTTTTATATTAATTTTAGTAAAAATCACACCCGATATATACTGCTTAGTAAGTCAATTATGCTTAATTTTATCACACCCGATTTGTAAGTCACAGCTGACTAGACGCGAGAACTCAGTGTTTGGCCCGGCCGAACTTGACGATGTTTTCACCTACTTTTTATATGTTGGCGTGTAATTTTTGCCAATTAATCGTAAATAGCTTTATTTACAACAATGGTGTCTATGGTGTCTATGGTGACCCCCACTGAAATTTTCCGCCAAACATTTTCGTAGAATATTTTAATCCTTAAATGTCCTTTTTTAAAGGATAGTTTTTGATTTTCTCGAAAAAAGTGTCCAATTGACCCATAAAGAAACCAGTTAGAGGGTTAAGATCTTCCACAAAAATAATCCTCATACAATTCCACAATACAACTCTGACCATAAGAATTCTTTCAGACATTAACTTACAACATTTATTTCATATAGTATAATGCTCCCTCCGACCAAAAAATGAAAACTTTGACCCACTGTAAAAAAAAACTCAGACGTGCTGGACCATAAGTTTGTTTTACAAAAATGATCTACTCAACATACCCTTTCAGAATTATGGGGTCGCTATTCTGTTCCATTGAAAAAGTGTTCATTTGTTGGACAGTGTTATTAAAATAAAAATTTGACGGAAGTGAAATAAAGAAATGTAATGAATTTAATTTCGCCAGCTTTTTTACCAACAAATGGAATTTCACAAGCGAATGGAATGAAGTCATATTAATGTCGCTAATTAAACTAATTACAAAATCAAATTTTCCCGATTCATGGCTGACAATGAAACTAAAATTATACATATATGTACATACACAGGTATTGTTACATCTGAAAAACATTTTTTTTAGATCGATGCTAATAAGATTCTAATCGTGTGGTTAAAAATATAAATGAGCCCGCTAATAAAGCAAATTAAGTAATTAATAATTGCGCTAATAAATTCAAAGGTTTAAACTTAAATATCTGTATATTTATAATGAAAAAATCAAAATATGAAATGTGATATGTATTTAAATTAGATTTTATAAAAGTGAGCAAAAAAATTATAAGGACGTTCTAAATTTGAATGGATACACTTACACTCGATACACATTTCATTTTTTTATGAAACCAGATAAGTTCTCTCACCATTTAGTTTTATCATTCCCCTACTTATCACCAGTAAATAAGGTGCACTATGTCGGAAAGTATAAGCCTAGTTATCGTCGATATAAAGGATCGATGATCATCAGCAGTGTTTCGACTGATCGAAAATTCGAATTTTTTCATTGATAAGTCATAATGGGTATTTTAACCTCAGTATATAAGTCAAAAGCTAGACATTGGACGAGGAAGTGCTTAGATGATTCCACCTCGACTTCCTCCAAACAGCTTCAGCAATTTGCGACTCACAGTATCCCTAGTCTACCCGCAAGTGTATCTCTTGAATAGTGTCCAACAAGCACACCTATGATTGCGCAGAGATGAATCTTGAATAGAATAGAATGAATCCTGCGAGAATTTCTTCGAAGACTTTTTAGTTCCCCGTTCATCCAAGGTTTGTCGGTGGTAGAACCCCCCGTTCGAAGAGTACAAGCTTTTTCAAATGCACTAAAAATACAATGTGTGAGATTCTCCACTTTTAAGTCAATAGCTGACTCGGAGTTAAGCTGGTCTGTAACTGCAAGTCCTCCTACTAGGTGCCCGAGTTCAGCCAGATATTTGCACCAATTGGTTTTTGATTTGTTCCTGAACATCGGTTGCTTTGTGCTCCTCCACGGAGTTGATGGCCAGACGGAAGACGCCCTTCTCGAAGCGAGCCATGTCGATTTTGAAGACAGACCTGCTGGAAGTCGACGATAGGATTAGGTCCATTAGACCGTCACCGAAAGCCGCCTCAAACAGAGACTGCTGCTCCGTCGACATGCTCCCCCCGGGTCTACACGTGTCTATTACCGCATAGTTAAAAGAATGGGCCACCTCTGCGTAAGACCTCTTGTTCTTATCTACACTGGTCCTTTGCAAGGAGCTTGATGTTTAGCTCTCTTCGAGCTTTTTGGTTCCTCAGGTGTTCGGAGTCTTTTACCTGACTCCGGAGGAATTTCGTTTGTACCGATCTGGGGGGTCCAACTGCCCTGAAGGCTTGTTCCGGCAGCCAGTAACCGCTGTTTGCGATCTGCGCGTCTAGCGGCACCAGAGCGTTTACCAGACTTTCGGGCAGGGTTCCCTTCTCCTTCGACTTTTTTGTTTTAGCGAACATTGCGAATCTGTGCCCCTGCCACAGCCGAAGCTGTGGGTGGATTGCCACTTGCGTGGGTTCAACCTGGAGTAATAATCCTTTTGTTATTACCTTCGCTCATCTTTTTGGGTGGTTCGCATTGTTCGCTTCATCCTCCTACTTCCCGAAAGGCTTACTAGAAGCCATTCGGGGTGTTTCGTCCTATCCTCCTCCTTTTACAGCACGGGCTTGGGACCGGCTATGGCGGAGTTAGTCCCACAACAGTTACAACATGTGTTTTTATGTAGTACATATCATTATTGCCCTTGGATAAACCTGATATATAAGAATATGTTTAAGTCTAATAAATAGAACAAATGTATAAAGCTGAGAATAATTTCCACTTCTCAAAAGCCACTGTCTTATCAAAGCGATATTGCTAGTTGTCACTGTTATCTAAGAGCTATCGGCATTTGTAGCTTCAGCAGAAGCAGCATTGAGTAATACACAGAGCCGCAATTAAACAGATTTGTTACTGTATTTTTTTACTATTCTATTTTATTTGAGTAGCCGCTTTGAGTTACACACTCAAAAATTAATTCGGGCATTTTCAATTTATAATCGCACAGTACATCCTCTCTACGGTATGATTTATTGTTTGCTCAGTTTAAAACCTTTTTTTTGTGTGTTCTACAGTTAACTCGGTCCAGTCAACTTGTGAGCGCGTCAGTTTTTAGACATTAACTAGCTAACTTCCACAGATCTCTCTGCTTTTGCATATCGCTGATCGCAATTGTTTCAGCGTTGTTTGTTTTTTCTTGGCATTTATTTGTGAAAACTTTGATGCCGAAATTGCCGTTTTGAGCAATAAAATGTGTGCATAAAATATTTAAGTGAAGAAGTTACAATTTTTAATGTGTCATTTTTAAAGTAAAACAAAAAAGTTTTAATTTTAATAAGCAAATAACCATTTTAATGGAATGAAAAGCATTTAAATTGGCGAAAGGGTGCAAACAGTTAAAAGTGAAATCTTCGGTAAGAGGTAAGCCGAAAAATGAGATTAATGAAGTTACTTATTATAATGGGTGCTTAAATAGTTTCAGTTGTGTTTGTAGCGGATTTGCTACGTCGTATGAGTTTGTATAATAATTTGTGTTGTTTTTCTTCCTAATGTTTGTCTTTTTTACATTAAACGTAAATTTTATAAAATACAATAGGAATAGTTGAAAAAGGTGGATACAAGCGAATACTGTTACCGGATATTCGGATATATATTTGGTACAAAAATAGTAGGTGATTGTGTAATTAAATATGAATTATGTTATGTATTTTAAGTAAAATACTGCATTAACTTTAAGTTCCGGATTGCCCAAGGAAGTTTCGGAAACGATCTATCCTACTGAACCAGAAAAAATATTGACAAGTAATAACCCATATGTTGAATAATAACCCCTCAAAATATTGGATAAACGAATATTTACAGAATAATAAACGGATATTAAAAGTCTCAGCGTAAAATGGTTTCTTCTAACACCACTCTTTTTGAATACTGGTTAAGACGAGGTTTTTCATACTAAGTAAATTTGTGTTATTTGTTGTTAACGCAATTAAAAACTTTTATACCTTTGATTTAGACGTCCACAAATGAGGCTAAGTATCGATAAATATAATGAACATTAATACTTTTGTAATTACTAAGTTATCTAGTATCATTAGAATCTGATAAAGTAATCTTTAATATCACATTTATATATTAAATTGATTTATGGCCCTGTGATTTCAATTAGATAAGTATTCATTGTTATCGAGTTATACAATTAACCAATAATTCAATCAACTAAATTACATTAGGGTAGTAAATTCTGGGTATAATTATCATAGAAATAGGCTTTGAAGGGATTTAACAGGGATTTCACTTATGTTTTAAGAATGGTAATAAGTAAAGAAACTTTAAGTTCAGTTGCAACCGAGTTATGAATACTTTCACAAATGGAATGAATTAGAGTGAAATGTGTGGATACAGTATACTCTCGAAAAGTAAATTCTCATAAAGTAAATAATCGCGGAAAAGTTAATCAGCTTTAAGATTACACATGCACCTCGAAAAAGTAAATTTTTTAATTTACTTTTCAGAGAGTGTGGTAAAAAATTCGAAACGAAGCAAGCAGCGTTTTTTACGATGTTGCAAAAACACTTACTCTCTTGTTTATCGCGTCTTTTTAGTAAATAAACTCTCCTACCTGATCCACTGGTTTAAAAATGAAAACGATGCAAATCAGGTGTCAGACTTTTTGAATTGTCATACAAAAATGGTCAGAAAATATATTGCAAAAGAAAAAAAACAAAAGAATATTCAAGATTTTGTCCCTTCATAGTAAATACATATGTATGTATGTAAATGTAAATATTTTTTTCATGTAAATCCATATGTTTTATTGAAGCAAATAAATGAATGAATTTTTTAAGTTTAAAAATGCATTTAATATTATAAAAACAGATAATTTATGTATATATTTGGAAAAGTAAATTATTCGAAAAAGTAAATTACCCAAAATACCAATCGATTTACTTTTCGAGAGTAATCGGTTCACAACTACGCCTACTTCCCATATAACTCAATTTTGAATCCTTCTGATTCTTTCACTTTATAATGTATACATAAGGAACCGATAAAGATAGCGAAATAAAACTTTACACAAATACTGTATTTGAGCTGTGACATCACTTGTGGAAAAATTGTTAAAATCGGACCATGACTTTTCAAGGCCCCTGATATCAAACATGAAGAACTCAGTGCCTAAGGGCAATTTTTCACCGAAAATATAGGTAAATCTCTAAATAAATTGCGAGAGTATAAAATGTTCGGTTCCACCCGAACTTAACCTTTCCTTACTTGTTGTCATATAAAATTGTATAATATGTTTAAAATATTATCCAAAAATATTAAATCAATCCGAGTAAAAGTCTAAACGATATACCATTTGGAAGTTCCGCCCATCAGGCCAAGTCAGTTTGAATGTAAAACTTTAAACGGGTTTATCTCAAAACCAAATTTTTCAGGTCAGTAAATGATTTCACGAAAAGTTATAAATCGATTTTTTTTTTTTAATTTTACACACATCTTTGAAATAGCATTATCTAGTTAATGAACGAAGGATTTTTTTATTTTTATTACTACTATTTTTCGTGCCAATTATGCCGAAAATTTGACCAAAAAAGTGCGTTTTTCATTAGATTCTGTCAAAAATTCAAATTTAATATTTCCTTTCTTCCTTCGTTCATTAACTAGATTTATCCATGTACTATCGAAGTATTTTTGGTTTATTGATTTTCGCTGAACCAATAATGAGTTAGCTGTCCACTGCAAGGGCGTTTTTTGGACACATCATGGAAGATAAGGTCAAAACTTTTCGGAATTTTTCATTAAAAATTTCACAAAATACTATTTAAATACGTATCTTTGATATGCTCTATTGTTTAAATGAAGTAATGTTTGGATATGTAAAAAAAATTAAAAAACACCCTTGTTTTGAGTTTCTGAAACCCACCCAACCCATTAGTGTTGTTAATATCTATCAGAAGAACTTTATATTCGGATCGGATCATGGGGACTAATAATAATAGTAATAATAAACCCAATGATTACCCTCCTCAAGAGAAGCGAGGGGCGCAGTCCGCAATAACAGAAACAAAAATTTCTAGAGATGGAATTTAGAATTACGTAAAAGAAATTTTGAAATTTTTAGAATATTACTTATTGAGAGAAGATAGAATAGTTCTTTGATACTAAAGAGTGATTCTGTTAAATGAAATCTGCTAGAAGGAGAATTAAAATCCTGACAAATACCGCGAAATGGTTCATTTAGCTCAAAATTTATGCTAGAATATTTTAAAAGTAATAGTCTAAACTGTGATGAGCGAGCAAGGACATTAAAATTAATAGCAGATCAGAGGAATGTTGTGAAACAAATGAAATGTTACTTAACAAACTGATCCATTTAGAATCCATGAAACCATTTACCATGCCAAACATTTCCCTTATATTATTCCCGATTAGTATATAGAGGAAGATTTAACGTAGTATCACAGTGTAAATGCTCCAAAGGCAAAAACTACAAATTGACTCTAACTTATCCGAATGAATTTGGTAACCACGCTTCCATCACAGAGTATCAAATTCCAATATGTAGGTCTTACCAAAGTTGTAAAAATAATTTTAGTACTACACGGGTCTATAAATTCATTAGACCAACGTTTAACAAAGTTAGGGTTGCCTTTTGCTTTTAAAATCTTGTATTAAGACGAAGCTAAAAATTAAGTTCAGGTTCTTAATAGTTGTTTACAGAATTCAGTCTTGAAATAAATTATAACTATTTGAAGAAAGCGTAAGACATTGCTGCTGCTAGAAACTAAGAGGTTGCTGTTGCTCGGTAAGAGATGCAAGTTCGGTTTGGCAACTGGTATAGTTTCTTCTATTCGACAGGTAAAGAATCTTTAATTCAGTATATTGAATTTGAGTACGCAGTTGCCAAAGTTTTAATTATTTGATAAAAGCGCTATTGCAATGTAAATCGGTTTACTTTATTTTAAGGACACGTGTATTTGGTCTCAATATATTGGAATGTATATATATTTCGAGTGAGACAATCAAATCAATTAATTACTCCATTTCAGTATATGTAGTAGTATCTCGTGTACTCGTATTTAAAGTCCTTAACTCAAGAGCATGAGAGCCATAAATGTTATAGAGAAGAAATATTTTTATTATTAAAAAATCTTTATAACAGTTTTTCCGTATCTTCAAGTGAAAAGACGCGCGTGTGTTTAGAAAAAAATTCAGTGTGATACCATATATTTTATATTGTTTGTAGTACAATAGGTCGCACGCGTCATAAGCATGCTGAAATTAGACACTTGCTGTATATTTGCCATTGCTTTTATTTATGCCAATTTTCTTTGCTTTTTTTCTGTCTGCGTTTAATTGCAGTTAGTTACTTATGAGCACTCTACCTGTTGCGCTTTGTGTGTGCGATGGTGTAGATAAAAATTATTTTTTCGCACATAATACAGCGGCATATATGTACATCCGTATATACTTATATACGTATGTACATGAAAAAGTAATTTTATTCTCGTCATTGCTACTTTTACCGCAAGTTATGAGTTAAGTAATTGATATGCGCAAAAACTGAGGGAGGTAAATATAATTTCAGATACATAAATACTACATGATACTATATATATTAGTAGGTGTGTCATGGTAAGTCACTGCTTTTAATTGTTCCTCATAATTAAAGTTATTTGGATTTCTATTCAAATGCAAAGTAGTACAACTTTTTCAGTTCGTTCGCATGTAATAAGCGCATGACTAAGTGTAATTCAATTATTCTCCCACAATTTATTATTTTATTGTTAATTTAAAGGTTTTTATTTCATATCGAATTTTAGTTAGGTTAGGTTAGTTTATGTTATGTTTTAAGGTTCCGTTGATCTTGTGAAGTTCAAGTACCGATCCTATGTGATACGAAAAACTCCTAGGTATAGATTAAAAGACCGGCCAAAGGCTTTGAGTCTATCATAACTCAGTTGAGGTGACTTATTTCTATTATAACCATTATATGCGATTACAGATGAGTAAGTAAAGATTTCGAGATTCCCTACTTAAAAAAAAATTAAAATTTAGTTTGGAATCTATTTTTTAAAGATTATCTCTTTCAAATGTTGACCGCGGCTACGTCTCAGATGGTCCATCCGTTGAGTACAATTTTCGATGACTCTGTTCGGTTCTCTCAATAAATCCATTGATTGATGCGATGTGTGGGAAGTGAAACTAAATACCGCCGAGATCACGAGCTACAATTTAAGGCATCGAATAGTCGGTTATCATGGCGCGGTGCAGGCACCATTGACGGTTATGTTCTCACCGGCATCAATCTTGAAGAAATATAGACCGTGATTCCATTGGCCCATAAACCACAGCTAATCGTTGTTTTTCTGGAGAAATGACAGCTCTTGAATCTCTTCAAGTTCTCTTCGTCTTACCCATTGAGCCAGAAATGAGACTCATCGTTGAACAGAATTTGGCTCGAATCTTGGAACTTTTCAAGAGTCCATAGAACGAAGCGATGTCATTTGTGTAGGTCGGGCGGCTTCAGTTCTTGCACAAGTTGTGTTTTGTAGGCTTTCAATTTAAGATCTCGACGTAAAATGCGCCGTGTCGTTCCATATGTCAGTCCAAATGTTTAGGCCAAAATTGTAAGAGTACGACGGGACTTCGAGTCATTTCCAGTCTGCTTATATTAGCACTAGTGTACCTTTTGTAGCAAAACTATTATTATCTGAGAATAATTTTACTTGCTGTAAATACTATTTTTATTATGATTCACCTAAATTCTCATATAGTCATTAAACTAAATCTTTTAAGCATGTGGAAAGTGCAAAATATCTCATTTATGGCATCATTTCCTAAATATAGAGCTGTTTTATGCAGTAGTACCGCGCCTTACACGTCCCCTGGACAAGGTTATTTTCTTTCAACGTCGTGATTATTTGTATTTTATTGACATTTTCATATCTCAATGCGCTTTGTTCACCGTTAAGCTAGAAACAAATAAAGTTAAATAAAGATATGCACATATCGTATGAATAAGTAGATATACATATATCCACAAGTTAACATATTATAAAGTGCTAAATGTAAATATTTAAAAACACACGCCGGTAAATCGTGCATGTTGCTGATAACAAGGCCTATTAACACTTATTGAGGTAATAACTAACAACGTGATGCGAAACTCTACGAACCTTACAAAATTATGACGTGTATAAATATACCATTGTGTTTATGTTAAATAACAAGTTTAAAATTGCACTCCTTCCCAGGCAATTTGTTCCTATTGGAGGTATAATTCCGGCCTGTCTACGCCGCAACCCTTTGCCCTTTCTTAGCATTAATATCATTTAACCTTAATTGAATTACGAAAAACAATGACTGTTGATTTATAAAAAAATATGAATAAATAAAAAATTGCTACATAATATATCGGAAAAAGTCGTCCCTTCTGTAAATTACTCTATCGAAAGCTTTTCTAACCTCGATGTACTTGGTACATAATTGTAATATTTTGCACAATTTTAAGTTTTTTGAGTTATGCGAGTCAGTGTAAAATTGTGGATAGATGGGAACTTCGTTTAAATTAAAGCCTCCCCAACTACTTTTCGTAGGGTCCTGTAACAACTTAGGTATGCCATCCATTATACTCTCGTAAAAAAAAAATTAAAAAATGGGCTTGGTGACTCCCATTTTTGGGTCAAAAACAATATTTCAGGAACTACTCGACTGATTTTATTGAAATTTGGTACATGCTAATTTCTTGAAACTGAAATTACCTCTGCCCTCATATACTCTATATGATGATTTTCGTTATTCTAGTTATTCTAGTGGACTAATATATAATATAAATTGTAAATGATTTTTAATGAGAGAGGAATACACGTGTCTCTACTATTTCAAACTCCAAAGAAAGCCTTGAGAAAACGGCAGTAAGCCCCTATTAGCGAAATTCGCTTGATCCTTATCACAATTTAAAAACTGTTATTTGCAAATACGTGTGCGCTTACGTCCAGATGTGTGAATTTGTAATGTAATTCATCTGATATAGCGTATCCATAAATATTTGCACAATATCTTAGCTGGCAATTAACAACAATTCATTCATATCATACACACTCGATTGGATATGTATACAAACATTTAAATAGTGGCTATTTATACATACATAGGTATTGGTTGATTCCGGCATTGTGAGAATTTGCATTATTTAAACGCTCGGTGATTATAAATGCACAAACATACTACTCGTACAACAACAATGCACAGATATTGGCGAAACGTTTTAATGCAACAATAATTACTAAAGCAAATGAATGCGAAATGTATAGGGAAGTCAATTACCATTTACATACACACATATACCCATATCGGCATGTATAGAAATAGCAGACGGTGGCTAAGGGGGTGGTGAAACTTGAACATGTTTACTCACATGACATTTTTAAAACACCCGTAACATTTAAAAGCTTTTACTATTCGTATTTAATATTAGCTACAGTCAAAAACTGGCGAGTGGCGCATCGAACATACAACTGGTATAAATCAAACGGTTTGGCATAAATAAATAGGGTTAAAATATAATGCGGTTATAAGATTTCAATGAGATATACATACAAACATATGTACATACATAATAGTTTAATTATTAAACCCAAAGGAAGGAAAATCTGGGTATGTTACCAATAATATGGCAGAAGTGGAGAATTCTCCATTTGAATTTTGTTTCAGAATCCAATAATGATGTATTTATGTTTATTTTTGCAAATTTCTCTGATCCTATTTAACTCCTGCTAGCCACGATCCGTATGACTGTTGAGTTAAAAGGCGACCAAAAGAGGTGCAATTGTATCAACAATGCAAATAAACAACAATTTTACAGTAATACAATATTTTGCAATATCCTACCAGGAGTCCTGAGTACTTAAGTCCCTTTTGGGATTCATTAAAAAAATATGTTACATAACACTATACGCCAAAATCGACTTTCTGTCTAAGTATTGGTTCAAACTATTTTCTCCGGTGTATTTTTCGATTTTCGTTACACTCCATATTCGAAATATTTCGAATCGTAGTTCGAAAAAAGGACTTAAACACAATTATTATTAATTACAGGATATAGCTACTAAAAAATCCAAAATATAGATATAATTTAAATTTTCTTCTTAATTTAATGGCACATAAAACTTTTTTTGTTAAGTTTATATGGCAAATGTTATAAAGGGTCCAGCATTTTCGACATAATTTTTTTATATTTTTTTCGAAGAACAATCTTTTACCTTTTATAGCATCATTCATAGTAGGACAATAAAATTAAGGGATTTATAAATCCTTCATTATTTTTTGTGCCCATAAATACTTAGGGCCAAAACATGGTGCACAAAACCATGTCTTCAATGAATAAAAGTTGATATTGGGGAATTATCTTATCTATACAAATCTTCTAATAAACAAATTTCAAAATATTATTTATTTTCGAAGATTTTTTATTACTTATAAGAGGCTTTTAGATATTTTAAGATAAGTGTAAAGAAAATTGTTTCCAAATCAAATATAGTACCTACAGAAATATGTACTAAAGGATTGCTATGAGGGGCCATCACTAGAATTGTAAACATGTACATATGTTCTATGATTAGAATAAATCTTCAAACGTTACGTGTATTAATCGTAGATCTTTTTTTGTATTAATGAAATATTATTATTTGTTAGAAAAATGATGATGGTACCAAATAAAAACTTCAGTATACAAAACCCTTAACAATATGAGTCACCACAAATCAACGAGAACGAAATTGCATTAATTACGTTTCGGTGCTAACCTCCAGATAATTTTTCCTCAAGTGAGTGGTCAGCGGAAAGAACTCACCAAGACTGCGATCTTTTTTGAAGCAAAGTCAGACGTTGGATAATATTATTCATTGATGGATATGTATTGAATAATAAAGTAGAATTTTTTCAAAATGTTTTGTACAGGTACTCGAACCCATAAAATATCAGACATCTGACTAAGAGATACATTATTATAATCACTTCAAATGGTATACATTGCAAAAGGTGTACAACATATGAAATATTTTTATGGAAAATTTATTAAGCACTTACATAAACCTAATCGAATATAACATAATACAAAATAATTTGAAGAGCTTAATGTTTGAGTGGTCTAGATCTTTCAATCATTGAAAAAAAAACAAGTTTTAAAGTATCTATATGTTTAGATAGTCTTGGAATAGCTGGAAAACAATGTACTTCAAAACCGAATGTAACCAGTTTGCTGCTCTTTTAATTTCCTCTCGATAATTACTTTCGAAATTACCACAGAACATGATGGCAATGTTGATATGATTGTCATATTTCTGCTTCAAAGTACTTAGATAATCGTGATAATTCAGCTGGAAACAAAGAATGAAAATATCATTGCAATAAATGTGAAGCAGTCATTGTCTCATTGAACTTCATTGTTTTTGACACGTTTAGATGTAATCAAATCATATGGAATCAGAAGTTAAAGAGATAACATTGCCAAGTCTCAGAGAAATGAACTGTCAAAGTTCCATAGTAATTGTAAACAAAAGCCGTTTATGACGTTATAAATCAATATATTTTTCTCTCAAACGCACTTCAAGGAAAGGAAAGTGTGTCATTCTCAGACGAGATATCTGTAATATTATTCTTTTTTGTTGTCTATTCACATAAGAATAGTGTATTGATATATTTCATAATTTGAAGGAGCCTCAAATCCTTTATATATTATATAAATGTCTTAACTATTTATTTATTTTTTTCAAAAGAACATGTCTTTAGTAGCAGTTTCGATCAATATCTTGCATTTACGTCAACGTTTATTATTATCTGGCGGAGAATTTTAAATTTTTTGACCGCAAGTAGTTAATCCGATTGTTTATTCGGTAATCTCGATAGCTATATCATTAATTTTTATAATGGCCTTGTGACGTTTTCTAAAAAATTTGCACGAATAACGTATTTCCTTAACAATAAGCGTGCAGAACAATTAAACTGTGGCACAACAGCTTACTTACGTAAACAATACAATGTTTTGATCAAATGAACTATAAATTGTTCATTTATCTAATCTAACTGTAGTTATGAGTGTTTAGTTAGTCTACATACTGTGCTTTTACGCTTCAATAGAAAATTTAGTAATTACTTGGAATCAATTACTTCATATTTGCACACTTTATAATTTCATTAATACACTAATTTAATTATTGATTGTACTTTACCAAATTTTTAGTGGCTATTAATTAATTATCGCGCCGCAATATTTGCTTTAGAAACATGCTTACATATGTATAATAGCTGTACCTATACGTGTCTAAAAATGTCTAAAAAGCTCCACTTGTGACAAATTATATGGCGTGTGATAAATCGTCAAGTGTCATTTGATAAATATGGCTTTACGCATTGTGAAAATCTCAGCAATAAAATAAGGTCTATGTCTGGCAGCTGTTATAAAATACTCTAAGATATAGTACAAACTTTGTAGATATGTAAGCGTGTTTCGAGATAATATAGCTAATGAGTGTTTATGTAGACATTTAGAGAGATTTTTTAATTGTAGCAGAGAATTTAAACAAAGAGCAAACAAGAAAGTTTGAATAACACAGAGAAAGTGTTTAGCAATAAAAAAAAGATCCCAAAGATCTCAAATTTACTCTTTATATACTCAAATAGTCGCCCCTAGTATGAATTTACCTTTCATTATTATTTGCTTTAATTAATTCATAATAATTATCATTTGTCAAGTAGAGCGATCATTAGATTAATTTTTTTTGTACGATCGTAAGATTGTATTAATGGGAAACCCAAGCAATAACCTTGATTAGATAGTTCTAGGTCATGATTCATTAATGTAATATTTCATTGGGAAAAACAAGTTCAATCGGTAGCTGTAGATTGGTAGATTGTAATAAAATTTTCATTAAGTTTTATGATGTAATAAACCACAAAAACTACACTGAAATTATAGTGAACTTAATTACTTAATTTTTACTCTAGCAACATGTTGCAAAAGATTATAACAGTTTTGTACATATAACGCTGAAACTTAACAAATAGTTGAAAGTGGTAACCGGCATTCTGAAGGATTGAATGTGTTTCTGACATGTCGAAACTATCTTTCAAATATAATAAATAATAGGTTTTCAATATTTTCAGTTGACTTTAACCAACGACTATAACGTATTTCATAATTTCCGTCTCTTTATTCTTCTTTATACTTGATATATATATAGGTCAGAATAAAAGACATCTTAGCTATTATTTTTCTTTTTCTATAGGATGTTGATATTTATTAAATATTCAAATCAAATCCATTAGAAGTAGATATTATATTAAAGAACTTTCATTGAATACTAGTTTTTTACTTTTGACGTCTCCTTAGAAAATGTTTTTGTACTTCTCTATTCGCTAATTCGCGAGAATGACTCAAAAACTAAGGTCTAAGGAACTTTTGCTCGCAAAGGTGGGGAATTCCAAAAAGAAGGGGAGAAGTGTTCCCTTGACATCTTGCAATTTACTTTGAGCTAGAAGGATCTAGCGACAGAACAGGTACTAGTGACTGTCCAGCGCTTGCTTGAGTATAGTGGTGCACCTACTATTTAACATTCCATTGTAGGTGAGATCGACTGCCTTAGCCAAGCGAGCTCATCAGCCTTGAAATTTCCTGCTATTCCGCTGTGGCCAGACACCCAAACTAGTCTGCTTGCGAAGTTTTCCGATGTAACTGATAACGAGGACTTCCCTATTCCCTCACCAGCCTAAAACGCACAGTCAGCGAGCTCAAGGCTAGTATCGCCGCTCTACTATTAGAGTGGATCGTCACCAGAGAACTGCAATTATTCCCTTTTTTGAGTCATTGGTTGAGTAACACAAAAAGAAGTATTAGTGCATATAAGTCAAAAATCATCAAACACAAAGATCCACTAAAACACATTTACGCACAGCACACAAAGCGAGAACATGAAAAATGAGTAAGTTTCTCTTCATACGTATCGTTGAAGTGCTCAATTGTCTCATGAGACAATAATTCAGTCAAGTTAAACAAAAATGAGCCATACCACCAAAATAACACCAATAGTATAGCTAAATAAATAAAGTGATACGAATAGGATCAAAGTAAAACTGACGAAGGCTGTGCCGCCGCTAGGCAAAAGTGCCCTGCGGGAAATGACTAACGATGTGTTTTGTTCTTTGATGTCGTGTATTACATTTAATGTTTTAAGTTAATTAATGACAGTAAAGTTAATACTTTTAGGTTCTAATATATTTCTTTTAATAGTAATGTATTGAAAATAAATAAAGACGCACGAAAATGCATGTTCAATGATATAATGAAACATGTAATGTGACAAAGTTCCTACTGGGTATCTTTACTTTCGTGCTCAGCTACGAAGTCACAATTCCACTCATGCCGATCAGTGTAGCGAGCTCATTCAAGTTTATTTTCATCGTGACCAATGAACAAGTGAGTAAAATGAAATTTTTAATATACGCTCGTTTGAGTCATAAATTGACGGCACATATAAGTGTAGAAATACTATGAGTTTTTTTTGGTTTGGTGGAAATGAGTCTTTGTCATTTTTGATATTTGTATTAGTACTCATTTACACCAATTTGTTTGGCTCATGAGTTTGTGCACTAATTTCATTATTACTCAATGCAGATCTCTGATCGTCACCTTTCTGATGGCTGCTGGGGGGGCAGTAGTAAATCCGCTGCAAACTTTATGGCAGCCACTTCCGCTTGTTAAACACTACAATAGTTCGGAAGCCTGAAGCTGAGGTTGATGAGAGGGTTTCGACAATAAACTTCTCTCCCCAACTTTACCCGCTAACTTTGGCCTATCCGTAAAGAAGCCGACCGAGCCTCTTATACAGTGACTCCTATCCACCCAAGACTGCCAGTCGAAGCGGTTTTCGCGGCCATACACCTTCCGGCTACGTCCATGGGTGCAATAAGTAATTCAGTGCTAAAGTCGGTGTGCACCAGATTGTTAGATGAAAGCGTATAATGAAATCTTCCTCCATATAATAAAGATTCATTGCAAGAATTAATCTCTACGAGTGAAACCTTTATTTCTGGTTTGACGAATTCAGATTTCAAGAATTTATGTAATTTGATATTTTTAATAAGACAATTAAATTTTCAAGCGCTATAAAAGTCCTACAAATGATTAAAATATTTAAGGAGTTAGTGGTAGCCAGAGACACGAAAAAAATGAGAATTTTGAGTATTTTTTTTGTATTAAATCATGTTATTTTACAAAAGTAATAATATGGCATTATTATACAATGTTTCGACTTGAAGTCACGAACATTTGAAAAAATATTTCCAAAGTTATAGCTTCGGTATTGACACAGTTTCAAAAAAAGGTCCTTGCGGTGACAATCATAAGTCCTTGGAGATTCATCTAAAATCAATCGAAAAAAAAAAATAGTTTTATAAGTAGATAATCCTGGGCCTGATCGAAGCTTTTTTTTTAATTAACGAAGTGGCGGGCAAAAAATCAACAGTTAATTTGTCTTAAAAAATCGAAATTTTTGAAAAAAAAATCATTCGAGCAGGCCGTAGTTTATTATGTATTCTAAAAGCTGTATGAGTTTCATTAAAACTTAAGGTTATCGAGTTACAGTTGTCACCAGTTCAAAAAAAAAAGTTTTGAGAAAAACGCATTTAAAGTTTTACGCTAGCCTTTTGGAGCGCCCGAGCGAAATCTTTGTTATTTGTCGAATAACTCGAAAAGTTATTATCGGATCAACTTCAAATTTTCAGAGAATATTTTTAAGATATTACACCTAACTAAAATGCAAAAAAAATATTTTTTGAAAATCCTGACTACCCCTAACCCCTTAAATGGTGTAATGGTTGTTGATATTGGTATTTTTACTATTTTGATATAAATATCAACAGTTTTGGTATTCCACAATATTATTTTCGATCCACAAATATGTTTTCTAAAAAATGTAAATGAGCAATAATTGTAAATATTGTGATTTATCTATTCTAATAGTTCTCAAATACCAAACACTATTATTTACTTTACTAAATACTATTATAATAGATGAGCTATGTATGTATGTATGTATGTGATCTTAATAGTCATTATTTCAGACAATTTTGCGTATCATCTGTGTATATACATATATGACTAAATGACTGAATTTTGGGGACTTAGTGCGCAAAAATGCTAATTACTTTAATGGATGCGTAATTATTTACGCACGTTGACAATGTGAGATTTACTTAATTATTTATACATTAGTTGGCTTTAACTAGTATTTTCACCGGCAAAACAAAATGTACGCGAAAACGCCAGTGTTATCGTATATCGCATGTCAAACCGCTTCTTGTCGTCTTAATATTATTGCCAAATTTACTCGTATGTTCGAGTATGAAAGACGCATGACACAGTTTGGTCCACATTTTTTTAATTCTCCAGCCGCCACCAGCTGCTTCCAGCAAACTTATGCGGCGACACTCACGTGCACATACACAGTCAAGTGGGGTTTCGTGTTTACAAACGGTAGTCGCTATCGCATGCCTATTAAGTGTACAAATGCGGTAATTCATACACGTCCAAACGCGTATATATTTAATTTGTGGCCGCTGTTTTCATAGTCTAAAGTCAAGTCAACGTTCTTGTTGGAGGTTATTAACCAACTTGGTTGCATGGATTTCTATTTTGAATGGTTGTAATTTTTACAGTCAATTTATATACAAATGATGTGAGATTTATGCGGTCAAGCTATAGTGATTAGATTTCAACAAACACACGTAATTATTCAATTTTATAGCTACATTTACATATACATAGATTGTATATGTATGTGGGTATGCGAACACATATGTCTGTATATATACATATATAATCTGTCTTGCGGTCAAATTTATCTTGTGGAAACTTTAACTTGTTTCACAAACAAAAATAATATATGTATCTACACTGAGGCTTAAAAGGGCTAGACCGTTATTTAGAAAAGTTATTGTGTGATCTTATTTTGTAAAAGCATAAAAATCTCGAGAGAATTATTCTTGGGCTTATTGAATGATAGAAATAGAGTTTATGTTAGTTAGTTTAGTTTGACATACGAGTATAACATATAGTTCATGACGACATGATTATTTATTTGTTTTGTTTAAAATTATTGCATAAGGAACTATTTTCATGGATTTGGTATTAAAAAAAGAGCGAATTTTCAAATCACTACCGTGAAAATAATTCACAACAATAACCACAAAGAAAATGTAAAATCTTTGAGACAATATTATCAGCAAGCCTTCTGGAAATTTTTTTAATTGATTCGAACATTTATTTATTTTCATTGTTTTGTTGTAAAACAGACTTTACTTTACACAGAGTTGTAACCCACCCAGTTTTTCATAAACATATTGGACCTATCTATCTTTTGATAGCTTTAGAAAGCCACATAACTCGAACAACATCATTTTTCGGTTACCCATTTTGAAGAGTGGTTTTTCTAAGGTTTTGAAACTGTTTATCATGATCCTGGATTAATCCTGCTTCGAAACTAATTATAATATATTTATACTTTCGCAACAAAGTTGCTAGAGAGTATTATAGTTATGTTCACATAACGGTTGTTTGTAACACCCAAAACTAAACGAGTTAGATATAGGGTTATACATACCAAAGTGATCAGGGTGAAGAGTGGAAATCAGGGTGATCAGGGTGAAGAGTGAAATTTAGAGAGTATAAAATGTTCGCTTACACCCGAACTTAGCCCTTCCTTACTTGTTTTAGTATTAATTTGTTTATACTAATAATTTTAGTTTATACGATTAGTTTAGTAACTCACTGTATGTCAAAACTTTCCACTCAATGATTTCCTGTGTAGTTAGCTACAACTTTACTGCTTAATAAATTTAATATTATTTTAATTGTATACGGAAAAATGGAAACAACACACGAGAAATTGACTAAATTAAATATTTAACCTATTTTTGTGCGTTTTATTAATTGAAATGAATAATTTATTAATGCTTCTAACTTGTTTGTATACTATCTAATGGGGATTGTTATATGTATGTATGACTCTGACGTTTGTTTAGATATTTTTAAAGTTAAATAAATTATGGATTTTACCTGTTTATTTTTTAAGTTAGATCCTACTATCTTGATACAACTATTTCAGGTTTCTTTATATTCTTTATATATTTCTCGATCCTTTGGTTAGCTAATGATCTCTAAAATAGTTTACTCCCCTTTCATGTGGGCGAAAATTGTCCCCAACTAATAATCACAAGGCACTTTGTGTTGGAATTTTTTTGGATGAGGGTCTATGTAATTTCCGATTACTCCTCATATTTACCTGCCATTCATAAAATTTGAAAATTACTTACGAAATATGTGAAAGCGGTTTTTGATATTATTATACATATGTACATATATGCGGTCCTACGTAAAAGTCTTTGCTTACCTCATCTCGTGATTGATTTCGAAAGTCGTTTCGTTCGAGTTTGTATTCATTTCTTTTCAATAATTTATTTCCCAGTTGAACATCCTCCGTAGCCACACTGGTTAACAAATAATAAAATAAATTTATAGTCTTTTCACACAGGAGTTAATTGGTCAATTAAATCGCCTTTGCTCGACTAAAGCGTTGATTTAGATCGATTTATCATACAAAAGAAAAATCTTATTTTATTACATTAATTTTTAATATTCTATTGTTCTTCTTATGGATGGTTCTTAAATTTTTTTGTGTCGTAAACTAGTGTTCTTATTTTTAGCTCAAGCCAAAAAACTCATCCAATTAAAAACTTGTTTGTGTTTGTTTTGATTTGAGTTGTTGTTTTTTAAAGCTTGTTATATTGGAAATTAATTATGTATAGACATATAAATATATATGTATATACATATTTTAATTCGAAGTGAGGTGTGAAGCTTTGAATATTATGCAAATCATGTGATAATTGCCAAAACCAACATCTGTTGTCATAAACTATTCATATTTCTTGCTGTTATTTTTAGGCGTTCTGCTTTGGTTAATTAAATATTAAATCCGGGAAGGTTGACTGTTCTTATATTAATGGTACAAGTTTTAAACTTATAAACAAATCCGCTTAAAATATATGTCAAATACTAGTAGGGATTCCCCCAATACCAGCAGACAAACGAATATAAATGTTTTATAACTTGTATCTCACTGAGAACAGAAGAAGTATAATTATTTGAGTCGAGTAAAAAAACAAAACATAGTAAACAAAAAAGCTTGGGAAATATGCCCATGTTCACTTGTAAATTAAGGTTACGCTCAGCAAATGATTTACGAAATTGAAATCATACTCTTCAACGTAATACTCTCGCCTTAGTTACTAACTGTCAATAAAACACTCGAAATTGTTGCCATGAATATATCAATGATTATGTCTAAAGGTATGAGTGTATGATTAAAGCTATTATAGCCATGTGACAGCCTTTAGTAAAGCGCCTTCATATTAATGTGCTCGTAATCGCATTATTGGAATCTCTCCACTTTTGATAATATACTCGTACATGCTTTTAAAGTTAGGAAATTACAATATATATTGTTTATGCGTATCCGTACGCATTGATAGCAAGTGGTTTATTTAAAAAGCGCTTAGTAGTATATAAGTAAGTATATATGTATGTATATTGGTACTATTGGCACTAGCCACCTTTTATAACATTTTATATATTCATTTTGACGAGATCGAGTTTGACCAATTTTTAATATTAATATGAATGGGTATGTATTCTATTATTTTTCTACAATACACTTTTAAAAACTATGAATTGCTGGTATTATTGCTTAAATCCATAAGAAGTATAAATAACCTTTATGCAGGATTCTAGATTACCTTAAGTGGAAACGTGAAGCGAAAATCTCGCATTACTTGTTTAATAGGTACTTTACTTACTTTGTTTTCATTGGTGATAAGTCTAGACAACAACAAGATGGTCCAATCGTACATTCTGTACTTATCCTTAAATCTATTCAATAGTTCTGATATTACAAGAACGATTTCAAATGATACAAACATCATATATTGACATACTAACTCGAAATTGATATCCGCCTACTGGTAAACTGTATGGAAATGATCGATAACATTTTAACCATATAACTACTATAATATAATTGATTAAATGGTTTTTAATGACGATGGTTTTATGCCACGAATATTTCTTATTATATAGATAGTGATATTGTAGCTTGGAGGACAATTATTGCTATAAAGTATGAGGTGCCCTTTATTTCTGCTATGACAAAGCTGCTTAAAAAATGATCTCTCAGCGAATGAGACAAGCATAAGAACAACTACAATATTATATATATGCATATAAGTCTATACAAAAAAAAAAGTTAAAAGTCTGTGGCCAGAACTAGAGATTACTTTAAAGTTAGACCACCCTGTTCAGCGATGCAATGGAAATTCTTTTGGCTGGCCATAAAATGAAATTGAGTGAGTAAGTTAACTGCATTGGTATTTCAAATCAACACATTGGACATATTACACTGTACAACAATCGGTTGGGTATTGAACCAAACAAACTTTTTCCGGGAGATTGAGTGATAAGCGAAAAACGTGTGTTCCTCGATTTTTGATGTTGCCTACAAGATCGACATATTTACCTTTGAAGTTCGGAACAACGACTTCTTAAAATAATTATTATAAATTACTGGATATCTTCTCTTCTTCTTCTTGACTGGTGTAGACACCACTTACGCGGTTATAGCCGAGTCCACAACAGTGCGCTACGCATCTCTCCTTTTGGCAGTTTGGCGTCAATTGGTAATACCAAGTGAAGCCAGGTCCTTCTCCACCTGATCCTTCCATCGGAATGGAGGTCTAAACATGACCTAGCCAGCGTAGCCGCTGTCTTTTTATTCGCTGAACTTTGTCTATGTCGTCGAATAACACATACAGCTCATCAGATGTAGCGTCGAGCGGATCGTAGAGGTCCGAGGTCCGTTTGGTGTTGCTCAACGTCAACTCACACAGCCGGGCACAGCATGATTTCTTTCGACCATATTCCGCATAGAAGCTGATGCATGTCCCTTATCAGCTTTCCGCCGCCGTATTTGAATAGCTCGTCCGATAATTCATCGGCCCCGCCGCTTTGTTGTTCTTCAAGAGGGTAATTGCTATTCGATTTTTTCACGGTTCGGGAATCGGGTTCGCTATCTCCTGGTGTTGTAGAGAGCTATCTCTCTGAGTGCTCTAAGAGAGCAGGAGCGCAGGTCGAGTAGAAAATCATTCCTAGAGCCAGCCGCGTGGGTCTCTTGACCGAAATAATTTTTAAAATATAATAGAAAACCCTTATCTTTATAATAAAGCTAAATTCTTGGTCATAACATTAAATTGTATGAGTTTTATTTCTTGTTGAAAACTAGATGTTTTAAAAACACCCGTTATAAGTACCCAATGTTGTATGTATGTATGGTATATTGTATTTAGTTTTAGTTGAGGTTAAGTGTAATGGTTTGATTTACAATTGTTTTTATGGTATAGGTTAGAAAAAAAAGTTGTGAGTAAAAACCCCTAACTTACGTTTCCTCATTTCCTATTAAACATATAAATAGAATTTGTCAATCATTGTGTTTTTGCTGTAATTCACATTTGACTGTTTCATTCTGTCAACAGATATGTATCTGTGACACATTAAGTTCGATTATTACCGCAAACTCTTACGTAAGTCACATTTTCCTGATCATTTTGAAGCAACTGCGTTGATTGACGACGGCGATGTCTCATTTACCTAAGTTCCTTTTATTTATAATTATACTTTTAGAAACGAGCGGTTTTTCTCACTTCCGACTCACTGTACGTACGCAAGCGCAAATGTGTATGTGTAACTACTTTGCGTGTGATAACGATCGGCGCAATTGCGTTTAAGTGCGATAATGTTGATGCTAACGCGTAGCTTTGACGATTGAGCAGCAATAAGATGATGAATAACGCTGCACACTTTTGTTTTCGCAAAGCAACGAAAACCGTTTTGCCCACCGCCGTAAATCACTTGAAGTTTTTTGTTGTTTTGTTGTGTTTGATTGTTGTTGCTAATGATTCTTTAACTTGTCGCGCAATCACCCAATAGTTAAATAAAAAGCACCAAAAAATTAGAAATAAAAAATTACAACAATAACAACAAAAACAACACAGTAGTACAACAACTAGCTGTACGTTATGCCGATCAATGAGTTCGGGTCCGTCGGTGCAATCTGGATTTATGGTGGTCAAATATGACGGCGTTAACCAATATCAACCGATAACTACCGCAACACTAATGAGCTTTAGCAGAACAACAAAAGCAACAACACATTACTTCTTGACAAAGTTGCTGTTGATGTTGTTGAACTTAGTGGAGAAGTAAAAACTTAATAAAGTAAATGAAAAAACACAAAAAAGAGTTAAGAGCGCACGTCACAGCCGCGACGCTGCCAGTTAAGCAGTTGTTTGTGGTTGTGTGCGTAGTGTTGTTGGCAGCGACAATGTGTTGCTAAAGCTTTTTGTTGGCTTACAGCGGGCACGGTGCGTTCAGAACGACTTTGGAGCGTGTCGCGTGTGGAGGTGTTCGGTGCTACATATTGCAGTGATCGTGTTCGACTTTAATTTAGTGGTAAGCATTAGCGAAACGCTGCCTACCTGCGAGTGCCCACGGTGCGGATACGTTACGAGCAAATAGCCTGTGAGTGAGTTTATACGAGCGTATTGCGCGTGTGCTATCGCTGTAACACGGACGCAAGTGCATTTACAATAAAATTGTCGTAATTATTATAATTTAAACGTTTGTACGTTGTGGCCGAGGCTATGCAAACGCTTTAATTGTGTGTAGTATACGTTTGTGCCAGTGTGAATTGCATGGAAACCGTAGTAGTGTCAAAAATTAAATTCGAAATTTTGTGTAAATATTACCAAAGCAATTATATACTGGATATTAAGGAGCCGTTATTGACCGTTGAGCCGAAGAAAGTTTTTATGGCACGGACGTTTTGAACCAAGATTATTGAGTGTTATTATTTGAATATTTATTATAATTACGGTGTAAAAACCCAAAACAGCAAAAAATACTCACAACAACAGCCTTCCGTGACTTGTAAGTAATGAAAATAAAAATTTATTACAACTCGTTAATTACATATGTAAAAATATTTTGAAAGTGTTCAGAATGTGTGCATCAATGGGAACGCGGCAATACTTCTATAGGGGGTTTTAAATGTGCTAAAAACAATTTTAAAGACAGCTGGCACGATCGTCCTTATTCTGTTTAGGAAAAAAAAAATGAACGTAACACTACTCAGAATTGTTTTAGGATTCATTAACATAGTATTTAATTTGTTTGTGTTTCTGTTTTGTGCCAGGACAATAGGTCCTGCCAATTTTGTTTTGTTTCTTTGATAAATTTGTTTGATGATTTACAACCATTATAGGGTCACCACTTAAGTTGTTTTAAGAACCTCCTAAAAATTTCGCCAATGTCTAATGACAATTTGCAATCCAAAAATTCACAAAAATTAATTTTCTTGAAAATACCACATTTAACTATAAAATTGTATAGTTTATTCAAAAACTGGCAATTTCTCAAAACTTGCAAATAGTGTCACAATTAATTTCATTTTCTTTCATTCACATTTATTTTGTATACCTAGTATAGATTATAATAATAATTTTAAAATAATAAATTTGGAAGAAAAGTATTTAAAAGCTAAATGTTAAAGAAATTAATTTGCTACAACAGTTGCCTTGCTAAGTCTGAGGGTATCTTGCGTTTTAATCGGTTTTTTCGCTTAGCCTTTTCGATGAGTGTGGAAGCTTCCTCATTAATATGCTGTCAAAGCCTCAGTTCGTGTGACTTTGTACTTTTGGATATTTCATTTACCTTTGAATTCACGCCAAGATCACGGTGAAAGTCAGCAGATCGAATATACCAAGGATCATTAACTATAATTCTTCGTAACTTATTTTGAAAGCGTTGAAAGCAGGCAATCCAAATGTGTACTAGGTGGTAAAGTTTAGCAAATTGTATATCAAGCTCACCCACTTTTTTCTTGAAATGCCCTTTCCAGAGCTTTGCATCTAGTGTGTTACCTAATTACTTAGCACTTACATATTTAGTAGTTTTTACCTTGACAAACGATCCTTTTACTTACTTGAACTCTCCTTAACGCTTAGCGATATTGTAAAATCACGACATTTCAAAATGTCAATTTCAGTAAAAAATGTCGTCGTATAGCTCGTACAGCGCATCTGTGGTATTCGCTGTTGCAAATGTTCTGAGGACCATAATTTCTCATCCGAAGCTTTCGTCGATTTTTCATTGGTATTTAGTTTTTATGTTGTGGGTCCCAAACCATACGCACAACCGCAGAAGCAAGTTAAGTTAGTTAACTCGCCTCCAAAAGACTGTTTGTTGGCTACCCAGAGGATACTGGAGAAGAATCGTTTCTGGCCACTCCCAAGTGAATGGCAATCAAAAACAAAAATGAAAAGCAAAAAAAAACACATAAAGTAATGAAAATACTTTGAAGAAATATTTGGAGCCCCACCCTTTTCTAGTTGTTTTCTCGCATAAACGATTTCTGGTGTAGTAAATATACAATTATTATGCACACTACCCATCCTTAAGGCCATGTTTACCCTATTTAAAACCACTCGTATACTAAAAGGCGCTTTACTGACCTGTGATTTTTAAGAAAGACAAATATAGTATTTAATGTTATGAGCATAAACATAGCTTTATTATAAATATAAGGATTTGCCATTAGGTTTTAAATTTTGTTTCGAGTCTGGCTCGAATACATTCAAGCCGAGAGTCCCAATTTTCGAATACTTTTTGCTGCAATTGGGACTTTAAGACAACAATAAAGGTTGTTCTGGAGTAAGTCTCTCCATTATAAAATAGCAAACCAAACTGAGTATAAATCAAGTAGCAGTAAATCATTAACTACAAGTATTACCTCATTGAAAACTATACATCTTAAAAAACACTCATTATATACTTTTCTAAATATAGTTTGAAAAAAAAACTTACTTTCATTAAATAAGCGACTGACCATACTAGTAAACAGCAGTTTTTGCTAAGCTAAGCTCATTTGAATGGCGGTGTTGTTGAAGGTGGACTTCAAGGTAGTAAAATATATACTATTATATATTATATATTATGTGGCATTTGCACATATTTCCTACTTCATTTTACTGATATTGAACATGCACTTGTAAATTTGCATATTGATTTATCAATTTATGGCATGGATTAGCTACATATGTACATTAGGGTAGTTCTTAAATTAGTTAAAATTGTGTAATTAGTTACAAGTTAGCTAAAGTAATTACAGCTTATAGAGAGGTGTTACAAATTTTTATTTCATTAAATAAATTTCCGATAGCAAAAATAAAGTTGATTCTGGGTAGAGTTTGCACTCTCATAACCCACCCGGTCTTCAAACCGGAGCGTGAGTGGCATTGAAATATCTTCGAAATCATAAAAGCTTTGAGCTTCACCTTAATGTATAATCAAGTGTATGTGGGCGTTGAGCCTAATTGTTATGCTTTGGAGGTTTTGCTTTTTATTTGGGGTTTTACGTTTGGCAAAAAACTGTACATACAACAAACAACAATAGCGAACCAAAAGGGGATTTTCGAAAATTTTAGGTACAAAGTCAAAAGGCTAAAGATGGTAGTAAATAATTTGTATAATTTATTAAAGATATCCGGCAACATTATTAATTTTTTTTTGTTATTTATAAATTTGCTGTGACTTTCACAAGTTATTTTTTTAAAAGAGAGTAGAGCTAGTAAAGTGGTACAACGAAGAAATATTTGTCTACAAAGTCCGCCATTTTTTAAACAACTTGTAAAAGTGATTAACATCGATATTTTACATTTGACTTTTGAGAAACTAATAGCCAACAAAGCTTTTAGATTCGCCATTATCAAAACCTTTAAAATATTTTTAGTTTGTAGATAAAACAATTTTAGCCGATGAGCAATTAAAGTTGAGGCATTGAAACACGTCAGTATATCTACTGATAACTCAATACGAAAGCAGTTAAAACATGATTTTTTAATAAAACTTTACAGCCACTTGAGTGCCACGCGGTAATAAAACAAGCAAAGCTTTTGCTGTGTGCTCTACGTCAAAGCGTTAACTCTAATAAAATATATAATTTTTTTTTCTTTCCTATCAGCTGTCAAAAATATTTCATACTAATTGTTTTTATAACTGTTATTTATGATATCGTGTTATTTTTCAATACCCAAAGCGTAAAGATGTTAAATTACTGATAATTTGATAATTGGAGGTGAGAACAATCATGCGGCAATCGCGATATTATTATTAGAGTTTTATAAAAATAAAAATGAAAGTACCTAAATGTTACTTTCGAGACTTTTTGGAGATTTTGATTGTACATTATATTGGGTTATATAAGTATATAGTCTATATGGGGAATACCATTTTTTGTATAATGATTTCCTAGAATAAACTGAAAATTTTTCGATTTCAGTCCAACATTGCTAGAACTTATTTGGAAGTCGGTTAGAAACTGAGATCCGCCTGACATTATTAGAATATAAATAAAAAACGAAAAGAATTAGTTTGTTTTACAGAAATATTTTCTGTTCGTGCTTTATAGTAACCAAAATATCATAACGGTACTTTGAATTATGCTCTTTGTGAGTTACATTTCATTCTGACAAAGTTAATCTAAATCTAAGGCTTATATTCGAAGATAATGTTCATCTGAAACTCATTAAAGTTTTTTTCGTAGGTTTCAGCATATTTTAGTTGATTTAGAAAGAGAAGGGAGAATCATTTCAGGGGCAACATTTTGCTTGTTTGAGTTTTGAGAAATATTGGTTGCGGTTGTTCAATTTGAACTGAAGTTTAGGATGCAAATTCAACAATAAAAAAAATTTTTTTTTCAAAAATTTTAAATATTTTAGCGAGTATATGTTTTAACTCGCTTATAAGAGAATAGGGCTAACATTAAGGCGTTAGCTAGTTAATGAACGAAGAAAAAGAGAAATTATTTCAATTTTAATTTTTGTTAGAATTTTAATTAAATTTTAGTAAAATTTTTGCCAATGATTAGCTCGAAAAACATATTTGTATAACCATATAATGATGATAATATTTTAAAGATTTGTGCAAAATTTGAATAAAATTGCTTCATAACTTTTAAAGATATCGGGTCCACCGATTTAAAAAGTTGTGTTTTGAGATAAACATTATCAAACTGACGTGGTCTGTTGGTTGGAACTTCCAAAGAGTATATCGCTTTGAATTTTAGTCGGAACGATTTGATGTTTTTGATAATATGTTAAAAGACACATTAATGTTAATAAGACACATTTTTTTATTTGAAAATTTGAAACCCACCTAACACCTTAAGCACCTCCGAGAAAAGCGACACATTAGCTATGAGACTTGTCACGTTGTAGAGCTAAATTTGAACGTTAAAATATAATATATAAATTTTGTTCGCTGGTGTTGTTAAAATAATTAATTGCTAAACACGCTTTGTGCTCACAAGTATACATATACTGGATTCACATTTTCCTTTACAATATTCACCGTGGCTCATTAATAATAATTTATATAAAACTTGTTGTACATACCAGATAGATATATATATATATAAATATTGTTTTTTTTTGTTTGCAACAAAACAATTAGCATTTTAATTGTACAGCTTTTTGTCAAATGCAACATTGGATGAAAGTTACCGTTATTGTTACTTTGAGTATTTTCACCACAATTATTGTATGCATTGCTTGTGGTCCACATTTTAATGTTGATTTTCTACTTAATTGAGCCTAAAATTATAATTTTTTGTTTTTTTGTTGTTGTTATAGTTTACTGTTTATTTTTTAATGACATTCCAACTTCAGTCAACAACCTTGAGCGTTTCAAGTGTTCTTCAGCTTTGTTATGGTTTTGTTTACTTTTTTTCCTATTCTTTCTTTCTCGTTTAATTTGGTATACGTGGTTTTGTGTATAACAAATGCAGTAAGCAAAACAAAGCAAAAAAACGCAGTTGGCTTTTTCGAACTTGTTAAAGGTATTACAAACATACAGACTTACATATATATTTATACATATGTATATACAAGTGTATAGTATGCGCTTAAATCGTTAGCTTTCTGAATTAATTTCATTTCATTGACGTAGTTGTGGCTGATTAATAGCACTTGTTGCTTTTTTTGATACTTTTGGTTTTTATTTTTATTTTTTTTTCTGTTGTTTTTGTACCTTAAATTTTTTTCGTTTTTGTTTTAATTATTACTCAATTAAAAATGAATTTCTTTAATAATAAGCTCACTTGTTGTGTCTAGCTCAGATACACTACATACATATGCATACATACATATGTAAGTACACAAAGGGTGCTTTTTAGCGGTTTATATTATCTAGAGTCATAGCTGTCAAATCAACTGTCAAATTTAACACATATGTATTATTGACATTTATGCTGTCAGAATGCCGTGAACATATTCTTATCTAAACGAAATTTAAAAATCATTTTTTTTTTTCAAAACTCACGCGTCGTGTCGTGTCGTCGTCTTTTTGTTCAGAGCATAACTGACTATTGTGACCAATTGGAAATGAAGACTTAATTTTTAGCTAATTTCAATGTTTTTAAAAAGCACCCTTATCCTATACGTATTTCCACCTCAGTCTTGCGAACGCTGGACAGTGGAGGAGGAAACAGCTCGCCTTCCTGTATATAGCTATGGAGTTTGCATCCGGCAGGATTTCTAGCCTCATCGCATGTAAGCCTATTCCGCAATGTCCGATGAGTACTCCAACTATTGCGGAAACATGAAACTTTTTAAGTGCACGTAATTCCGCGAACCTCTTGCGCTTCACTCTGGGCCAAAAGGATAGTGAGCAATGGATATTTCTAGAGCATAAGCACGGAGCACCGACTCGTTCCCAGGTTGGTGAAATAGGACGACGTGCCCCTTCTTGCGAGCTCATTCGCTTTGAAGTTCCCACCGATTCCGCTGTGATCTGCTACGAGTCTAATACGAGTTTAATAGTAAAATGGCTTGACGATAACGATAATTACCCAAGGCAGTCCGTAACTATCTTTGAGCACACATTCAGCGAGCTCAGGGCTGTGATTGGGTAGCTTAGAACGTCTAAATTCAAAAACCGTCATAATAACCGTTGAGAGCATGAAGTTCTCTAAATCTTTTTCTCAAAACCATTTCGCTTAGTGCTCATTTAGTTATTATGCGGTTATTAAAGGCCGACCTAAAAGTAATTTTAGAATTCAAACCCCGGTTTTTCGGTATTTTTGAGATCCTCTTTATGCACATTGATTATTTTAATTGGATTATGAGGGTCAATAACATGGCGAACGAATACATTTTGTTAATTTGCGGGGCTTTGCCCTCCACCAAATCAGTAAACTAATGGCTTGAGTTATGTTATTCTGTTCGTTTAAATCAAAAACAAGCGCAGAATGCATATGAATGACTTTTTTAAACAAAACCGGATTGACTTCAGAAAACCCGTGAGGTAGACTGCAAAATTCTTGTATCAAAACGTACGTAAGTAAATACATAATTTAATGAAAAAATGTAAATCACATGGTCAATACTCAAACGAAGTTAAAAAATATGTAATTAAAATAATTATATTTGTTATTGTCTTACTTTTATGTGCAAATTCATTAAGCACTTGTTATATATAATAAATCTAAATGTATACATACACTAAAAACACTTATTAACTTGGGTAAATATGTATAACTGTTAGTATGTATCTACAATATGTACAATATACATATATAAGCGATATTTACAAATCGTTGTACGTGTGTTTGTGACCTTTTGTAACGGGTTTATCTTTAGCAACGGGTAAAAGTTGTTTATCGCACCAGGCATACACTGATATATATACATTTATAAATCATAAAATATTTAAACAGACATTAGTACAACACCTGCACATACATACCCATAAGCAGGCTGCTTAATAAGATTTACATTGTTGTTCACATTCCAATAAATAATACGCAAGAAGTGCTTCTATCTCTTAAAGCACCTGAGTGTGTCACGGAAAAAGTCATGAACAATTGATTACATTGACGACTTTGTAAATCAATTAAATGCTTACTAACTTGACACAACCAGTTATGAACTATCTTAGTCGTCCAATGACTGTATTGCTTCCAATATGGCATTATGGGCCTCACTTAATAAATAATTCCTTTAAAGTATGCTACAATTCCAAATTACACGACCTTTTCAATAGAACTCTGTTTATTTCGACAGCATTGAGTCTATTATGGACCAGTTTATAATCGGTCTGTACTCATACCTAGAGTACATGTATTTATCTTCTTAATGACAAACGGTTGAAAATTAATAATATTATAATCGGGTTCTACACTCCATACCAATATTATTGCAGTAAGAAATCTGAGCCCCGAATAGACCGACTGGTTAAAAACCACTAAATTCGATAGGCAAAATTTCCATAAAAACTACACTACTCATATCCCATATATGACGTGTCCCTCGACGTTATTCGACAAATGTAGGCACATAGATGACATTTTTATTGCAGAAATAATGAGATGAAATCAAAATCTTGGTGTTCTGCCCTTATCCAGGAGCGATGGCAAGTAGAAACCACTTTTTTGAGTTAAAAAGAAAGTGAGATCGAGCTCAAAGATGGCTTTTATAACTATCATAGAAGTTGCCTTAGGTTCGCTGAAAGAATTCAATCTACCCTAAAACAGAATGTAAATGTACATCTCTAGAGCGATACTGAATAATGCAAAAGTTGCTCTACTCTACTTCACTCCTTATCAGTAGCTTCGAAATACTTTGCAATCTTACTAGTGTTACCCCACCCGGTCACCGCGGAATCACTAGAAACTGCAAAGCGGACAAGCTTGCAAGAGAGGGTAGCCTAGCAACATTAACGCGATTCCGTGGCTCACTTGGGTTAGAGCGCTGGATACACTGCCTTCGAGTGAGCTCGCCAAACGCTGAACATCAACCAGCACCTGTGCAGTAGCGAAGGTCTTTCTGGCCCACGGTGGATCGAGAACGTTCCTTCTAGCTGCTGTCGTTTATGAAGGCTCATCTGACCGCAATCATTGGTGTCATTGTCCAATAGGCACACATGCTGTGAATCACCATATGCTAGTTACCAAAGCTGCTTGGAGGAAGGATGAAGCACTTCATAAACATAAGAGTCATGGTGATCCGTCGAGAGTATTTGGGTGTCACAAAGAACCGTCGAAGCTGTTTAAGTGAGACTCTCTGTATTTGCGGAGATCTACTTCTTTACCTAACCTAATTACTTCACTCTAAAACTGGTTTGAAGCACAAAAATTAATTTTCATTCATTAGAAAAACTTGAATCTTCAAATAACTGCGAATATTTTAGTAGTATTTCTAAAAATGGAAATCTTTGTATAAGAGTAACCTGCTTCTTCAGCATCGGTACAAAACATGACCACCAATATCAAACAAGTTCTATTGATATTTCTGCTAAGAAGTCTATGACTAATCGACTAATTTGAAAATAAAACAGGTATTCTAAAAGTAGACGGTGGTGTAGTTTTTGCGTACTTATTTTCCGTAAGGAAGCTCCTTATTATTCATTTATCGAAATTAATTCAAAAACCGAAAACTTCTTGTAAAATCTCTTTAATTTATCGATAAACCTTTTTTATAATTCATATACATATGTAGATTTCAGCAAGAAATGAGGTCCAAGGAAATGAGGTCTTTTCTAAAAGGATCAATTTCTTTTATAATACATTTTTTTATGTTTAGTTTAAATGCATGGGCATTCTTTGAAAGTTACTTCAATGAAATATAACATTTCAACACAACTGGGAACACTTCAATTGCGCAGACATTGCTTATATTTGCAGATGTTCTTAAAATAATTATACTTAATTATCTTTCTGATAAGGCTTGGATTTATTGATAACACGTTGCCATTGATAGACGTGGCATGAATTAGTTACGCTGTAGCTGTCTAGTCTAGCACATACGCAGACTAACTGATAAAACGTGTAACTTTATATTTGATTGCGATTTTTTCTGTGAGCCAGATAATTAAAATCTGTTTCTATTTCTTTGCAGCAACCGCATACCGTACAAAACAACACTGAAATTAACAAGGTCAAATAGGGAAAACTACATTCGTTTGTAAAAATGTCGAAACTTTGGGCCGCCTTAACACGTCGAAAAACGGATGATGTCGTGGAAAACGAATCACAATTGGCGCGTGTACTCAATCTCTTCGATCTGACTGCACTGGGTGTGGGCAGTACTCTCGGTCTGGGCGTATACGTGCTCGCCGGTTCGGTCGCCTACAATATCGCCGGTCCAGCCGTGACCATATCCTTTCTCATTGCGGCGATTGCATCCGCTTTCGCCGGCATTTGTTATGCCGAATTCGCTGCACGTGTGCCAAAAGCGGGATCTGCCTACGTGTACAGTTATGTAACGATTGGCGAATTCGTAGCGTTCACGATTGGTTGGAATTTGATATTGGAATATGTGATCGGTAAGTCAATATGCGTTAGCTCCCTGAAGTATACTTAATGTATATATTTCCTTTCCGTACAGGCACCGCCAGTGTGGCACGCGGTCTGAGCGGCTACTTTGACGCGCTGATCGGTAATAGCATGTCAAAGGCGCTGCAGGAGGCTATACCTATGCATGTGGACTTCTTAGCAAAGTATCCAGACTTCTTAGCCTTCGGTGTAATTTTGCTGCTGGCGGCGTTACTTGCCTTTGGTGTGAAGGAATCTAGTTTCTTGAATAATATTTTCACAGCGGTAAATTTGGTCACTATTGCCATAATGTTTGTTGCTGGTGCCATAAATGGTATGTTCAGTGTAAATTGTAAAAAAAATCATATTTTGCAACTTTCTTTTACTTATTTACAGCTAATCCCGCTAACTGGAGTATACCAGAAGATAAGGTGCCCACAGATAAAAAAGATACTTTCGGCTCTGGCGGTTTCATGCCATACGGTATTGCCGGTGTTATGGCTGGTGCGGCGAAATGTTTTTACGGTTTTGTAGGCTTTGATTGTATAGCAACCACCGGTGAGGAGGCAATAAACCCCAAGCGCAATATTCCACTCGCCATCGTTATTTCGTTGATCATCATTTTCCTGTCTTACTTCGGCATTTCAACGGTACTTACTATGATGGTGCCTTACTACGAATTGGTGAGTTTCAAATCGAAATCGTTTTTTTTTTTTTGGTATTCAACATCGCATATAAGTTAAGTTAGGTTATGTACTATGACTGATTTCACAGAAAGGGATGGACGCAAGGGGCTGTTAAGTACATTACTTAGGCTATTGAGCATTTAGGGAAATCAGACAAAATCCTACAGTTATAATTTCATTAGTTCATATGGATATCAGAAGGGAGGAGACCAAGATATTTTTCCCTTTATGTTGTGAAGACAGGACAATCAAAAATAAAGTGTTGGTGTCGATTTCGTCTGCTTTCAAGCAACTTCTCTAACTGACTTCCGGCTGTTTAATCTTACCGCGAGAATCCTGACTGAATCCCTACAACTACAGAAAGGTGGACCTTGCTGAGGGTGAACAGCACTGGATGATTGACTTCGGACCATAGGGATCAAAGAGCAATTGAACAGCGCTTGTCAACCATTCTATATTATACCGCTAGAATACATCGGCGAAGTACCTATCCTTGCAAGCTCATGGGACTGCGACTCCTCTGTGACCTGACTAATCCACTCTGACTAGTCTAATCAAGAAGTAAATCGACGTTGCCTGTAGTGAGGCTAGGTATCTCTTAATTAATCTTGAGTGCGCGGTTAGTAAGTTCGATGCAGGTATCGCGATCTATATTAGACTAGAAGTTTTCTCCAATAATTTTAGACATCTCCTACGTTATTCTCTTTATATTTTAACTAAATTTCTCATTTTCTTCCAGGATAAAGATGCACCATTCCCGAAAGCTTTTGATGACATTGGCTGGTCCGTTATTAAATGGATCGTTACAATTGGCGCTGTTTTTGCCTTGACCACAAGTTTGTTGGGTGCTATGTTCCCTTTACCGCGTGTTCTCTATGCCATGGGTAATGACGGTATTCTTTTCAAATCGTTTTCAAAAGTACATAACTACACCCAAACACCATTGTTGGCAACAATTATTTCCGGAATTTTCGCTGGTAAGTTTCGGTACCCGTATGATTACTTTCGTATCGTTGTGTATCAAAAAAACCATAAAAGGTATTTTATTTAAAGTTAGTTAAAGATGAAATTAATATCAGGAATAGTGTTTTTTCAATTTCACTTAAAGTATTTGTGTGCCACAATTTTTTGATTTGAAGCGTGCTTTAAAAATAAGCTTTTTGGAATCTGATTATAGCTTGCCTTGAAATTATTATATTATATGTTAATACTCTACATTCTGTTCCGTTGTTGGATCTTCAAAAGTAGTTTATATGGTAATTTTTGGAAGCAGGAATAAGTTTGTAGACATAGTCAAGTTCTTTTCCTTGTTAGGTATGCCACAGCGGCCATAGATATATTAGAAATCTATTGAAATGTACCATAACAATTCTCCATTACTTATCTATTTCAGGTATTATGGCGCTCATTTTCGATTTGGATCAGCTAATCGACATGATGTCTATCGGTACACTACTTGCCTACACAATCGTAGCGATTTGTGTGCTCGTACTGCGCTATCAGGATGAAGATATGGATACCAAGACAATCTCCCTCAGTTGTCCCAAGGTTATACGTCAATTCTTCAATGGCAATTCGTATCGTGAACCGAATTTATTCACATCACGTATTACCAAAATTGGCATCGTAGTATTTGCGGTGGTGTGCATCGTCTGGGATAGTGTTGAATCGTTTTGTGGCCTAACTTCAACAGCCGGTGCGATAGCGCTGGGTATTATTGGTTTGTTGCTCATATTTATTGTGGTTATAATCGGCATGCAACCGGTCTCGACAATCGAATTAACCTTTAAGGTGCCACTTGTGCCGTTCATTCCCTGCTTAAGTGTGTTCGTGAACGTTTATCTAATGTTCCAATTGGACTTTAATACTTGGGTACGTTTCCTCGTATGGGTTGCCATTGGCTATGCGATCTACTTCAGCTATGGTTTACGCAATTCCACACAGGTAACAAGGAATCGTAATCATGCCGAAGCAGCGATAAGAATGCAACACACGAATCAGGCATTCGAACCGGACTGGAAGGTGGAGAACGGTGTCAATGGGGTTGTGGAAAAGCAGTAGTCGACGTTTTCTAAAACAAAACTAAAATGAAATGTTTTAGTTAAACATTAAGCAGGTTTCTTAGAGATTTATTGCATGTTGGCAACACTATTTATTACACAAAACTACAAACTTCCATTGTTAACGATTTTAAATGTAGATTTAAGCCACCGATATTTGTATAATAACTTCAGATGTCTACATTATTTCAGGTCGCTTAAAAAATTAGAATTGTCCACATATAATTGTTCCTTAGCGTAAAAATGACAATAACTGCTTTGAAACTGGATTGCCACAGCTATTTTATATAGCAACAAGCAGTGAACACCTATGCTGTGTCTATATAAGTCAAGAGTATGACATTCCAACATTTTAAACAAAATTTAGGAATTTTTAAAGTTTTTACTTTTTTTAACTTTTGTATAAATAATTTATTCTATTTTACTTTATTTGTATTTTCTTTTTCTGTATTTCTTGCCTTTCTTCTAAATTTTACAAAACTACTTCTACTTGAAAAAAAATCATAGGAATTTGTTAAATATGAAACCTATATAAGTGCGAGAGAGATGAATAGATTGCGCATAAAAACTAAACGTTTGCCATTGCTGTCTAGTATTTGAGTTGCAGTTTTTTCGTACACACTGTGATGAATGTTTTTTAATAATTTTAAAAATGATATTTACGCAGTGCCCCAATTTTTATACATTGCTAATGCTCAAATATCCGATTCGTTTAACTCCTGCCACAAGCAATTACGTTGTTTTTATGCGCCCATTCCATTGTGCTACAGTTACTTTCTTTTTATTTACCTTTTCGTTTGTTGTCTAACAACTTTTTCCTAAACAACATTAATAGAATTTAACGTTCTTCCGGCAATTTGTGATATTGTACAAATACAGTATATATACCCTAGGTAATTGAGATTTTTTTTTCAATTACCTGTCACAATAAACAGTTTTGTAAATAAGTTAAGTCGATTTAATGCTGAAACTGTAAATAGGTAAATAAATGCAAGTGTAATATTGAAAAAAATAAATAAATAAAATAAATAAATGTAAATTTAAAAAGGTAATTATATAATTCGAAAGCATAGCAAAACAGTTGTTAAATATGTATAAATTGTAATTTATTTTCTAGTAATTTTATTAGTTATAAATGTAAACAAATGTATATATATATTGTATAATAAAGTATTAATTTTTAAATTGAAATGGTTATTACTGCATTAATCATCAATCAAACTTCATAAAAATTGTATGCAATATTTCCACGACCTCTTACAGCGATGATAAAACTTTTCGATACAATTCTTCTTATTGTTCCATTATTCTTTTACTTGAAAATATTTGGAAGTGATATGCCCGAAACTTTCATTTAATATCTTTAGAGTGCCAGCTATCCCGATCAATCTCGTTTAATGATTGTCTAAAAGTTTTTTTTTGATTTTGAAAATTTCATCTATAGCATCGTTTAGACTCAACAACGTACATTCTTCGGTATTGATATGGTCTGTAGGAGGATCCTTCGCCTTTAGGCTTAGGTGTTCAAAATATGACTCGAACTATCATGTATGACAAGATGATCGAGTATAGTGCGATCTGTAGAAAATAATCAGAAACATGTATTCCTCCATGATATGACATTCACTAATCGAATTCTTCGATATAGTTTGAAAGACGACTGAACCTCAAGTCAAGTTCATAATGTTCTTGCACCGAACATTTCAGAAAGGGTTCAACTTCATTTATAAAGTAAATTTAATGATACTTTGACTAGTTTCAAACATGCCTTAAACGAAAACTTATAGAATTCTATAAGATTTATGCTTGGATAGATTGATGGGTAAATTATTATTGAATTATGTTCTTTAACAGATCCAAGGATATGTTGAGCAATATCTACCGTAATTGGCGAAGAATTTTTGAGTACAGATGAAAAATTGAAATGTAAGAACGGCAGTAAGATAATAGGTTCAAATATAAAAAAAATTGGAGGAGTTATAAAAATATGACGTGGTTTTTCATTTAAAAATCACAGACTTCTTAAAGCGATCTCCTACGAGTGAAATACATAAATATTCGTATAATAATTTCAAATGTCTACATTATTTCAGGCCGCTCAAAAAATTAGAATTGTCCACACATAATTGTTCCTTAGCGTAAAAATGACAATAACTGCTTTGAAACTGAATTGCCACAGCTATTTTATATAGCAACAATTCATATATTTTTCACATACATATATTTTAAAGTACAATTTTGAAAAAAATGGAGGCAGAACACATGACGTTATAATACTTTTAAATTAACAAAAGTTTGGGAAAGCAAATAGTTTTAGCAGAAAGTAAAATAAAAATATTTGCACCGATATTGTGGGTAGTGAAAAGAGTTATAAAACCAAGCAGGCAATAAAAATTGCGAAACAATAGATATCATGAAAAAAGTATTTAAAAAATTGTTAGATAAAATCAAACCAAGGCCAGGAAATATACTACAAAATAAACAAGTAAGGAAAGGCTAAGTTCGGGTGCAATCGAAAATTTTATACTCACGCAATTTATTGAAGAAATTTAACCAATACATATATATATGGGGAATAAAGCTCACCGTATTTTTGAAAAACCTATAATTAGGTACATGGGAGCTAGGAGAAGATACTTTTGAAAAACCTACAATGAGGTATATGGAAATGTTATGACCCGATTTTAATAATTTTTGGAACAGAGACACACTATTGGAAGAAAACAATTTCCTCTGAATTAAATTGAGATATCTGAGAGATTTACTCATATTTTCGGTTAAAATTTATCCTTAGGCGCTGAGTTCAACATGTTCGATATCTGGGGCCTTGAAAAGTTATGGTCCGTTTTCGACAATTTTTTCACAAGTGAAGCCAGAGATGATATGCACTAATTGTGTAAAGTTTTATTCCGTTATCTTCATTGGTTCCTTATGTTTACATTATAAAGTGAAGCAATAAGATGGATTTCAAAATTGAGTTATAAGGAAAGTAGTAGTGGTTGTGAACCGATTTTGCCCATTTTTATCCGTGTTATCAGGGTGTCAAGAAAATATTATATACCGAATTTCATTCGAATCGGTCGAGTAGTTCCTGAGATATGGTTTTGACCCATAAGTGGGCGATGCCACGCCCATTTTCCATTTTGTAAAAAAATCTCAGTGCAGCTTGCTTCTGCTATTATTTCAGTGAAATTTTGTGTTTCTGACGTTTTTAGTTAGTGAGTTAACCCACTTTTAGTAATTTTCAACCTAACCTTTGTATGGGAGGTGGGCGTGGTTAATATCCGATTTCAACTATTTTCATGGTGGGTGGTGGGGTATGTAAGAGAACCGACTGCAGAAAGTTTGGTTTATATAGCTTTATTAGTTTGCGAGTTAAATACAAATAACCGATTTGTGGGCGGGGCCACACTCACTTCCCCAAAAAAATTACATCCAAATATGCCCCCTCCTGGTGCGATCCTTTATTCCAAATTTTACTTTTATATCTTCATTTATGGCTGAGTTATGACACTTTATGTGTTTTCGCCATTTTGTGGGCGTGGCAATGGTCCGATTCTGCCCATTCTCGAACTTGATCTTCTTATGGTGCCAAGGAATATTTGTGCCAAGTTTCGTCAAGATATCTTAATTTTTAATCAAGTTACAGCTTGCACAGACGGACAGACGGACAGACATCTGGATTTCAAATCTACTCATCACCCTGATCACTTTGGTATATATGACTCTATATCTAACTCTTTTAGTTTTAGGTGTTACAAACAACCGTTATATGAACAAAACTATAATACTCTCTTTAGCAACTTTTGTTGCGAGAGTATAAAAAGAAAAGAAATTCTTTGTCTCTGAAACCCCACTATATAATATGTAGTATGGACCAAAAGCACCTGAGGAGGTTATCATACAAAAACCTTGAGCAAATGCAATTAAAATTGTTGTTTCATTTCAGTATTTAATTGTTTGATAAAGTTGATAAAACCGTCTAAAATTCTTCATACAATTGGTCTTCTAATTTCAATACATTTTATATTATGTACGGATACAAATGTAAATATTTATTAAGAATGCTTTGACTACTTACCTAGGTTTTTAAACGTTCCCCGTATTGAAGTTCTGCATAGATCATATACTGGGTGATTCATTCCTGAGCCTAACCCCTCTCGGACTTTGGTACTTCCAATTAAATGCATGAAATATATGGTAATGTATAGTATAATACGACGGTGAAAAATTGATGTTAGATCCATTATCAGAAGAGTAAGCAATGCCATCCTAGACTTCATTACCGTGTACGGTCGTTCTGTGCATTGAACCGTAATCTGTTTGCAGATGAGTGTTCATATTCCCTAAAGTGTTTAAGAGATTCTTGCGCAATTGCGTTCTGAATAGTCTGTTAGATTTAACTCTTACTTATTCAGACATGACTCTCAAAATTCAAACAAAGTGCTCAATTAACAACACTATGTCCCGACCACATCGGCACAGAACATTTGCGGGGCCTATATGTATAACTTAGTTTATGTGGTAGATGGAGGAAATCAGTTTCATTTTGGATTTGCGGATTGATAAAAACTTTTGTTTCAGAACACTTCTAATCGTTTATAAACGTTAAAAATTTTAATTCCTCTTTTTTTTCCAAACCTCTCTCATCAAATCAACGGCTTTCTTATTCTCATCTCTCATTTAAATATGTAGCAATATCATATCTTTTTGACTTCCTCATCAAACTAACTTGTCATTTACTAATGCGTGGGAAAACATGTTGTATATTCTTTTTTTGGTTAACTGCTGGCTCTGTGACAGTAATAACATTTATTTAAGGGTTAAGCTGAGCCAGACGTGTCTATGTTTATATAACATTTGAATATTCCCGCTTATTTGGTTTAATCTCCTAACTTCAAATAGACTAAGCGAAGGTCTAATTGTACGCCAACGAGTAAGCGTGGTATTAAAACAAAAAACAAAAACCAAAAATGAAAAAAAAATCGTTTACTTAAAAGCCATTCCGTAACATATCAAAAGGGGCGACGTTTGCTTTGGAAGAGACTCGACAGCTTTGTTACATTATCAAAATAGAAAATGCGGACGACAAAAAGTGTTGTTTTAAGTGAAAAAAGTATTAAAGAGTGCAGAAAAAATTGCATTTTTTTAACAGAGGTGTGCTAATGTCAGATAACTCATGCGGCATTTTAGTATTTCTTCAAACGGATTGAGTATATATGTGCTAGTAAAGAAAGAAAGGGTCTGACTACGGGATGGTGTGGCATCATTGGCTAGTCATTATCATGTGCATATGTGAAATTTCCCACAAATATATTCCCACTTAAAAGAGGCGGTGATGAAATTATTCAAATTGGGTAAGGATGCATTAACGCCGCCTCGTATTGCATATTATTATTATTTTTATTTTTTAATTCAGACTGGTCAGAACCAATCTCAGTGACTGAAGCGATCATATGAAAACATCCAGCAGTTCCCTTACCTTCCTAATACAGTCTATGAAGGAGAGATGAGATTTGGACTACGATTGAATCGGATTTACTTCACATCTTTACGTATGAAAAGAGAGTTATAGCCTTTTGTGACTTGGGGCGACGTGGACAATTAAAAACATTTATTTAAGTAATTGGAATATATGTATAGTGTCAGACAAAAACGATAACAATATTATATTAAAACAAGTAAGGAAGGGCTAAGTTCGGGTGTAACCGAACATTTTATACTCTCGCAATTTATTTATTTAACTTATTATAGATAATACACAATTTGACCCACATATTCGTCATATATATTGTATAAAGTCCATTGAAAGTTGGAAACCCTAATATTAGGTTAGAAGCACCGAGGTCCTCGTGTTCGATATATGGGGCTTTAAAAACCTGTGGTCTGATTTCGGCGATATTTAGAATGGGGCTGCCACACTATAAACATAGTATTTGTGCAAAGTTCTGCACCGATATCTTCACTAATGCTTACTTTATATATTGTAAAGTAAACGATTCAGATTGTCTTCAAAGTTCTGGTATATAGGAAGTAGGCGTGGTTGTGAAGCGAAAATGAAAAAAAAATCGTTTACTTAAAAGCCATTCCGTAACATATCAAAAGGGGCGACGTTTGCTTTGGAAGAGACTCGACAGCTTTGTTACATTATCAAAATAGAAAATGCGGACGACAAAAAGTGTTGTTTTAAGTGAAAAAAGTATTAAAGAGTGCAGAAAAAATTGCATTTTTTTAACAGAGGTGTGCTAATGTCAGATAACTCATGCGGCATTTTAGTATTTCTTCAAACGGATTGAGTATATATGTGCTAGTAAAGAAAGAAAGGGTCTGACTACGGGATGGTGTGGCATCATTGGCTAGTCATTATCATGTGCATATGTGAAATTTCCCACAAATATATTCCCACTTAAAAGAGGCGGTGATGAAATTATTCAAATTGGGTAAGGATGCATTAACGCCGCCTCGTATTGCATATTATTATTATTTTTATTTTTTAATTCAGACTGGTCAGAACCAATTTCAGTGACTGAAGCGATCATATGAAAACATCCAGCAGTTCCCTTACCTTCCTAATACAGTCTATGAAGGAGAGATGAGATTTGGACTACGATTGAATCGGATTTACTTCACATCTTTACGTATGAAAAGAGAGTTATAGCCTTTTGTGACTTGGGGCGACGTGGACAATTAAAAACATTTATTTAAGTAATTGGAATATATGTATAGTGTCAGACAAAAACGATAACAATATTATATTAAAACAAGTAAGGAAGGGCTAAGTTCGGGTGTAACCGAACATTTTATACTCTCGCAATTTATTTATTTAACTTATTATAGATAATACACAATTTGACCCACATATTCGTCATATATATTGTATAAAGTCCATTGAAAGTTGGAAACCCTAATATTAGGTTAGAAGCACCGAGGTCCTCGTGTTCGATATATGGGGCTTTAAAAACCTGTGGTCTGATTTCGGCGATATTTAGAATGGGGCTGCCACACTATAAACATAGTATTTGTGCAAAGTTCTGCACCGATATCTTCACTAATGCTTACTTTATATATTGTAAAGTAAACGATTCAGATTGTCTTCAAAGTTCTGGTATATAGGAAGTAGGCGTGGTTGTGAAGCGATTTGGCCTATTTTCACAACATATCATTGGGATGTAAGGAAACTATTACGAACCAAGTTTCATTGAAATCGGTCGAGTAGTTCCTGAGATATGGTTTTTGACCCATAAGTGGGCGACGCCACGCCCATTTTCCATTTTGTAAAAAAATCTGAGTGCAGCTTTCATCTGCCATTTCTTATGTGAAATTTAGTGTTTCTGACGTTTTTCGTTAGTGAGTTAACCCACTTTTAGTAATTTTCAACCTAACTTTTGTATGGGAGGTGGGCGTGGTTATGATCCGATTTCTTTCATTTTTGGACTGTATTAGGAAGTGGCTAAAAAAACGACTGCGGGAAGTTTGGTTTATATAGCTCTATTGGTTTCCGAGATATGTACAAAAAACTTAGTAGGGGGCGGGGCCACGCCCACTTCCCCAAAAAAATTACATGAAAATATGCCCCTTCATAGTGCGACCCTTCATACCAAATTTTATTTCCATAGCTGTATTTATGGCTTATTTATGGCACTTTATGTGTTTTCGGTTTTCGCCATTTTGTGGGCGTGGCAGTGGTCCGATTTTGCTCATTTTCGAAAGCAACCTTCCTATGGTGCCAAGAAATAAGTATGCCAAGTTTCATCAATATATCTTAATTTTTACTCAAGTTACAGCTTTCACAGACGGACGGACGGACGGACGGACAGACAGACATTCGGATTTTAACTCCACTCTTCACCCTGATCACTTTGGTATATATAACTTTATATCTAACTCGTTTATTTTGGATGTTACAAACAACCGTTATGTGAACAAAACTATAATACTCTCTTTAGCAACATTTGTTGCGAGAGTATAAAAAATAGAAATAAATTATTTTTCGCAGTGTACAGTAAAAATCAGTCGCGCCTAAGTGTATGCTTTAATATTTCTATCAGTTACTAAATAGTAGATAGTAACCTTACGGCAACACACGACGCCTAAAATTATGCTAAAGCACAGCAGTGAGGGTGTGTGTTTTGGTTTGATTTTGTGGTTTGACGTTTGGCTCCTCTAATTAAATGCAATGCTATATTGTATTGATATTGGCTATTTTGTTGTTGGTCTCATTAAAATAATTATTTTCAATTTGAAACAAAGAACCTGAACATGAGTTAGGGACATAGGTATTTAATGTTCAATAACATCAGTAAATATAAGCGCTTTTAATTTTCGTAGTGAGTATTTATACTGATGTCTAACTGTCTGCCAGACCATTTGTGGCATTATAATGCCAGCTGGCCAGTGCGTAGTAGTTTTTTTGTTTATAATTGGTGTATTTATTTGGCGGCGGTTTATTGTTGTTTTTAACATTTCATTATAAAATTGAGGTTTTTATTTAGTCTGTGTAAATGTGTATGCAAATAACACGGTAGAATTTTTGGTGTTCCGGACGAAATTGTATTTCGTATTTAAGGTTAGTTTTTCACCTTCGGAGCCAATAGAGCGCTTTTAGAATGGTAAATAACATTTTTATGTACATACCTACTGATTGCGACTGATCCTCGATGGGATAGAACAATTTACAAAATAAATAGAAAAAATCCAATATGGATGAATGAACTACATATATCTTGATGGATGCTGTGAGATTTTGATTTTGAAAGTGACAACTCTCTATTGTGGACTCAAAATATCAGTTGAAGAATAGAAAAAATGATATTTTAATGAATTACACTTTTAATGTAATTTAAGTTTTGATCTTCAAATAGATATAGGTCGCAGTGAAGTGAGATGGGTGTTCTTTAATAAAATATTTAATTTATTTTTAATTTTAGAAACCTTAAAAACCGTGCTTTTTGGGCTGGAAATTGTGAGGTTCTAAATTCTTGCTCATGGACTATTAAATTAAAAAAAAAATACTTTTTGTTTATTGTATATTTGTTTATTATATATTTTTGTGTATTTGTATATATAAAGCTTTCGTCCCACTGTACATGTGGGTTTGCTAAACCGTCTGATGTCTGCCGATTTTGTTGGCCACATTGGCTTGATGTTGGTTTGTGGTTGTTGTTAAATTTTTCGTTTAATGTTTGTTGACTATTCTTTGGCTTTCAAATTCATTAACGTGGGATGTGGGATTGAAATATGTAAACATACTATATGTATGTAACTAAGCAGTATGTTTGTGCATGAGTTGCCGTATTATTGCAAAAATGTTTCAGCAATTAACAAACAAACAATTTTAAATATATGTATATTGCAATTAATCTAATCGTCTGGTTATAATACTCACTTAACAGTAATTCATTGATTAATAAATTTTATTATCACACTAATTATGATTACAAATTTCATATTTAATTTTTAAATCTTAAATATGAAAATAACAATTATAATGGAAAATGTGGATCCGCTGGTTCGCAGAGTGAGAAATTTTGAAAATGAAAAAAAGTTTATTGTAATGATTCTAAAATAGTTAATAATTTTGCTTCAATCATGTCATGACTCAATCAAAAATTACAACCAAACACACTACCCAGTATTCAAACTTGTCTTCGATCTTTTGAACATTCGATCCATGAGAAAAACAGAAATCAGAACTCAAAGAAGCAAAAATTAAAGAGGGAATATTGACAGGTACACAAATACAACGACTGATAAAGGATAAGAGCTTTGAAGAAAAACTGAATGATTAGTAAAAACGCGACTGGAAATGTTTTGTGAACGTTGTGCAAAATTTTCTAGGAAACCAATAATCTTAAAATTGATTTACTACTTTTTGACTTTTTTTTATTTTTTCTTAAAAAAATCTTTATCATTTATGGTAAACAATTTTTTGCAGGGAATTCTTTTAGCCAATATTTCAGTGATGATGAGTATCGAGTTTCGAAAGTTTCGGAAACATACCTTCACAGTGATGATTAAAAAAAATAGGTATTCCATATTACCCGAACTTATTCTAATGAAAACCGAAGTTATTTTTTCTTTATTAAGTAATAATTTCTCTAAAAGTAGCTGATGTTTATACTTTTCAAAAAAATATATGTTTTAATGTCACAAGAACACATGTCGTGTCTAGATTTCATGTTCACACTGTTTAGTGGTTCTAGTACATTCAAAATTTGATATGAGTTTCCATGCGCCAAAAAAAGTTAAAATTTTGTAAACCAGTGTTATCATTCAAAGCGAGACAGACTATTCAGCTTTAGAAGTACTCAATGCGGTATCTACTGGGATTATTTGCAAAACCAGGACCGAACAGCCTTCTCTCAGTTAGAAAGATTAACGCATAAGGACTGATGTAACTAAAAACGTGTTTCAAAGTATTCAAGAATAGGTCACGAAAGTATTTTAAAGGGCAATCTAAGTTTATCTGCAGAACCTGCCAGGTATTTAGCTAAACGATTTTTACTAAGTGTCTCTCCATGACTGGGGAGAATTGGAAAATGTTTCAGAGGGCTGGTATAAGAATGTATATGATTATCAAAGTAAATCACTGAATGTCCATAATTTTTTCTTGCGATACTGAGTTTAATTTGAATAACTATATTCAAAAATCAGTCTGGTTAAGGATTACTCAAGTGCCAGATCAGTTTGTGCCTTTTATCTATCCTGTTAGTGTGAAATTACATATATGTATATGTATCTGTTCTACGATATATTGATCAATTGTGAGAAACTGAACTTCAATCAAGTAGTTACCATTAGTATTCCCGAAAAACTTCAATCACCTCTAGAAAGGTATTTTGAACAATATTCTCTTGGGTTTATTGCTTCAAATATTTATGCAATATCACCAAGCTTGGTTCTTCCTGAAGATCGGTTGTTATTTTAAAACAGAGAAATTGTTAAAAATTCCCCTTTACATATAAATATATACAATTGATCTGTTACTTTAAAAAGCAAATTAAATCAGAATCCTAAAAAACCATAGCTCAATGCTTACGAAAGAACTAGACATCTCCAGGGAACCACATTTAACTGTTTTTTTTTTTTCAATTGTTATAAGAACTTGGCTCCATCATCTGTAGAACTTTAATTATAAAGTTTTTAATTTAAGTTTTAACTGTTGTCTTCAACGCGCATATCTGTAATTCATTATATATACTAGGTGTCTATGTTGTGAGGAGGATAAACTCTACAACTGGCTCTAGGCCCATTAATGTGCCACGATTGCCTTGAAGAGTGAATTTTGTGTTTGCTTAAAACTAGCTTTACTGCACTTTAACTCACTCACTAACCATTTTTTGCTATTTATTCCGCACTTTTGTAAGCATTTACAAAAATACCGTTATTCTAGTGGTCTGAGTTGGTAAGTGGTTTCCGTTGGATTTACCGTTAATTCATTATGGCGTTGCTAATGCTTCCGTTGCGTTTATTTAACACTCAGTGGCCTTAATGCGTCTTAAAATATGCTACTCAAACCATACAAGTGGGATAAACGCAAGCGTACGAGTGTGAGTGTGTGAACGCTCAACTTTGGTTAGGGATTTACGTATTCAATTTTCATTATATTTAACAGTGTGATGATTGTTTTGTGGTCGTGCTCATAAGCTGCACAATATATTTTTCATGCACACACACTCACAAACACACATGCATAATTTGGCAAATATCAACGCGCTTGTATTAGTGTTGGTATCTATGGGAGAATGTGAGCTGATTTGATTTACACTACACTTTTTCGCGCTTCATGTATTATGCATATGCAAACACACACACCCACACATACTTACATACACAGCCATGCGAGTGGCAACTATTTACATTTCATAGGTAGTTGCGTGCTGATTGGAGTTTTGGTTAAATTTTTAATGCAACACGATTACTACTCATTTGTGTCGGTATTTTTGTTAAATGAATAAGCTTGTTTCGCGCATTCCATTGAAATTTTATGTCATGGACAGGAAAATAAATACGCTCAAATGTATCGGGCATTTTAGTGTTGCCACTTGCATTGAAAATGTTGCATGTGTAATTTGTGGTTGGATAACACGATGCCTCTTGTGTGTGTTCCGTTCGCTCTAAGAGCTGCAGATTTTAATAATTCCATTGCGTCCGATAAAAGCAAGTTGTTGTTGTGCAGCATTATTTGAGAGTACACTCAATAAGCATGAATGCGTAGCAACTCAGGCACAACTAGCAAATGGTTTCAGGAAAATTTTTATTTTTTTTCGGTAGAACTTATTTGACTTATGTAAATTATAAATTCTTAATCCATTTGGTCGAGTTAATCGTATTGTTTATTGGGTTTAGACCCAGAGTATCCGTCTATCAGCATTGATTGTGATTCTGAAAAGATTTCCAACCTAGTTAGGTTAGGTTTAAAGGCGAAAAGTGTCTCACTTAGACAGCTGATGGTGCAAACCCACTGTGATGCCAAAATACTCCTAAATATGATCATAAAGAAGACCTTTACTCATCGCTAAAGCGCTTTGAGCCTATCACAAATTATATGAGGCGGCTAATGTCTATTCCGCAAAGTTCGCAGGGTTCGGCAAAAGTGTAGCTACCGAGTTGTTCCAACCTCAGTGTTCATGCCAAATGAATACATCCCTGCACTGTCCTCTAAACTGGTCAAAAGACGAATTAGAGGACAATGCAATAATGATCAACAGCGCCAACATAGCCAGCGAATATGTTTCTAACAAGAATAACGACACAATAAGAATATCAACCGAAGAGAGAAGAAAGCAAATATAAAAGGAAGGACAAAAAGGCGCCAAACAAGTGAGATCACCGCGGATCACTTAAGACCCAACAAAAACCACGAGATAACCTATCCGACCAAGGGAATACCCACCCAGTCGTAGTTATTAACATAAGTGTAAGTAAATTATAGCAAAAATATATAGCTATGGTATATTGCGTCCGGCAGTATTCTAAACTCATCGCATGTATGTATGCCCATTCCTCCCACTATTGCGTCAAGGTGAACCTTTTTGTGCACACGTAGTTCCGCCGACCTCTTACATTCTACAAAGCTCGCGAGAAGTTCATTGATCCAGTGCTAGAGCACAAGAGGACAGTGGAGCTCCGACTCGTTCCCAGCATGGTGAAATAGGACAACGGGTGCCATTTCTTGCGTGCTTATCGGCTCTGCAACTCCCAGCGATTCCGCTGTGACCCGGCACCCAGACAAATCTGATAGTGAAATAGCTTGACGCTGTCGATAATGACCTAAAATACTTCTAAAGGTAGTTAAGCTTTGAGCACAAACTCAGCGAGCTCAGGACCATAATTGCCGCTCTGCAATCAGAGTGGATACACACCTCCCTGAATGAGGTTACACTTCGGAGCAGTTCATCTACAGCCACCTTAATTGCACCTCTGTTTGAAAGCAATGGTCAGGTAACTTGAAACTGAGTTTTATGAAAAGCTCTTTACAAAAAACTCCCCCTCCACTCTTACCCGCATTTTTTGATCCACTCGTGAAATTGCTAGCTATGCCTCTTCTCCAACGGCTTCGTTCCCTCCTTTTATAAAGAGTTTTAATTTATTTTCCAAAAAATGGAAAAAAGAGTTCTCTAAAGTATTTTTGAGTTCCTTTAAATACCGAGTTCTCTTAAGAGCTTTTGAGTTAGGGAAGTATTGAGAATTTTGGAATTATTGAGTAGATTTCAATTAGTTTTGAGCTTCTTTGTTTCATTAAGTACTCAGATTGGCAATTTTATAGAACTGGTCTTGCTGTCTAAGTGTAGAGACATCTCATTGAAAGTTACAATAAAATAAAATGAACTTAATTTAATTTTTAGAACTAAATTAATTTATTCCATTAAAGTGGACTCCAGAGATAAGATTGGCACACAGTTCTTTTCAATATTTTTTAAATTATTGTATTTTTTCACAAGCCAAAAATCGCATTAATTAATTGAAATTCATTACTGAGCGTACGAAAAAATTCTTCAGCATTACACACTAAGTACATAGTGAATAAATTACTTTACCGTAAGTTAACTGTACACTTACACTAATTGCTACCTCGCTCAAATGTAAGCTGCCTTTGTAGCTTACGTCCAGAAAAAGTCAAAAGTTCAATGCAAATGTATGCACTTAATTATCGGCTCGAGAACCCTTTCACAGCGTGTTAAAGCGCAACTCTCTACTATCTATGGCAGTAATAACATCAATTTATCTGATATTTATTCGCCAATTTTTTGCGCCTCATCAAAGTGACAATTTGTATTCTCTTATTCGCAGTTATTTACATTTGCAGGGGTTTCGTCGCTGCATTTAAGTGAATTGAGCTTTACAATATCGTAATCAAATAAAAGTGGCTACCCTGACGGAAAAATTAAATGTCTTAAATTTTTATACTCTCGCAACAAAAGTTGCTAAAGAGAGTATTATAGTTTTGTCCACATAACGGTTGTTTGTAAGTCCTAAAACTAAACGAGTTAGATATAGGGTTATATATACCAAAGTGATCAGGGTGACGAGTAAAGTTCAAATCCGGATGTCTGTCTGTCCGTCCGTCCGTCTGTCCGTCTGTCCGTCTGTCCGTCCGTGCAAGCTGTAACTTGAGTAAAAATTGAGATATCTTAATGAAACTTGGAACACGTGTTCCTTGGCACCATAAGAAGGTTAAGTTCGAAGATGGGCGGAATCGGACCACTGCCACGCCCACAAAATGGCGATAACCAAAAACACATAAAGAGCTGAGCTAAGCCATAAATAAAGTTATGAAAATAAAATTTGGAACATAGGATTGCATTAGGGAGGGGCACATTTGAATGTAATTTTTTTGGAAAAGTGGGCGTGACCCCGCCCCCAAATATGCTTTTTGTATATATCTTGCAAACCAATAAAGCTATATAAACCAAACTTTCTGTAGTCGTTTCTTTTAGCCGTTTCCTTGATAACCACGCCCACCTCCCATACAAAGGTTAGGTTAAAAATGACTAAAAGTACGTTAACTCACTAACGAGAAACGTCAGAAACACAAAATTTCACAGAAATGGTAGCAGAAGGAAGCTGCACTCAGATCTTTTTACAAATTGGAAAATGGGCGTGGCATCGCCCACTTATAGGTCAAAAACCATATCTCAGGAACTACTCGACAGATTTCAATGAAATTCGGTATATAATATTTTATTGACACCCTGATCACATGTGTGGAAAATGGATGAAATCGGATCACAACCACGACTACTTTCTTTATAACTCAATTTTGAATTCCATTTGAAACCTTCACTTTATAATATATACATTAGGAACCAATGATGATAGCGAAATAAAACTTTAAACAAATACAGTATATGATCAGTGGCATCACTTGTGAAAAAATTGTCGAAATTGGAAATTGTTTTCTTCCAATAGTGTGCCTCTGTTCCAAAAATTATTAAAATCGGGTCACAACATCTCCTAGCTCCCATATACATAATTATAGGTTTTTCAAAAATTCGTTGGGCTTTATTACGCATATATGTATTGGTTAATATGTGATATATCTTTGCAAAATTAAGTGAAATTGAATGAAATCGGTTCAGGAATTACCTCAGCCCTCATATCTATATATGACGATTTTCGTTATTGTATTAAACTTTATGCCGAATTTATGGGTAAATTTGTGCGTTTTCTTAATAAAATTTCTTCAATAAATTGCGAGAGTATAAAATGTTCGGTTACACCCGAACTTAGTCTTTCCTTACTTGTTTAGGTTAAGATGGATTCATCAAGAAATTTCAGTCTCCACGATTATATTTCCATTGTAGACATATTACTCTTCAGTGATTATTATTTTGAGACCTGAGATAGAAAAAAATCCCTGAGACAGATCTGAAAAATACAGGGAAAGCCAACTGATGCAAATTTCGAATCTTTTCAAATAAAACTTAAGAAAACGAAAACTGTGTCTTTGGAAACTGACAACAAGAATCTACGGCATACGATTACGATTACGATTTCCTTCCAAACGTTCCAGTAATGGTATAATTATACATAATTGCTGTTGATAGTTTTCAACATAATCGATGAAAACTATGTCAGATGGCAGTCGATAGACTTCGAAGTGAATTGAAGGTGTAAGTTCTGTTTTTAGGCGTTCTATGTTTTTATCGTTCATATCTATGGTTTCTTAGGATAACCATCAGAGAGCGAACCAGTGACTATAAAAATATATAGTTCGAAATGTTACATTTAAAGAATCAATTATCTGACAGCTACGATATTATTAAACATGTGCTTTAATGTTAGGTATAACTATACAACAGCCTGATTTAATAAAGGTGGCATCCGCTTATAAATATTTCATATGCAGAATTCTACCCAAATTGCTCCATGCTCAGTTCGGACTATAGTATTAAATTATGTTAACCTATAAACCGTAGTGATTGTAAGAATCCATTGTTTTGTAAATTTAGAACCCTCTAAAATTCTAGTTCATGGCAAGAAGGCGTATTTGGGGAGCTATTTTTCAAAATGCCAATGAGGACGTGAAGTTGGTTGTTATATTTTAAATTTGATTAAAATCGTTCCAGAAGTTAATAAGGTATGACTTTTCACCGAGAAGTGACTTTCACTGAACCTTGTCTAAGAATCCTGTATCATAACAGAGAGAGTAAGAGGCACTATAAATAGCTTTAAACTATAGTATGGTTGGACTAAATTATGCTGTGAGATCTCTATAGTGGTAAATTGATCTGGTCATTCGGATTACTTTGATATAGTATAAAACTCTTTAACTGTCTCCACTTATTCTAAGATATTCTAAGATATTAGACATGTTGCGATTGTCAAAATTTTGGATGATACAGGGGTTCAAGTAAAATTTAAATATTCTGAATGAGTCTATATTTTCTATTATCGACTGCCTTGTACAGAGTTTCATTTTCACTGCAGGGCATGCTTGATTTAAGCACATACAATATTTAGTTGCATGTTATTTCCAGCATTTTCAGAGAGTTTTCTACGCTGTATATACTGTAAATATTTATATACATATGTATGTATACACATGAGTTGTATATGGCATATGTAACATAGTACGAGTATTCATTTACCCAAAGTCTGAAATTGGCCATTGATGTTAATCAGAGGAGATAGGCTTTGTTGTTATTGTAATTGTTATGGTCATTGTTGATGTCACTTTTGCAATGTTTGTAATTTCTTTTTTATTTCGCTACATTTATGTTAAACAATGTGTGTAAAATAAGCAAAAATTGCAAAATGAATGAATTTCTGATAGACAAACAAGCAATAAAGAGCGGAAGAGTTGACAGCGGGCCAATGTAGAATGTAAACGGTTAAAAGGTGGCTAAAGCACAGGATTCATTCCCAAATGCAGAGATACACAGGCTCAAACACACACACGCACTTGTTAAGCTTTTGAGCATATTGTAAACAGTAAAAAATTAACAACAAAAAGCCAAGCAACAACATATTGTTTAACTTTAAACCAGCCCAATCAGACATTGTTTTTGAAGTGGGACTATAATGGCAAACAAGTTATGTGTGTCCAGTTGGGAGTTGACTGTTGATTGGGTATTTCAACGCGGCTGTTTTTCACTCTATTTCAACATAGGTGACCAGCGTTGAGTTCCTTACATATGAAAATATGTATGTATGTACATTTGTATAAAAAACTCTATGTTTAAATGTAAATAAAAATCCTTTTCCCAACTGAACCCAATAGGAATCTATATGTGTTTGTATATGTACTTTTGGGCCCGACCATTTGCTATTTTATTGTTTTTATTTAAAGCAACATGCTGCATTTGCGGCATTTAATTGTTTACACGGTCACCGCTTTGGCCTGTCTGGCCGGTTTATTTGTTTGTAAGGTTCACTGACACCCTTTCTGGTAGCTATTGGAAGTGGATTAAGCTTGAAATTATCGCATTTTATTTATGTTTTCTACAATTAACTATACTTGTATTCAAAAAATAACGGTTATTTTCGTTAAAAAAAAGTACTGCGTCGACATTAAAATATAATATTAGTGTTTCGATATAACACTTCTCAAACTCAATTTTTGGATAGACTTTTGTTCTTTTAGCAATTTATCGTTTGCTTGTAAAACGACGGCCCTTTAAGTTTCTCTTTATTTTTTTAAATAGGAAAAAGTCACACGAAGTCATGTCGCGCAAATGTTGAGGTTAGGGCATCGTTACAATATTCTTTTTGGCCAAGAATTCACGAACTCGCAACGAAGGGTGAGCCTTTAACAAACGAAAATCTCCATGTGCATAAAAACACATCTAACCTTAGCGGCTACTAAAGATAAGATAAGATAGGTGGGTAAAATGGATGTCATTCGACGGCCTTTAAAAGGCCGATTGTGAAACTATCACATTACCATGTCATTTCTGAACCATTCGGTGACCCTGATATAGTTGTTCAATTCAACAAGTTTTCTAAGTGCAAATTCCGAAACATTGTCAAGAAAATCGCAATAGATCGTTAACGTTGTCATTATTTTCATGTGCAAAGCCGTCCATCCACATAGAAGATGTTCTACAGTTTCCTCCGCTTCTACTACTTGGTAGCTTCTACAGTAATCATTGTGTCCCCATTCTACTGGCATGGATTTCCATCAGAGAGTGACCTGTTAGCACTCCTACTAGAGTTATTAAGATCTTTTTAATTTCATTAATCGACCCTTATTCCAAGTAGGCCATGTTTGTCTGCTTTTTGTTTGTGGCTTGTTTCCACCGAGACTCAGCCATATCTACGGTATATTTGCCCACTAAATTTCTACTAGGGGTCAGATATTGTTATAAGGTGCTGCATAGTCTGGCAGTTTCCCGGAATGTTACTGTGTATTAGAACCCATTGCTGACAAAATAAGCAATGAATAGAACTGAATTTTTATTGTAACTACTTCAGTACATTATGTATGTACATAATTAAAAAATTAAAATAAATTTCCAATTGGACTCTCAAAATTCGTAAAATTTTAAATTTTACAAATCGCGTTATTTTTTTAACACACCATTTTTTCGTACCAATCTACATAGTCCAATTTTGACCTTCCTATTTTAATAAACTTCGAAAATTTGTTTAGTAACAGACATTGTGAAAGCTTCAAACTTTACATTCGAATAGCAATGTCGAACAATAAATAAATGGTGATCCATTTCGGGTTCCCTACTTTTTTAAAGAAAAAAAAAGGAATGTTTATTTTCATTCGAAAGAACATTCTTTGACATTTATTTTTTAAAATTAGCTCTTTCAAATTTTGACCGATTTAGCCCAATTTTCGATGACTCGTTCGATCATTTCGACTGGTAATTGGCGAATGACACGAGTGATGTTTTGCTCCAAAGCCTGAATCGAAGCGGGATTGTTCGCATAGGCTTTGCATATCTCTATAAGAAAAAGTCTAACGTTGTGATATCACACGATCTTGGTGGCCAATCGACCGACCCAAAACGTAAAATTATCTGCTCACCGAAGTGTTCTCTCAATAAATCCATTGATTGATGCGATGTGTGGGAAAATGTCGCGAGCTTCAATTTCAGTCATCAAATAGTCCGTTAACATGGCGCGATAATGGTCGCCATTGACGGTTACGTTCTCACCGGCATCAATCTGGAAGAAAGGATTCCACCGTCCCACAAACCACACAAACTGTTGATTGTTTTGGATGAAATGGCTGGTCTTGAATCACTTCAGGTTGCTCTTCGTCTCAAATGCGGAAATTTGTATACATATTGATCCAGATCACAGAATAGTCCATTGGCCCTCATCGCTGAACAAATTTGGCTCGATCGTCTTCGAACTTTTCAAGAGCCCTTAGAGCGAAGCGATGTCGCTTGGGAAGGTCGAGCGGCTTCAATTCTTGCACAAGCTGTATTTTGTACGCTTGCAATTGAGAATCTCTACGCAAAATGCGCCAACTATTCCATACGTCAGTCCGAGCTGCTACGAGCTGAGCCGGATCGGCTCTCCACGGTATTCGAATAGTATGCTCAGTGGGCCGATTATGTTGACCATAAGTTGAGCGAAGCGCGCGAAACACATTCTTTACAGAACGTGAATTTTCGTAATAAAGTTAAACAATTTGTAAACGTTGAAATGCCAAACAATACTGAACAAAAATAACATGACAGCTTGACATGACTCACGCGCGATCTGTCACTAAAAGTCTATTGATAAACTCAGAAATTTTCGGCATCACCATAAAAGAATCTATATATCTACTATCTTGTACTTATTTATAAGCTTAACTTATTTAAGTGCATTTTTGAATCACCTTCTCAATTGATAAGTACCATATACCCCACGTGGGATATAGTTTGGTAGTTATGGCACTTTCCAATTGTGATGAGTAATGGCATTCCTGGTCGAAAATCGCTGATACCAGCAGAATTGTAACTCCAGTACGCAAGCGGTGGGGTGGCGAAGGGGTGCTGTGTTATGCATTCCTATGCACATAACTCATACCTAGCATACGCAGGGGTAATTTACTTGACTCGTTAGCCAACAGCCGCTGGGTCCATGGCCCGGGCAGTTCACCTTCAGGTAATGTTTGCGTGGTTTGTTGTTGGCGAGGCGAGATTAATCGGTGAAAATATTCGCAGTTTATTAATTATGAATCATGTGCGCATTTCCAATCAATTGAACGTTTAAGCATTTGCTGCACTTGCATTTACGCTTGTTGGACATGCCTGCGCTCAGCTGCGCATCGTCCTTTTAGCGTTCTTGTGTATGTGGGCATGGGCGTCCATGAGTGTCAGCAAATAATGCTGCATGTGTACTTTTGTTGTTTTTGCTTTTTTGGCAATTTATATGGTATAACTTTTGCTTTGATTATTGGCATAACCGCAGAACATAAAAAACGCATTTACACTTTGTGACGGCAGATTTGGTTGGTTTTATTTGATCTGGTGCGCTTTGCTTTACTGCCCATTAAAGTTTGTTGTCCGAGATTTATGGGCTTACAACACACGCACACACACATATTACCGTGAACATGCAAATCTATTTATTGATGTTAAACGTGTGCATAACAGTTTGGTGAGATTTCAATGGATTTGTTTAACATTACTAGGATCTAGGTTGAGCCTAATGGTGGTGAGTGCATAATTACACTACGAGGTTCACATCTAAATATACCACACATGAAAGAATTTGAATTTACATTTTTCGCAGATGATCTTTAACTTTTAATTAAAACAAGTAAGGAAGGGCTAAGTTCGGGTGTCACCAAACATTTTATACTCTCGCAATTTATTTATTTAATTTTATTAATATAACAAACCATTCGACTCACATATTTGGCATATATATGGTATAAAGTCCATTGAAAGTTTGAAAACCCTAATATTAAGTATATGGGAGATAGGGGAAGTTATGACCCGGTTTCACTCATTTTTGGCACGGAGGCATATTATTATATTATTACCTATATTTTTGGTAAAAAATTTGTTAGAAGCACCGAGGTCCTCATTCGATTCGATATTCGATATATAGGGTCTTGAAAACTTATGGACCGATTTCGACGATTTTTAGAAGGGGGTGTCAAGAAAATATTGTATACCGAATTTCATTGAAATCGGTCGAGTAGTTCCTGATATACATATGGTTTTTGACCCATAAGTGGGCGACGAAACGTCCATTTTATATTTTCTAAAAAATCTGAGTGCAGCTTCTTTCTGCTATTTCTTCTGTAAAATTTAGTGCTTCTGACGATTTTCGTTAGTTAACGCACTTTTAGAAATTTTCAACCTAACCTTTGTATGGGAGGTAGGCGTGGTTATTATCCGATTTCAACTATTTTCATGGTGTGTGATGGGGTAGTAATGATAGTGTTCGGTTTATATAGCTTTCTTGGTTTGCGAGCTACATACAAATAATTAATTTGGGGACGGGCTCACGCCGACTTCCTCAAAAAATTTACATCCTCATTTGGATGTCAAATTCATGATACGAAAAACACAAATGTGTGAATTTTTTCATTGGGAATATCGTTCACATGATGTTTACAATAAACTGAATATAAATCAATCAAATCGAATATTTTAAATATTGTTTGATCTGGCATTCATTATTCGAGTGACGGGAGGGGTCTATAATGTTTTTGCATTATTTGGTATCTGTATATATTATTCAATATAAATCAAGTAACAGTTGTCAAAAAGATCAACTTCGGAAAAAGGTCATGCCCCACTAAAAATCACACGTTTGAAAAGGTACTCTGTATTTCACATACATTACAAATATTTTCCAATAGGCTTTCCATAAAAAAATCTAAGAATGCAGTAGGGTTTATTGAACTCATTTATATTTTCTAGCTTTTTAATTCTAAGAACTAGCCAGACTATGCCGACTTGATGCCAAAACCTACACTTATAATATATAATATTCGTTCTGATTTGGAATATACATGGATTTCTTTAACTGATTTCTTTGTACCATTTAAAATTAAATCTCGCAATGGTGGGTATAAATCTAAAAGCTTATGAATCACTTTGTAATACAATAATGAATATTTCTGTACGGCCGTGCTTGTAACCGCGCTTGTAATTAAAGTTAACATTATCGAAATGTAATTTTATAACAATAAGTGATATGTGATGACTTGTCGGTAGTTGTCGACGAGCCATCAATAAACATATTTACATAGAACTGCGCCCTTTCATATGCCTTTGCGAGCAATACACTCCAGTCAAGGTCAGGTTAGCAAAATCCATGTAATCTTTCTATGGTGATTACATTTCCAAAGCTTTGCTCTTCAAGAAAATACAAATTACGTAATGCAATGCCACTTAAGAAATTTAGGATCACGGTCGCTTTGTCTTCTTTTTTTGCTAATTTATTTTATTACGCACACCATAACTCAATAAAATAGTGCTCGATGAGCCGAACCATCACGAAGATCTACATAGAATTGTTCTTAGCTACACTGTTTGTTTAAATTGTAGGGATGAGTACAAAGCAAATATGCCGATAAGATGATTAAGCATTTTTCGTGTGTTTCTTTTTTTGTCTAAATGCTTGAACAGTCCATCAGTTTAACATTATTTACGTCAGCAAATAATTTGTGAAGCATTCAAACATAATGGTCGAATATGAATCGATCAATTTGCTGGCCTAAAGTGGAATCAGTTGAACAGTAGCCAATTACAGCGCTCAGCCAGCGGTCCAAATGAAAAGCGCCGTTGTGGTTACTACTTAAAAGTACATACTCGTACAAACTTAATATTTGGGCAACGCTGAACTTTAGGTCACTTGAAAAACCGGCTTGAAGAATTGTGCTTAAAAGTTAATAATTCTATCAAATTTGCACAAGTGCCCTTCAAAATGGTAATAGTGACGGAAAAATGAAGAAATTTTCATGGAGGAGTTTCTAATACATAAATTTAATGTGTAAGCTGTATGATGTTGCTTGGTGGCCACTTCAAACTGTTACCATTTTCAGCGCTTCAATCCGGCCAAACTAGACCCAGATGTACCTACATATGTACTTGGAGTTATTCTAATTGTTTTCATAAATTTTTTGCTAAATATATTTATACGCTATTTCTGTATTCAATTATAATTCTAACTTTTTGTACTGAAGCACATGTCATGAATTTGCAACCTTAACCTCTAGCTTTGAATGATCTAGCCAACTATAAATATTCTAACCAACTGGACGGTGGCATCATTGAGTTTAGCAACTGCAGAGTGTTAAGTTCAAATATTCGAAAAAAGACAATAAACTAATTGCAACTTGACAGGATAAACATAAGGATACCAATACAATGGTGAGTATCAAATATAAATCTATCGCACTCACTCCCTACAAGGCTAAAATTGCCTGCTTCATTAAAAAGCTATTACTTTCATTTCCTTAAACATTGTCCTTAATTTACAGAAACTCTTCGCAGTCGCACTCGCTGCGTGCTTTGTTGCCTATGCCATCGCACAATCAGCACCAGCTGAGCCATCCGCCGAGTATTTGCCACCAGTCGGTGATGAATCGGCACCACTTGCCGATGATGGTTACCGTTATAAGGCTGTGCGTCGTCTGAAGTATCGTCATCGTCGTGAGGTTCCCTCAGAAGAATACTTACCACCAGTAGCTGCACCATCCGCTGAATACATACCACCAGAGGGTGCTGAGACTCGTGTTGCCGATGATGGTTACCGTTACAAAACTGTAAGACGTTTCAAGGTACATCGTCATCGTCGTGAGGCTCCCTCAGAAGAATACTTGCCGCCAGTAGCTGAACCCAGCGCAGAATATTTACCACCAGTGGGTGCTGAAACCCGTGTCGCTGATGATGGTTATCGTTACAAGACTGTACGCCGCTTGAGATTCCGTGCTCGTCACCGTCGTGATGTCTCTGAATTGACTTCACTGCCATCTGCTGAATACTTGCCTCCAGTTGAAGTTGAGTTGGCTCCTGAGTTGAAGACCGTTTTGGGTGATGATGGTTACCGTTATAAGGCAGTGCGTCGGTTGAAGTACCGTCGTCATCGTCGTGAAGCTGAGGCTGCTGAGGAAGTCGCTGTCGCTGAAAGCGCTGATGCTCCCAATGGTGAATACTTGCCTCCAAGCAATGATGTCGCTGAAGTACCAGAAGTGAAAAGCGCGGAGTTGGCACAGGATGGTTACCGTTATAAAACTGTGCGTCGCATCAGATACCGTCATCGTCAATAGAATGTAGAAATGTAATAAACTCTTATATTGAATGATAATAGTCAGTGATAAGTAAGATGTGAAAAGATGGATATGGAAATTTAGAACGAAATAGTCCCACATGTGCTGATTGCGCTTTACGATTAGTTTGCTAATGTTAAGAAATATAATGCAAGAATAATAAAATTTATTCAAATCATAAAATTTTGTGGCTTTCACTTTCGTTTTTATATCAGATGAAATATTTAAAATTATTCTGAAAATTATTTGTGCATTTTATGAATATCCGAATATAATACTGGTATATCCAGATTTCAATATGGAAAAAATAAATTAATGCCATTATATGTAACGTTTACAGTGTGTATGATTGCTTTCATTATTAGATATATCCATAGTTTGAGGATTTTCGGATTTTCTTGAACCGAAGGAATAATCAGTTTGGTTCGAATAATTGTATAGTCTTTAACTCTAAAAGTCTGAGCTATTTTTGGCAGCAACCATTATATATAAAACTAACTATAATACTAACACACATAGTCCTTCTGAAATGGTGAATCCGGTAACTCTACGGATTAGTTTAACGAAGGTATACATATGTCTCATTGGGTCTTCAGTCGTGCATCTATAATACTCTGTAGGTTTTTTTCAATTAGAAAAATGAGTGGTAGTACCGAATTTATTTTGATTTAAGTCACTGCGGTGAGCTTAGACCCTATTTTTTATTATGAATAACCAATTTTTATGCTCTCGCAACAAATGTTGCTAAAGAGAGTATTATAGTTTTGTTCACATAACGGTTGTTTGTAACACCCAAAACTAAACGAGTTAGATATAGGGTTATATATACCAAAGTGATCAGGGTGAAGAGTGGAGTTCAAATTCGAATGTCTGTCTGTCCGTCCGTCCGTCCGTCTGTGCAAGCTGTAACTTGAGTACAAATTAAGATATCTTGATGAAACTTGGCACACTTGTTTCTTGGCACCATAGGAAGGTTGCTTTCGAAAATGAGCAAAATCGGACCACTGCCACGCCCACAAAATGGCGAAAACCGAAAACACATAAAGTGCCATAACTAAGCCATAAATAAAGCTAGGGAAATAATGGATCGTACTATTAAGGGCCATATTTGGATGTAAATTTTCTGGGGAAGTGGGCGTGGCCCCGCCTTCTACTAAGTTTTTTGTATATATCTCGGAAACCAATAGAGCTATATAAACCAAACTTTCTGCAGTCGGTTTTTTTAGCCACTTCCTAATACAGTCCAAAAATTAAAGAAATCGGATCATAACCACGCCCACCTCCCATACAAAAGTTAGGTTGAAAATTACTAAAAGTGGGTTAACTCACTAACGAAAAACGTCAGAAACACTAAATTTCACATAAGAAATGGCAGATGGAAGCTGCACTCAGATTTAAAAAATGGAAAATGGGCGTGGCGTCGCCCACTTATGGGTCAAAAACCATATCTCAGGAACTACTCGACCGATTTCAATGAAACTTGGTTTGTAATAGTTTCCTTACATCCCAATGATATGTTGTTAAAATAGGCCAAATCGCTTCATAACCACGCCTACTTCCTATATACCAGGACTTTGAATACGTTCTGAATCCGTTAACTTTACAATATATAAAGTAAGTACTAGTGAAGATATCGGTGCAGAACTTTGCACAAATACTATGTTAATAGTGTGGCAGACCCATTCTAAAAATCGCCGAAATCGGACCTTAGGTTTTTAAGGCCCCATATATCGAACACGAGGACCTCGGTGCTTCTAACCTAATATTATGGCTTCCAACTTTCAATGGACTTTATACAATATATATGACGAATATGTGGGTCAAATTGTGTATTATATAATATTAATTAAGTTAAATAAATTGCGAGAGTATAAAATGTTCGGTTACACCCGAACTTAGCCCTTCCTTACTTGTTTTTAATGATTTTTAATAATATATTAAAACACCGACAATAACTCCATCATCACATACAATGCTCGATTTTTTGTTTCTTTTTATTTCATGTCAGAATTATATATTGTATACACTTGATATAATTTTTGGTTAACATGGACAGTAAATTACCCGTGCAAAAAAAAATTGTAAAAAAGATCTAATTTTAAATGAAAATCTATCTATTCGTACAGTGAGAACTTACACTGTAGACTTTTAAGGTATTATATGTTTATACATATATGTATTACTGTTAAAAGGAACAAACAAAAACTATTCTGGGAAAGAATTTAGAATTTATTTAATTATATTAACGTGTAGAAAAGAGATCAAGTGTATTAAATAACAAACACACCTATACAGCAAAATCGACTTTTTTCTGGGTATTGAACCAAACTGAGTTTTTCCGGGAGATTGAGACATATGTAAGTAAAAAATTACATTCTCCTATTTTCGAAGTTAGCCTCCAAAATCGGAAAATTTGGTTTCGAAGTTTGGAAAAAGGATTTTTAAAAATAATAATTATTAATTAGAGGATATAGTTACAAAAACATTCAAAATAGGGATATAATCTACGTTCTAACAAAAAGAAACACATCGAAGTCTCACATCCTTTATTTTTAAACTATTAGAAACTTATTCAATGACTTTACAGAAATTTTAAATTGAGATATTGTTGTCCACTACCATATAATGTAGTATAAGTTGTAAAACCTACTAGCTTCCTATTCGCATTGATTAAATGAGTGGGCGTCACTAGGTCTCACCTTCAAAAGAATCGTCATAACAAGTTAATTTTCACAGATGTCGGACGAGCTGTACCCTAGGCGAGGAAACCATTCATAAAATGCTGCTATTTTTAAACTATATAACTATGTACATAGGCAATTAAAATAGTATATATCCAAAACTTGCTGTTATGAACGAATACTTCAAAATTTATTAAATGAATTTAGATATCTGTATAATTGCATAAACTCTGCGCGAAGTAGGTGCGATAAGGAGTTCATAATCGAAAAAAGTAACAACGAAATGTTGATTCTTAACGGTGCTGCTTTTTAGGCTGATATGTGACAATGGAAGAACATGGCGCCAACGTTTCAACACTCGACACTCATGTATGGGCTTTGCATTAGATTAACCGAATCCAAAATGGGAAATTACGTAACAGTCAGCTACAGAGTTACCAAAGAGGATTTTTAGGAAATGGAAAAGCTCCAGATTTCACATCGCATAACATGTTCTGTAAATTGTTCCATTTTTTCGAAAAGAAACAATCAAATTTTGTGAACCTCAATCGAAATCATTAAAATATTTCTGTTTTGAATTCGGGAAAAAAAATTGAGAGCGCTTTTTAATTGTAAAAGAAATTTGCTCATCTATAAATTGTTGAAATCACACTACAACTACACTTGAAATAAAATATGAATTCTCATTTCGGAACCGAATTCAAATCGTGTGAATTTCAGAACAGGTCTGAATATTTTCAGCTCAATGCATTAGCTCATCATCCTAATCTGATATGTTTTCTACAAAAAATTGCCAATAACCATTGACTTCCTGTATGTAAACTGAGGGATGACGCTCTAAGAGTAAAAAAAACGATAAAAGTTCTTCCAGTCCCTTGAAACAATTTTTTGTTCTCGTTCCACAAGAATTTTGTGGTAATGATGTTAGATCTTCCAGGGGGGATCTTTATTTTTAAAGTGCCTCCAATGAATGTGATGTAATCGGGGTACGGATATATCTATGTGTTAATTGAATCCTATATGTGTTCTGGGTACATAATTTTACTACACATCAAGCATTCGAACTACCAATTACCAGGAAACGTATATTGTATGTAACTTCATAAAGAACATTTCAGTGTTGAAGATAAGTGAAACGTAGAAATATGCTGTGACGCAATAGTATTTGAACGAAAATGTTTCAAAGTTCAGATAAAAAAGGAGCCAAGCAAATATTTGCGAATTACCATACATGGAAAGCAGTATAAACGCAATGGGGCGGTGGTATAGCTAAAGTAAAGTAGTTGACCAGCATTGATTCGTAGGCCACTTGAAAAACTTGATCCGAAATTGCTCTAAAGTAAATTTATAAACTTCGCTTAAGTGCCCACCGCGTCATTACATTCGAAAATGAAAAAATTTATCTACATAATTTGTTGTTGTGTGCGCCAACGTCATTTAATACACTTGGCTACTCGAAGCAGGCACTTGAAGCGGCTGCCATTAACGAAGTACCTATTTTGTTATAATGTACTTAGTTGTTATTCTATACATTTTTAACATACACAGTAATTTGTTGTTATTATGTCCGCATCATCTTCCACCTTTATTGTTGCTTTACTAATTCGATTGAATTGATCTGGACAGCTATAAATAAATAATCTGCGCCAACGAGTCAACAGCCTCATTGAGCTTAGCATCAGCGAAGTGTTAAGTTCAAGACAATAGTTTCATTTAACAAAATTTACAATTTGTTGAAAGGAAGCTTCTAACAGAAAGGATAAAATGGTGAGCCCATTATCATAATAATGAGGAAACATTTGTATTTCAACCATGGTTTTGGTTTTTTCAGAAACTCTTTGTGGTGGCGTTCGCTGTGTGCCTGGCTTCCCTGGCCTTTGCTCAATCTGTACCCGCTGATGGCGTCGAGCCATCCGCCGAGTATTTGCCACCAGTCGGTGATGAATCGGCACCACTTGCCGATGATGGTTACCGTTATAAGGCTGTGCGTCGTCTGAAGTATCGTCATCGTCGTGAGGTTCCCTCAGAAGAATACTTGCCACCAGTAGCTGAACCCAGCGCAGAATATTTACCACCAGAGGGTGCTGAAACCCGTGTCGCTGATGATGGTTATCGTTACAAGACTGTACGCCGCTTGAGATTCCGTGCTCGTCACCGTCGTGATGTTTCTGAATTGACTTCACTGCCATCTGCTGAATACTTGCCTCCAGTTGAAGTTGAGTTGGCTCCTGAGTTGAAGACCGTTTTGGGTGATGATGGTTACCGTTATAAGGCAGTGCGTCGCTTGAAGTACCGTCGTCATCGTCGTGAAGCTGAGGCTGCTGAGGAAGTCGCTGTCGCTGAAAGCGCTGATGCTCCCAATGGTGAATACTTGCCCCCTAGTAATGATGTCGCTGATGTACCAGAAGTAAAAAGCGCCGAGTTGGCTCAAGATGGTTACCGTTATAAAACTGTGCGTCGTCTGAAGTACCGTCGCAATCGTCGTGAAGCTGAGGCCGCCGAAGAGGTTGTAGCTGCCGAGAGTGCTGATGCGCCCAATGGTGAATACTTGCCTCCTAGTAATGATGTCGCTGAAGTACCAGAAGTGAAAAGCGCCGAGTTGGCTCAAGATGGTTACCGTTATAAAACGGTGCGTCGTCTGAAGTACCGTCGTAATCGTCGTGAAGCTGACGCTGCTGAGGAAGTCGCTGCCGCTGAAGGTGCTGATGCACCCAATGGTGAATATTTGCCACCAAGCAATGATGTTGCCGAAGTACCAGAAGTGAAAAGCGCGGAGTTGGCTCAAGATGGTTACCGTTATAAAACGGTGCGTCGTCTGAAGTACCGTCGCAATCGTCGTGAAGCTGAGGCCGCCGAAGAGGTTGTAGCTGCCGAGAGTGCTGATGCGCCCAATGGTGAATACTTGCCTCCTAGTAATGATGTCGCTGAAGTACCAGAAGTGAAAAGCGCCGAGTTGGCTCAAGATGGTTACCGTTATAAAACGGTGCGTCGTCTGAAGTACCGTCGTAATCGTCGTGAAGCTGACGCTGCTGAGGAAGTCGCTGCCGCTGAAGGTGCTGATGCACCCAATGGTGAATATTTGCCACCAAGCAATGATGTTGCCGAAGTACCAGAAGTGAAAAGCGCCGAGTTGGCTCAAGATGGTTACCGTTATAAAACGGTGCGTCGTCTGAAGTACCGTCGTAATCGTCGTGAAGCTGACGCTGCTGAGGAAGTCGCTGCCGCTGAAGGTGCTGATGCACCCAATGGTGAATATTTGCCACCAAGCAATGATGTCGCTGAAGTACCAGAAGTGAAAAGCGCCGAGTTGGCTCAAGATGGTTACCGTTATAAAACGGTGCGTCGTCTGAAGTACCGTCGTAATCGTCGTGAAGCTGACGCTGCTGAGGAAGTCGCTGCCGCTGAAGGTGCTGATGCACCCAATGGTGAATATTTGCCACCAAGCAATGATGTTGCCGAAGTACCAGAAGCGAAAAGTGCAGAGCTGGCGGAAGATGGCTACCGTTATAAGACTGTGCGTCGCATCAGATACCGTCATCGGCAATAAACTTACGAGTTATTATTGAAACATTAATAGACTCGACTATATAAATGGACTCGTGTATATGATTATGAATTTGAACGACTTGGATGAGAGTTATGGAAAACTCTCATATCTTATACGATAAATTAAGTGTGAATACGCTTTATACGATTTTTGTTTAAGTTTAAGTTTTTTACTGCAATGCAAGAATAAAAAATTATTCAACAAAAAACCGCACTGTGGCAGTGTCACTTAAAAAGGGCTTTATATGTCTTACAAGGAACTAGGATTAAGGTTTGTACTACAATTTCTGTTCTAAGCTTTAGCACTGCTTTAAGACATTTGTTATTCCAAGACTATATGAAAGTGGTGTGGAACTAAATTACGAAGCTAAGCAAAAATAATCGAGTTTGCACCAGTTTCATCTTCGTAAACCAAAACAGCAAAGGAAAAAATATTGTCTGCTGAAAGAATTTTTACTTTTCCATGAGAAAATCTATACTACTATTATAAAGAGGAAAGATTTGTATGTTTGTAATGAATATACTCAAGAACTACTGTACCGATTTCAAAACTTCTTTCATCATTGGAAAGCTACATTCACCTTAAGTAACATAGACAATATTTATTGCTAGAAAAGAATAGGGATCCTTATTAAAACTTAACTAACATATTCCAAGGTGAAAACAAGAGGTCTGAAACAAAAGTATGTTCTACAATATTACAGAATATATCAATATCTACACAAAATATCGCGACTGTCAAAATAAGTGTTTTTTAATTAATAAAATATATATACTTTAAAACTATACCTTATCAAAACAAATTATTTTCTATATAGCTGCGAAAAACGAAGTTTCTCTTTTCAATAAAATTTCACAACAACAAATTAAGTAAACATTGTGATATTTGACGGAAAGTTGTCGTCACGCGGCTCAAACGCGGCTTCGCGCGGCTCCTTAACGGAAACTTAAAAAGTTCTTCTTAAAACTAATTATAAATTGTCTATTCACTTACTGTCTATACATTATATGCAGTATTTCCTCACTTTGCCAATAGTACATTTTTATCAAAAGTTCTATTCTCATTTTATCTGGTTTATAAAACAAGTGAACGTTATGTCTAGGAGAAAAACGTCTAATCTTTCTAAAAGTTGCTTTCAAGCAATATTAGCAAAAATACGACGTATTGCAGAAATATATTTTGAAAATTCAGGTCGACTCGAAAATCAGAGAGCGTTTGCCGAACTACAGAATCGAGCGCCGGACGTTCGCAACGCCTTGCTGAAAATCGTGAACGAATCTTATTAACACGAGCAAACGAATCTAGCGTCGAACGCTCGTAGCGCCTTGCTGATGAGTAAGAAACTGGCAAACGCGTGCCCGTGAATCAAACGTCGAACGCTCGTAGCGACTTATTGCACACAGAGAAAGACAACGATTGTTAACAACTAGGACGCGTAATAGAATTTTATATATATATATTGTTTTGGGTCGGCTTTAGAATACTATCCCAGGCTTTCGGTAATAAAATGGGTAGGTATTGCTGGAAAGATGAGGTTCTCCAGATTAAGGATATATACTAGTATATATGTATGTATATAGCTGCAGCTGACTTATAATTTTCGAGATATTCGCACTTAAAGTTGAAAAAAGTTCAACTTTTATCTTGAATTTTCACAATATATACTGAATATTTTATTAATTTTATGCACTTATTTTACTCTTACACTTCACCACATTGTTTCTGCAAATTTATTTTATAAAAATTATCACGAAATAGCTGTAAATAAATATTTAACATTTTACACAAATCTTCGTTTCAATAATAGCAAAAAAGGTTGCAGGTTGACAAGTAATCAGTGTTGCCACATCAGATATTTTGCAAAAATTAAGAGAATAACAAGAAAGGAAAGGGTGCAACCGAACATTTTATACTCTCACAATTTATTGATTTATTTTTAAGATAACACACAATTTGACCCAATTTGAAAATTAATTAATTGGGTACATATATGAGAGCTAGGGGAAGTTATGACCCGATTTTAACCATTTCTGGTACAGAGACACACTATTAGAAGAAACATATTTCCTCTGAATTAAATTAAAATACCGAAATTGTTGGTGAAAAATTACCATGGGGCACTGAATTCTTCATATTCGACATTCGAGGCCTTATTATTATAAAGTTATAGTCCTATTTCGACAAATTCCTATTTTCACAAGTGACGCCACAGGTCATATACAGCATTTCTGTAAAGTTTTATTTCGCTATCTTCATTGGTTCCTTATCTATACATTATAAAGTAAAGGAATAAGATAGAGTTCACAAAATTGAGTTACATGGGAAGTTATCGTGGTTGTGAACCGATTTTATCCATTTTCCACACGTGTCATCAGGGTGTCAGGAATATATTATATACCGAATTTTATTCGAATCGGTCGAGTAGTTATTGAGATAAAGTTTTTGACCTATAAGTGGGCGATGCCATGCCCATTTTCAATTTTGTGAAAAAATGTGAGTGCAGCTTCCTTCTGCAATTTCTTCTGTAAAATTTAGTGTTTCTGACGCTTTTTAGTGAGATAACCCACTTTTAGTAATTTTCAACCTAACCTTTGTATGGGAGGTGGGCGTGGTTATTATCCGATTTCAACTATTTTCATGGTGTGTGATGGGGTACGTAAGAAAACCGACTGCAGAAAGTTTGGTTTATATAGCTTCATTGGTTTGCGAGATATATGCAAATAACCGATTCGGGGGCGGAGCCACGCCCACTGCTCCAAAAAAATTACATCCAAAAGTGCCCCTTCTGAGTGCGATCTTTTGATATTTTATTTCCATAGCTTTATTTATGGCTTAGTTATGGCACTTTATGTGTTTTCGCCATTTTGTGGGCGTGGCAGTGGTCCGATTTTGCCCATTTTCGAAAGCAACCCTCTCACGGTCCCAAGGAACATGTGTGCTACGTTTCTTCAAGATATCTCAATTTTTACTGAAGTTATCCGTTGCGCGGACGGACGGACGGACAGACAGACATTCGGATTTTGACTCGTCTCGTCGTCCTGATCATTTTGATATACATGATCTATATCTAACTCGTTTAGTTTTATGACTTACAAACAACCGTTATGTGAACAAAACTACAATACTCTCTTAGCAACTTTTGTTGCAAGAGTATAAAAAAGAAGGATTATACCCCAAATACATAAACCATAATGGTGTTATGACTTATGCAAAATCTTTCGGTATTACCTTTTCTTTGATAACCCCCAGTGATGGCCCGACCAGGGTTATTTTTTTAAAGCGCGGCCAAAGGCCGCTAATGCAAAGCCAATTTCTAACCCAAAAATAAATAATGTCAAAGAGGGTATATCAGTCTCCTCAACACTTCATTTCTATAACAGATTTTATTACAACTACTATTGAATCAAAGTACCGTTTCTTTTTCTGTCCGTTTTCTCTTTTTTCATACTTTTCAATTCAAATTGTGTTTTTGCAAGTGATCATACGTGAGTTTTTCTAAGCGAATATTCGTGAATATTTCAAAGTGATTTCCGAATTGTTTTATATAAATTTCTTAAAGCTATCATTTTTAAAATGAGTGGAAGTTCAGCAGGTATGTTATTATAGAATTTAATTTGTTTAAAATGTTACGAAAATCTTTTAAATAGATTGTAACGAGCCATCGACCAGCCGAGGCGTAGTTAGAAAAAGTAACGTTGTGACTGCGTCGGAGGTCAAAGGGATGTGGAATATCGGAAAGAATATCGGAAAGATATTCCACACATTTGACACACGCGAAAAATGTATATCTTTTGCTAAGGAGAAGGGATTGATTCCGAATAAGAAGTTGTGTCGTGTGCACAAGACTGCTATGGCGGTATCGGTAGCCGGCAATAGTGCAGTCGGAATTTTTCGATGCCGGAAGGGTACTTGCCGTACGCGAGCAGTGTCCCGAGCGAAGGGTACATGGTTTGAGAATGCTAAGATTCCATTACCTCAGGTGTTCCACTTAATGTATGTCTATGCCTCGCATTGGTCACAAGCCGAAGTTCGGAAAAACAGCATGATCAGGGAGCCAGTTTTTTCAAGCTCTACCATATGCGACTGATACAATTACTGCCGCGAAGCGGTGGGAAAAATTGGCGGCCCTGGCAAAAGAGTGCAAATCGATGAAAGTAAATTCGGTAAACGAAAATACAACAAAGGTAATAATAAATATATTATTGATTACGTTACATTATTTTTGATTTCTTTTTTAGGAAGGAGAGTTGAATGTCACTTGGTAGAGGGCGGTAGCGATGATTCACCGTTGGAAGTATGTCCGGACAACGTACGGTCTTCCGAGGTGTTCATACCCTTAATTCAAAAGCATGTCGCAGAAGGTACAATAATATGTATCGACTGCTGGAAGGCGTACAACTGCTTGACAAGTCACGGGTATGAGTACCGTCGTGTAAATCACAGGGATCCGGACAATCCATTTGCAGCCGATGATGGAGCCCATACGCAGCGCATTGAGTCCCAGTGGCGGGTCATCAAACGTTTTTTTATAAAAGATAACTATAATAATCTTGAAGATTTTGCATATTTGATAATAGCGTATATGTGGAGGAAAACCATAGCTAATAAACAGGAAGATCCGATTGTAAAACTTATTGATGCAATAAAATATACTTATAGTACATAGAGTGAATATCATAAACTTTCTTCATATTATCTTTATACAATCTTTTTAGAGGGCATTCGTTCCGTTTCTTCATTTGGGGTATTTATTTATTTTGGTTATTCTCATTCGTTTGCAAAATATCTGATATGGCAACATTTATTTCTTGTCAAGCTGCAAAAGCTTTTGTTATTGTCGAAATTAAGAAAAAATGTTAAATATTTATTTACAGATATTTTCGTGATCATTTTTATAAAATAAATATGCAGAAACAATGTGGTGAAGTGTAAGTGTAAAATAAGTGCATAATATTAATAAAATATTCAGTATATATTGTGAAAATTCAAGAGAAAAGTTGCACTTTTTTCAACTTTAAGTGCGAATGTCTCGAAAACTATATGTCAGCTATATATATATATACATCCTTAATCTGGAGAACCTCCTCTTTCCAACCATGCCCACTTTTTACCCAAAAGCCTGGGATAGTATACGAAAGTTCTCCTTGAATTTTTCACATATATTTTGAACTTTAAATATATTTACACTTCACAAATTTGTTTCTACATATTTATTTTTAACAAATTATATTAAAATTTACTTTGTGTATAATTCTCTTTATTTGTACAATAAAAAAGGGTTGCATTCTGACACAAAATAAGTGTTACCATATCACATATTTTGTAAACGAATTATAAGAATCACAATAATGAAAAAGAAAGATTGTACCCCGAATACAATAAGCATAATAGTGTAATGGGTAATATAAACGATTTTATTATTATTATTTTTATTTTAGTGCGGCCGAAGGCCGCCAATGCAGAAAGTAGTTCTACGCGGAAGAGCTTGTCATTTCACCTCCTTGATAATCACCGGTGTTGGCTCGACCAATGCAGAAATGAGTTTCAACCAAATAAGTGATATTATCCTAAAGGGTATATCTCTCTCTCTTTATTAACTCATTTTCTTTAACGGATAATGGTTACAGTTACTTTGAAAAAAATACCGTTTCTTTTTTTCCGTTGTGCTATTAATTTCGTATTTGGTAATTCAAAGTGAACTATTTCAAGCGAAAGCAAGTGATCGGGCAATTTTTTACTTATTATAATTTTTTTTTCTATATTATCTTTTGGAAAAATGAACGCAAATTCTGCATTCTATTTAAATTATTATAGAATTTTCAATAGATTTCGAAGAGCAATCTACCAGACGAGGTGTTAGGAGGACTAATGTACTTACTGCGGCCGAAATTAGAAAGATGGGGAATATCGGCAGAATTATAGAAAACTTTGACACAAAGAAAAAATGTATTTATTTTGTTGAAACAGAGGGATTAATTCCAACGAGGAAATTGTTCCGCATATTTCCCATAAACCACCCATGGCGGTGTCAAACGCCGGTGATACCGCAGTAGGCACATTTAAATGCCGAAAAGGAGCGTGGCGCACTCGTTCTCATGTTTCCAGAGCTAAAGGTACCTGGTTTTATAATTCCACTACCACAAGTTTTATATTTGATGTGTGCTTATGCATCACACTGGTCGCATGAAGAGGTGTGAAAAAACAGCATTATAAGGGAGCCAGTTTTATCCAGCGCTACCATTTGCAAATGATTTAATTACTATCGGGAAGCGGTAGTTGTATACCAAATAGACCAGCAGGTAGCAGTGGCTAAAATTCGCGACTCTGGTAAAGTTGTGCAAATTGATGAGAGTCAATTTGGGAAAAGAAAGTACAATAAAGGTAATAATATATATATTTCTTTATAATTCTTTATATTAATACTTATTATATTTTCCCCTCATTTTAGGTAGGAGAGTAGGAGGCCACTGGGTGTTGGGTATGCTGGAAAACGGAAGTGATGATCTCCCTTTGGAAGCTTGTCCCGACAATGTGAGATCCGCGAAGGTGCTCATACCGTTAATACGGAAACATGTTGCCCAGGGTACAATCATACACACAGATTGTTGGAAGGCGTACGACTGCCTATCTGGTCTCGGGTATAAGCTAGTGATGAGCGATATTGCTATTTTTAAATCACTGTTATTTTATATTGCTATTGCCATCGCAACAAAAAAAAAACGAGTTTTAAATTAAATTTTGTACCCCATATTTATTTCTGAAATTCATCACACTTTAATTTTTAACAATAAATAAAGATTAAATTAAATTAAAAAATATGTTTAACTTCTGGTTACTTCTTACAAAGACTTCTATAACTTAGATATGTTTTTTATGTTAGCATTTAAAAATATAAGCATTTTGGCCTTTTCATCATCCAAACGCGTTTGCCTCTCGCTTATTATCAATCCGTCCGAAGAAAATAGCCTTTCACAAGGCACAGATGATGCTAAGTACGGATACTTATAGGAATTTGTTTTCCACCACTGTAGCGAATCTTCTGTTTTTCCAATGACTTCATCCTCCAAATATCTTTGGACTTCGATAATTGCCCTCGATATACTAGAACTTTTCGGTATATTTGTGGCAATATTTGTATCTAGTTTACGCCATATTGAGAGTTCCGATACCGAAGGTCTAGGAACAATAACCTGCTCTTTTTGCTTAGTTTGAGCTTCTCGGCTCGCCTCGTCTGTAATGTGGTTTTTTACTGTATCTGCTACTGAAGACTCAGAAAAGGCAAACGTTTTAAATTGTGGGTCCAAAAACGTAGCCATTGTGAGGATATTGTTTTTTTTTTTTGCGTTTCCGAGCCGTTCAGTTAAACCCCTTAATAGAGCTGATATCACTGTTTTCGCCAGAGCCGGATATTTATCATCAAATGATAACTCAGTTAGAACTTGCAATAGTCCATTTACAATTGAAATCACCATAGCAGCAGTACAATACTCGTGCCCGCTTATTTCAATTGTTGCATGTTCGAATGGCTTCACAATAACCACCAGGTGCTTCAATAGTAGCCATTCAACTGAGCTAATTAATGGCAAGGCTTTATTAATAAGTGCAACTGTATTTTAACAGCATCTTCAACTCGCACGAAATGCCCAATCATATTAAGAGTGGAATTCCATCTGGTTTCTATACTTTGAATGAGTTTAATTGGTTGTTCCCCAGCATTGCGTTGAAATGTTAAAAATTTTTCATTGGCTGCTACACTTTTCCTAAAGTGAGTAACGATTTGTTTTACTTTTTGCAATGTTATACACACTTTATCGTTACTCAACGCATTTTTTATTATAAGATTTAGCGTGTGTGCGAAACATTCAAAATGCTGCCACTTTAAATAATTTTGAATCGCATTTTTTATATTCGTGGCATTGTCAGATATCGCAAGCAAAATTTTACCAGCAATTTTAGATTTGATAGCGAAGTTTTATATGACAACTTTGATTTACAAATATTGCATTTTGCAAATATTCCGTCAACCACTTCAAACATATGCCATAAATCACTCCTTTTCCTTTCCAGATTTTTTGCCATTATTAAATAGTTTAAAAACGTTTCATTAAAAACCGATGTGGCAAATAATCACATACATATATATTCATAATCACTATTCTGATATCACAATCGCGAGTAACTCTTCTTTTATACTGATAAAAAATTCACAATTCTCTGAACAGTGATTGCTACTTTCGAACTGATATTTGTACTGAACAGTGATTGCTACTTTCGAACTGATATTGGTATTGAACAGAGATTCTTACTTTTCGAACTTCTATTGCTGCAGTGATTGAATTGGAATCACTGAATTGCTTTTGCTGCAGTGATCGAATTAGAATCACAGAACTGCTATATGTACTGTGATCGAACAAAAGCACTGAACTCAGATTACTGAACTGCAATTGCGATTGTAAATCACTGATATTTAGAAAAATTGATCGCATTTGTTATATGTGTTTTTTCAATCACAGTGAAAAAATCACCGGTAGTGAAATATCGCTCATCACAAGTATGAGCACCGACGTGTTAACCGTAGTGACCCGAACAATCCTTTAGTGGTTCGATTTTACGTAAGCAACCTTCTTATGGTGCCAAGGAAACTGTGTACCAAGTTTCATCAAGATTCTCAACGACGACGAGTGTTCGGACAGGCAGACATCAGGATTTCAACTTTATTCGTCACCCTGATCAGTTTGGTATATATAACTCTATATCTAACTCGTTTAGTTTTAGGACTTACAACCAAAGGTTAGGTGAACAAAGCTTTTATAATCTCTTAGCAACTTGTTGCGGGAGTATAAATGTACATTATTATATTGGATCATTTAATAGATTACGATTTTAAGAATCTCGTTTAATGTGATATTTTATCTGCACATTATTTAATTTGGTTCACTATGTCTTACATTTCCGTTTTCCATTTGACAATTCTTCATGATGCCTATTCCCATTCTGGGGGCAGTATGACGTCAGTATGTCGTCATCTTGTCTTCTATCATTCTTGATAGAAAATATTGAAATTATGTTGTGTTGTGAAATGTACTACAATGGATCGCATTGAACACATCGAAAGCTTAAATTCGAAATAAACTTCAATCAAAAAACAAATATTTTTAAATTATGAGAAAAATACATATCGCTCATTTACTTGAATAGTGTCACAACTCAAACAAGTCGATTTTTCAGGAGGACGATTTAAAGTTTTCAATTGTCTCTTATTTAGATAATATAGAAAAATGCCATCAGTTTATTGACAAATCTAGTGGCGTGTAATATATTAAATACAATGTTGAGCATAAATGGATCAAATAGAGTGTACTAATGCTTTTTCTTGGGCATAAATGTGACCCACTTTGAATTATTTCGTTATATGAGAAAAATATAAATCAGTTTCGCCGTCATAAGTCAAATGTTTCGTTTTTGCTGAAAAAAGCCATATGAAAACTTTAATTAATTTTTCACCAATATCGTTGTAATACAAAATGTGTCGTTCTTTTTGAAAAGAAAATCAAATTCACCCTATGACAACATGTGTTGGAAGACAAAATATGTCTTTGTTCCGTTAAAAAAATTATAACTATTCGGCACAACTGAGAAGTGTCGTTATTGTGGTTAAAAACTAATGCAACATGACAAGTTTAAGAACGGCATATTCTTATTTCACGGTTTATTTTCCTACGGATCGAAATGAAATTTTACAATATGGACGATGAAATTGCTCACATTTCTGCATACTCAACTCAAAAGTCGTGTTTTTTGATTTATGACACTATTCAAGTAAATGGGCGATGTGTTGAAAACTAATAATTATAATGCAAATAATATATAATTAAGTTTGGCTCTTATTCATAACTTTATTTCGCTTCAATTTATATGTGCAGCCTAACATATGAGTAGGGATGGCAACGATTAATCATTTGATTAAATTAATCGATTATTTTCATTTAATTTACGATTTAATTGCATCGAAACTAGGGATGGCAAAACATTTTTTTTAATCGATTAAATAATCAAATGATTAATTGCAAGATATAAAAAAATAATTGCAATTAATGTAAAAAAATCGATTAATCGATTAATTCCAATGTTTGCAACTTTGCGTAAAAATAAAACCAATAAAATATAGGAGACTATATTCTTATTTCAGACATTCAAATTGTGTTCGTTTATACACAAAAACAAAAACGGAAATAAAATTAAAATATCGTATTAAAAATTAATTTGTCTTAGCATAAAGGAAAATATATTAATTGAATATATGGGCATTTCCGCCAGAAGGTCCACCACAGACAAAATATTAAACATTATTAGAATTACAAAGTTTTTGCATATTTTCATAGGAAAATATTTAAATTTATTTATATTTAATTAATTTTAAATTAATTCATAACCAATTACGAGATATACCAAAGCCAAGTCGAACAGGAGCTACTTTTCTCATTTCGATTTTTCTACTGCATTTGTTTTTTCGTCAAAATTGTTAAAGAAACATATCATATATTAATTTTTGCTTTGTGTAAAACCTTTATAAGGGTACAAAGAGCAAAATAAAATGAATAAGAAACCATGCGATTGCAAATAACTGTAAGTTTTTGCTCTCTTATTATCCTATATTTTAATGTCCCGTGCGACATCAAAAAACAACACTTGTTCCCAGTGCATCGCAAATAAAAGCAGCAAGCTCGCCGAATTTTGGGTATAAACAGTAAATTTATATACAATTAAAATAAAAAAAAACCTTGTTCAAAAATCAGAAGATTTGTGGTTTTGGTAACTACTTAAAATTGGTCCCGTGTGACATCGTAGGTGTGGAATTTAAAAATTAAATTTTTTTTTTGTTTTATAAAATTTACTTATGTATGTAAATAGATACATTTACATTAATTATTTACATATGAGCAAAATCCGCACTTTAAATTCCACTAACTAGCTATTTAAATAGATTTTGGTGAAAATTATAGGCTTACAAATCAAAATAAGAGTGATCATTTTAACAATGTTGTCAGAAGAAAATCGTTTGTCTTTAAAAGTGACAAGTTAACGCACGACATATTATTTTCTTGATAAAACTCTTAACTAAAATTAAGAAATCATTTAGTTGATTTTCTAAAATATTTATTTTTTTTTAATGTAACTGCTCTCAGTTTAAAATCATATTTATATTATCAAGCCTGATTGATTTTATAAAATAATTAAAATAGTCTTCATTAGAATATAATTTTTTTGCAAGGAGCCGTCGATGGAGTGGGAGCAGTTATCAAACGAAAAGTCTAGCAGATAACGAAATCCAAAAATGTATATTCCCGAGGACAACATTTTCTTAAAAAACTGTATTTCACATTCATAATACTATTTTCATTTCATACTATAGAATTTTTGTTGTGTTTCTCGTTGGATATTAGTTAAAATAAATAAATAAATACATTTACTACTTTTTTAAGCCATTTTATTGGACTTGTTGTTAAATAATTACGTATTATAACAACAAAATCAACATAAATATTATGATGGAAAAAAATGTCCCGTGCGACATGTCCCGTGCGAATGTGATTAATAATTAATTAAAAAAAAACTATAAATTATTTTTGGATGAAATTCATACCATCTTTAAAGGCCATCAATGCGCAACATTTTACAATCAAAAACATTTGAATATTGCCTCACAATTCGCTGAAATCGCCGTTTGAATCGTTGTCCCCAAAAACGACTTCCATTTTTTGTCCCGTGCGAATGCCTTGGTTTTTTGCAATTATCTTGAAAATGAAAACCGTTCCAAAATCAACATTAACACTAAATGTAGAGCTAATGAAGAGCTATTAAAAAATCCTACTGTCAAAATGAAAAAACATTTTCGTTCATATTTTATTTTAGTTGAAAGGTGCACGATTGTCCCGTTCGACATGGCGGAAATACCCATATTCAGAAAATTTAGAAGTCTGTTCAACCAAGTTTGAAGAAAAAGCAATTTCGATAAACTTTTTGTTGTCAAACGAGTGCGTTTTTCGGTCGCAGTTGCACCCGCTTTTGAGAAAAGCCGCTCAGCTGGTACTTAGGTACCAAGTAGATTACAATACTTTTTTGAAAGTCCGTACAGTTTGGGTAAACTGTTTTCATTTCTTCCCAAGCATAAATAGTGTTTCGACTTAGTTCTAATAACTGACAATTCAAATAAAAGCTCAATTCATCTTGTGGAGATGTAAAATCGTTGTCCTTCCTCCTTCTTGTGTGCACTAGAGTGCACAAAATGGTGTCAGTGTCATCATCACTTAGGGAAACATTGTCTTTACTCCAAGATTGCAGAGTCTAATTTGTACACATATATTTATATATAACTAGAAGAAATTTAAAATGTAATACCGATTGCTCCGACTTACCACCAATTTGCAGGCTACAATTGCATGCTTTAATTTTAAATGCTGCAACATATTTGAAGTGTTATTAGAAAATTTTAAATTTTTGCAGCAAAGTTGACATTTAACATAGTTGTTGCTTATTTTATTAAAAAAATGTCCACACTTCGCTTTTGACTGGCGCCATTGCTCTTCAAACAACTGAACGTAAAATGCGTTTGACTTAACTGTAAATGCAGTGTTACCAGACATTCATTTGTTGATATTAAACTACGTTGACATATTAGAATTTAACTATGTTTACACCGTTTGCAATTTCGACCCTTGTAGCTAACTTAGATGAACATAAAATGTATTAAATTTCAAAATGCTGTTTGCGATTATTTTGCAATTACTCGAGTAATAGTCGAGTAATTAGAAAAGGTGTTTCGATGCAATTAAATCGTAAATTGAATGAAAATAATCGATTAATTTAATCAAATGATTAATCGTTGCCATCCCTAATCGAAACACCTTTTCTAATTACTCGACTATTACTCGAGTAATTGCAAAATAATCGCAAACAGCATTTTCAAATTTAATACATTTTATGTTCATCTAAGTTAGCTTACAAGGGTCGAAATTGGTCACATCAGTCATTAATGACTGGAAACGGTGTAAATATAGTTAAATTCTAATATGTCAAAGTAGTTTAATATCAACAAATGAATGTCTGGTAACACTGTTGTTTGAAGAGCAATGGCGCCAGTAAAAGCGAAGTGTGGAAATTTTTTTAATAAAATAAGCAAAACTACGTTAAATTTCAACTTTGCTGAAAAAATTTAAAATTTTCTAATAACACATCAAATATGTTGCAGTATTTAAAATTAAAGCATGCAACAGTAGCCTGCAAATTGGTGGTAAGTTGGAGCAATCGGTATTACATTTTAAATTTCTTCTAGTTATATATAAATATATGTGTACAAATTAGACTCTGAAATCTAGGAGTAAGGACAATATTTCCCTAAGTGATGATGACACTGACACCATGATTGAAATGCCGAGTTGCAGCAGCAAACCAATTAATGAAAGCCCTTCAGCCTCAGAGATGAAAACCGTACGGACTTTCAAAAAAGTATTGTCATCTACTTGGTACCTCAGTACCAGCTGAGCGGCTTTTCTCAAAAGCGGGTGCAACTGCGACCGAAAAACGCAATCGTTTGACAACAAAACGTTTATCGAAATTGCTTTTTTTCAAGCTTGGTTGAACAGAGAATAAATTTTCTTGACTTCAATGAATATATTTTCATTTATGCTAAGACAAATGAATTTTTAACACGATATTTAAATTTTATTTCCGTTTTTGTTTTTGTGTATATACCAACATAATTTGAATGTCTGAAATAAGAATATAGTCTCCTATATTTTAGTGGTTTTATTTTTACGCAAAGTTGCAAAACATAGTCTTTCAAGCAAGAGGCAATTCTTTTACTTTAAGATTGCTGTACATATTTTGAAAAATTTAATACCATTGTGCTACTTAACCTCAAATATAGGCCATTTTCTCTTTTAGGATATGTCTGGGACTCTGTGATAGAGCATTGTAATACAAAATTCGGCGCTGAAACTTGGTGGTGGTCTTTATGCAATTTAGTATTATTTGAAAACATTGGAATTAATCGATTAATCGATTTTTTTACATTAATTGCAATTAATTGCAATTATTTTTTTATATCTTGCAATTAATCATTTGATTATTTAATCGATTAAAAAAAAAATTTTGCCATCCCTACATATGAGGCATTCTCTGGAAAAAAAGCCACTTAAAAAAAAAGTTCTTTATTTTCTTTGGCAATGATATATCTTATAGTATACTATGTAAAGCCTAAAATAAAACATATGGTGTTAGATCTGTGTAACGCGGGGTAGCCATACTGTAAGGGGCCAAAGTTTTTTGTAAAAAAACTTTCGAACCGCCATAACTTTAAAACTAATGGACAGATTTTAATACACCGTTTGACTTTTTTGTACAGAATTTCTCAAACTAACTTTAAGACTATGTATCGTAAAAATTTTTAAAATTAATATTTCATAGCAAAAAATGAAAAAAAAATTTTTTTTTTGAATTTTTAACCTTTTATGCCCCCTTCGATTTTTTTCGAAAATATCTTAAAACGTTCCTTATTTCATCACCTTTTTACCCCCCAAAGGGAATTTGGGGACAGCAATATTTGTATGAGCTACAAATAAAAAACCAACTCAGAACATGATGAAAAATCATTGATTTATGCACGACGTGGTCGTAGCAGACATTTAATCCCTTTTTGTTTTTTTTTTTTTAATATTTTGTTTTAATTTTTTTGTATTTTTCAAATTCTTAATTTTTTTGGTTTTTATTTAAAATTATTACGTACTTGAATCTCAACTTGATGTTGGTGGCAAAACTACAGCTTCTTCAGAAAAACTAAATGTTTTTAATAACATTTCTTCGTTACCAATAGGTATAAATGCATGACACTTTTGGGTACCATTGATTCTTTTTGCTGAAGAAAATGTGATTTTCAAGGAATTTTTATAGGAAGCAAGTTTTAAAGCACTGGATTTAGTCAAAGAGGGTATAGATGCTCCGTCAATTATTAAGTGCACATTTTCATGGTAGGTACATACACAAACCGAATGTGTTCCACATGAACCCGTAAGCACACAATGCTTCGGACGCAATCGGGCGAAGGTGGAAAATCCTATCTTACAATTCAGATGTTGTAATTTAAAAATGTAATAAAGTTCCTAAAGTTTTAATTTCTTCAGATAATGAATTTCCACTAATTGTATCGCTTTTTCCTTCCCTTGCTTGTTTGAGTTGGCGTGAACACCCAAATATCTTGGTTACTTTTCTTTCTTTCCATGAATCTCGTACATGCTTAATTAGTTCATACTTTTCAAATCTACTAATCAGTGGATCATTGAATTTATTTTTTAGTTTTTCAATAAATTGCAATAAATCAGCGGAAGCATTACCATTATTAGTAGATTTATCATCCTTAGCAGAAGAGAAATCTGAATCAGAATCGTTCTCAGGCTCAGATTTATTCTCAGAGTCAAATTCGTTCTCAATCTTAAATTCTTCCGAATTCTTTAAACCTGTAAAAGATGTAGAAGATTTAGGTTTAGATTTGCGTTTACCAGTAACATTAGGCCAACCTTCTTTCAAAAACTGTTTACGACATTTGTCGCACAAATACAAATTGTAAGGTACGTTTTTTCCACAAATGTTACTCCTGTTGATTTTACGCACATTCTTATATTTATGGAATTTAAAATTAAAAGGTTTGTAGCATTTAATAAAAGGCATAATTAAAAAAAAAAACAAATAATAAGTAGTTAAAACAAAAATTCTTACCGTAGAAAAATCTCCCAATGCGATAATTGCTAGAAAATGTTATTCTTTATTATGCAAGATACTTATAATATGCGAGAATGAACTTGGTTATGAGAAGGGATACAACAATGCCACCTAGTGGAATTTTAGGGTACTTGAATACTCCAATTTACACTAGTTAGATTTATCAGTATTGGAAAATTTTACAGACTTCATTTTCCAGTTATGGACATGAAAACTCTTTTATTTCTTTTACAAAATACTCAATAAAAATAATTTTCTTCACATTTAGTGAAGCATGAAGGAAATATATAATAATAGAATGTAGTAGGGATGCTAGGAGAGCATTTGCTCGGATTGAGAGTAATGCGCTGAGTTGGTTTTTTATTTGTAGCTCGTACAAATATTGCTGTCCCCAAATTCCCTTTGGGGGGTAAAAAGGTGATGAAATAAGGAACATTTTAAGATATTTTCGAAAAAAATCGAAGGGGGCATAAAAGGTTAAAATTTCAAAAAAAATTTTTTTTTTTCATTTTTTGCTATGAAATATTAATTTTAAAAATTTTTACGATATATAGTCTTAAAGTTTGAGAAATTCTGTACAAAAAAGTCAAACGGTGTATTAAAATCTGTCCATTAGTTTTAAAGTTATGGCGGTTCGAAATTTTTGTTACAAAAAACTTTGGCCCCTTACAGTATGGCAACCCCGCGTTACACAGATCTAACACCATATGTTTTATTTTAGGTTTTGCATATACTATAAGATATATCATTGCCAAAAAAAATAAAGAATTTTTTTTCAAGTGGCTTTTTTTTTTCAGAGAATGCCTCATATATAAGTATGCTTGATTGTTCAAAGTATATTTAGTTCATTAAGAAATTACCTCGAAAATGGAATAATTTGTGCACATAGTCGAAGACCCTACAAATTTATGATCACCACACATTTTTTTTAAAGTGCCTATCGCGTCATTACATTCGAAAATGAAAAAATTAACTACATTATTTGTTGTTGTGTGCGCCAACGTCATTTAATAACTTGGCTACTCGAAGCGGGCACTTGGAGCGGCTGCCATTAACGAAGTACCTATTTTGTTATAATGTACATAGTTGCTATTTATAAATATTTTACATACACAGTAATTTGTTGTTATTATGTCCGCATCATCTTCCACCTTTATTGTTGCTTGAATTGATCTGAGCAGCTATAAATAAATAATCTGCGCCAACGAGCCAACAGCCTCATTGAGCTTAGCATCGGCGAAGTGTTAAGTTCAAGACAATAGTTTCATTTAACAAAATTTACAATTTGTTGAAAGGGAGCTTCTAACAGAAAGGATAAAATGGTGAGCCCATTATCATAATAATGAGGAAACATTTGTATTACAACCATGGTTTTGGTTTTTTCAGAAACTCTTTGTGGTGGCATTCGCTGTGTGCCTGGCTTCCCTGGCCTTTGCTCAATCTGTACCTGCTGATGGCGTCGAGCCATCCGCCGAGTATTTGCCACCAGTCGGTGATGAATCGGCACCACTTGCCGATGATGGTTACCATTATAAGGCTGTGCGTCGTCAGAAGTACCGTCATCGTCGCGAAGCTCCCTCAGAAGAATACTTGCCGCCAGTAGCTGAACCCAGCGTAGAATATTTACCACCAGAGGGTGCTGAAACCCGTGTCGCTGAGGATGGTTATCGTTACAAGACTGTACGTCGCTTGAGATTCCGTGCTCGCCACCGTCGTGATGTCTCTGAATTGACTTCACTGCCATCTGGGGAATACTTGCCTCCAGTTGAAGTTGAGTTGTCTCCTGAGTTGAAGACCGTTTTGGGTGATGATGGTTATCGTTATAAGGCAGTGCGTCGCTTGAAATACCGTCGTAATCGTCGTGAAGCGGAGGCTGCTGAAGAAGTTGCTGCCGCTGAAAGCGCTGATGCTCCCAATGGTGAATACTTGCCCCCTTGTAATGATGTCGCTGAAGTACCAGAAGTGAAAAGCGCCGAGTTGGCTCAAGATGGTTACCGTTATAAAACTGTGCGTCGTCTGAAGTACCGACGCAATCGTCGTGAAGCTGAGGCTGCCGAAGAGGTTGTCGCTGCCGAGAGTGCTGATGCGCCCAATGGTGAATATTTGCCACCAAGCAATGATGTTGCCGAAGTGCCGGAAGCGAAAAGTGCCGGACTGGCGCAAGATGGCTACCGTTATAAGACTGTGCGTCGCATCAGATACCGTCATCGGCAATAAACTTACGTGTTATTATTGACACATTAATAGACTCGACTAGATAAATGGATTATGAATTTGGACGACTGGAGGTATGGAAAACTCTTATATTTTATACGATAAATTAAGTGTGAGTACGTTTTATACGATTTTGGTTTAAGTTTAAGTTTTTTACTGCAATACAAGAAAAAAAAAATTATTTAACAAAAAAACATCAAGATTGAGTTTTGTATGACAGTCTTGTTCTAAGCTTTAGCATTCTAAGCTTTTAGCATCTGCAGTTGTGAACTCTTAATAATCCATATCATATGCTTCGGGTATATATTACATCAGTAGAACAGTTGTAATCATAATAATCCCTGAGGCGTATTGAGTCATTACTATATTTGTAAGATGTCAATTTATCAAGGGATTTAAATTCAAACATTCAAAATAGTTTTTGTCAATCTTATGTAATATAGTATATTACTTGTATTTTATATCTAGACTTACATGCAACATCAAAAAATTAAATCTATCCTATCCTATCAAGTCATGTCCGACTGATGCACTTAATGTGCTTCGGCATCAACTACCGATAGACATCTATATCCCAAAAATAGCTATAAGAATTAAATAGTTAGGTGGCTGGAACCAGAGAACTATGGACATAATGGTATTCTGAACCAATTCACAATAAACGTTGCCAAATCAGACTATATTCTCCCTAAGTTTGATTTCAAGAGTTACTTTTAGGTGAGGATACCCTCTAGGCGAGAATGGAGTAGAGACTTAGTACAGGGGGATGGGTCTGTGGAGTAGGCAGAGGTATACTCCGATGATTTTACCATTTCTCTCTCCATTCGTCTTTCAAGTGTAAGTACTGGACCCTAAGTCTCAGTAAGGTGAAGATAGTCTGGCGGCATTACTGGTCTTGTCCACCAGTCTCACCAGTGACTAATTCCAGCATAATCCATAATGCAAGAAGGCATTGAGCTCACTAGAAGACAAATTCCAACAAGACTTGATTAGGGTTCCCGGCCTCAGGAAAATTTTCGGTAAGGAAAAAGCAGACGAGTTGGTAAAAGCAGGATCTTTTCTAGACGAATCCGGATCAGGGAACAACTATCTTTCATATAACGAAAACTGAACATCTTGTTCTTCAACTCATCTCAATTAGTGCCCGTGCTCATGTCACTGTATGGTGAGCGGTATCTAACTATATATATGTCTAGGATATAAAACATTTAGGGTCTCCCTAACATATTGTTAGACCTCCTTACTGGTTCAAAGTATATTTAGTATCATTAGTAAATTACCTCAAAAAACAGAGTCGAAGAATCCACAAATTGATGATCACAACAAATGTTTGCAAATCACCACAATATTTCCAGATATTACGCTCACATATATATGTACATTGTACATACATACTTATGTATGTCTTGTCATTAGTTGTGGGTTGTGGTGCACTGTGGCCTTTTGTGAGGAAACGTCAAATCAAATTTACCAAATTGCCGGCGAAAATAAATGTAAACAAAATAATAGTACAGTGAGAAAGCAAGGACAAAGCAAAGTCCACAAGAATATGCAAAAATGATTGGAAAATCTGAGCAACGGTAATGTGTGGCATGCAGCAATTGGCGCACAATGACCACAGTGAAACGTAGCGGGGCGACGGAAATGCAAATTTTCAATCGAATTTTCGGTACATTTTCACGAAAGCGCGAAATCCAATTTCTTCCTATCGGTCTCACAATGTGCGCTGCGAAGCGAAAACTTACGCTGCATGGACACATCGCTCAGAAAGTTTAGGCTCCTCCACTATTGGCATTAGTCGTTGGCCGTTCCACCGCGGCGTTGCAACTGTGCGTCTGGCCTTGCCATAGTCGCGGTGGCAAAACTTTTGCAATATTATTCGGAATTTATTTGCGCAAACTTTAGGCGCGCGCCGAGTGCGGCTGGAGTGCGGTTGGCATTGGTTAGAAGCTATTCAAGGAGCCGCGTCTCTCAACTTGGAAAACGGCCTAGGCAGCGGCAATATAGTTAAATTATAATATTGGCCAAATGCGTCCAAAGTAAACAAAAGAGTAAGCAAAAAAAAAGGCAAGAACTACAAATAATCAGGAAAAACGGTAAATAGTACATAAATGCTGAGACCATCTATATATATGCTGAGCGCCTATTTTTTAACTAATAAAGTAAATGAGAACTAGTTTGCAAAGTACACTTGAACGAATTTCAGTTGGAATTTTATTTCCATAATGCATTTATAGGTTATTTAATCACAAGCATAATTAAATTTAATTTTTTGTATGGAATTTTTTCTGTTACCTAATTACAATTGAATTATAATTTCAAGAAACGAATTGATAATAGGTGCGACCCACTTTTACAGTGGTGGCCAAAAAATATGCAACTGATGCGGAGGACGAAGTCATATTTAGAAGTTCATGGAAGTGAGGAAAGTTTATGACTGTCATTCACTTGGGAATGATTCTTTCGCCTTCCAAGTAATGCGATGGGCGGGACAATTATGACATCTAGCACAGCAGCCACATAAAGGAGAGCAAATTCTGTGTGGGATTCGTGGTGGGAAAGAGACTCCGTCGTCGAGTCCTGGCATTCACTGCGGTGAATGAACGTCTAGCCACAATCCGCATCAAAGCGAGGTTCTTCAACATATCGCTTATTTGCGCCCAAGCCCCGACGGAAGGGAAGGACGATGTGATCCAAGATACCTTCTATGAGTACCTAGATCTCCTGTCATCAAACAAACAGTCAGCGCATACGCGTCTTGGCTCCCACGTTACTGTTGATAGTCATAACTTTAAAGTTGTAGATAATTTCGTATACCCAGCGATTAAAAAGACAGCGGCTACGCTGGCTACGCTTTTGATTAATTGTTGTTCGAATGGACGAAAGTGCCCCAGCTCTGAAAGTGTTCGATGCAGTACTCGCTGGAAGCCGAGGAAGAGGGAGACCTCCACTCCGGTAGAAGGGTCTCGTGGAGAAGGACCTGGCTTCGCTTAGTAGAATTAATTGGCGCCAAACTGCCAAAAGAGAGATGCGTGGCGCGCTGCTGTGGACTCGGCTATAACCGCGTAAGCGGTGTCTACGCCAGTAGAAGAGATCTATTAAGGATATTTGATTTATTTATGAAACTATAACTGCCTTAATATATATGTATGTATATTATATATATAAATTAAGTGCGCTTTTCCAAACAAATTCTTCAGTTTGATTCTCTACACTTTTTATATCGACGAAATTTCTTTATTTAATACCGAGTCACATATGTATTTCTGAACTACAATTAATGATGAGAGTATTGCATAGTTGAGATACAAAGTTTGTTAATTAGAATTTAATGCAGAACTGGATTTGTAATGATAACTAAATTAGAAAGAAATGAATACAAAATGAGTTTGAATGCTGACATTACCCACTACTTATTAGAGCGTTCTTGGTAAACTTCATCTCTTGGCAAAAGAAAATAGTAATCACCAATGCATTGATTTCTGATGATTTGTTTATATAATTGTTATAATGAGGTTTGTTTGCAAATGAGTAGAGCTTGGGAATGATGTACATAATTATTTCTTTCATTAAAGTATGCTTTTCTTGTGGAAGTTAATCATTAAGGAAAGTAATTATATAATTTTTTAAATAAACAGTTATAACGTACATAATATATTTATGGATAATTTTTGGAAAAACATACTTTTGTAGCAAAAACTACTAATTAAGATAGAGAAGAGAGCAACTTTACTTTTTGGCATCGACCGATTCTTTCATGAAAAAATGTATTAAGTAAACTAGTATAGTAACAAAGCAAAATAAAAGCAAGTAATGAAAGTCTAAGTTCGGGTGTAACCGAACATTTTATACTCTCGCAAATTTATTTATTTAACTTGACTTATATTATATAATTCACAATTTGACCCACATATTCGTCATATATATTGTATAAAGTCCATTGAAAGTTGGAAACCATAATATTAGGTTAGAAGCACCGAGGTCCTCGTGTTCGATATATGGGGCTTTAAAAACCTATGGTCCGATTTCGGCGATTTTTAGAATGGGGCTGCCACACGATTAACATAGTATTTGTTCTGCACCAATATTTTCACTAGTTTCATTGTAATCGGTCGAGTAGTTCCTGAGATATGGTTTTTGACCCATAAGTGGGCGACGCCACGCCCATATTCCATTTTGTAAAAAATCTGAGTGCAGCTTCCATCTGTCATTTCTTATGTGAAATTTAATGTTTCTGGCGTTTTTCGTTAGTGAGTTAACCCACTTTTAGTAGTTTTCAACATAACCTTTGTAAGAGAGGTGGGCGTGGTTATAATCCGATTTCCTCCATTTTTGGCCTGTATAAGGAGTACCTAAAAGAAACGACTATAGAAAGTTTCCTTGATATAACTTAAGTAGTTTCCGATATATGTACAAAAAATTTAGTAGGGGTCGGGGCCACGCCTACTTCCCCAAGATAATTACATCCACATATGCCCCTTCATAGTGCTATCCTTCATACCAAATTTTACTTCCATAGCTTTATTTATAGCTTAGTTATGGCACTTTAAGTGTTTTCGGTTTTCGGCATTTTGTGGGCGTGGCAGTGGTCCGATTACGCCCATTTTCGAACTTAACCTTCTTATGGTGCCAAGAAATGCGTCTTCCAAGTTTCATCAAGATATCTCAATTTTTACTCAAGTTACAGCTTGCACGGTCGGACGGACGGACAAACGGACGGACAGACAGACATCCGGATTTTAACTTTTCTCGTCGCCCTGATCATTTTGATATATATAACCCTATATCTAACTCGTTTAGTTTTAGGACTTACAACCAACCGTTATGTGGACAAAACTATAATACTCTCGTAGCAACTTTGTTGCGAGAGTACAACAAGTAAGGAAGGGCTAAGTTCGGGTGTAACCGAACATTTTCTACTCTCGCAATTTATTTATTTAACTTTATTCTCTGTCAGATTGTCTTCAAAGTTCTGGTATATACGAAGTAGGCGTGGTTGTGAAGCGATTTGGCCAATTTTCGCAACATATTATTGGGAGGTAAGTAAACTATTACAAACCAAGTTTCATTGTAATCGGTCGAGTAGTTCCTGAGATATGGTTTTTGACCCATAAGTGGGCGACGCCACGCCCATTTTCCATTTTGTAAAAAAATCTGAGTGCAGCTTCCATCTGCCATTTTTTATGTGAAATTTAGTGTTTCTGACGTTTTTCGTTACACTTTTAGTCATTTTCAACCTAACCTTTGTATGGGAGGTTGGCTTGGTTATTATCCGATTTTTTTCATTTTTGGACTGTATTAAGAAGTGGCTAAAAAAACGACTGCAGAAAGTTTGGTTTATATAGCTCTATTGGTTTGCGAGATATATACAAAAAACCTATGTGGGGGCGGGCCACGCCCACTTCCCCAAAAAAATTACATCCACATATGCCTCTTCATAGTGCGATCCTCCATACCAAATTTTATTTCCATAGCTTTATTTATGGCTTAGTTATGGCACTTTATGTGTTTTCGGTTTTCGCCATTTTGTGGGTGTGGCAGTGGTCCGATTTTGCGCATTTTCGAAAGCAACCTTCCTGTGGTGCCAAGAAATAAGTGTGCCAAGTTTCATCAAGATATTTTAATTTTTACTCAAGTTACAGCTTGCACGGACGGACAGACGGACGGACAGATAGACAGACATCACTTTGGTATATATAACCCTATATCTAACGCGTTTAGTTTTGGGTGTTACAAACAACCGTTATGTGAACAAAACCATAATACTCTCTTTAGCAACTTTGTTGCGAGAGTATAACAAATAACATTAAAAAATAACTAATAAACTCCGTTCATAAACACGAAGATGAAGAAGTCTTTCCTGTGTATGTACATTTGTTTGAATTATGAATATTCCAAATATCTTATTATTATAATATATACAGATAGAAAGTTGCTACGTCACATGACCAGCCTTTTCACTTTAAGGTCAAATAGGAGCTTTGAGGCCAATATTCGAAAACAATTCGTTATTTTTCAAACCGCGAGGATCCGACACAAACAGTGGCCAAGCAAAGATTGACAGTCAGGAAGGTTAAGATATGTGTTTGGTGGATTTGGCATAGAATACTTTATCTTAAGGTACATAACTTGAACCTGCACTGTCAACAATGGAACAGCTTAAAGGAAACAATAGCCCAGAAGCGGCCGGTTTGGTACAATAGGAGAAGACTTGATTTTGCAATTGTAATGAGGGTTTCTATAAGAGTGCTAAAAAAAAAACAAAAAAAAAATGCGTTTTATGAGGTGGACAGAAGAATTCATATTTTAAGCTTCAAATTCAAAAGAAAAGGAAAATGAAGGTGCCAAGGAATATTATAATATTTGATTTTTATTAAAGAAACACAGATATTTTGATTTCTAACTCAACTTATATGTCTAATATTTTTAAAATGTGGCACCTCTGATCGAAAACATTCGAAACCAATCAAAACACGTATTTTACTTATCTTTTTTCATTTCCATACCTTAAAGATGATTAATACTAATATAAGTTAATTAGGTTGACTATTTTTATATTCTCGCAACAAAGGTACTAAGAGAGTATAATAGTTTTGTTCACATAACGGTTGTTTGTAACACCTAAAACTAATCTAGTTAGATATAGGGTTATATATACCAATAATATATGTATATATCACGCCCACCCATATAAGATTATGTTGAGAATTACTAAAAGTGTGTTAACTCACTAACGGAAAACACCAGAAACATTTAATTTTACAGAAGAAATTACATAAGCAAGCTGCACTCATTTGTTTTAAAAAAATGGAAAATGGGCGTATCGTCGCTCACTTATTGGTTGAAAACTATATCTCAGAAACTACTCAACCGATTTTTATGATATTTGGTACATAATATTTTTTTAAGACCTTAATGAAAAGGATGGGATATAGTTAAGATCGCATCACAATAACGCATACTTCCCATATACATAACTTAATTTCGAATTCCCTCTGATTCCTTCACTTCATAATATATACACCAACCAACCAATGTAGATGGCGGAATAAAACTTCACACAAATACTGTATTTGATCTATGACATCTTGTCTTGTGGAAAAATTCACGAGATCCGACTATAGCTTCAAGCTTCCTGATAACGAAAATGAAGAACTTAGTGTCGAAAATATCGTTAACTCTCTCAGATATTTTAACGTAATTCAGAGGAAATTTTTTCCTTCTAATAGTGTGTCCAAAAATTATTAAAATCGGGTCATAACTTCCCCTAGCTCCCATATACCTAGGTTTTTCAAAAATACGGTGGGCTTTACTTCGCATAAATCAGTTAATTTGTGAGATATCTTAGCTAAATTAAAGAGAATATAATCGTGGATATAGGGTACTTTGGTGGTGAAAGTTAGTGAAAGGAATTACCTTAGCCCTCATATACTATATGTGATGATTTTCGTTTTCTAGTGGACTTTTACTTTATGCCGAATATATGGGTCTTATTATAAAGCAAGACTTTGCTTTTAGAATTATTGAAAATGGCTCATACCTTCATTGTGGTGTAACTCAGCATACCAATAAACATAGTGTTAGCCTTTTCATAACGTTATAATTGATAGTTTGCTTGACATAATTAATACATATTCAAATACAGCTTCTCAATTCAACTACAGCTATAATTATTAATTATTTAACAGTAAACTCGAAGGTGATAGTAATTATTTGGTGACCCTACACTCCTGACCCGACGCCAGACATTCAAGAATTTCCAATATCGTTTGCAGCTGTTCAGCTGTTCTACTCGCATCTTGAGAGCCGCTTTTCTAAAATTGAATTACGTGCAATACATTGCAATCAACATAATTTGTTAGGTAAATCGGGGCGGAGCCATCGCTTATGAATCACATCCCATCGCTCACCGGTCATCTGCCTTCATCGTTGCCCCTTCATGCAGTAAAGACTTAATGCGATTATTTCCGAATTCAATTTAATGCATTACAGATAAACAAAACGTATAACGATAACAACAATAACAAAAACAAAGGCATGTACGATGACAATGTGGTGATGACCAAAAAGCGACCAAATCAAATATATGTATGTTCAAGCGATAACAACTTTGTAAATAAATACATTCATATGCACGCATTAACACCTACGTTATTGTTGTTTGTGTTGTAGCTGTTGTTTCCGTTGACGTTTGCTTGGTCATTGCATTATGCGTATATATGTATGTATGTACAAGTTGTTATTAATTATATGTAATTATTGCTCTTACTGTTTTACTCTGATTATCTTTTTTATGCATTGGTACAGTCACGATCGAATAATTATTACGTCTAACTTTTATTTTTCAAATATAAATATGCGAATGAATAAGGGTGACATATATTATATTCTTAAAAAAATTTAAATAATTATTATTTGTATGGGGACTAGACCAATATCTAGACCGATTTTATAACTATATTCGATATATAATCTGAGGGAAGATCTATACTCAAGGGCCTGTTCCCCAAAATTTTATTGACACTACAGTTTCACTAATATATTCGGCATAAAAATCACTAAAATAATATTAGAGCTGAAAAATTTCTGCACCGATTTCACCCATTTTCGCCACGAACCCACATTATATTCAATATTTTCCGTCCATCTAATTTATCTTAAGATAAAGCTCGCAATAGTTTGTAAACCCTAATCTTATGTATATGGGAACTAGCTGACCGCGCAGTCGTTGCCATGCGTGAAATTATTTGTTTTGAAAATAAAAGAAAGTTCAATTTATATTGTACTAACCTACTTAATTAATTAATAATCTACATGAAAACAAAAAAAGGATAATTACTGTGAAACTATTAGAAACAAAGTAATATACTAAAACAAAAAAATATCTACTATATAGAAAACAACTACTAAATGAAAATGTGTTTAAAAAGTATTATTACGATGATAATATATCGCAAAAACAAATTAGCGCTGAGTTCGACCGTTCAGTACGGAGCCGACCGCGTGAGTGAGCCGCGCGGCATGGTATCTCGTAGAGCTACACTCCCTCCGGCGCGCCCGCAAACACCGCTTCTCGCCCGCCGGCCAGCGCAGCGCAGAGTGCGAGTTGATTTTGTTTCGGAGGTATTTATTTGTAATATTATCTTTTAAGTTGTTCTTTGAATTTAAGTGTCGTCAAAGACAATTTTATTCAGAATTAAATACTCTTAACCAACAACACATTTATTTGGATAAAGATTAATATTATTATGTTAATACAACTCTAACAAATAATTTCGACCAAATTAGTTATCACAAAAACGGTACTCACGGACTTTTTTTTAGATCATTAAAAGAGAAATAATTCCATCATACATAACTTTTGTGTATCTTGAACCACTTTCGCAGCGCAAGGAACGGAAGCCCTCAAAGATAAATAATTTCCACCGTTTTTTACACATTTATCACTGTTTCTTCCTATCCAGCAGCGATGCTATATAGCCTATAGCCTTCCTAGATAAATGGACTATCCAAAACAAAAAGAATTATTCAATTCGAACCAGTAGTTTCGGAGATTAGCGCGTTCAAACAAACAAACAAACAAACTCTTCAGCTTTATAATATTAGTATAGATTAGAGGTAGTAATTACACATTTTTTCCTCATTTAAAGCATATCATTTGAACAATGTGGGAAAACATAATTTTACTTTTGGCTTTAAGTCACTAACACATTACTATGTCACATTATTTGTCCGACCCTTGGTTTTAAAATATTCTAGAACAAATTTTCAGTTAAATGAACCACTAGGCCGTATATGTATGTCAACATTTTAATTCTCACATTTGATCTATCTGACTCAATCTTTAAACTATTCCGTATTCTCTTAAGAAGTAACATTCTAACAATGTAAACTTTCTTTTACTTAATTCTAAATTTTAGTGGTTGAAATTTTTATTTCTGATATCTCCACGAGTAAAAATCTCTTGTATTTTATGACGCGGCAAATTTCGCTCGTTTGCGAATTGAGCTCACGCGTCTGTTGGGCGAAAGGAGGATAAATGTTTGAGTTTATAAACTTTCGCTAGAAAAGTATTCATTGAAACTGAGACCCTCACTCCTGGGGCCTTGAAAGTTTATTGTCCGATTTCGACTATTTTAAGATAAGAGATGACACATCTCCAATGCATTAATTGTGCTTGTTTTTTCCGATTGAAATATTGATAAACAGATTTTAGGAGCAAACTCGGAAAATTGGAAATTAAATATTTTAATAATTTCCCGTGCAGTTTTTACTCTCATGACTGTAGCCCAACAAATTGTTTTATTTAATATGTTCAATGTGTGTGTGCATAGTTTTGGGTGGAAGTGTAAATCTATTTAACGGCGAATTCATATGGTGTCGGCATGCAGCTGGAGTTCAATTGCATGCGATTATTGAAAAGCACATTCATATTTTACGATCATAAATAAATTAAGTTGACTGCGTTTCCAATGTTATTATTTGCCAAACTGATGTGCTGCTGTCAATAAGCGTAATGAATACCTGTTTGCTGTTGAATATTCAATATTGATTTGTATATTTATCTTACGCACCACGATTTACTATTTTCATATGTTATTAATATTGTATTTGTATTCATATTCATATCCGCAACCAAATAGTGATGACGTGTTAGCGTGCTCGTGTGTGTATATGTTCGTGGTTATTTAATATTAAAATGCCTCTTTAAATATCATTGCTTTACATTTACATTTTTGGTGCGTTTTATCAAAGGTGTTAGCTTTTAATAAATCTGGAACAATAAGTCCTTCTTTTCTGTCAATATTATTCTCATTTTAAAGTTATTTGTTGATAACATGTAACATATGTATGTCATTTTGTAAATGATAAAAATTTATTTTTAACTATAATATTTAATATTTTTAATTAGAGACATTTTCATTTTTATTTAATTTTCAATTCAGCACTAATAGTTGCACAAAATTCTAGATTAATATGTCTCTAATTAAGTACATCCTTTACGACCGTAAATAATATCAATTTATCATAAAAATTGAAGGTTACTCCTGAAATGAGTCATTGCAGTAATAATGCCTTTAGCAGAACGAGGTCTTGCGTTTCGGGATAGTATCGAAATTGTTGGTTCAACCATCAAAGTGGAAATTATTTAGGCTTATTAAAATTAATGGTAAAATTTGGCGCTTTTATGGCTCAATGTATTCAAAGTCATGCTAATAAAGGAAAAGGACATTCAGAGGTAGTCAAAATTATTTACACATCGGACGTTTTTTTTTCACACAAAATGCATTCGCTTGTTATTGTTGTTGTCGCAGGGTACCAAAATGCTATGTTGTTGTAAACCTTGATCTATTCCCGAGCGAATGAAGTCGGTTTGGCAAGAATAGCTAGAAATATGGCGGGGAAATAAGCAAATAAACTGAAGACTCGCAGTAGTCAAAAGTATTTACACACATTTTTTTTGCGTCAACAGTATTTACACACAACATGAACTCTATTATCCTGTTCTCATTTAATGATAACTATACAATTTTAATGTTCAGTATAAGTTCCTATTTTATGGCAATAAATTCATAATTGGTTACATTACCATTGGCATCAATAACAGCCTGCTTTATGGTCCGAATTGATTCAACCCAGTTGTGCGCTAAGCTAACTGTTAATTTTGACCAAATGTCGGTAATCTCGGCGTTTTCGGTTATTATATCAATTGTCCTGTGATATTTAAGGAAAGACCAAACATTTTGACTACAGTTTTGGTCAGGGCTGGGCGGAGGTCAACTTGATTTGCTTTATTTAAAACTTTTGTAGGTAAAGATCCCTTATGAAATGGAGCATTATCCTGTTGTAAAATGCAGTCAATAGTTGGAAAAGGCCGACGGACCACTAGAATGACATGGTCATGTGAATTCCTATATATCCGAATGATTTAGGGTCCCTAAATTAGTACCAAATCTTCAAAACAGAAGTAAAGAAAATTTCCAAAAAAATTTCAAAAAATCATAATGTCACTACCGACTCCATTTAGTGTCTAAACTGCATTATACTTCTTTTCACGTGGTAAATGCATAAAGCGTTTACTAAAGAAGCCCTGGAACTAAAATTTAGCGTTATCTACCCACGACAGGCTTTAGGATGCATTTTAAGGCAAATGAGAGGCATATCGCTTTTTTGGTTTCGCAAATGAAATGCACTTTGGTTTTGGAAGTGGTCAACTTTATGCACAACGTATGTATTTATGTTACTATTTGTAAATGTCCTTAACAGTGTACATGGGCGACCACAGGGGGGGGGGCAAACTAGGGCCACTGCCCCCTTTACAATTTGAGAGAAAACAATTATTTCAAATTTAAATACAAAAGTACATACATATTTTTTAATAATTTTTTGTTTAATATTATTATAATTACATGTGTACAAATATACAGTGCGAATAAAGAAAATTTCCTTGCGTAAAATAACTAAAAAGCATCGGCTTTGGACGGCCAATCACTCTAATAATAACACTAAACAACACGTAAAATTACACTGGGGTGTGACATACATTCGCTGATTACGAATATCAACATTAAAAAGCTGTGGTTTTAACTTTAACGTGGCACGAAAAATAAAAAAAACAGCCGTTCCTGTGAACTTTTCAATGCATCATAAAAGATATTATTTTCAAGGTTTTGGCATATATTAAGCACTCGATTCGTAGAATAGTCTCCAGCGCTTAAAACTGTATATTCAATTATAAAGGTTTTAACTAAATATTCGAGATACAGGCCACGAAAGTCGAAAGATTATCGAAAATGAAATTCGACATATTTTAACAACCAATGGGTATATAGTTCCTAGTATTTGGACTTAAACTATAGCTTAGGCTTAGATCTAAACATTTGGTAAAAAAAACTCATAAATAATTAAAAAACCCTCAACTAGTTTTCGAGAAATTTCGCTTTAAAATCCAAAAAATTGGGGATAATTACAGAGTAATGTGTAGGTAAAAAACAGAACCTATGAATAAAAACGAGACGGTTGACGATCGTCGTAGCACAATAAAACAACAACAAAGTGGGCAAATATTTCTGTATTTAAGTAATATCTGCACTTGTAAACAAAAACTTTACTTCAATATTAATCATATTCATGTATGTATTGTTATACAATTTCTAAGGCTTTATATTTTAAATGGTACCGTATGTAAGGATATTTTCCTCATTTGTATGATTTTATTATAGGGAATTTAAAATAAAACATTTATTCGCTTATTATCAAGCAGCGATTTAAAACTTGTGCAAGAATTCAATTTGCCCAGTGCATTCATACAAATCCGACGAAAATTGGGAAAACTTGCTCAAAGAAACAATTTGTCGTTCCATTGATAAAGCTGAAGGGTTTAGCATTTTAGCAGATGAAAGCTGTGATATTGCTGGGAAAAACAATTTTTGAAGTGCGATATTTCTGCAGTGAATTTTCAGAGTTATGTGAAGATTCCCTAGGCTTTGTTGAGCTACACAATATGGACGCAAAATCAATTGCAAGTGCAATACATCATTTCATTACAAACTGTGGTTTGGATCCTAATAAATGCATCGGATAGGGTTATGATGGTTGTGCAACAATGGCTGGCAAAGATGGTGACGTGCAAAAAATTATGAAAGATTTTTATAAAAAAGCTTTGTTTTTCCATTGTGCTTCTCATAAGCTAAATTTAGTGATCAATGATTTGAACAGCGTTGCAGAAATTCGGAACACGACAACTACTATTAAGGAGGTAATTACATTTTTTCGGGAATCGCCACTTAGGAGAAAACATGTCCCAAATTTGCCACTTTTATGTGAAACTCGTTGGTCACCAAAGTATAAAAGCATAGGTGTTTTCAAAAATAACTTTGTGGCCATAACAGAAGGTTTAGAAAAACTTTCACTTGAAGGGAACCCAGCAACAAGGAAAACTGCTTTCCAGATGATAAGTTGTGCAGCTAAAAGTACATTCGTTGTCTGTCTGTGCATCATTTCGCACTATTCAGTAATCTTGGAGTCAACAGCAAATTTGTTCCAGAGTAAGCAGTTGGATATACTTGCCATTGTTAACCATATAAAACGGATCGTGCAATTAATCAAGTCTGATAGAGAAACAGCAGACAGCACTTTTAAATCCATTTTTGACGAAGCTACAAATATTGCCCTGCAAGTTGGTTTTGAAATTAGCTTGCCAAGGATTGCTGCCCGTCAAGTTTATCGTATCAATCAACCAGCAACGACTGTAGTTGAATTTTTTTAAGATTTCAATTTATATTCCGTATTTGGACTCGTTAATAATGGCTTTTGAAAATTTCCGATAAAAATAATCCTGCTTTTGCTTTGTCATACCTTCACCCAGCTGTATTTAAAACAAAAACTAAAGCAGAGATCGAACTTCAAATATTGTCTGCAGCTTCTTTTTATAACTTAAATGACTTGAAATATGAAATAGATCTATGGATTGCCTTGTGGAAAGATAAAACTGAATTTGATGACATAGCTTAGCTATTGGAGGAGTCTAAATTATTTTTAGCTCTTCCATATACAACTGCCACCATAGAAAGATCATTCAGCACTTTACGGCGAGTGAAAACATGGTTAAGGTCAACAATGGCTGAAAATCGTTTTAATGGTTTGTTCTGTATGATTATTATTTTTTTTATTTTTTAATTACTCTTTTTCTATTTGAAGGTCTTTGCATGTTGAGCATACACAAAAGAGCCGTAAATGACGACAAGCAATTTATTGATAAGGTTCTCACGAAATTCGCGGAAGAAAATAGAAGGCTTTTATTAAATTAAAAAAATAAAAATAAAATAGATTTTCCCCCCTTTTAGTCATTTTCTGCGGACGCCCATGACAGTGTAGCATCATTGACTGTTCATGCAATATTCTCATTCGATGATGCTGCAATATTAACAGTACTAATTGTGGGATTTTGTATGACAGTTCCTACTAATTCTCTACATTATCTTGGAGTTATCTCAGGTTTCCGCCCAGTACTCTTTAAAGTATCCTTGCAATTGTTCGTCTCTTTCTTTTTAATAACATTATAAACAGTGTTCCATCAAATTCTATAAATTTTAACTACCTCCGAAGCCGAAACCCGAGTCTTAAACTTCGTAACAGTCTCCAATCTAGTTATAATCCTTAATTCCTTTGATTTCGGCATTTTATTTACCAAATTTTATATTTTAAGTCTTTGTTAGTTAGTTATGAATGCAATAGAAGCCAATTACTACTCTTGCTTAAACCAAATCCAAGGATAAAGGCTAAATCACCGTGTGTAAATACTTTTGACGCAAAAAAAATGTGTGTAAATACTTTTGACTACAGCGAGTCTTCAGTTCATTTGCTTATATCTCCGCTATATTTCTAGCTATTCTTGCCAAACTGACTTCATTCTCTCAGGAATAGAACAGGGTTTACAACAACATAGCATTTTGTTACCCTGCGACAACAACAACAACAAGCGAAAGCTTTTTGTGTGAAACTTGGAAAAAAACGTCCGGTGTGTAAATAATTTTGACTACCTCTGTATAAAAATAACTTGTGAGGTAATTATTCATATGATTGCATTAACCATACAGGATTACATTATTGGCGAAATTAAGCGATACAAATTATACTCAGTTTCATTTGATTCTACTCCAGATATATCGCATGTAGATTAACTAACTCTAGTAGTGCATTTTGAGACATTGAGATAAAAGCCAAAGATTTGACCGGTTGTGAAGATTATCAGCAGCAAACTTCAAAGCGAAGTAAGCGGCATACAAAGTACGACCATTTAACCGGCTCTACTACACTCGAAGACATTGCTCAGAATCAAACACCTGGACAACATTTAGAAATTCCGATTTTTATTGTCATTATTGATAACGTATTGGAGATTTTAAAAAACACCTCAAGTATGGTCAGTATTTACTAAAATAATGTGGGCAACAGCCTAGGCGACGAACTAGTGTAATCCGCTGAACTGCTTAAAACAAATGTGACTACTGTTATTCACATCAAGAAACAAGAGCCTCTGAAACTGCAATTTTATAAACTTTTGTTACATAATTCCCTAAAATCGCGTTTCCCAAAAGTATTGATTGCATTACGCATTTACTTGTCTCTCATGATCACTAACTGCAGTGGTAATCGAGAAACGATTACCTTTGATTAACATAGATTTTCTTAAAGAAATCGGTATTGAAAGTGTTATCTCTAAATTTACCCATATTTAATCCAGAAAAGCTTCTATGTAATAATTTTGTTTTATTTAATAACCCTACCTGAGAACTTTTAGCAAACCAAGGGCCCCCGCGTTGGCTTAATTCGGCACTGGGAAAACATTCTAATATCTGCTTTATACAAAATATGAAATCTGATGATTAATACAAAGAAATTCATAAAATGAGCTGGCAACATTAAAGCCAAAGTCCAAACAACATTTTAAGCAACTGCTCCATAACTCTGAGCACAACTAATACATAACGAATTCACGCTTAAAATAACCAAAATATAATAAAATCTAACACCAGTAACCAAGCAAATAAAGTCACACACATCCGCACAATAAATACGAATAGTGTACTATAGTGTAACTACACAAACCAAATGGCAGCACAAGCGAAATCGAAAACAAACAAACATAAAAACTGTTATCAATGGAACGAACAATAATAACATGTATTTAAGGGAAACACACACAACTCTTGTAAATTCGTGGAAAACAAAAGTCGCAAAGTCAGGCGGGTCCACGCCGAAGATTAGCACATTAACAATGTTATGAAGGCAGCGCCCGCCTCCTGGTCACGGCATTTAGCGAGCGTATCGGTTCATACGAGTGTAATCAGCTCGCACAGGGAGAAACAATGGGTTAAACAAGTGGGTAATTGAGCAAAGCGACAGTTTGAGTATCGTATTGTGAAATGTAGTGGTAGAAACTTGACCATTTTAATATGTACATATTTTTAAAGGATGTAAGGTGCGAAGAGTATTGATATTAATTTGGAAGAGTTAGCTCTCTTGGATCGATAAGGCCTATATTCCTGATTCAACATGAATAGAACTGGATGTAAATTATACAGCCTTATTTTCTTTTGTGGCCATTATCCACTTCTTCCGGTATCGAAAATCGTTCAAAATTTATCATTTTATTGATGTGAGAGTATTTGATTCTCTGGAACACTAAACTATGTACTAAGCCAGGACCATAAGGCTGATTATTATCCAATAATTCAATGTTTTGAGGTTGATTCATGAATGCTCTCATCTTTTTAGTTTAAGATATTTTGTCTATTTTATTAGGATCCTATGTAAATGTTTCTATTTTAATTTTTTGACACTTTTTCACCTTTGAATGGAAGTGTTTGGAAAGCTAGAGATTATCGGATCATACGAACAAACGCGACACAAAATTCGAGTATGTCTAATACATACCATTCTATAATATAAACAGAATGGACCCGAATGTTTATCTGCCCACCAAAAACTAAACCACCCAAATTTTGAACTTAATACCATGAAATAATATAACTAATCTAATGCCATAACCAAAGAAACAAAAATTCATTAAATATTTATTCTTACAAACAAAAGCTTCCTTACTATTTTAGGCCTATAATTATATGTAAACTGCGTTGATTATTTATTCCCAGTTATACGAGTATATATGTATGTACATATATACATAAATTACAGTAGTATTGCTTCAATAACCAACCAAGCTCTTGCCATCGCTCACCATCTTTATCAGGGGTACCTACTACCAATACCAACACTTCCACCTACACACTTCCCATTCAACAGTTTGGTTTATCGCTCTCTCGGTGTTCTCTCAATTGCTATCATTGAAATATGTACACAAAAATTATATAAAATATATGTCGGTAAGTAAACGCTTATTAGCGATACTTGTAGAGAGTTGAACCATATTGATGCTGCCACTTTTGAGCACTCTTTGGTTCTTGACATTACAGAACTTCAAATTTTGTTGATTAGCATTTTTATTTAATTTTTTTAACATTCGTGGTTTTCTCAAATTGTTATTAATTTAATGACAATTTAGTCGAGAAATATAAGTATCATATTGAAATTGTTACAGGTAAAGAAGACACTCACAGAGTGAAAGGGTGATCCATTTCGAGGTTCACTACTTTTTTATAGAAAATATCACAGAAAATTCAAATTTTATGAGGATGTTTATTATGGTTCGAAATCACATTCTTTGGCATTTTGGCTAGGTCTGAGATTTGGCCGCAGGTAGGTCTCAAATGGTTCATCCGTTGATTGCAATTTTCGATGACTCGTAAGAGCCCTTCGACTGGTAATTGACGAATGGTACTTTGCTCCATGGCCTGAATCGAAGCGGGATTGTCCGCATAGACTTTAGTCTTTACATATCCCCACAGAAAAAGGTTTAACGGTGTGATATCACCCGATAACGATCGCCATTGATACATTTACGTTAAATATGGACCGATGATTACAGCGGCTTCTGTTCATGTACAAGCTGTATTCTTTACGCTTTCAATTTAAGATCTCGACATAAAATGCGACAAGTCGTTTCATATGTCAGTCGAGTTGCTGCAAACGGCGCCTCTCCAAGGTCTTCGTGTACCCTCTAAGCTACGGCTGCTATATTTTCTTCACTGCGTGCTGGATGTGTCTATTCGGTATGGTATGGCGGTTCGGCAGATGGGTGTTGAAACAATAACTATATTTGACTTACCCGCTATTACTATTATAGCGTAAGTTTATCTGAATATTTTTATTGGAGCTCATTTAATGAAGCCCCTAGTAATTTCATGATATATAAATACCAAAATACATAAGTTGTGTGTCGAGATAAAACGGAGAATTATATAAACAAGGTTGTGTTATATAAACAAGGTTGAGAAGAGCAGAGAATATTCGTTTATTAGAACTTGGCGAGGGAAGTGTAGTATTGAGCAACCACTAGTAAGTTTACTTGTTTCTACCAATCTTATAGTAAAATTTAGATACATATATCCGTTATTGAGACATATGCAGTTCTAGATCTCTTGTGTCTTCCACTGGATTATAGCGATAAACTTCGTTTTAAAACATGGGGAAAAAATAGTGCAGAGCCCGTGCTGATCTATGAAAAAGAATAAACATCTTTTCATATATCTTGCTATGTCTGGGACGTATGAGATCTTCGCGTTTAACATTGGTTTTGATATTTAGATGTTATAATTTGCTAATTCTAAGGTCTGATATAACTGATAATAAGAGATTAATATTTAAAGTACAATTGAACTTTCCTAGCTCGAATCACTATGATACGCAAAAAAACTTCGAGTTAGAGAGAGTTTCGAGTTACGGAAGGTAATTTCTATGAAATTTGACTTCAAGAGTTCGAGTTATGTAAGTTCAACTGTATTTTTAACTAAGAAAGTTTTTTAAATATAAGATTTTCTTGAGTCTTATAATCGAGTCAACATTTCTCCCTGTCGAGTAGTTAGAATCAGTCACTGTCAGAACAACAAAGACCAATAAATATATAAGAAATACCACTACTCTGATTTTTCGATCGAGTTTATGAGGTATTTTAGGATATCCAAGATACAACCCATTACGACGTTATTAAGTCATCTCAATTATGTTTTCAAATACATATATTCCGGAATATATATATATAAGTATATGTTGACCTGAGTATATCTTGTAAAAAACATTCAGCGTTTATAATTTCTTGTCCGCTGCTGTACATTTTCAAAACTTTATCGACATACATATGCATATCACCTTTCGACTTCATTTCTGAGCAATACACAGTTCAAAAATGCTGTAGGTTAAAAGTTTTAAATTATCTGCACCTGTTGGAGTACCGAACACTCATAATATTTTCAACAATTCAAGGGTAATCAGTAAACAAATTGAAATACTTTTAACCAACACTGTCAACACATATCAAACTAGCTATATATACCCAATATAATATAAAAATTGAAAACGTATGTGTATATATGTATATGTATATATGTATGTGTATTACGAATTTAAAAATTCACATTTGGAGAACCGAAATACCATTGCTGGACCACCCCCACCAGTTGTTTACCAAACTACAAAAGCTAACTAAATAAATTGGTTTGATTTGACAACAACAACAACAACCAATAAGAGAGCAAAGTACATACATATGCACTATTTAAATATTTATGAATGTCGTTGGCGCTCCCACTCGCCATGCATGCTCAAAATGCTCTTTTGTACCGAAATGGAGAGCGCCGCTAACGCACAGCATCCGTTGAATGCATTCAAATGCCGTTAAGTAACTGAAAATGTAGTAAAACTACGAATTTTATACAACGTATGAGATTATTTTTGCTTTGGTGTTGCTGTTGTTGTTATTGTTGCAAATGTGTGATTTTGCCTCAGCTGATTTGAACTGCTGTTGTGATTCCACATACCGCATGTATTTGCTATTGTTATTGTAATCTGTATCTGCAACTCTCCAACGTTCAGTCTCTCCGAGTGTTGACACATTCGTTTGTATATATTTATATGTAGATGTGTGTATGCGTGTGTGTTTGTTTGTGCCTTTCGTTGATTATGTGTATGCGATTTGTTGGTTGATTGTTTTTGCTTTCTACACTGTTGGGTACGGTGAAATGTTGTTGCTTCTGTTATGAACTCACGTGCATCTGTATGTGTTCCGTGTACATGTGTTTATGCGAATTGTGGTGGCAAATTGTAGTGGACCCGGCGATAGTAGTTGTTGCAGGGCGTTTGCTGCGAACGAAAGTGGTGGCAGCAAATTCTAACTAACTTACTAACAAATAATAGCACACACCAAATAAATGGTACATATAGTGCAAAAGTCTTACTGAGTGTAGTGCAAAAAAAACATGAAAGTTCATTAGAAATATTTTTTATTAACAAAAAAATCAAAAAGTAAGTAAATTTAAGAAAATTTCACAATTAATCAGCTTGCAACTTAATTCTACTTGCCTTTGTTGTTTACTGTTCGCTTTGTTGTTGCTGTTGTTGTATTTCATTTGTGCTGTTTGTTGGCTGCTGTTTGCCGTTCTTGCTAAGCCATTTTCTGCTGGCATTTGTTGTTAATTGAAATAAATTGAATTTTATTGTTGTTAATAAAAAATTGTGGTGTTTTGCACAGTTGTGTGGCGTCATACGCGTGAGTGAAAAAAACAGCGGCTTATTTAGTACATATTTTAATCAGCTGTACACATACTAGTGATACCAACAGTGGCTGCTTTGTAGTTTATACAAAACAGAAAATATAAGAAAATATTTAATAGTGAGATATATGAATATGTACCTACACATATACATTTATACAACAGTATTATGTACATTAGTTTGGTAAAATATTGATAACGCTTGGGGACATGCATACAAATTGAAAAAAATATATATATTAAAATCTTACCAACATGTTTATGTGTATGTGTGCGATATACATCTGTGCATACCAACAAACGTCTTATTTAATGAGCAAAACCCAAAAACAAATAGAATTCCTTTCCATTTTCTTCTAACACCGGTGTTAAAAAATGTCTAGCAACACTGCAAGTTGAGCCAAAACAAATATATCTACCACTTCAATTTTGCTTCGCGCTGCATTTTAGCACTAGCTTTTGTGTATTTTTAGTTTGCTGCATTCTTTGCTTGCAACTGCTAACAACAGTGTGCGGCAATCGCCAGCATTGCCACGAGCGCAACAGTCTCCAATAACAAAAGCAGCGAAACATCAAATGAATTTGAACCGAAACCAAAATAACTGAATTCTTGCAGATGCAAACGTTTGCTCAGCAATTTTATTGCGAGTCGGTTGCGGTGAGTTAAGCTAAGCAATTGAACAAGAAAGCGTGTATTAGGAATCAGGGTCTACAAAGAGGAGGTTTTTGGCGTGGACCCTATCCTAATAATGTAGCTGTCTCCTAAACTGCTGGTCTTAACACAGCTTACTAGTATGAACATTTATTGGTGTAGGGACATGAGGCACTCCATATAAGGCATTATTGCTAGGAAGTAGTTCTGTGATAACTCCATAAAGTTTATGAGTTAGCAATTAAAAGCAAGATAAGGAGTATGTAGTGTTAGTATTAAATGTCGCTTAAATAAAAATTTTGACTTTAGCGATGGCATCGCCTACTATATGGTTACTTCATATCACATATGTATGTATCCGTATATAATCGTGTCCACGTTCTCCGGAATGCACTTGAATGCTAGACTTTTTAAAAAATTTAAAACATCAAAAGAATCTACAAGAGACCTGTCATAAGTTAAATGTGTCGTTATTCCTGAAAAAGCAACGTGAAAAATTAAATTTCCTCTTCTCAAAGATCGTTCTAACACCAAATATGTATTTCTTTCTGAAAAAAAAAAAAAAATGGTTATAAAATAATACAACATAACGAGTTTAACGGTTTATTTTTATATGATGAAATTGTGCACATTTCTGCATACTCAACTCAAAAATTGTGTTTTTTTTAGATTTTTTAATGCTAGACTTTTTAAAAAATTTAAAACATCAAAAGAATCTACAAGAGACCAATCATATATATGTATATATATAATATTTAAGTTATCCTGTGGACTTAAGGTAGTTGTTCTAGATATTACGAAGAAGAAAAGTTTTGTGTAACAATTATTTTGAGTTGTTAACATAGAAATTGTAGTTTTTAATTATTAACGTACATCCAAGGTGGAGTTTACATATATAAAATATAATAAAGATAATAGTGAATAAAAATTTATAGTTTTTTATAAATACAGTAGTAACAAATATTCGTTTTAACGAAAACCGCTTATAACGAACAAGCAAATTTGTTACATTGAGTACCTTAAATAACGAACATCGGGGATTTGTAAGTACTCGATTTAACGAACAACATGAAGAAGACATACATATGAAGAAAGAGAAAAAAATCAAATAACATCAAACCAGAATTAAAAATAAAACCAAAAAAAATTTCAAAGAAATGTGCAAATTGGAAAAAATGTTGTTTTATAAAAAAAAGCTTAAAATTATTGATCAGCACCAAATAGAAGTATAAGTGTCAGAATTGATCTATTTTGGAAGAATTTATTGGATTTGAATTGTTTGGTTATGGTTTTTCATTTTTTATCAACTAATTTTATTGAAAAACATACATCTAATACCTGAGACACACGTGTAGTAACAATACCATGATAAAAGTATTATGGTATTGTGTTTACTACATACATAACACACATCGAATTGTAGTAAACTGAAATACCAGATTTGTTTCATAGACATTAGATATTTCAAAAAATTGTAAACAATAAACAATCACATTTATGAAATGGAGAAATTAAGATCTATTATTGCAAAATAATACAAAAACACGTATTTTCTCCACAAAACACACAAGTCGATAAATTATATCTTCAAATCGTGTAATAAACCAAAAAAAAATCTGAAAAATTTCTTATTTTCCTTTATATTTTATTTATTTTTGAAAAATCATTTTGACAAAATATTTTGAAAAGCTTTTGAATATGAACTCTCTTCTAGGTTTCAAACCTATTTTCAGCTGTGTTTAGTGAAATACCACAAAAAATGCTGATATTTTTACCAGCAAAATACTACATTGCTCACATCTGGTATTCGTATGAACAATAGTATTGGTACTAGATGTGTGTCTCGGCTATAAATGAGTACTCGAATTAACGAAAAATTTGATGTTACGAACAGGCCTGACAATTAATATGTTAGTTATTTCGGAAATCTATTGTAATTACAACAAAATCGCAATTGAACATAACCGTCAAAATGACGGGTTTCAGTCCGTAAATCTACTGTTAAAGAACCAATACAATAATGAATGGCGATCATTCCGTGATGTATGTATTTTTTATTAAGTCTTTGCTCAATTCATGGCATCTTAATAACAATCTGTACGGAGTTAAGTTATTAAAACAATGTTATTTTCTACATTTTGTTTTGCCATCTTTTACACTGTGATAGTTTTTTTCAAAAAAAAAAGACAAGGCCAAATTCGATTTCATTTTTTTCGACACAAGGACACAAAAAACATTGATTTTGGGGTTTACAGTCGTCTAAGAACTTAAAGACAGACTTATTTTGAGAAGATGCGCCAAAAAAGTCAACATTAAAAAAGTTAGAGACCGAAGAAAAATGTGTCTTTCTCTTACAATGGGGAACTTTGATGAAAAACTTCAACAAAAATTTTTGTATGAAACCATGATTGTAACTCAAAAAAGCAATGATGCAGTTCGATTCGTAGGACCCGAAATAGGGGGAAACCGTCGAATTTGGTCTTGTCTTTTTTTTTACTATCACAGTGTTATTAATACCAAAGAAAACTACTTCACAGGCAACATATACATTTACATGAATAGTGTCACAACTCAAAAAAGTCGCTTTATCAGGAGAGATGTTTAAAGTTTTCAATTGTCCCTTATTTATCAAATTTGAAAAAACTCCAAACTTTTATTGAATAAACTATATATTATTAAACTATATATTAGTTATATATGAAATACAATGCTGAGCAGAAGTGGTCTAAAAGGAGTGTACTGAATCTTTTTCGTAGGCATCAACATGATCCCTTTTGAATTATGTCGTTTTTTGTGAAAAATATAAATAAATTTCACTGTCATAAGTTAAATGTGTCGTTATTCCTGAAAAAGCAACGTGAAAAATTAAATTTCCTCTTCTCAAAGATCGTTCTAACACCAAATATGTATTTCTTTCTGAAAAAAAAATGGTTATAAAATAATACAACATAACGATTTTAACGGTTTATTTTTATATGATGAAATTGTGCACATTTCTGCATACTCAACTCAAAAATTGTGTTTTTTTAGTTATGACACTATTCATGTAAATGAGCGATATGATGTCACCATAATAAAATTGAAAATTTTAAATTTTACAATTCCCGATATTTTTTGAACACATACGTATGTACATGTATACAGTTGTACTGTGAGTTGACAAAAGATTTATTGCCAAACACTGATATATTTGAAAAAGCAATTTCGTCTGTTTCAGAGAGCTTAAGATAAAGGTTTAGACAATGAGTTTAATTCGGGGTTCCATAATCCTAAAATAATGATTTCATCCTACATCCTACAATTTATCCAATGTCGGATGATTTATTTATCAAATTAACTGTTTTTTATAAACACAACAGCATTCATAAGTCGGAACAGAGGTATATTATAATAATTATATTATTCGAAGCAATAATAGTATATGTTAGAGCCTGACTAATTTCGAACTCTGCTTGTCATGCAGGTCAACAACCTCATTATACTTAAATTCTGTTTACAAGAAATACATATATACAGACGTATAGGTGTATTTATTCGTTCCTAAGTACCTTAATTGGGTGGTATATAATAGGTGAGGAGAATTTTAAAGTTACATAAGTGCAAGGTTAAAATTGGAAAGGGAATGCAAACTACTTTTCTTACTCAATGGAATGGACTCTGTGACTTTGAATAATTAGAAATATTTCACGTATGTATGTATGTATTTATGTGAGCTATTATTTAATTCGATTTAATATAAAATGTTTTTTTTTTTTTTAATTTAATTAAATTAATGCACATTAATTTATCCCTATAACATTGCAACATTAATTTTCTTTGCTCTCTTATCACAGCATCCACCACTGCGCGGCGACTGCGCACTACTGCTATTGGTAGAGCTACTGCCAATACACTAATACCAGCACAGTTTGCTTAACGGCCGCAACACCCACAAAGTTGTTACAAAAGTTAACTGCACTCATACCAAAAACGTTAAGTGAGAGAGCAGTTAATAGAGAGCGCACAACTAGTGTTGCCAATGCGCAATACATGCAGACAACCACATAACTGAACACACACACACATATATCTAATCGCAGGTAACTGTGCTTTTGTATGCGCGAGAGTAGTGATTAGAGTACTGTAGAGGTCGCATGCAAAACAACCAGTAAGATATACACACAGTTAATAAAATAGGCGCGTTGTAACTTTGGTAACGCAAGTGTTGAGTGTTGGTATTTTGCGAAGAAGGATTAAAAATACAGGCACATTAGAGTAAAACTGCAGCTAAGTTTAGTGGAGATTTTCAAGCCTCATATTCAACAGTTTAATAGTCTCAAAATAGCGGCGGTTGAGAGTGAGCCTGCGGGCAATGTGGGTGATATGGCGTTCTCACGCCACAACATCGAGAAGCGGCGTCTCATTGAGTTGGTGCGCCTGAATGCTATACTCTGGGACTGTCGCCTGCCGCACTATAAACGTTCCGACAAGAAGAAGGCGCTGAAGTGGAATGAGCTGGGACGAGTTTTCGGCGTTAGTGGCGAGCGTGTGCAGCGCACATTCACTTCGCTGCGTGAGATATTTCGACGTGAGTTGAACCATGAGAAAATGCTGGGCACACGTTTCAAGTCCAAGTGGGAGTACTATGATGCGATGGCGTTCTTAAAGGAAGTCATAAGGGAACGCAAGTAAGTTGCACTTTAAATAATCAAATGAAATACAATAATATTTCGGTTTATTTTCACAGATCACGTGAGCGCAATAAACTGTCGGTCGACGCGCAGGCACAACAAAACACACAACAACAGCATAGCAATAACAACAGCAGCGCTATCGATGAGTATCAGTATTTTGCGCCGAATGATCCCAATAATCCCAATAACCAACAGTTGGCGCTTGCAAACGAACCGAAACAACAGCAACTACAACAACCACAGTACCAAGCATTGCAGCAACAGCAGCAACAACCACCACTTCTGGGTGGTTTGTCGTTTCCCACACTGCCACAATTGCAACAGTTGGCGCCGTTAAATGAGCCTCAACAGTCGCAGCCACAGCCAAATTCACATGCCACAGCGCAACTGCAACAACAACCGTTGCACAGCATTCAACCAGATGTGATACTCAGTATGAATGCTAACGCGATCTCAACCCTACAAAATCTTGGAAACATCAATGGAAACGCTGCATTTACTGGCAATTCCAGACCACCTTCGCAGCAGCAACAACATGCACAATCAGCACTGCAACCGGCCCAACCGCTACCGCTGCTTCAGCTGCAGTCTCAGCCACAACCACCGCCGCCGGGCACACAATCGCTCGTAGACATTTCGAGTTCACACTCTTCGGTTTCAAGCTCGCCGTCGATTTACATTAAAGAGGAGCCCGATTCGCCGGACACACTTTCACTCACCACCATCACCATAAATGAACAGAACTCGTCATATTCACCACGGCACAATGCAATCAAAAATAAAAATGCTCAAAATTCGAATAAAGTTGGCTTGCCACTCAATAATGTCACAAACAGCAATGGTGTTTTCAAAGCACAGCCCAAAAATCATATACCGCGCTCTTCTGCGAGTGTAATTATCGACGAAGACTTCGCAGAGCCCGATGTTGAGTTAGACGATCTCGACGATCCGGATGTGGATATGCTCGACGATGGTAACCTCTCGGCTGCGAGCACTTATACACTCGGCATGACGGGGAAGCCAAGCAGGCCTTCGGCACGTGAAATACTCTACACCAAGTTTGGTGACTTTTTGGCCGCACGTCTTAATACACTAAATGAGACTGTTGCTAATGATTTGATGAATCGCATACTGCTGCTAATCGCTGAAAAATAGAAAGAAATTACTGTTGCCATACTCCATTTATAGACTTTTTAAGCGTTATCTGCGCTACTAACTCATATACCAAATATAGATTCCGTTTCTCGTATTAATTTTGTATAACTATTTTCGTATGTATATAGATCTGTAAAAAGTACTTTATAAGCGACATTAGCAAACTGTGTTTCTATAAGAACAATTCAATATGTATGAGTCTGAATATACCTATATCTTTAAGTCATATCAACTGGCCATAATCATAGTGTAAGAAAATAACATACTATAAGAGTACAATATGTGACCTACTTGAAAAGAGCTCAAAATACCGTGTACGTTTTAAAATGAAATAAATGTTTATTCGCCTATGGAATGCTACCTATGTCTTGTTTAGCTGGGTCCCACTCATGATATTGATATTCATATTAATAAGCTTTATAATGCATTGAGCTTAGTGGTAACTCATTATTATATACTCACAATTGACATCAAGCTCTACAAAGAATAATATAAGCAAGACTACGATATTCAAGGTGATAAACGAAGCGAACGCCGCATAGTAAATGCAAAAAAGGTTTTTTTGCTACTTTGATCCAAGACGTTACGAATTGATGCATTTTTCTATTAAAATCCAAAAAATGAACTAAACGAAGAGATCATTCGCGATCTCGACATATGTATATAACAAATTACTGATATTTCTGTCATGTCTCATAAACTAGAACATACACACTGCTCAAATAATTAGAGGCATCCGCCCTTGATGGGCTCAAAAACCGGATTTTTTTTCATAAATTGATTTCTTAACATGTCTAGACCACGGCAGTAAGGTGTTTTTTTTTTTTAAATTCGAAGCCGAAGAAAGTGTGAGCCCATTTTTTCGAGGTGGGAGTGTTCAGAACGTCGCACAGTGGTTCCGCCTATAGTCCAGAAATCAAAAAATCCACCTCACGATTTTTGTCAAAATGTATACCGATGAGATCTAAAAAACCTATTTGCAAACTAAAAATATAAGGGTACTTTCTAAAAAATAGAGTTAATTCCATGAACACCCGTACATTTCCAAAGCATAAAAACTTTTTTGAAACATTTCGTTAGCAACAACGAATTTCAAATTGTTCCGTCCGAATTAGAGAAGACATTATGAGTTTTTGTTCTAATTATAATGGCTGTGAAAAAATTAACTATATTAAATTGGTGGATAATTCGATTTTTTCCTACATGTTTTATTTTATAGGTGGAATATGGGGGTTGGATGGGGAAAACTATAACGATAAATCATATTCAGCTCGTTTCCCTCTTTCTTAAATAATTTTACAAAGACTTACTAAAAGTTTTGACGCTCCGACCATGACCATGCAAGGTATTGGTTGGCAAATATTTTCTTCCGCTTTTTTGCTCTTTATTCAATGCTTTATAAAAAGTGTTACAGTGATCGGATTTAGTTCAAATATGCCCCGTTTCGTTTGATAATCTGTTTCCACTTTTCACAAGCCTCTTTTGAGTTCAACTTTACACCACCAAGGGCATTCGCCATGGACAGGAACAGGTGGTAATCACTTGGCGCCATGTCCGAGCTATATTGTGGATGTGATAAAACCTCCCATCCGAGCTCCCGTAGCTTCTGACGAGTCATCAGCGAAGTGTGTGCTCTGGCGTTGTCCTGGTGAAACACTACACCCTTCCTGTTGGCCAATTCTGGACGCCTGCTTCAAGCGGTCCAGTTGTTCGCAGTTGATGGTAGAATTAAGCGTCTGGCCAAATGGGAGCAACTCTAGTGGATGATTCCCTTCCAACCCCACCAAACACACAGCAAAACCTTCCTGGCCGGCTTGGTCACTGTTTGGAGCGATTCAAAATGCAAATTTATTGAGTTAATTTAAGCCTAACATCTTTGTTAACTTTTCATGGCTGGGCTTCGATAGATTCTTTGTCAAAACATCAGCAATCATGTCACTGCTACAACAATATTTAAGTTCGATTCCGCCTCCTCGATAGATATCACGTATGTAGTGATATTTTATATCAATGTGTTTACTTCTTGCGTGATATACTGGATTCTTCACGAAATTCATGGCACTTAAGTTATCTCCATTTACTAAAATCGACTTGGGGCATTCGAGCTTCATTTCACCCAATAATTGACGTAAATATACTGCTTCTTTAACAGCAGATGTAAGTGCCATATATTCAGCCTCGGTGCTACTGAGCGCTACAGTTGATTGTTTCTTAGATTCGTATGAAAAAACTCCACCAGCTAATATGAATGCATAACCCGTATATGATTTCCGGTCATTACTATCTCTGCCCCAATCTGCGTCGACAAAACATTCCATCTCTTTACCTGTTTGGTGATATCTAAGCTTCTTGGCTTTAATAACACTTAATTGCTTATAATCAGAACTAGCTATTAGCAAATCATCAACGTAGACTGCAATAATGTTAATTTGCCCATTTCGATTATTTACATACACACACGGCTCGCTAACGCATGGTTGAAAAACAATCTTCTTTAAAATTTCATCTAATCTAAGTTCCATTTTCGCCCAGACTGCTTCAGCCCAAACAATTTCAAACAGTGGTTAGGATACCGATTATCAATGAATAACTCTGGTTGACGCATGTATATCTCATCGCCCAATTCGCTGTTTAAATATGCGGTGGATACATCCATTTGATGGACATGTAACCTGTACTCAGCTGCAAAAACCATTCGTATAGTACTATACCTCACAACGGGTGAAAAGGTTTCGTAGTAATTCACGCCATAAACTTGTGAACATCCTTTTGCCACTAACCTAGCTTTAAAGCGTTCAACGTTACCGTTTGTATCTTTCTTGATTGTGTACACCCATTTACAACGTACCACCCTTTGTCCTTTGGGTAATTCTGCGATCTCCCATGTTTCATTCTTTTGTAGCGAATCATACTCCGTTTGCATAGCGTCATGCCACATCTCAGCATATTCACCTGAAAGCGCTTCCTCAACAGTATCAGGCACCTTTACATCATTACCATTTATTAAATTTATATACGTGTATTGCTTCCTGGGTCTACCTGGCCCGCCACTATGAATTAATCGTGGTCTACCAGGCCCCCTTTTTAAAGGAATATCGATTGCTTGCTCGTCTTCAGCCGACTCAAATTCATCTTCACTGTTTATTGCTGTATTTACTGCTTCTTCGGCGTTTGCTTCATCTACATTGGTACATTGTTGCTTCAAGTCGTTACCACAATTGTCTATATCAAACTCAATCGGATGATCTCTTTCATCTTCTGAAGTCTTAACATTCAAGTCGTCATAACCACGTGACGCTTCTGTTAATTCTACAAAGTAGACATCTCTACTCACTATTAATCTTCGTGACTGCTTTTCATATAATCTATACGCTTTTGATGTGTCAGAGTAATCAACCATGACTTTTCCTCTTGGTTTAAACTTATCCTTTTGTTACTTATCCAATGCTATCGCAAGTGATCTGAATACCCGTAGATGTCCTACAGCGGGCTTATAGCCATACCATGCTTCGAATGGTGTCATCGCATCCAATGATTTTGTTGGTGCACGGTTTCTTAGATATGCTGCCGTATTAACAGCCTCTGCCCATAATGATTCATTTACACCTGAATTGTGGATCATACACCATACCATCTCAGTTAGTGTACGATTTAGCCTCTCTGCTACTCCATTTTGTTGTGGTGTGTAAGGTACTGTTAATTGCCACACAATACCACATTCTCTAAGAAATTTAGTAAACTCATTATTCACAAATTCTGCGCCAATGTCACTACGAAGCATTTTAATTCTCTTCTGTGTTTGGCACTCTACCATTTGTTTAAACTCTTTAAACGTATCAAAAACCTCGTCCTTTCGTTTTAGAAAATATACAAATACATATCGAGTCATATCATCCATGAAAATTAAAATATATTTTGCACCACCAATAGATTCCTGTCTCATGGGCCCACAAACATCTGTGTGGATCAATCCCAAAATCTCTGCTGCCCGGCTATACAACACACTTTATGTTTGTTGGTATATTCGTTTTCATTCCCCGAACCATGTTGTTGTTGCTCAGTTGACGCAGACTAGCAAAATTTATATGTCCATATCTAGAATGCCATTTTATTGCCTCATTGTCGGGTTTACATGCAAAAAATAATTTGTTTTTATCAGGCTCGAATAAAAATAAACCGCATACCTTATTGGCACTCAAAATCATTGATCCGTATTTATCTTTTATTATAGATTTGTCCTTTTTAAATTCAACTACGTATCCACTGTTGACTGCTTTCGATACCGAAATAAAATTACATTGTAAACCTGCTACGTACAAAACTTCAACAAGTGTGACGTCGAACATGTTCGTTTGTAAACGAACAACACCTTTTCCAGTTGCTAACATTTTGTTATTTCCAGCAAGTATGATCTCTTCTTCATACATTTCAAATTCACTTACTGCGGTCGCAACACAAATGTGAGGATGCGCCGCTGTCGACACACCAAGCATCAGTATGAGTCAAATTTCTACTGATCGCCGCAAACAAGCCATTGCTGTTGTTGTTGTTATTGCCTCTCTTCTCATTGTTTGTGTTTTGCCTTTCCTTGCACTGAGCAGCGAAGTGGCCTGTTTTTCCACAGTTATAACATTTCAAATTGTGCCGTTTGTTCCTGTTGTTGTTTTTATTGTAGTTGTTTGATGCGTTGCCTATTTCGTTTGGTTTCGAATTCGAACTATTCTTTTTGTCAGAATTTTCTCGAACCATGAACGCTTGTACGCAACTGTCGGTATTATCCGCACCACATGTTTTTCGCCTTTCGCCCTCTTCTATTAGCTTTATTTTTATTGAGTTAAGCTTAGGTAGTTCGTCGCGAGACTCCAATGCGACGACCAAATTCTCACAAGATTTTGGTAAACTTGCCAATAGCAGTATGACGAAAAACTCATCTTGGAGACTTACTCCAGTTTCTTCAAGCTTCTCTGCCAATGAAGTAAACTTACATACATATGCCTGCACACATTCATTGTCGCTCATACGCATACCAAGCAGACGCTTAAACAAAGTTACCTTACGCACAGGACCTTTTGGTCTATGAATCTCACGAAGAGTATTCCATGCCTCACTCGATGTCTTGCAATTCTTCACGTGGGCTATCTGCAACGACGTTATACTCAATATTATAGTTGCAATCGCCTTCTCATCTTTAGCCTTCCACATAACAACCGTTTTATCCTCCGTGGCTCCTTCAGGACACGTTGATTCCCCCGATGTTACTGGCCATAATTCTTGGTGAACTAATACGCTCTTCACCTGAATACTCCAAGAGTCGTAATTAGACTCATCCAATTTTTCGATGTTAAATAGAGAGAGAGGAATTTGTACCTGGGCCCATAACCTGTTAGAAATGTTGATGCAAGTTTACCCTTTTGGTTCCACGTGAAGAGAAAAAAAGCAAAGACTCTGTACACACAGTACTTTTATAATACACGTTTTATTTCGATGCTATTCAGAACAAGAGTGAACAAGACATTCGTTATGGATAAAGTGAATACAAAAAATTCAGAGTTGCATGGATATGTATGTTGTATACAGACTGTATTTCAACAGTGATCCATTTTCCGTCACAAGTCAGCATATCGCAGGCGTTGATTCGGTCCAGAAGGTTTTTTGTGTCAAATCATGCGGCACCCAAATATCAAGCTTTTTTGTGAATCCAGTCTTCTGCAGATGGTTTAAAATGGTTTGGTGACTAACTCCCATCTCCTGGGCGATGTCATGAGATGCCTCATGGCGGTCTAATTCGATGTTTTCCATGATTAGATCGGTATTCGTCGTCACAGGTCTTCCACCGGCTGGCTTATCCATGGTGTCGTTTTTACCCGCTCTGAATCGTCGAAACAATTCCTCCGCAGTTTGAAGTGATAGAGTACCATCCCCAAAACACCATATATTTCACGGATTTTTTCTCTAGCGGATTTGCTTTAACGAAGCAAAACTTTCCAATAGCGCGAATTTCGAAGTTATTGAACTCCATTTTTAAACGTATATAACTGTTGAACGCATATCCAAACTAATCATGCATAGCCTCGTTTTGTAAGTTATGTCAAGAGCTTTCAAAGATGTATAGTATTGCCATATACGAGCTCTATAGCGCTTTATACATAGCCTCGAAATTCAAAAGACAAAAAGACGGATATTTTCCAACTTAATCTTTTTGTCCATTATCGCCATTTAAGTGTAATTACTGTGCTAGTGAGTTATAGGATTTAGTAGTTCGATGTGGTCATATTGTTTTCAAAATATTTAGAATTTTTTTCTAGATTTTTGGTGAAAATTTAATGGCTATATCTCAACGGGAAGAATTGACCGCGCCTTCATATAAGTCGAAGCACTGTGCGACGTATTTCATGTTCTAAACAAAATTATTAGCTTAAAATTTATATTTCTACTGTCGATACATACGTATGTATGTTAATAAGTAATGTTAAGCAATGATAATGAACTAAATCTCTATCTATTTACTGGTTGTTGAAAAACAAATCTGAAAAATCACTAAAACAAAGGTCGTCATGGGTTAAGGATTATTTAAGATTTATTGCAGATTCATAAGTTATCTTCGTTTAAATAAGGAAGCATTTTGTTTTTTTCTAATTTAGATGAAGGAAAATTTCCACAAATGTATGCGAGCAACACGCTGGACTATGTCTATGTCATCGAACAACACATACAGCTCATCATTCCATCTTCTGCGGTATTCGCCGTTGCCAATGTTTAAGGGACCATTAATCTTCCGCAAAACCTTTCTTTCGAAAACTCCTAGTGCCGTCTCATCGGATGTTGACACCGTCCACGCTTCTACACCATAAAGTAGGACGGGAATGATGAGGGACTTGTAGAGTTTAGTTTTTGTTCGACGAGAGAGGACTTTACTTTTCAAATGCCTACTCAGTCCATAGTAGCACCTGTTGGCAAGAGTGATTCTGCGTTGGATTTCAAGGCTGACATTATTATCGGTGTTGATGCTGGTTCCTAGGTATACGAAATTATCTACAAATTCAAAGTTATGACTGTCAACAGTGACGTGGGAGCCAAAAAGCGAATGCGCTGACTGTTTGTTTGATGACAGGAGATATTTCGCCTTGTCCTCCTTCACCACCAGACCCATACGCTTCGCTTCCTTATATAGGCGGGAAAAAGCAGAACTAACGGCGCGGGTGTTGTTTGCAATGATATCGATATGATCGGCGTACGCCAGTAGCTGTACTTTACCAGTACGTTCACTGCCATTCAGTAGGCTGGAGAAGTGTTCCCTCCACAAACACAGTACACTCTGGTCATCAACAACCAGATCACCTCTGGGGGTCCTACATGAGTGTGCTCGGGTCTTGAAACCTGCATTTAGTCGCCGGATCTTTTCGTAAAATTTTCGAGTATTACCCCTGTAGGCCAGCTTGTCAAGCTCTTCATACTCACGCATTTCGGCCTCTTTCTTTTTTTGTCTACAAATGCGTCTCGTTTCCCTCTTCAGCTTTCGGTATCTTTCCCATCCCAATCGTGTTGCGGTCGATCGAAACATTGCGAGGTAGGCAGTCTGTTTTCACTCCACTGCGAGACGACAATTCTCATCATACCAGCTGATTTTTTGACTTTTCCGAAAGCCAATGGTTTCGGTTGCAGCTGTACGTAAGGAGTTTGATATGCCATCCCACAGTTTCCTTATACCGAGATGCTGATGAGTGCTATCAGAGAGCAGGAGTGCAAGTCGAGTAGAAAATCGTTCGGATGGCAGTTGTAATTGCAGCTTCTCGATGTCGAACCTTCTTTGTGTTTGTTGACGTGTGCGCTTTTCTACACATAGGCGGGTGCATATCTTAGCTGCTACAAGATAGTGGTCCGAGTCGATGTTGCGGCCACGAAGCGTACGCACATCAAAAACACTGGAGACATTTCGCCATCTACCACAACACGATCGATCTGGTTGCGAGTGATTCGATCCGGGGACAGCCAAGTAGCTTGATGGATTTTCTTATGCGGGAATTTAGTACTACAGACGACCATATTTCGGGCCCCGGCGAAGTCGATCAGCCTCAGACCGTTTGGCGATGTTTCGTCATGGAGGCTGAATTTTCCGACTGTTGTGCAAAGACACCTTCTTTACCCACCCTAGCGTTGAAATCGCCAAGCACGATTTTGACATCGTGGCGGGGGCAGCGCTCATAGGTACGTTCTAGGCGCTCATAGAAGGTATCTTTGATCACTTCGTCCTTCTCTTCCGTCGAAGCGTGGGCGCAAATCAGCGATGTGTTGAAGAACCTCGCTTTGATGCGGATTGTGGCTAGACGTTCATCCACCGGAGTGAATGCCAGGACTCGACGACGGAGTCTCTCTCCCACCACGAATCCCACAGCGAATTTGCGCTCCTTTATATTTCCTTGTGACATCTAACCCCCCTTCTTCCGTCCTTGTCCCGTCTATCGCATTTCTTGGATTGCGGTGGTGTCAGCCTTTACTCTTACGAGGACATCAACCAGCTGGGCAGAGGCACCTTCCCAATTAAGGGTCCGGACATTCCAGGTGCATGCCCTTAAATCATAGTCCTATATATGCTTGTTGTGGTCGTCATCAAAATTCATTACTAATTTTATATAATTGCATTATAAGTTTTATGACTTTTAGTCTTGGGCTATGTTTCAACAAAATTTTTAATTAAGCTTTGTTTACACAACTTTTCAATATCTTCATGGCATATAGTTTCACTTGAGCTTGAAGCTTATAATACTCATATAAACAAAATTTGTTCTGAAAGTCGTCTGAGGTAAAATAGCTTGTACGGCAATCCATAAGAACTACCTCTTTTGACTTGCTGAAATATTTTGCCCATCGCTCGTACTGTAATTTCCGCATTCTTTAGATTATATCTTAAGAAGAAGAACGAATGCTAGAAGAAGAATGCGATTAAATCTTGTTGTCGTCTAAACGAATACTTGACATCTGAGTGAGTTAGTACAATAAATATCATATGTATGGTAGCTTTCTTAATATTATATTTCAATACATACCATTTATTAAATATGAACAATACGATTAGCCGAGTATAGTTTTTCTAAGTTTTTTTGATTAAAATAATCACCACTTATATTTCAGAATTATACATAATTTAACTAATTTTAGTACACATGTATGGATCAATGGAGCAATGAAAAAGTATTGTTTTTAACATTGTAAAAAATTATGGCGTTATACTAACATATACATTGGAATGGGAAAAGCACTAACACTGCCTGCATACAGTTATAAAAGTGGCAATCAATAGACTTTCAGTGATAAACAAATCTGCAAGGGCGTATGAATCAATTGATGAAGAGGGAACTCCTCAGAGATTACCACAAATCTACTTGAAAGCTGTATGTGGATGGACAGATCAAAAAAACGTCTACCTTTAGGGAAGGGAGAACTGAGAAGCATTATAGGATTCATACATTCTATAATCTGTTATTATTATCGCCTACTTATGTATAAATATGAATCGGAGATGCACATTTGACTTGATTTTGATCTTAGAGAATAATTGACTGTCATTTAACTATTTTTACGTAAATGCATATTACGGAAGAATGATTAACAACTCTTAAAGGCACAGAGCTTGAATTTTAACTAGTATTGGCTTTAATTACCATCCATATCAGTGCGAAATCTTCACATACACTGTGTTCAATGAGTGCCACTATTGCGCCGCATAAGCACTCAACCACAACCACAGTCGCGTCCTCTTGACTGCAACTCCGCGCATTTGTGGCACACAGAAACACAGTAAGGCTGGAGCCTGGCAGCATGTTATCTTTTCAGGTCCTCTGCAGCAAGTGCACCGCAGACACACAAGTGGCATTCGTTACCAGCGCCATTACGCGCTGCACGCTCCATCAGCGTCAATCAGCGTCACTCATACGCCCCAGCATGCCAGTTCTCTACTCTAACAAGAGCGTGTATGCAGTGTTTGTGTTTGTTTTCCATGTTGAAAATCATTTCTAATGTCTTTTATGTAGCGTTATGTTTTCCCTTTGCGGCACTGTACTCATTACACCGCCATTCTTCAGGTGCGCTGCCGTAGCTTGCAGTTTCATGTAAATAAATGTGTGTAACTATATTTGTATATAGTAGTTTGTGTGTGTGTGTTGGATTTGCGGTAATTTCTCATCTATTTGCGTGCTGCCACAATGCATCAGCGTTCGCCAATTATCTAAGCGTTGAAGGCAAAGTAGCAGCAACATTAACCAGGGAGTTTCGCAAAGAGCCCGCGTTGGCTGACTTAGCTCGAACTAGCAACTAACAACAAGTCGGCGGCGGCGGTTGCACGCACTACACCGCGCTCACACCATAAAAATAGCAAATCAATGACACAGTCAAAGTTATCGACTTCGCCGCCGCTGTTGTTGCCACTTTAGTCAACATTCATTTGCTGTGCGCATATCTTGCCGTTATTTGGATGCAGAGGCTCGGAGTAGACTCTACAGTAAGCAACACATTGAACCTCCCACGGTTTCATAGCCACCGTTATGAATGCAACGCTGCCATTAGCCGCGACTATTGCATGGCCTATAGCTCATTTAAAACAGCAGCAGGAGTCCACGCGTGCCATGGCAGAGCTCATTAAAAGTTCACAATTCATGAATGTCTGTTTGGATTAGTGTTTTTGCTAGCGCGAGTGTGTGCAAGTGGGTGCGTAAAGTATTGGCAGACAGACCACAAAACCTTTGCAACACTTCAACAATTCCACCGCAATTCAATGCTGCGTATACCGGTCAACGACTAATCACGGAGTCTGCTAACGGAAAGTTTTCCGCAGTCAGTGACGTTCGGGTAGTTGCTTTTGATTTAGCGGCTCTGATTCTGGCTTACGGTCGAAAATATTCGACTTCAATTCGACGATGAGCGCTCAAAGCGTTTGCACTTCATCACCATCAATTGTTGATAGCCGATACCGTTGATTGTGTGGTGAATATTTTCACATATAACCACAGCGAAAACGTTTTGTAATTAGTGAGGCTTTCATCTATAGGCACTAACTACTTGTGCATACAGTTTAAACTTTGTTAAAGTTGAATGGTCTTTTATACACTTTAAAAAATCCAAATTTACTGTACTTAAAATTGCTGGACACACAGAAATTGAACTATATAAGAACACATATTATTACGATATTTATACTCTCGCAACATGTTGAACAGAGAGTAGATGTTACAGAACGAGTAGATTTGAAATCTGTCTGTCCGTTCGTCCGGCCGTCAGTTGTAACATGAGTAAAAATTAACATATTCAGATGAAACTTAGTACACGTATTCCTTAACACCATAAGAAGGTTGGTATTAAAAATGGGCGAAATCAAATACAATCCATAAATAAAGTTATAAAAGTGAAATTTAAACCAAAGGATGACCTTAGGGAGGGGCATATTTGGCTGAAATTTAGTTATTATTTATCATTTCCTAAGGTGACTATCATTATCTAATTATCCAGGATAAAAATGGATAAAATCGAATTATAACCACGCTCACCCCATATAGAAAGGTTATGTTGAAAACTAAAAGTGCTTTAATGCAGCAACCCTAAATTTTATGGTAAAGGTGGCACAGAAAACCTGCACCAAGGTTGGTGTAAAAAATGAATAATGGGTGTGGCGCCACCCACTTATGGATCAAAAACCATATTCCAGGAACTACCCGACCAATTCCAACGAAATTCATTACATTTGTTTGGCATCCCAATACTATAGTTTGAAAATAGAATAAATCGATTTGGTCATTTCACAGTATATAAATCATAGATGGGCACTTTGCAGTACCAGTAAAAATGCAGTAAAAATTTTTTTTACTGATAATGAAATTAAATTTTCATCACCAGTACTGTTTTACTGATTACTGAAAAAATTACCAGTAAAAATATTTTTTTACTGGTTACTGGAAAGAAATTGCTGTAAAAATACTGATAATATCATTTGATTTGCAAAACCAGCAAAATGTTTACTGTTTACTGAAAATAGTTACTGGTAATGAAAATGCAATTATATGTAGAAGCATTGAGAAAAATAGTCCAATAAATCCTACACATATTTATGCAATATAAAAGGAGTGGAGGTTATATGCCAATTGTTTTATGTTAGCTGATAAGCTGCTTTATCAGATTCGATTTACCCACGTTCGTCCGTCTGTTAAGAAAAGTTTATTTTAATTTAATAAGAATTATACTTCAAATTAAGAAGAATTAATAATTTGCAAACCTGTTACAGGGTATCAATAAGTCGGTTCGCCTGACTAAAAACTTTTTTACTATTGTCCATGTGCGCAATCAATGAACAAAACAGTTAATTCTAAAATAATTCGGCCATAGGTTTGAGTAACATACACTCTAGTGATTTTAAGTGATTTTAAAAATTTAAAGTACTACATTGCAAAAAATAAAAAATTAAATATATTTAAATAAATGCATTAAATTTCAATAGTGATGATTGTAATAATGACCAAGATTTCGTTGGCGAACAAAATGTTCCAAGTTGTTCAAACGGTCGGAACTCACAAATAAGTCACAATATTATGAGATATGACAATTTAAGTGAAAGTTCAAGTACACCAGATTCGTTGATATATGAAGAATTGGTTTGTTGTCAATAAGATTCTCTTTAGTGAGAAATTTTTCAAAATTGTGGAGACGGTGTGTTTAAAAAGATGCAAAATAGCACTATTTTATTTGTTATATATGTTTTTATTTAAAACTTCACAATTTCATTAAAATGCAGATGAACAAAACTCCTCATCAAAGAAGAAGAAGTGTGGCTTAATTGGTGGTTGTCAAGTGTGCGGAAAAAAAATTAAAGGTTCGCTTCGTATTAGTTCCAATTTTATCAAGCATTTGAAAAAGGAACACCCGCAAAAATTTTGCGAGTTCAAGTCAATCAAAGATGAAAGAAGGCAGAGCGAAAGCCGCAAAAGCATGGCATGACATTTTGGATTTTCTTTGCAACATAACGTCTCCCTTGTCCACAGTCAGTAACCAAAGTTTTAAAAAACTATTTCCTGGTAAAAGTCTTCCGAGCCGCCGTTCAATTACCAGGTTATTTTTCGAGAGCCACACTAAATTTGTTCAAACTCTGGTCATTGAGCTGAATAACATTGAATACGTGTGCGTAACTGCAGATGTATTATCAGGTGGAAAAAAATCATTTTTTGGTTACACTTGCACTGGTTAGCTTCTAACAGTTTTGAGCGGACGACTATAAGCGAAAAAATGCAAATAGCTTTGCTTTAAAGATTTGAAAAGTACTTCCTGATTCAGTCTGACGCACAGTGGTTCCATTTGTATGGAGGATAGCGACAAAAATAGTTAGAATAGAGATACTGACCTGCAATATATACTGTGTATACACAGCATATTTCTGTTCAGTCCGTTTGGAGCATGCAGAGAAATCAGCAGTTGGGCGACCACATTTACTCGCTTTTGCTTCTTCTTTTTCAGATGACAAAGATAAAGTTTCGAGACTTAAGGTAACAACCTCTTTGTAAGAGAGCCAATCCGAGTAGTTTCTTAACACGTCTGACTTTATGCGATGGTTTTGTTTCCACATCACCCCAATGCGTCTGCATAAATATTTTACACATTTCAGTATATCACCAAACGGGTGTTCGTCACCTTTAAAACCTGTTTTTCTGACTATATCTTCAAAAACTTCCTGACCTTTCGTCGTATTTGATCCATTTTTGGAGCACCAAATTTCAAAAATATAGGAGCGAGAAAATATGCATTGATAAGACGTCCCTACGATAAGAAATTTTAAAAATAAATATCTCAGAGAGGGAGAGTGAGACAACAACAACTAATTCTACATTTGTTTATTGACATTACTTGCAAAAACCAATGCTATAACACGCACATTTGATGTACAAAATACACTTTGAAACTAAAAAGTTAGGTTAGTTTAATGAACTTTATTTAGAAACCTGCAAATCCCTGCACATGAACTTAATATTATTTTAAACTATATACTTGTATCAACATTTACACACTAATCCGGTCACTGCATTCGGTTGACAAAGTTACTAAATCTCCAAATACATTTAACAAAGAACAACAAAACTGAATCAAAAAGACACTTCATTAAAATTTGTTATTCTAAAAACAACAGCACAATTTAAAAACTTGTTATTACTGAAAAATAATACTATTACCATCTACTTCAATTTCCATTTTCAGTATTTTTATTTAGACACTTTTTGAAATTCAACTTTTGCAGTTGAATGTACACGTTGCTTTCGCTTTTATTTTTGTCAACTATTTACTTCTGTGCAATTCTGTACATATGTTGCTTGCACTCAAGAAGTTCCGTTGGAAATAATCAAAACAAACTCAAAATACATAAATTTGATGGCATATGCAACTATTTATTTAGCTACAAGCCCAATATATAAACATAGACTTTTTTATTTTTGTCGTATGGGAGGAACCACCGTGTGACGCTTGGGACGCTGTTATTGCTGCTATTTCTGTCCCTGACATTAAATTGCGATTTTTAAAAGCCCTTTTAGAAACAGCAACGACACAAATAGATGCAGAAGTAAAAAAATGTTCAACACTTATGTGGTGAAGTATGGAAAGATAGCAGATGACGCAAAACGTGTTCCGCCTAAAACTACTCAAAAAACCTTCCTTGAGTAATGGTAAAATGTTTGCATTTGACTTTCAATTAAATATTTGATTTATGCATATATTCACTTAAATAGATATAAGCATACAGAGTGGTTCCACTGACTCAGTCAATTATCTTCAGGAAACGCTTTTATACCTGGTGGAACGAGACGCCACAACAAGTTGTTTAAATAAACCTCAAGCTATTAAAAACGTTTTTTCTAAAATATAATACCCCATTACCGTCATCTGCACCTGTAGAACGGTTGTTTTCTTTCGCTGGTATTGTTAACCGGTCTAGAAAGCAAAAACTCAGCGATGCAAATTTCGAAATGCTTGTTTTAAGAAAAGCTAATCGCGAATAACAAGTTGAAATAAATGTTTCAATGAAAACAAAAATATTCGAATTTTCTGTAATTATTTATTGACCTAGTGGATGGCTTTTGATTTTTAGCTACCGGTAACTATTTTCAATAAACAGTAAATATTTTGCTGGTTTTGCAAATCAAATGATATTATCAGTATTTTTACTGCAATTTCTTTCATTAAGATGTAAAAAAATATTTTTACTGCAAATTATTTTCAGTAATCAGTAAAACTGTACTGGTAATGCAAATTTAATTTCATTATCATTAAAGTGTTACTGTTTACTGCTGTACGTAATGCAGTAAATATATAATGCAGTGTGCCCATCTATGATATAAATTAAGATATCGCAACAAAAGACTTCGATTATGGCTATGCTTCGGTGCTTGTGTCCAATTTTTATCTAAGTTGCTTATACTATGTTGCCTCTGTGCTAAAAATGGACAAATTCAGAGCTATACTTCATATTGCCCCCCTATATACCACAAATACGGATATACACATTACCGATGGACTTTTCACCGTATATATCCGTTAATGTGATATATCTTAAGTGAACATATAATATTGGATATAGTGTACATTGGTGATGAAAATGAATGAAATGGGTTCAGGAATTACCTCAGTACATATAACAATTTGTTTGTAAAATTTTTCGTGAAGTGAGGCTAAATAATTAAACTTTTACTTCCGGAGAAAGATTTACTGAAGAAGCAACTGGATATTGTGCCATGGCACAAAGCCCGGAAGATAACATATCATTTGAATCATTTTGGGGTCACTACTCTGGACTAGCCATCTCAAAGTGCAGAGTAAATTATTTTATAAAATGTTAGCTTCCTTCTGAGCCAAAATAACAACTTCGTTAAATAAAGCTAGACAGGACATAATTTTTAAAGTCACTTTCTTTCGGAAAGGGATATCTCCAAAGATCCTTCCAAATTTATTGATTTAGTACCGACACGTCTTAATATAATTTTCGTATTGATTTTAAACATCCCATTCTCATAACATATTTGTCAAAACACTTATGCCAATACATGTCACAATTAATCACTAATCAATTAAAAGTGTTTGTCATCAGCTAAAACTATAAGCCATCTATACGGAATATGAGGATTTCTATGCTTATTGTTGACTTTCCATTGAATTTATTAATCACTTTCTTAGATGCGATACAGGCTGCAAAATAGTATACTTACTTGATAACTTCACTTCTGAGCGTAGAAAGCATTCCTAATTTTGTCGAATGCTGTCAATTTCCAATTTCCGTTCCGTGATTCGTGAGAACGTCTGTTTTAGCGCTAACAACAGATCAGAATTTATATAGGGATATTGTGTTGAGTATGATATTGGCATTCATTTAGATCGATAAATTTCACGCAATCGGACCTTTAGTTCTTTTAAAATGTATATGTGAGTATATTGTTCAAACATATATACTCAAATTATAAAATATGGCAACAAGTTAGGAGTAACTGTTTTTCTAAGCATTATGGAAACTTGAACTATACTGAACTCGATACCATCAATTAGATATAAAAGGCTAAAAATTTACCTTGATATTACAGAAAATAACTGTAAGAAATCAAAACGCATTAAACTTTTGACACGACAATTGTTCAACGGAGTGTGTGTGCAAAATTTAATTATCATAGTTTAACGGTAGCAATTTGCAATTTGCGATTGACACTAAACTTATTTGGTTAATGAAATAAAAATATTTGAATTTCTAAGAACTTTCTTTTCAATATACACAGCAACTTGTTAGCGCGCCTTCCAAGTTCTCGGACATGATTTCCAACTCACGCAGGATGGCTTCTCTCCTCTCTCGACATCTTCACCCGCTCAACTGTAAAAACACGATGCGGCGCGTCAATTTTAACACGGCGTTAACCGTCCAACCCTGACTGCCGAGGCACCAAGAAAAATTAATAAGAAGTGAAATTATTTCAGTGCGTTGCAACGGAGGCGGCGCTTCCAACTTACCAGCAGCAAATACCTTGGATTTCTTCGTGCACCCAAGCGTTTCGAATGCGGAAGTGATGCATGAAATTTGAGTTCAGCATACCGAAGCGAAGGCGTCGAACAGCGCTGATGAGCGGCTGTAAGTCCAAGTACAACCGGGGCTTCATCTGCCTCGGCAGCAGCGCCGATGCTGCCATTGCTGCTGCATCCGGTGGCCGCTTGTTGGCATTTTGTCTGCTCCTTGCTATTGCTTGCATCTCGAATTGAATTTCTGAAATGAAACACCAGCCAGCCAGCTCAACTATGCGCCTCTTCATTTGCACAACGAACTTCTTGTATTTGCTCAGGCTTGTTTTCTGGCCTGCGTGCCTGCCCTATCCAATCCTCACTCTGTTTGTCTGTTTGTCTGTCTGTCTGTTCCAACTTGTCCAACTGTTTGTGTGCTCGTGGGCTCTGCTGTCGCTCGCTTGTTGATATAAAAATTAAATTGCAAAACATTCGCAAATAAATACTCTGCTCGCTTCTTAGTGCACAAATCTTCGTTCTTAGTCCTTAGTGTACAATTTGAAGTAAATCTTCAAGTATTACTGCTGTTAATATTTGGAGTTGTTGTGGAAATTGTTGTGTTGCATTTTAATTTTGCTGACATTTCAGCATTATTTACTTTTATTATACTTTGCAGATTTTATTTAATTTTCGTATTTGCTCAAGAATAATATTGCTTCATTTTTCGGTTATTACATAGTCACTTAATGAATTGAAATACTAACTAACAGCTGTTGGAGTTTGGTTGCTTTTTGTACAGTGGAACGAAAAAGTCCTCCTTATTTTATACAATCCCATGACAACGTCAAACGGTTAATTCGAATATATAATTTGTTCAGTTTTGGTTGACCTGTTAGGTTGGAGAAACATCAATTAAAATTAATGTGAATAATCAGAAAATTCCAAGCTAGCTTAAAGTACATAAAAAATTTACGGAAAACAAAATTTTTACTCTTTATAGTCTTTATACACAGGAGCTAATTGAAAAATTAACCGGCCTCTGCTCGATTATAGGCTTTTTAGACAGGAGCTAATTGATCAATTAACCTGCCTGCTTATTAAGATCGATTTACAATACAAAAAAAATCTACATTTATTTTTAATTGAATCTAAATCGACTTGAAAATCAAATGCAACTCTGCGACAAAGACGTACGATATATATTATTTGTCAGCGATTGGCTGAATTTTTTGATAAAAAAGCTAAGGTAGATGTCGCTGCTAAAAATATCAATCAGCTGAAGAAACTTTCCAACTTCTTATGAAAAGCAAAAACAAAAATGTAAAACAGCTGATCGGTTATCAAGTAGGCGGCAGTGTAAAAGGCAAAAAAGGGTTTCTCAATAAAAATTTTGATTGATCAATTAATTTGGCTGTGTAAAAACGCTATCATATGTTTATCATTTTAATTGAAGCTGATTTTTTATAAGACTTTTCGTACTTTTCTTTAACTAATTGTGTTTATTTTTTTCGTAATAATCAGATAATAAGTCCCATTATCTTCCATCGTATGTTTTTTGAATTGGTTTGATTAAATTTTCCATAATTTTGAGATATCATCGAAGTAGCACATTTTTAGGAAGTGAAGTATTCAAAAACGGTAATAAATTCTAGCCAAAATGTGCCATTATAAGCGATGCATTATGTAACTGTTAACTGTTGTTGCTTTATTGAATTGTTATTGGAAAATGGTTTATAATGACCTTAAACTTATAAATACTGACGATACCTAATTGAATATAAACATAAAAGGATAATAACCACGAAAGTCAAAAATTTATGAAGAAACATCCATTTTGCGGAAAAGCAGGACCGATTCTTTTAAGTCTGTATGACAGAATTGAGGGAAATTAATTAATAATATGGGTTAAATACTATATCACATAAGAATGTAGAGACAAATTTATATGGCGCATAACGTTTTGGGAGCCTGATTGTAAAAAATCACACCAGTCAAAAAGACATATGCAGAATCGACTACGCAAAGCCACGTAAGGATTAGGACTTCAGGCAAAAGCGCTGTGAAGTGATGAAACGAGAATTTATTAAATGGATTTAATTTAAATTAAATAATTAAATGATAAATAATTGCACCGTTCATCGCCTTAAATGTCGGTTATTAAATCCTATCCCATATGGTGGTTTTATCTGACATGGAGTGAGCCCAATTCTTTGAATAAACGGTAGAATGGATCGGCATCAATATTTAGACACATTAAGAATCAAAATCATTTCTGTTAGAAATTTGCAGAATAAGAAGGTGGTTATGCAAACGTTGGACTCCATTCTATTGGAGAAATGCAGGAAGCTTTTAGAAAGCATGATACGTTGTACTTGAACATTGAGGTTATATTACCAAGTACTTTTGTAAAAACGTAAATATGTATTGTAATACCGATTACTTGAATAATTTGTTTAGTTTTAGTTAATAAACCTTATGAAATTAAGCTTAATGAACTAAGTTTTCTTAAGCTTTAATTGAGTTAATTTATTAGTTAATACATTCTTTAGTTTGAATCTTTGTGTAAATCAAAGTTTCTTGGGAATATTTGACAAGGAAATAGTTGCAGTTAAGTTTGATATTGATACAGATATTGTTTAGGATAAACAGTCATCATTTCTTTTCTTGGCTCGGCAATGTTCCGTTTCAGGTCTAAAACTTGGCAATAAAAACTTACATAGCATATATTGTGGAAATGTTTCATTATTCTGCCTTTGCCTTTTGCGATGAATTAATGATTTATGAACGGCCCATATTTCAAAATCATTTTCCAAAGATCCTTTCGATACTTTGCTTCCAATTCCACTTTCGTCTGTGTCCTCCATATCATTTCTCAAAAACTGCATTGTTGAGGCAAGAGCTTTAGGATCAACTGTGGGTCGAGAATAGTTGAAGCTCCTCTCAATATTTCTATAATTATTTAGTAATTAATCGATTAATGATTCGATTAATCAGAACAAAAAGTTCGATTCAATGAAATCGCTTTCAGAAAAAAACTGGATTACTATTAATCATTTCATTAATCTTGCAATACCTTGTCTTAATTACGTGTTGTAATTAAACAAGGCGTCATAAAAGATGTAGAGTTCAACAATTGTGTTGGGGTCAGACATAAATCTGTCGGTAATCTTCAAAAAAAACTGTCTGATTATGAAGCTAAGAATAGGAATCCAAAGGAAGGCTTTGTATTCTCATAATACGTAATCAGAGCCTGGTGGGGAAGCGAGATTATCCACAGTGTATGTCCAAAAGTGGACAAATAAAATTATTTGTTTTCTGATGAAATTGATCAAAGAAAGTTGTAAAAAATATAAAGCTCAATTAAACTGTAAAATAATTTTTATTTACTTGTATTTCACCTTAGATCCCTCCTGGTACATATGAAGAAGAAGTGTATGGTAAATATGTGAAAATCTTCAGCTTGTCTTGTATTAAATAAGAAAAATGAATTTTTAATGAAAGCTTTTAACTGCTGCCGCAATGATGGACGAGCTTCAAGGAACACTTTTATGTGCTCTTGTTCACAACTGACAGGTACCATCCACGCATACATACATAAACATACAGGACCTATCATAAATTGTGTAGTATATATATAGGTATGTGTGCTCCTTCAAAAAGCATCGAATTTGTGTAGGCGTAAGCCCAAGCATGACTTGTCTGCACTTTGCATTTGCAAGTTGTTGCCACAAAAGCTTTGCCACAAAATGTACCCAAAAACTTAAAAAAAAATTGACCGTCGCTATTGCTGACTGCCAAACCACCTGGAGGATTGACCAAAATATCGAGTTTAAAATTTACATGTTTTGCTGGTCATCCTTATAAAATCGACGATAAGTTCTTTTCGTTTCAGCACTTTGTGGCGCCACAAACCAGCCGTACGGCCGAAATGTGGTTCGACTCATGACATCTGCTGTCAAAAGGAGCACTCTGCCGCATTTCATCTGCACTCGTCTCCGTTCAATCCAAAGTGAATCACGTTCGAACTGTACGGTCGAGCTGGAAAATTAATTTACGATGCGCTCTAGCGTCATAAGTGGCAATTTATGGATTTTTTGGCATTTAATTTCCAATGCCTACAGCATCGGAGCTAAATGCCCTGCATGCATGCATATGTGTGTTGTGTGACATGAGCCGTGTTGGTGTTGCGCCAAAAAGTAGGCAAAGGAAAATACATAAAAATTGCACAACATGTTAGAATGTTAGAAATAAGATTGGGTCGTGTTTTCGTGTAGTTTTTGTAGGTGTGCTGAGCTAGTTTGCCTTTATTACGTGATCGATCACAAAAACATAAAAAAGGATAGTAGATACATGAGAATATGTACAAAGAGGCTTGAGCAGCAAACAAGAAACTGCACTTACTGATACTTAAATAAACTGAGGGAACTATTTATATGCTGGTGTATGCATAGGCAGGTTCATTATCTCTATATATGTGTGTGTGATAAAAATTTTTCCTGCATTTAACTGTAATTAATAGTAGCACCTTATTTAGATTCACAATAAAAGATTTTGGAAAAGGAATCAGGAAAATGATTTGGAATGACTCGTAAAATAATGCTGATCGACGTTGATGACACTCTAAAGATTTCAAAGAAATGTGTTAAACCTATCGTTCGAAAAATTCTAAGTATGCGAAAGTGGGTGGCGTGCGTGCTAATAATCCAACACCGAAATATTTATTCTGAGTAGAGCTTGTAATGTAAAAATAAAAATTTTTGAGAAGACACCAGGCAAAGGATGATATATGCTGATATATCATATATTAGCAACAACAAGCTGAAAAATGTATGTCGTATATCTTGAGAATACAAAAATAATCCACACCGACTAAAATAGAATAATATTTGCAACGATTTAAGGACAAAATCTACTTATCTGACGACTTATTCTAATGTTCAGGACTCAAGAAATTGTTTGGTTACAAAACTTTAGTTTCTTTGAGTTCTGCGACAACAACTTATACTCATACATTCAAAATCACATATTCCTGTGTTGGAAGTAATTCTTTTCAAAATTAAAAAACTTTCTTTTGATAATCAAAAGACTGAAATTAATGTAGCTTTTATACTGAGATTCTAAAGATTTAGAAGACCTTATACGTTAATTAATATATACACTTCGACAAAGCTTAAATATATTCGAACTCAATTTAAATACTTTTTTTTAATCGTCCAATTTTCGCATCCATTACATTCTTACATTGCTAATTTTTTGTACATACATATATAAGCCTTAAGTCTGTATCAAATAGATCAATCATGTATCATGTGATTTATGATTCTACCGTTTGTATGGGTAATATAGAACATATAAGCATCATCTAATATATAAAAACCAAAGATATTTTTATAACAAAGTTGTTACGAGAGTAATATAGTTTTGTTCATATAACGGTAGGTTGTAAGTCCTAAAACTAAACGAGTTAGATATAAGGTTATATATATCAAAATGATCAGGATGACGAGTAAAGTTCAAATCCGGATGTCTGTCTATCCGTCCGTCAGTGCAAGCTGTGAACATGAGTAAAAATTAAGATACCTTAAGGAAACTAGGAAGACGTATTTCTTGGCACCATAAGAAGGTTAAGTTCGAAGATGGGCGTACTCGGACCACTGCCACGCCCACAAAATGGCAATAACTGAAAAGGCACTGAGTTCTTCATGTTTGATATCAGGGGCCTTGAAAAGTCATGGTTCGATTTTGACAATTTTTCCACAAGTGATGTTACAGCTCAAATACAGTATTTGTGTAAAGTTTTATTTTGCTATCTTTATCGGTTCCTTATGTATACATTATAAAGTGAACGAATCAGAAGGATTAAAAATTGAGTTATATGGGAAGTAGGCGTAGTTGTGAACCGATTTCGCCCATATTCCACCAGTGTCCTCAGGGTGTGAAGAAAATATTATATACCGAATTTCATTGAAATCCGTCGAGTATCTCCTGAGATATTGTTTTTGACCCATAAGTGGACGACGCCACGCCCATTTTCCATTTTGTTAAAAAATCTGAGTACAGCTTCCATCTGTCATTTCTTATGAAAAATTTAGTGTTTCTGACGTTTTTCGTTAGTTAGTTAACCCACTTTTAGTAATTTTCAACCTAACCTTTGTATGGGAGGGGAGCGTGGTTATTATCTGATTTTTGTCATTTTTGGAATGTATAAGGAAATGGCTAAAAGAAACGACTGCAGAAAGTTTGGTTTATATATCTCTATTGGTTTGCGAGATATATATATTTGGGGTCCCAAATCGGGTTTTTGTATCTATACTAATTATATAAAATCGCTTATATGAAAAATGTTTGTAACGGCTAATCACCTAAAGTTCTGAAGCGATTTTTATAAATTTTTTTTTAAATAAAGCATTTGCTCTAGGCTCGCGAGTGGCATACTTATTTTTTTGATTTTCCGAAATCAAATCCTTTTTCTTTCGGGTTGAAGTTTTTGAAAAATCAAAAATATTGCAAGCATAAGGTTTTTCGTTCACCAAACGCAGTCTACAGCGAAGCGCGCTTTGTGTGTGTGCGTGTGCTCTTTATCGTTTACGGCACGCACTCTCTCTCTTCCATCTCTGCACATCTTTTCCAGCATAACGTAATGAAGTAAAGTACATACATATGTATGCACTCTCTCTCTTCCATCTTTTGCATCTTTTACTACATAACTTATTGAAGTAAAGTACAAAGCAAAAAAGTTTGCATATATAAATGATCGCAGAACAAGTGAAATAACGCTGAACAGCACAATCAAATGCTCGCATAAATTGCCGTATGTATGCATGTATGTAGATATGTCAATACAGTGTCAACTATATTTACTCTGTTTTACAGTTACTTATTTTGCAGCAACGCACCGTTGCTTGAATTGCTTTTCTTATTGTCTTTGTACTTTTTTCTAACAAAACACATCTATCTTCTTCTTCTATATAAATAAAAATGGACCTTCGAAATGTATGTACGCCCATAACTTTCGAACGATTGCACCAAATCCGATGATTCTTGGTTTTATGAATTCTTTATTGTTAGGACAAGGTTTGTATGTTGGAAAATTATTAGTGAAAAATTTAATAGTGAAGTATTAAAAAACGAATTTAAGAAAAATTAATTAAAAATGAATCGCAAAATGTGTTGCTAAGCGCATATCTCGAGAACAGCTGAACCGATTTCGCTAATTCTTTTTTTGCAATATTCCTTGAAGTATAAGGTCCTGAAAAAGTCTAAAATCCACACTTTTTTAAATTCTCATACAAACAATTTCTAATCTATAGATATAAAAATGAATTGCTGTTCGTTAGTCTCGCAAAAAGTCGAGAACGGCCAAACCGATCTGGCTAATTGAAGTCTTGAAATATTCGGGGAAGGGCAGGAAAGGTTTAGAAATTAAGTAAATATGGAAAAATTGCGAGGAAGATAATAAAAAGAGCATTTTATTTGAATTGACAACAAAAATATGAAAAAAGAAAACAAAAAATAATAACATTTTGAAGGTTGTCATTGTTGCTTTGTTGAAATATTTTTGTCAGTGTTTAACTGTATAAGGTTGTGTCGATAGCCCTAAACAATTTGTAACAAATAAGGAAAGGCTAAGTGCAACCGAACATTAATTTTTTTAACAAAACACACAATTTGACCCATATATTCGGCATAAAGTCCAATATAAAATCATCATATAAAGTATATGAGGGCTGATGTAATTCCTGAACCAATTTCACTCATTTTCACCACCAAGGTTAACGGGAATAGGGGCGACTTGGCAACTGTTAGTAGGCAAACCAACGTCACATTCGGCCTTGAAATTATTCCTAAATTGCAAATCGAAGAAATACCAGTCTGCAAAATCGTCAAAAGTAGCGCTATAGCGAAGATTTTCCAGATATTCATGAAGTCGCTGGAGGCACTGCGAAGGACTTCAAAAGATTTACGCGACAACCAAAACTTTTTTGGTGGAGCCATGATTCTGTTGGCAGGTGATTTACGCCAGACTCTTCCAAGTATTCCTGGATAATCGCATGATTAAAATCATCTACTTTATGGCGACACATAACATATGAGTGTTTTTGTAACAATATCAAATTGCGATTGTAGAAGCAGTTGGAAATGGTAGGGTCCCAGTTGACACCTCAATGGATTAATAACATTTCCAACATATTTCTGTCACTTCATTGACTCAAAGAAGAAGCTTATTCATCGTGTTTTTCCTGACATGAAACCACAATATGATAACCATAAATGACTGCTTGAATGACCTATATTGGTGGTAAAAAAACAAGAATCTCTTCGATCTTAATGCGACAATTTAGAATTTCAGGAGAGTTGACACAGCTACAAACCAGGATGACGTATTCAATTATCTCACAGACTATTTAAAATTGCTGGATTATCCCCAGTCACTTGCAATTAAAAGTAGTGTGAGTTGTTATCATGCTGCTTAACATAAATCAACCTCGATTTTGAAGAAGGTATAACGTTTTCATCTTTATGCGTAAGAATTTGTTCACTGCATTGAAAAATTTACAAATTTAATATATACCTTAGCCACAAAAACGAAAAATTAAACCCGTTTTCCGTTGTCAGGACATAGCATGAAATCGGCTTGACCGATTTGGCTGATTCTTTTTTGTGTGTATTCCAGGGGGTTTGAGGATGTTTCTTACGGAGAGAAAAAAATGCCTAAAATTTACACCTTTCTAATCTCCCATACAAACAATTTGTAATAAGTTTTCATTTTTATATGGAGTATATTATAGATTCCAGTTCAAATTGAATAGGTACGCATACATAAGATAGGTCAGCTATACAAAATAAAGTAGTGCACCAAATTTACGCTAAGGCGGTACGAAGTTCGCCGGGTCTGCTAGTATTACAATAAAACTTCAAAACATTTCTTAACAAAGCAACAAATCAACTTCAAAATATTTTTATACTCTCTCAACAAATGTTGCTAAAGAGAGTATTATAGTTTTGTTCACATAACGGTTGTTTGTAACACCCAAAACTAAACGAGTTAGATATAGGGTTATATATACCAAAGGGTATAGAGTGGAGTTCAAATCCGAATGTCTGTCCGTCCGTCCGTCCGTCTGTGCAAGCTATAACTTGAGTAAAAATTAAGATATCTTGATGAAACTTGGCACACTTATTTCTTGGCACCATAGGAAGGTTGCTTTCGAAAATGAGCAAAATCGGACCACTGCCACGCCCACAAAATAGCGAAAACCGAAAACACATAAAGTGCCATAACTAAGCCATAAATAAAGCTATGGAAATAAAATTTAGTATGAAGGATCGCAATATGAGGGGGCATATTTGGATTCAATTTTTTTGGGGAAGTGGGCATGGCCCCGCCCCCTACTAAGTTTTTTCTACATATCTCGCAAACCAATAGAGCTATACAAACCAAACTTTCTGCAGTCGTTTTTTTTAGCCACTTCCTAATACAGTCCAAAAATGAAAGAAATCTAATAATAACCACGCCCACCTCCCATACAAAAGTTAGGTTGAAAATTACTAAAAGTGGGTTAACTCACTAACGAAAAACGTCAGAAACACTAAATTTCGCATAAGCAATGGCAGGTGAAAGTTGAACTCAGATCTTTTAACAAAATGGAAAATGGGCGTGGCGTCGCCCACTTATGGGTCAAAAACCATATCTCAGGAACTACTCGACCGATTTCAATGAAACTTGGTTTGTAATAGTTTCCTTACATCCCAATGATATGTTGTGAAAATAGGCCAAATCGCTTCACAACCACGCCTACTTCCTATATACCAGAACTTCAAAGACGATCTGAATCGTTTACTTTACAATATATAAAGTAAGTACTAGTGAAGATATCGGTGCAGAACTTTGCACAAATACTATGTTAATAGTGTGGCAGCCCCATTCTAAAAATCGCTGAAATAGGACCATAGGTTTTTAAGGCCCCATATATCGAACACGAGGACCTCGGTACTTCTAGCCTAATATTATGGTTTCCAACTTTCAATGGACTTTATACAATATATATGACAAATATGTGGGTCAAATTGTGTATTATATAAAATAAATAAAGTTAAATAAATAAATTGCTAGAGTATAAAATGTTCGAACCGAACTTAGCCCTTCCTTACTTGTTTTCTAATCTATCTATCAAAAAAATAATTCGGAAAAGTCGGAAAGTGGCGAGTGACAACAGAGAATTCAGAATTGCAAATGAACGATGACATCTACAATGAAACATTGATGTTGATTGAATATTTGATATTTCAATAATGGAAACAGTGGACTAGCGGAATTGGGATATCATTGATTTAGGCAACAATACGATCACAAAATGGCATTGCGTTGGCTCTCGCATCTACTGGAATTGCTGCAACGCTACTAGAAGTTGGAAGAACGACACATTCGGTACTGAAGCTTTCGTTAAACGTGGAAATCAATGAAACACCTGTTTGCAACGCAATCAGCTTTGGCAAAAGTATTGAAGAATTGTAAACCGATAGTAAGATGAGTTCAATTCTTTAGAAGCTCTTGAGAGAACAATGCAAGTTCAGTGGAATAATAATCGTCGCTTTGGTGGCGTAATGTTCCTGTTACCAGTCGATTTTTGACAAACAACATCGGCGAATGAATTGGACACAAAATCGCAAATAAATATTTTCAACACAATATAAATTCCACTTTGTTTTCTTTTCAAAACAAATAAATTCGCGTAAGGGAACGTCTGCCGTGTCGTAAGAGTCAACTTCAACTGCTATAATTTTGCACGCTTTTCAGCTTATTATTGGAATTAACACGATAATTGATTTCGATTTTTACGAAGGATGAAATTAGATAATAACCTCGCCCAGATTCTTCTTCAACAGTGCGAGTTCCGCACTCTTCATGCTTTCTACCCGATTCACTTCGAAAAGCTATCCGAGATTTAAAACGGACACGATGAACCGCCTTCAATACTCGCAGCGTCCGAAGGGATCGGATCCATTTCCATGCGCGAATGGGCATCACTTCCAGACTCCTTCGGTGCTCCCGCAGGTGTTAGGACATCGGCTTCGGGATCGGTTGGGAGGATCCAGAGAACCACTATCTCGGAGCCATAGCTGATGGCTTCCTTAGCGTCGCTGATAGCACCCAAAGACTGCTTGTTTAGGAGTATCAGCGCTTATCGATATGGTTCCTGAGTCTTCTCTAGCCTGACTACCTTCCAATTTTCAGCCGAAAGATTTTTGCAATTTTTGCAGTACCGGAACATCTCAACGGAAGTTCGCCTCGATCTATCAGTTGTGGAAGTTTCAGCAGGGAGCCAAATTTTATGTTTAACTGTTCTTCTCGTATTTCAAATTTATATCATTATCTTTACATCTTTATGCTACAGTTTGATTATGAATTGTTTCGCTTTGCAAAATATTTATAGGCAAATATTCAAATACCAAATTTACAATTCAAATAATTGTGTGTGCAATAAAGAAAAACATCAAAAATTTAAAATAAAATATTTTTTGTTTACCTTGGGTCCATTAATTATTTCAGATTAGCTTTTACTTTTTCAGGCATTTTATTTAGATAAAAAAGAAACTTTTTAACCCGGCGCCATTTTGTAAAATTTCATAAGAAATCGCGGCCACGCTAATATACTAATTTTACTAATTTTCTGAGTAAATTTTCAGCCACATTCACTTTTAAAGCTGAAATTCAATTTCTTACAGCCGAATTGTATTAATTGATACGTGTAATTGCTTCCAGGCAAAGTAAGAATCTAAACCGCAAAGACAACGTAGAAGATACCAATTATATTTTCCATGCATCTTCACAAGTATGCCATATGCCACAGCCGGTGGCGAGAATTCAACCGAAGTAGGCGTCCTAAGCCGACAATTTCACGGGCCACTTTCTCCATTTATGCTGACAAATTCACACCTTTCGCTTGGCTAGGCAAATACCGAACAATGATGACACATAGCCGATAAAAAGAAGAAACATTTACCAAAAAGAAAACACAAACACAAAAGCACCAAAAAAAAAAAAACGAACGAACGCAAAGAAAATCAATTTACATGCAACACTGCAAAGATAATTGCATTTAACGCTGGCTTTTCATTTTTATCTTTACTTTTTTTTTGTTTTCTCTTGCACGGCATTGTTGTTGCTTGCAACTTTGCAAATATGCTCTCTTCAACTCTCTTCCTATGCATTCTCAATTGCGTTACCGGTGTCTTCCCCGACATTGCACTGTCTTCAGCTGCTTCGTCGTGCAACATTTTTGTTGTTCATCCTTTAGTTGACACCAACTAACCACGTTGTTATCCTTGTTGTTATCCTTTCGGTATTTGACTTTTGTCCGCTTGTTGATGCGCTGTATTGTTATTGTTGTATTATTGGTTTGGACATTTTGCAAATTGCTTATCCAGCAGTGCGTAAAATCTACTGAGCTTGACAACTTTCGTTCACCACGAACACGTACACGAACACCATATGCATGTGTGTGTCCAGTTGTTTGGATGCATGTATTGTGTAGTATTGCCTAGCCAAAAAATGTTGATTGGCCTTTGGTTTGGCCTACACATGCAGTGGCAGTATTTACTTTCCGTACACTTCTTATGCAACAAAATACACCGCAAAATTCCAAACCACAACGAAACTTTCAATTTTCAAGGCGGCAATAACATGTTCATGCATTCGCATACGAGTATGTGCGTACATATGACCACAACCGAGCTGCCAGCTGCTGACATCCACTGCCGCCATCCCACGCCAAAACTGCTTATGCATTGGCACTTCGTCTCCTCGTCCGTCCTTTCGGCCATCCATCCATCCTTTCTGCGAGCTTTCTGTCTTTTGCGACCGCATATGCAGGTGCGTCTGTTGTGACATTAACACGTTACCTTCCAGCAACTCCGCTTTCATTCGTCCAACCCTTCGTCTACATTTCCGCGATAAGCGTGAGTAATGTCGCCTAGTCGACCGGACAATTTGCTTACTTCACTGACTTTGTGTCTTCAGCTGGCCGGTAGTTGTCCACTTTTACCTTCATCACTTATTCCCCGTATTTCTTACGAGCTGTAGTCCTCGCTGCCAGCTTGGCATTTAATTTGTCTGTCTGACTAACTGGCTGACTAACGGACTGGTTGGTGAGCTTCTCAAACCCACGACATCTGCTTCGCTCCGTAACTTCATGCTACCGCATCTTCTCTTGCACAGGTTACCAAACCGAGCTGTCAGTTTGGTCGATTGTTTCACTTCTGCACGGTGCAGTGGAAGGCTTTTAATCAAGCGGTTAGTGCTGCTGGTTCATCTTGCAACTTGTCATCATCAACGCTGCAGTAAACCAAGCGACGAACTGGTCTGTCGATCACAGTACAACGTGTAGGTGGAAAATTTATTGATTGCTCTGTCGCACTTAACCCATAAAAGTGGTTCTAATGAAAAGCGGCGTTGTCATGGAAGGGGTGTCATCTAATGGCGAGCAAATAAACATTTGTGAATAGATGCAATATTGACTTGTAAATGCAGTAGGACAACTTCTAAAATTATGTTTTATGTGCTTCATGATGAATAGTTTTATTTGGTGGTATTATTTTTTTTAAGTATGCCTAAAAAGTCTCCTGTAAATTTCGTTGCCCTTTCTCCTTGGCTCGCCGCATTAAACTTTATCAGCAGTTCGAGCTGCTCACAATAAATCTTTTCGTCCTCTCGTAGAATTTGTTTTCCTTTATTTAATAATCTTTGGGACACAGGGTATGTATAAAGGTTTTCCAACTGATCTGCTTTCCTTGCGCCGATGCTTATAGTCATTGTGTACGGCTAGCTTACGTAACACCAATCTTCTCCAAGTAGTTTTTGGTCGTTCGCGAATTCTGCTCCAGATCGGTTACAGACAGTCACCGTTTTATTGAGGCTGTCATGATTTTCAATGTGGAATCCATCCCTCCTCTGTTTTGTGCAATATTTATGTCATTGGTTACAGTTAGAGTTTGAGCAGTATATTACGTATGATTTATAGACGTCTGTTGAGTTCGAGATCACCCATGTTATGCGTGTTTGTAAACATCGATTCTCTGGAGTTGGGATACATACAGTCCTTGAATGGTTACTATGGCACCTGAGGTAACTGAAACTGTCCTCGATTCAATCGACATAAATTCTCGCGTTGGTATGTGAGGATGCATAAAATTCGAAATTACCTTTATTTGATGGGTCAATCACAAGACCAGAAACCATTCTACTGAAATTATTATCTTGTTATTCTTTACTGTCGTAAATGCACGAATTACACGATTATAGCCGAGTCAACAACAGCGCGACATTAATTTTTCGTTTTGAATGCGGTATTGCATTTTGAGGCGGGTATTGCATTGAACACTTTTAGAGCTGGAGTGCTTTCGACCTTTCGCACAACATGACCTAGCCAGCGTAGCCGCTGTCTTTTTGTTCATTGAACTAAGCCTATGTTTCGTATAACTCGTACAGCTCATTGTTCCATCGTCTGCGGTATTCGCCGTTGCCAATGATCATAGGATAATACCCTGCGCAAAACTTTTTTCTCGAAAGCTCTCAGTATCATCTCATCGGATGTCGACATCGTCCACGCTTCTGCACCATAAATCCGGACAGGAATAGTGAGCGACTTGTAGAATTTGGTTTTGGTTCGTCGAGAGAGTACTTTACTTTGTAATTGTCTAATCAGTTGGAATTCAAGGCTGAAATAATATATTATTACTATTTTTGATGCTGGTTCCAAGGTAGACGATACTATATATAACATCAAAGTTATGACTGTCAACAGTTGTGTGGGAGTCGGAAGCTCTGGTTAAAGAAAGCAAATCTTACTTACGAATATTTAGTATTTCAGATACAGAGGAAAATATGGTCCGATTTTACCAATCTTTGGTAGAAAACTGACACTTGTCCTATATGTGGTAAGTTTGTTCATAACTTCGACGATAATGGAGTTATAAAATAGATCAGCTGATAGAAAAACGTAAACAAAGGTATATATGACAGTGACAGTATTTAAATAATATTTAAATGGCAAAGCGAGACCATTTAAATAAAAATGAAGTCGTATGGTGAAACTGAAATAATAATTTTTCACTTAAATGTGTTTCCTTTTAGTCTCTATTTTTATACTCTCGCAACAAATGTTGCTAAAGAGGCTATTATAGTTTTGTTCACATAACGGTTGTTTGTAACACCCAAAACTAAACGAGTTAGATATTCGGTTATATATACCAAAGTGATCAGGGTGAAGAGTGGAGTTCAAATCCGAATGTCTGTCTGTCCGTCCGTCCGTCCGTAAATAAAGCTATGGAAATAAAATTTGGAATGAAGGATCGCACTATGAAGGGGCATATTTGGATGTAATTTTTTTGGGGAAGTGGGCGTGGCCCCGCCCCCTACTAAGTTTTTTGTATATATCTCGCAAACCAATAGAGCTATATAAACCAAACTTTCTTCAGTAATTTTTTTAGCCACTTCCTAATGCAGTCCAAAAATGAAAGAAATCGGATAATAACCACGCCCACCTCCCATACAAAAGTTAGGTTGAAAATTACTAAAAGTGGGTTAACTCACTAACGAAAAACGTCAGAAACACTAAATTTCACATAAGAAATGACAGATGAAAGCTGCACTTAGATTTTTTTACAAAATGGAAAATGGGCGTGGCGTCGCCCACTTATGGGTCAAAAACTATATCTCAGGAACTACTCAACCGATTTCAATGAAACTTGGTTTGTACTAGTGTTCTTACATCCCAATAATATGTGATTCACAACCACGCCTACTTCCTATATACCAGAATTTTAAGACGATCTGAATCGTTTACTTTACAATATATAAAGTAAGCACTAGTAAAGATATCGATGCAGAACTTTGCACAAATACTACGTTTATAGTGTGGCAGCCCCATTCTAAAAATCACCAAAATCGGACCATAGGTTTTCAAGGCCCCATATATCGAACATGAGGACCTCGGTGCTTCTAACCTAATATTAGGGTTTCCAACTTTCAATGGACTTCATACAATATATATGACGAATATGTGGGTCAAATTGTGTATTATATAATATAAATAAAGTTAAATAAATAAATTGCGAGAGTATAAAATGTTCGGATACACCCGAGCTTAGCCCTTCCTTACTTGTTTAATAATAAGTATATAATTTTGATCAGATTTCCGAATTATGTGTTATAGGAATTTTCTGCAAAACGTGGGATGTATCATACTGTATAAGAGCCGACGAGTTAAAAGAAGAACGTTACTCCATAAAAAAAATCGAATTTAATTTAATGGGTTTGTTTTCCTTCCAATTCAGTCGTCCATTGTCTCTAGTAAGGAAATTTCTAAGTTTTACTCTTACAAAAAACAAAACTATAGAATACAACAGATCAAATGTTGCCTACATATTTAAATTCTCATCAGCCTACAACGACAGTGAAGAAACACTGCTTACCTAAAATACAATATTCAAATCGTACAGCAGTTAATAAGGCAAGCATGCTTAGTTTTACAAAAAAACCAGCGTTAAGGAGTTTAAATTTTGAAAAGATGGCTAAAGACTTCCACCGCTTAATTCATCTAAGCTGCCCTTATTGCATTTAAAGTGTGGTCAACGCACTTCGTGGTCTTCGAAGACAAAAAGCCAACAGTGCGCCGAAATGGGCAGCGGGTGCAATGTATTCCTTTGAAAATACAATAATTGGCATTTGTTTTTGTTGGTATTGTAGTCTGCAGATCTCATTCTACCGACAGTCGTTCGCAGCATAAACGTTTTGTGTCTAGCCTGGCTTGGTCTGGTCTGCTCTCCTCTGCTCTGGTCTGACGCAGTCTCGGTTTGCCCATTAAATTGCACTTTTCTCGCAAATTGACATAATGGTGTTTGTTAGCAATTCACTACTACTACTGCTACTACAACAACAACAGCACTTAATACAAACGACTGTGACAAAAAAAGGAAATTGTTGTTGCTGTTAATGTTTTCAAGTGTATTGTGTGCCATTTGCATGCGAATTCGACTGCCGCCGGGCACTGATCGTCGTTCCCTGCGGTCTCGTAATGATGTGGTAATGTGCACCACTAATGCCTGCGAGCGTTTGAGCTGCAGCTATTTTCTTAACATGACGTTAACTGTTGAATGCGATGATTAATCTCTTAAATATACACATTTATTTGAGTCGAACGACTACTTCTATTTGAAGTGTAGAAAATAAAATTTGGTGAAATTAAACTTTAAATATGCATGTATATTTTTATCGATATCTACTTATTTCCTCAGCAGTTTTTTTGTTAATACTTGGAAAAAATTGTTTAATTATGCTCATATCATTCAAACAGTTTGAAGGTATTTAATGTGCTATTAGGTGATTCTATGGTAGAGATCTAGCGATTGATGCTCAACAATTCTCCAGCCTGCTGAATGGAAGTAAAAGTACGACACCAAGAGATGGCGAACGATGAAACAGATGTTTTATTTCCCGACGATGAAGAAATTAAGATAGCAATTACCCTCTTGAAGAACAACAAAGCGACGAGAGCCGATGAATTGCCGACCGAGCTAAATACGGCGGCGAAGAACTGATAAGGTACATGCATCTGCTTCTTTGCAGAATATGGTCGGAAGAAAGCATGCCTGACGATTGGAATTTCAGTGAGCTCTGTCCAATCCTCAAAAAGGGAGGCCCTACAATATACGCACATATAGTGGGATAGGGCCTATAAGTTCTATCGAGTGGATTGCGTAAAATACCAAAGCAAATCATCAACAAACTGATTGACCCTTATTAGAGTGGCTTTAGACCTGGAAAATCTACATCTGACCAGATCTTCACCATGCACCAAATCGTGGAAAAGACCCGTGAAAAGAGGATCGATACACACCATCTCTTTGTCTATTTTAAAGCAGTTTCGACAGCATGAAAAGGAGTTGCCTCTATGCCCCGATGTCTGAATTTGATATCCCCGCAAAGCTAATACGGCTGTGTAAACTAACGTTGGGCAACACCAAAGACTACGTCATGATTGAGAAAGACCTCTCCGAGCCGTTCGATACCAGACGAGGTTTCAGACAAGGTGACTCACTATCGTGTGACTTCTTTAACTTGATGCTGGAGAAAATAATGCGAGCTGCAGAGGTAAATAGGGAAGGTACAATCTTATATAAGAGTGTACAGCTGCTGGCGTATGCCGATTATATTGATATCATTGGAAATAATACTCGCGCCGTTAGTTCTGCTTTTTTCAGACTGGATAGGGAAGCGAAACGTAGAAACGGTAGAGAACGAGGACAAAACGAAATATCTCGTGTCATCAAACAAACAGTCAGAGAATTTGCGTCTTGGCTCTCACGACACTGTTGACAGTCATAACTTTGAAGTCATAGATAATTTCATCTATCTTGGAACCAGTATTAACAGCAATAATAATGTCAGCCCAGAAATCCAACGTAGAATCATTCTTGCCAACTTTGGACTGAGTAGGCAATTGAAAGAGTCCTCTCTCGAGAAACAAAACCAAACTCTTCAAATCCATCATCAATCTCGTCCTGCTTTATGGTGCAGAAGCTTAGACGATGGCAACGTCTTTTGGCGCCAAACAACGAGAAGGAAGAACGAATGGCGCGCTGTTGTAAACTCGGCTATTACCGTGAAAGGTGTCTACGCCAGTTAAGAAGAGGAAGATTAGAGGTAATACAGCCTATGTTTTGCGCCTATCAAGAATACTTTTTACTGTGAAAATAGAAAATCTTCATAAAAACTGGCAATCTTAAGGAATTACAGATCGAATGCAATTTATTTGTGAATTAAGCGACTAATTTCTGAATAGCTCTGTGATGCAATTCAATACCATTCCACGCCTTATCGTTAGTTGTAAATTGTTTCAACACTTTGTTGTCAACATTCTTCCGCTACGAAGTTCGACGAAGCATTGTGCAAAAGGAATTTAAATAATAATCATTTAATTACAATTAAACTGAAACGTTCCGTGGAGCGGAAAATAAAAGAGCAACGCAAAGGGGCGGACCAGGTGAAATGCCAACTGATGGATGCTATTCAACAGAGCGTATATACACCTCTATATATACATATAAATACATATATACATAGTGGTGCACATTTTCGTGGCCGTCACTGCTCAAGGGAATAGCTTAAGACTATGCAGCTGCTCGGGCAAAGACAATGGCAAAAGTTGCACAGCACAGCAGCACTGGAAAATATAAAGCAAAAATACCAACAGCCTTAGTAAACGCTTACAGAGAGTCGTCAGTGTTATTAATTTTTATTATTATTATTATTGCACGCTTCTTCTTCAGCGCACAGCTTCCCCCGGCAAGCAAGGCCAACCCTTTCATGCCAGTTCCCGGTGCTGTTGCCTGCTCCCTTTTGCGCGTTTCTTCTCACTTGTTCACTTGCTTGCTTGTGACTTCATGAGCAGCAATGCTGTTGAATGGTTATAACCAGCAAATTAGCATAACTTTAGGCGCTGTAACCATGCCAGCTAACGATTGTAATACCGACTTTTGAGGCAACGAAGTTGCTAAGTTAAGAAGAATAAGCACAAACTAAATGCAAGATATTGTAAGCACTCTTGTTGAAGCAGTTAAATGGCTGTTGTTGCCGTCCGCGACGCCTTTCGGGGGCGAGGCAGGTGAACGCCATTGAAGTTGGCTGATTGTTTCAAGTTGTGTTAATGAAAATCGCAGGACAGCGAATGAAATTTTAATTAACCAGCCGAAAGGTGGGGGCAAAACGGGGAAACGCATAGCAGAGACCTACATACAAGCACTTTTAAAAGTGTATCGTCTTGCTTAGATCAGCATTGAAGATTTGGCTAAGGACCATTCTTATCAATGGTCCTTTAGTAAGCGCCTGGTGTGAAGTGATTCTAAATTGGCTATTGATTCAAATTGCTCTATACATTTTAAATGTATGTATATGTATATCAGGCAGGTAAAAACTCAATATTAACCGTCAGTGCTTAAGGGGAAAGGGAAAATTATAATTTTTGAAACAGCATTTGCGTACTAAGTATTATAGCTCTCTTTATGTAACGATTGTTACTGATAGAACTATTTCATAACTATATTTTTAGTATGTACTATGTGCATATAGTGATGACAAACTGTTTATCTAGCTGTCTCTTTCCCTCAAATTAACCACCTGTCTACCTAAGGCATCATATAGAAGATATTATCTATTTTATAAATTTATATTATTGTATAAATTTAGAAAAAGAAAATTAAGTAATAATAATTTCGGAATAAGGTTCGGAAATACACCGGCACATAAAACTAACAATTTGAATCAGCACTATCACTACGCATCCGTCATCTATTTATCTAAATCTAAGAGAGTGACAAAACCAACAAACAACTCGTATAAATCAATAGATGGTTAGTGCACTCTCTCATACTATTAGCTCGTATTGGATTCAACTAGGTATCTTTGTACTTGTTTTCATATTATTAAATAAATGTAATTAATGCCTTGATATTTTCTCTAACTTTGACGCTTCACACTGTTCTATTTGGGTCCATTGTCAATGCAGTTTGGCAATATTTAATTCTCAATCATAGACAAAAATCCTTCACAGTGATGTATTGGTATCTTTAAGTGTGGCCTCCAGATACTATGTCTTGTCCTCGTTCACCACACGTCAACCTTTTTCGCTTCTCTTTCTAGGTTGGAAAAAACAACGCCTACGGCTCGTTGGAAAGCCCTATGATGTTAACGTCATCCGCATAACCCAAAAGGGTATTACCTTGTTTAAAACCTCGTCTGGTATCGAACGACTCGGAGAGATCCTCCCGATTTTGATAGAGCTAATAGTTGTGTTCAACGTCCTTCTACATAGATATGACATGAATAGGCAGCTGTCAGCGATATCACAAGCGGTTTTGAAGTCGACAAAAGGTGATGGGTGTCGATATGCTTGTAGCGGTTATTTTCCAGGATTTAACACATTGTAAAAATCTGGTCTAGAGTCGATTTGTCAGGTCTTTCTCACATTACTGTCGATCTTCCTTTTTGTGGATAGGACAGAATACACTCATTCCAACCATTGGACTATATGTATGTCCAATCGGACAAAATAATGCTTGACAGCTGGAACATGCCGGATTTGAACTCATCTTCGAGCTCATCCGATAATCCATTGGCCCTTGGGATTAGTTGTTCTTGAGCCGCCTTAGCACTATTTTCATCTCGTTTTGCTCGAGTGATGGACGGTAACATTGTCACGGTAGATTGTTGGTTTTCGTCCTTCATCGTCCGTCGCTGCACTGGACGGCAGTTTTGCAGTTTCGATAAGTATTTCTTCCAGATTTCGAGCGTATTCCGGGTGTCTATTATGAGGTTTCCATTCCTGTCTTTGCAGAAGCTGACCACGGGCTTGAAACTTTTGCTCCTCCTTTAAAATTTCTCTGGATATCAAGGGAATATCTCTCTCATTACAAACTATTATCGAATTTCAGTTCCATGAGTCATACCGTATACCACATAATATATGGAAATGAGTAATATGCAGATATAGCTAAGACTATTAACTTCAAATTTTGTAAAGAAACTTCCTTCATATGTACATATGTATATAAATATGATTGTACTAACTAGTGTGTCATATTGAGTCCACACCATTCCCATAAGCCTTTTTCATTTGATATAATCCTTCACTTTGAAAACATTCATTTAAACGAAATTTGTGTGAATGCAAACTTTTTGCAAATCCGACTGCAGTTTAGATAACAACAACAAAATTACATGTGAGTGGATATATGTGAGTGAGTATTAACGCATTAAAAAGTGTTAAGGTGTGCAAATCATCAGTTGGCTGGTTGGCTGGCTGTTACTAATAGAAAAGTTTTGCAAAATCGTTGTAAGCAGCAAGTGTTTTTACGAGCTAGCTCGAACGGCAGCATAGCTGGCGGCAGCGCGTCGAATGACGCATGACGAGTCATGCAATGCCAAGAGGCGATGAAATGCATTGAATAAAGTGAAACGATGAGCATTTATGTAATGAAAGTTTCAGCGTCTAAGGGCGCACCGACACCCGGTCTGAAGCGATGGGTGGTATTTAGGTTAACTGCCGAGCGTTTAAAAAAAACTTCTATGAACTGTTAAAATGCCAATTAGCGTAAATGAAGTATGCGAACTAATGCTGGCAATAATGGCGGGCGAGTGCAACAAAAAGTTTGCACTTTCAGTTTACCGTAGCTTTGAGTTAAGCAGCGTGAAAAAGTTGCGCTGGTGTCGGCGCTGATGCGAATGTTTGTCATCATGTTGTCGGTGCTGTTGATGAGTTAGTTAAGCGATTAAAAGGGTTTAGCATTTGGTGGCAGAACGCTTAAGAGTGTGGAAAATATTGAATGTTGGCGCGCAGATCAAAGAACCGTAAGTGTTGAACATGCGGAAATATCAAGAGTTCTGAATGGATCCGTTTGTGATTAATTGTGAGCTAACACTTAAAGAAAATGAATATAATATTTAAATAAAGCGCTAGCTAGAGTAGTGACTATGTATTTAATACGATTGACAGTAATTTGCCGCTGCCGCTTTTATTTAGGGAAGGCAGTAACTCAAATACTCAGGAATGAGGACTAAACAGAACACAATGTAAATTGATTCAAATCTAGGAACAATGATTTCATTTACGTCTTATATATGTACATATGTGGGGGATGGGGTCATATGTAGAAGTTCACGCAAGAGAGGCAAGTTTCTGATTGCCATTCACTTGGGAGTGGCCAGGAACGATTCTTTTGCATATGACTCAAGCAGCTCACGACTTCCGGTTTTAGACCAAGTATCCCCTGGGTAGCTAACAGACATCCGTTTGGAGGCGAGCTAAAGTGAGAAGGCGAGGCTCGCTTCTGCGGTTGTGCGTAGGGCTTGGGACCCACCACATAAAAAAAAAATTTCCCCAATGAAAACAAACACCGAGCCTCGGATGAGAAACCCCCCTTTTGATGACGACCCCTGCAAACGTACTAAGGATCATGATTTGAGGGCATGCACCTGGAATGTCCGGACTCTTAATTGAGAAGATGCCTCTGCCCAGCTGGTTGATGTCCTCATACAACTAAAGGCTGACATCACCGCCGTCCAAGAAGTGCGATGGACGGGACAAGGACGGAAGAAGGTGGGTCCTTGTGACATCTACTACAGCGGCCATATAAAGGAGCGCAAATTCGTTGTGATAGACGGAAGACATGTCTCCAGTGTTTTAGACGTGCGTACGCTCCGAGGACCAAACATTGACTCGGACCATTATCCAGTAGCAGCAAAGATACGCACTCGCCTCTGTGCACAAAGAACGCCCGTCAACAAACACAAGGAAGGTTCAACGTCGAAAAGCTGCAATCACAACCGACAGCCGAACGATTTTCTACTCGACTTGCACTCCTGCTCTCTGAGAGCACTCATCAGCATCTCGATATAAGGGAGCTGTGGAACGGCATCTCAAACTCATTGCATACCGCTGCAGCCAAAACAATTGGTCTCCGGCAACCCCAAAAAACCAGTTGGTACGATGAGAATTGTCGTTCCGCAGTGGAGAGAAAACAGACTGCCTACCTCGCAACGTTGCGATCGACCACAACACGTTCGGGGTGGGATAGATATCGAGAACTGAAGAGGGAAGCGAGACGCATTTGCAGACGTAAAAAGAAAGAGGCCGAAATGCGTGAGTATGAAAAGCTTGAAAAGCTGGCCGACATGGGTAATGCTCGAAAATTTTATGAAAAGATGAGGCGATTTACAGAAGGTTTCAAGACCGGAGCATTATCATGTAGGGACCGAGGAGGTAATCTGGTAACGGATGTCCAGAGCACACTGGGATTATGGAGGGAACACTTCTCCGACCTGCTCAATGGCAGTGAAAGTACAACACCAGGAGATGGCGAACCCGATTCCCCAATCGATGACGATGGAATAGATGTTCCATTACCCGACCATGAAGAAATTCTAATAGCAATTACCCGCTTGAAGAACAACAAAGCGGCGGGGGCCTATGGATTACCGGTCGAGCTATTCAAATACGGCGGTGAGGAACTGATAAAGTGCATGCATCAGCTTCTTTGTAGAATATGGTCGGAAGAAAGCATGCCTGACGATTGGAATCTTAGTGTGCTCTGCCCAATCCATAAGAAGGGAGACCCCACAATCTGCGCCAACTACCATGGTATAAGTCTCCTCAATATCGCATATAAGGATTTGTCGAGCGTATTGTGTGAAAGACTAAAGCCCACAGTCAACGAACTGATTGGACCTTATTAGTGTGGCTTTAGACCTGGAAAATCTACAATGGACCTGATATTCACCATGCGCCAAATCTTGGAAAAGACCCGAGAGAGAAGAATCGATACTCACCATCTTTTTATCGATTTTAAAGCTGCCTTCGATAGCACGAAAAGGAGCTGCCTTTATGCCGCGATGTCTGAATTTGGTATCCCTGCAAAACTAATACGGCTATGTAAGCTGACGTTGAGCAACACCAAAAGCTCCGTCAGGATCGGGAAGGACCTCTCCGAGCCGTTCGATACCAAACGAGGCTTCAGACAGGGTGACACTCTATCGTGCGACTTCTTCAATCTATTGCTGGAAAAAATAATACGAGCTGCAGAACTAAATAGAGAGGGTACAATCTTCTATAAGAGTGTACAGCTCCTGGCGTATGCCGATGATATTGATATCATCGGAAGCAACAACCGCGCCGTTTGTTCTGCGTTTTCCAGACTAGATAAAGAAGCGAAGCGTATGGGTCTGGTGGTGAATGAGGACAAGACGAAATATCTACTGTCATCAAACAAACAGTCAGCGGACTCGCGTCTTGGCTCCCACGTCACTGTTGACATTAATAACTTTGAAGTTGTAGATAATTTCGTTTATCTGGGAACCAGCATTAACAACACCAACAATATTAGCCTTGAAATCCAAAGCAGAATCACTCTTGCCAACAGGTGTTACTTTGGACTGAGTAGGCAATTGAAAAGTAAGGTCCTCTCTCGACGAACCAAAATCAAACTCTATAAGTCGCTCATTATTCCCGTCCTGATGTATGGCGCTGAAGCGTGGACGATGACAACATCCGATGAGACGACTCTTGGGGTTTTCGAGAGAAAGGTTTTGCGCAAGATTTATGGTCCTCTAAACATTGGCAACGGCGAATACCGCAGACGATGGAACGATGAGCTGTACGATTTATACGACGACATTGACATAGTTCAGCGAATAAAAAGACAGCGGCTACGCTGGCTAGGTCATGTTGTACGGATGGAAGAAAACACTCCAGCTCTGAAAGTATTCGATGCAGTACCTGCTGGAGGAAGCCGCGGAAGAGGACGACCTCCACTCCGGTGGAAAGACCAAGTGCAAAGTGAACTGGCTTCACATGGTGTTTCCAGTTGGCGCCAAAAAGCAAAAAGGAGGAATGAGTGGCGCGCTCTGGTGGATTCGGCTATAATCGCTTAAAGCGGTTCCTACGCCAAATATATATATATATATATATATATATGTACATAAGGATCCTAAACTGATCGTAAGCCACTGTAATACAGCAACATGCCCATTAAGTCGGGAACTTTTATACCTAATGGTAATCTTTTAGTTTTCTGAGAGTTTATTTCGATGTTTTAAACTGTGATTCTTGCAGGCATTCTAACTTTACCAGCAAATATCATAATTACTTCTATTTCTTCGAATATCGAACAAATCTTCCATTTTCATCTTACCTTTGAGAGTAGGTACAACTAAGACTTCCCCTAAAGTTAGAAAAATAAAATAATGAACAATCAAGTTACCGACTTACTTAATAGTGGTTATCGTCGCACTTAAAAATACTAACATTTCGTTGTCAATAATAAGATTTTATGTAGTAGTTTACTTCCATCAGAAGAAGTCCACTTTTCTGTATTGAATTTAGATGCATCTGAGTTTATATACAAAGCTATTTAATTGATAAAGAGTTCAGATGCAATTGATTATAATTTGCGCCCAATGTAAAATACTATTGACTATATCAACTATTTGGGATTCGAGTATTTGATAACGAGTTCTTGGAAGAGTCTGAGTTCTACTATAATCGCACTACTTTTTTCGAATAAGGGTTTTGTATTTAGTTTACGTTGATAATTTTGCGCAGCATTTGAGGTTCTGTAGATGTCTACTTTCTTTTAAAATCTTAGGGGAAACAGAAAGACAACCCGATTTCAACTTGGTCCGTCCTTAGCACCATAAGAAGGTTGGTATTGTAGATGTGAGAAATCGGACCACTTTGGAAGTCCATCTGATTCGTTCACTTTACAATATCCAAATTAAGCACCAGTGAAGATATTAAAAAACAGCTTTGCACAAATAATGCATTTATAGTGAGACATCGTTCTTCTAATCGTTTCCCAAATCGGATTATAAATTTCCAAGGCCCCAGATATTGAACATAAGGATATCCTTGCGGTTTTTTGTGGTTTTTTTACAGAAAATTTCACTAAATCTCATATATATATATTGAAGAGATTCAAACATTCAACCTCTCGGTGGACTATATACAGATATCTTAACAAAATTAAGTTAACGTAAAATTTTAGATTTAATGTAGGTTGGTGGTAAAAACAGTTCAAATCGATTTTCACTATTCTCGTGGACGTTATGCCGAATATGTGGGTCATATTTTGAAATTTTGTGTAATCTTAATACAATTTAATAAATGATTGCGATACCGAACTTCGCCGAACACCGAACTTAGCCCTCCTTTACTTGTTCAGTTGCCAGTCATACTAAATATAGTAGTAATAACCGGTTTAGTTTTACAAAAACTAATTTCACTAATTATATAAGTTATATAAAAATATTGGTATCAGAAAAAGAAGTGCTACACATTTCAATTTATTGGCACACTTACCATAAACATAGAATATTATGTATGCTTGTGACAAATCAAAAATGTATAAATCAATGTGTCTCTCAACCAGTTGTTTAGACCGATATTAAAAACGTAACAATATTACAGCTCTTTTAGAGTTTTCAAATTACCGGTCTAAAGGAGGGAAATCAAATTATCTAGATCTTATAAATAAAAATCTGTTCTTTATGCGCTTTTGTTTAAGAACATTTCCGATTAGATCGAGGTATACCAGTATTTTGCAGTCACTTACTAGTTATTTAAATTCAAAATAATTTAAAAAAAGTATCTCTTTCTCTGATCTGAACAAGGTTCTCTCATGACAGCTTCAGAGTATATTTAGATTTTGTACCTCTTCAAATTCTTACTGGCAAATTAAATCTGGCTGTATATCTGCAGCAAATTAGACTTAGTTCAGTTTCAGTTGCCAGGGTCTTAATAATACCGATAGCTTCATTAAAGAATTTAGTAAATTGCTTATTGATAACCTTCAAAATACAGTTTTTACATAACGCTGATTTAAAACATCTACAGTTGGAACAAGCCAGAAGTTTTAACGCTGGTCTAAGTGCTTTATTCCATATTGATTTCAACATACTGAGTATGTAGAGTGAGTTATACAGTGTAATTTTTTAGTCGAAGCGTCTCACACAAATCGGATTTTGCCACACAGTAAAATCAACTTCCAAACCCAATTTGCCATACTCTATTATATTCTGATATGCTTCTCTCCACTTCTAAAATGCCTGTAAAAAGCATTTAGCTACAGTTTATATGACTCTCTAAGCATAAAGTTGTCATCTGCTTACCCCATCGTGCATATCTTTGAAGAAAAAAAATATTCTTGGAAATTTCATTTGTTCACTTGTGCGCCTACACATTTTCCATACACCATTTTCTGACATTTGCACATATATTTATTTCCTGCACTGCAGTGTACTTTTAGGCGTGCTTTGTAACAGTGATCACGACACAGGTGGAAGCGACGCGCAATCGACGCTAAAGAAACACAACCTGTAGCTAAAACAATACCGCCGGATGCAGCTGCACAAATGCAATGACGACGATATGGTTATGTAAGAGCAAAGTCAATGCGCCTACGGCCAATTCGCTTTTTGCCGCCTGAGTTCACACTGTGAGTAACGTAAATTTTATTTACGAGCGTTTTAGCGCTGCATACGCGCCTTAAAGCAGCACTTTGTTATTATTTCTTTAAGCGTGCGCACCTCACGTTTGGGAAAAGCGGGGGGAAAAAGCGAAATGAAAGAGAGTAGCGGCGGATGTGTACGAAAGGATTTGCGCTTGTTATCCTGTCGCCGCATGCGAAAGCGCTAAATGAGCCTACTGAAACGCTGCAACGACGGCGGGTTGTCTACTGCTGCTGTTCACTGCTCCGCAAGGTTGCTAAGTCCACTGCGGCGTGTGCTCTTCTTCACATACCTAATAACTTTAAAGCGGAGCTTTGTAGTCGCACTTGTCTGCCGTGTTTTTTTGTGTCATTTATCCGGCGCGTTAGTTTGTAAAATTATTACCTTCTAAAATGGCGAAATGAAATCAAAGCATCAAGGCATTTTTTGTTGGCACCACTTCCTCGCCACTTCCAATTGCACTTCCCATTGCTCGGTTGACGTTAAGTGCACTTGTGCGCCATTTCTGTATTATCCTGTTTGCCACTGTTCTCTATTGTTTTCATTCAGGAGCATATTTCCGTTACCAGTTTCCTCAAGTCGCAGTAAATTTTTTCCCGTTATATTTCTTATTCGTAGGTTTTTGCTTCATCCCATTGTTTCGCTCACTCGACCATCTAAAACGTTTGTCCATTTCTTCACTGTTATTTGCACCGAATCATTGTCGGTATCCTGCCGTTGTCCTTTAGGCTGCCTTCGATGTAAGATTCTTTTGTTGTGTTTAAGCAATTTTAATTAAAAATTCTCCTGAACTGGCGCACACAGCTGTGCAAATAAGCGTAAGCAAATTGTAATAATGTTGCACGGGAGAAAGTAAAGAAAAAGGTAAAAAGAAAACACAAATCTACAAATAAACGAATCAGAATTCATATTAATCGCTGTAAGCATATTTCTATAAGCAACATGTTTGTTGTAGCTCAATAGGTTCTGCATAAAGTGTTTTTAATTTAATATTTGAGATGAATTTTAGTTCGGATACTAAACATATCCTTCAACTTGCATGCGAAGGAGGTACGTTAGAAATAATTACAGAATTTCTTTGGAGGAAACTGTGACAGTTGATTTTCACATGATTCTTTTGAAGCGAATTTATCACCTGGTTAACTATAGACCATAGAAAAGAACCAGTAGTAATTGATGTCAGGTCAGGACTATAAGATGGATGAGTAAGAGCTTCACATAAAAGCTCACGGTACTTCTGGCGAGTTACTATCGATGTGTGTGGCCTGTCGTTGCCCTGATTGAACAAAACACTTCTTGTATTGCTTCCATCCGACTGTATAATTGTTGTTTAGCAAAATCTTTCCTTTTCCTTGACCTTTTTCACAAGGCGTTGTCGTAAGTGATCCACTTTTCTTCTCAAGTAGCCATCCGCTTCGATTAATCGATTTTGATGCGATTCTCAGATGAAAATTTGGTCCTCTTAACTCGTATGGTATCCATTTACTCAGTTTTTTTTAATATCATGTATCCAGCCATATTTAAGTCGGTGCGCACCACACATACACATGAGAGCCGCCCGTTGCACACTCACTAGTTTCAAACGCCTCCCAACACGGTCACACGGTCTGTCTGGAGCGCTCCAAGTTGCATACTTGGAAAATGAGCGTATCACGGACTTGTACACGGCGGGTCCCATCTTGTACAACGTCCAATCGTTAGCTGACCCATTTCTACGGCCTGTGAAAAGTCTTTAGATGGATTTCAGAGAGCTCCAAAGTATAAGAAAAAATATAAAGGACATTTCCTCATAAGGTCTCGCGGTCCACAAGAATGCGCAAATGTCTGCAACAATAAAATCGCCTGTATGAAATATACATATCTATGAGTATTTCCAACCATTGATACTTACGAAGATTGTACACCTACAATTTTAAACGAACTAAGGAGCAGCACATATGCCAAGGGTTGTCAGTACCATGTAGGGACAATATGGCAGTTTAATTATTACCACATCCGCAATCAACAGATTTACACACCATTTTGTGCATATATTATACGATACAGACATACTTGCCCGTACACGATGCAATGTACGCATGTTTAACCGAGGCATGTCGTGACCACCGTTATTACAGATCTGCCACGAGTTTAAGTGGTAAGTGCCACCTCAGATACAGAGTGAAAATCAAGATGATTGAATGATGGGGAGTATTTGAAAATAAGTGAAATTATTAAGCTGTCACGGTGACGTGTGGCAACAGTGAAAGACGTTTTTAATTACGCTTTTGGTGAACGGTTGATGGAGCCGGAATTGCTGATAAATGAAAGTGAAGAAATGCATCTGAAAGTGTCTGCATAAAATACGCTGTCTTCGATTGCTGTTTTACACGTTGATATTTAAGAAGGCTGCAGAGAATAAGTGCTAGCGGTGTATTTGTCTGAAATATTATTTCGTTTGAGTTTTTCCTTGTTCTGTAGAGCTCTTAACTCTTCATGTTTGTCCTGTCGATTCATGCCATTGAGATATTTCGCAAATGGACCTATACTTTCGGTATAAAGACTATATACATATCGCTCATTTACTTGAATAGTGTCACAACTCAAAAAAATCGATTTTTCAGGAGAGCGATTTAAAGTTTTCAATTGTTTCTTATTTAGCAAATGTGGAAAAATTCCATAATTTTAATAACAAATCTAGGGGCGTGTAATATATTAAATCCAATGTTGAGCATAAATGGACCAAATAGAGTGTACTAATGCTTTTTCTTAGACATGAATGTGACCCATTTTGAATTATGTCGTTATTTGTGAAAAAATAATTAAATTTGGCCGTCATAAGTCAAATGTGTCGTTTTTGTTGAAAAAAATCAATATGAAAAATTTAATTACTTTTCACCAATATCGTTGTAATACAAAATATGTCGTTCTTTCTGAAAAGAAAACCAAATTCACTCTATGACAATATGTGTTGTAACCCAAAATATGTCTCTCTTTCAGCAAAAAATCCATGCCTAATTCTGGCACAACTGAGAAGTGTCGTTATTGTGGTTAAAAAATAATGCAACATAACAAGTTTAATAACGGCACATTCTTATTTCACGGTTTATTTTTCTACGCATCAGAGTGAAATTTTTATACAATATGGACGCTGAAATTGCGCACATTTCTGCATACTCAACTCAAAAAACACGATTTTTGAGTTGTGACACTATTCAAGTAAATGAGCGATATGTTGTTTGGTTTTTTTTTTATATTAATACAAAAACAGACAGGTGAGTGATCATGTGTAGGCAAAGGTTGGGTCTGCCCTTGCATTGAAAAAATGAAAACAAAAAGATGAGCAAAACAGTTAAATGCAACTTTAAAAATTTTGATTCAGTTCAGTCACACATAAATTGCTAGATTGCACTGCATAATTTCAAGTTTCATCAAGTCAACGCACTCATCGCTCCGAAATTATCAAATAGCCGGAAAATGTGCAACTAAAACAAAATGACTGAAATATTTTATGAAACTTGTCCAAAGTGCTGCCGACACTATGTCGCACTTGAAGAGAGGTCGCTCAGCGCAAATTGGCTTCTACTGTTCTTTACTCAACACACTATTGGCTGAATCATTAAAGCTTCTTGGTTTTTGGCAACTGGATGACGTGCGGATGCATATATCTGGGTGTATATTGAAGAAATTTTAGCCTAATATGTCCTTTGAAATATCTAATATGTGGGCACTTATACTCACAGTAAACCATATTAAGATATAAACCATAAGAAGATTTTGTATCTTCGAAGTTATTGAGACATACATTTATGCACCGTCATTAATTTTTAAAGAATCTGTATATCCAAGTCGATTTCACACAGACTACTTTCTCTTTTTCTCCTCTCCTTTCCACTGAAGTGTGTTTTCATATATTTATTAGTACATATATAAATAAGTGGTTAATGGACCGACCAGCTGAGTCTACCAAACTAATACAAATATTTGTCTAATAGCTGCCTTCGGTGTATCTTAATTTATTAATATTATGTGGAATATACCAAGCACAGAAGTGCCGTTATTCATCTAGCCAAGTGTAAGTGTCCTACTTGTATGATATGTATATGACTTATAGTCCATGACATGTCGTTGGTAGTATCATATATCTGTCCTCGATGTAATGTAGTTTAGGTTGTTTATCTCTTGTTTGTGAGGAGAATTTAAAAAACTAGTACTTAAACATTTGAAAAGGAGTCGCTTACATCTTTCTATTTAACTAATTTCAGAGGGAAAAGTAAACGGGTGTTATGAGATCTAGATATTATTACAATATTCAATTGATACACTCAATGAAGTTATTATTAAATAATAATATAAAAGTCGGAAAAAATTTTATTCTGTCATCTGGGTTTGATGGTAATCCTTATATTTTTGGGATTTTACATTTTTAGTTAAATGCATGAAGTCTTGAGATTTAGTTTTTGAAAAGTATTTACTACCATCAAAACAGTTTTGTACGTGGTCTGTTCAAAATCTAACGGGAGTTTTAAAATTTCGCAGATTTTGGGAGTTCAATTGTCTGTATTGTATATTATTATGTTAATATACATGCCCATGGAGTGGGATACAATTTTCGTCGGCAATTTTTTTTGTTAAAGCCTCATACTTCGTTGCTTGTTCGTAAAGTCTTGGTTAAAAACAATACTGTAAAAATACCATAGCAACCACAATCACCGCAATACTGTCAAAAAAGTACTCGCAAATTCTCATTTTAAATGAGAATATTTCAAACATTTTTTTACCAGGTTGGCACAACTGTCAGCCACTGTTCTGTCAATTTTTATTGCTAAGTGTCATTTAGTTTGTTTACGGCGTCATTAGGAACAAGTCAACCTTTTGTGTGTGTTGCGATTTTTACTATTAAAATTTTGTGTTTCAAACGAAATTTCTTGTGCCAAAACGTTGGAAATGTTGAAAAAAAAAAACATTTGGTGATTTAACCATTTCGAAAACTCAAGTTTACGATAGGTATAAATCGTTCAAAGATGGGCGAGAGAAGTGAACGATTTGCAACGTTCAGGACGGCCTTCGATCTCTTCAACTGAAGAAAACGTCGACAAAATGAAGGAAATGGTGCTCGAAAATCGTCATTATAGTTTGCGAGAGATAGCACAAATAACGGATATGTCTCATGAGACCGCTCGTCATATTTTGGTTGATGTTTTGGGTATGCGGAAAGTCACAGCGCGATTGGTGCAAGATCTGAATTTTCTTCAAAAAGTGAATCGCAGTAAAGTGGCTGAAGACATTCTTGAATGCGTAAATTCCGAACCAACGTTCATTGAACGCAACATAACTGGTGACAAGTCATGGGTTTTTGAGTACGACATGCAAACAAGTCAACAATCATCGCGCGACGAAATTGAGCCGAAGCCGAAAAAACCGCGCCAAAGCAAATCGAAAATCAAGGTGATGCTGACTGTTTTCTTCGATATCTGTGGTGTTGGTCATTAGGAATTCTTGTAGGAGGGCAAAACCGTCAATAAAGAATATTATCTTGGCGTTATGAAGCGTTTGAGAGAGAATAAATGGAACAACAGATGAATTTTGCACCACGATAATGCACCAGCGCACAAAGTGATCATTGTGAACGAGTTTTTGAACAGAAATTCAACGAATGCATCGAACAACCACCGTACTCTCCACATATGGTCCCGTGTGACTTTTTACTGTTTCCAAAACTCAAATTACCACCTCGTGGAGCCCGTTTTGAGAGCATTGAAGACATCAAAACTAATTCGTAACGAGAACTGAAGGCCATCCCGGAATAAAGCTTTAAAAAGTGTTTCGATGATTGGATTGTTCGTTGGAAGCAGTGTATTGCCTCAGAAGGGGCCTATTTTGAAGGGGTTATAATAAATTTAGATGATGATGATTGATAAGTCGTTTGTGTTTTATTTCAAATTTCCGGTACTTATTTGGCAGAAATCGCAGAAATCTCCGAAACAGTGTTTCGGCGATTGGAAGAAGCGCGGGCATAAGTGTATAGTATAAAATGAGAAATACTTTAAAGGCAACATTTTAACTATAAATTTACATTTAAGACCAACAACAAAGTTGGAGTGTTCGATACAGGAGAGTATGCGGAAACCTCAATACATGTTATCTACCCACATCTCCAATGTTATAAATCTTTTATAAGATTTTATAAAGATATGGAAAAAGTTGTACTTTTTTGAGAATGTCTCAAATGTGAAATGCATTCTCTTAGGCTCTATCGTGAAAGTATATACGTATATTGTTCAAAAGTAAATGAAAACGAAGATTTTGATTTTTTTCTCGCTCGCTTCACTCCAAACATAGTCCATCCCTACATTGAGTTCCTGACCTACTTAAATATTACATCAATTTATAAACTTGTTAAATAATTTAATAAATATTGATGTCAGCGTTGTTTTTGTTGCAAATTCTGGGTATCATTTGCTGAAGTCAAACGGAAAATTGGTAAAAATGTGTTGCCAGCTCAATTTACAACACACACTTCCGAACACCCCCGCAATGCTGTGAGCGACATGCAACTTTAATATTCATGAATATCATTTGCCAGTGCTGCCACGCTGCACAATTCACAAACACAACGGTATATACAAACAGGAAATTGCAAATATGCCACTTTTTCCACCAACAATATCCGGCAGCGGTGGTGCAACCGGAAAAAATTACAAACACGCCCGAAGAAGTGGGCCAAGAAAAAAAGCCGCACAAATTGAAAATAGTAGCCACAAAAAGAGTACTAAAAAGTAGTAAAAAGTACTAAAATAGCGGTAATGGCAGACGTGGTCGTACTTGCTGAAACTGTAAATACAAGGTAAGTGATAATGAAAAATTGTACAAGAACCAACAAAAAGTAAGAATGAAAAGGCTAACAATGCACTAACAATGAGATCAAGGCGACAAAGAAAAATGTGCAAGAAAGTGGCACGGAGCACCACGGAGACAAAAAAGTTGCGCAAAAATGAGTCTGAAAGTTGGAAGAAAGTGCTGTGAAAATAATAGCACAATTTGAACTCATCAATGACACCAAAGCGCGCCCGGAGCAGAGCGGCTGTTGCAGCAGGTGTCCCAACGCTGGGCCGTCCGTCCGTGCGACCGTTTCGAGAATTGCTGGCATTCGAGGCATGCAACGTGCCACACGTGCAGCAATTCTTAGCGCATAGCAGCCGGAAATGAAGAAAAACTCAAGCCAAATTGTGAGAAGTGCGAGAGTCAGAGAGAGAGAGAGAGAGTGGGAAGAAGGTAGAAAAGGCACAGCAACAGACTTTGTGGCAGACAACATACCAATCCAACGAGACGGCAGTACAAGCGGGGTGCGGATGGCTGGTGCTAATAGATGGCAAACTTTCGGTTAAAAACTTGAATTGTACGCGAGCTCCTCTCCGCGTCTTAGGCTAATATGCAACAGAGCTGTTGAAGGGATGACATTTTGAGTGCGGCACGGAGGTATTCGAAGCTATCGTATGCACTCGTACTCACACGCCAGCATAACTTTCTGCCACCAACACACACATACAGCCGTGCTTTCTTTTAAAGTCTCCGACATGTAGGTGTGTGGGTGTGTTCTGATTGTTGCATCAATTGCGCATTTTTGCGGCACACCTGATGCACTTGGAAAATGTCATTTGCGGCAAGGCACGCCAGCATTGGCGCAGCAGGCGTTAGACACACACATCGCCGTCGTGGCTATGTGATGCTAGATAGGTGGCAAGGCCATGCCACAACGGTGGGTGTATACGAGTACAAGAAAGAAAGTGAGTGACGTGTGGGTCGCTGTGTGGCGTTGGAAACTTTTAAATTGGCAGGTTTGCGCATACGCAAAAGCAATCTTAGCCATAAAAACTGATTCGAATGGATCTGGAAAAAGTGCGCTGTGAGTTGTCGCCTGCACATCTTGCGTCTGATGACACAGGTATCGTAATCTTCAATGTAGTCATATTTAAACGAAGTTCACAAGCGTCGGCAAATCTAAATATTTATGCATCGTAAACTTTTATGACGCCCTTACTTGTGCGGCAGCTGAAGCTCTCTTTAAAACAAACTTGCGTATGAAAATGCAAATGAAATAATGTTAAATCAAATAGACACACACAACTTAAATGGTATAGCATTTTTTATACTTTTCCAAGTAACTTCGAGATAAATCATCGTTCAATATTAGTTTACTAACACAAGGATGAAATGGGACCTTTAGATACTTTTATTTCAAATAAAGCAAAGAGCAATAAAGCGATTATTTTGTTTGGTTCTCGAGACTTATGATATTTAGAGTTTGAAAGGAACTTAGGCAGTGGAATATACCGCCACTTCTCCTTATGAAGACTATACTGTGGTTCCGATTACGAAGGCCGATACAGAAGTAAGTCAGACGTCATAATAATAACTGTTGTTTTAAGGAACCAAACGTTAAAACCCCATCATATTCAAATATACATCATAGAACCACAAGCTCACAATGTAATGATAAGGAAAGTGCCTAGAAATGATTACTACCTTTGCGAAGACTCGTTGTCTCCAAGATTGATATCGAGAAGAACATTGATGTCAAGTTTCTAACCAGAACTTTACTGAGCATTTGTGATGTATAGGAGACTTGATCTCGTTTGCTTCTCTCAACACATCAATTACAGATTTTAAAGACTTTATTTGGAGTTCTCTTAGAATCTACAAACAAATTGCCAAAAATGTAATGAAGTATTTTATTGCTTTATACCGGCAACTACAATACACCATTTTGGATGTTGAGAAAATGTTAAGTACTTATAAGCCCTTAAAGCTAACTTCGGAACGAATAAATTGTATTGAAGAACGCTTTAAGAAAGAATACATAGTCCTTAGAGAAGTGCTTAAAAAATTGTCAAGTCAAAGGTCAAACATGACGCAGTAATCTATGAGCGTATACTTCCTGATCAAAGCCGCCAAAGCTTTATAACCAAGTTACGCCAGTCCTCAAATGCTAAATCGAAAGAACCAGGCTGCGGAATCGTCATAGTTACTTTGGAATATAGTATTTACAAAGCTTCTGAAGGAACTCATTTTTTTACGTTTACATTTTTATACTCTCGCAAAAAAAGTTGCTAAGAGAGTATTATAGTTCTGTTCACATAACGGTTGTTTGTAAGTCATAAAACTAAACGAGTTAGATATAGGGTTATATATATCAAAATGATCAGGGTGACGAGCCGAGTCAAAATTCGAATGCCGGTCTGTCCGTCCGTCCGTCCGTCCGTGCAACGGATAACTTGGGACCGTGAGAGGGTTGCTTTCGAAAATGGGCAAAATCGGACCACTGCCACGCCCACAAAGTGGCGAAAACCGAAAACACATAAAGTGTCATAACTAAGCCGTAAATAAAGTTATAAAAGTAAAATTCGGAACAGAGGATCGCACTAGGAAGGGGCATATTTGGATGTAATTTTTTGGGGAAGTGAGCATGGCCCCACCCCCAAATCGGTTATTTGTATATATCTCGCAAACCAATAAAGCTATATAAACCAAACTTTCTGCAGTCTTTTCTTTTAGCCATTTCCTTATACAGTCCAAAAATGAAAGAAATCGGATAATAACCACGCCTACCTCCCATACAAAGGTAAGGTTGAGAATTACTAAAAGTGCGTTAACTCACTAGCGAAACACGTCAGCAACACTGAATTTTACATAAGAAATAACAGATGGAAGCTGCACTCAGATTTTTTTACAATATGAAAAATGGGCGTGGCATCTCCTACTTATGGGTCAAAAACCATATCTCAGGAACTATTTGACAGATTTTAATGAAATTCGGTATATAATATTTTCTTGACACCATGATGACACGTGTGGAAAATGGATTAAAACGTTTCACAACCACGACAACTTCCCATGTAACTCAATTTTGAACTCCATCTTATTCCTTCATTTTATAGTACATACATAAGGAACCGATGAAGATAGCGGAATAAAACTTTACACAAATACTGTGTATGATCTGTGGCATCACTTGTGAACAAATTCTCGAAATCGAACTATAACTTTTCAAAGCCCCAAATATCGAATATGAAGAATTCAGTGCCCCATGGTAATTTTTCACCGAAAATTTCGGTAAATCTCTCAGGTACCTTAATTTAATTTAGAGGAAATATTTTTCTTCTAATAGTGTATCTTCCCCTAGCTCTCATATTCCTTATTATAGGATTTTCAAATTGGGTCAAATTGTGTGTTATCTTAATAAAAATATATCAATAAATTGCGGGTGTATAAAATGCCTCTCCTTTCCTTGCTTGTTTTTATTGAATCTGGTCGTTTGGTTCCTACACCAGCTCGAAGAAGAAATGGTTGATATTACGTTGGTCTTTAGTACGCAGGGAAATATTTTCTATTTAAGCGGGGTTGATTATAGAAAGTTACCAAGGCTTTGACCAAAGGTTTTGGATTAATACGGAGTTTTGATATATAAAGGGTGATCCATTCGAGGTTCCCTACTTTTTTAAAGAAAAAAAACACAGATAATTCAAATTTAGAGGGGAATATTTATTATCAATCAAAAGAACATTTTTTGGCATTTATTTTTTAAAGATTATCTTTTTCAAATGAAACGTCTAAATTTCAGATTGTCTATCCTATGAGTCAAATTTTCGATGACTCGTTCCAGCATTTCGACTGGTAACTGGCGAATGACACGTATGATGTCTTGCTCCAAGGTCTGAATCGAAGCTGGATTGTCCTTATAAACTTTAGACCTTATATCCCGTCATATCCCCACAGGAAAAAGTCTAACGGTGTGAAATCACACGATCTTGGAAGCCAATCGACCGACCCAAAACGTGAAATTATCAGCTCACCGTCGTGTGCTCTCCATAAATCCATTTATGTGGGAAGTAGTGCCGTTTTGTTGAAACCAAATGTTGCCGAGATCACGAGCTCTAATTTCAGGGATCAAATAGTCGGTTATCATGTCGCAATAACGGTCACCTTTGACGGTTACGTTCTCACCGGCATTATTTTTGAAGAAATCAGGACCGATGATTCCACTAGCCCACAAACCATACCAATCCGCTGTTTTTTCTAGGTGAAAAGGCAGCTCTTGAATCTCTTCAAGATGCTCTTCGTCTCAAATGCGGCATTTTTGCTTGTTTAAATACTCATTGAGCCAGAAATGGGCCTCAAACAGCTTAACAGAATTTGGCTCGAAAACGTCGGTTCTTATTCTAACTTTTCAAGAGCTCATTGAGCGAAGCGATTGAGAAGGTCGAGCGGCTTCAGTCTGCCTACCTCGACTTCCTTCTTTACCATTTGGATGCTAAGAGTTTTGTGAATATTTTCGGTACGAATGTACAATGAAGAACTTGTGATTCCTCTCTCACAGGTCATACCCCACAATTAAATATCATACATCTAAATCGGCTTTTTTGACCGAATTGTATAACCAGTCTTTATAATCTAGACCTTGCACTACGGTTTATGTCTGTGGCGATTCTGAATAGGTTTCTTAGAGATTGCTCTGTCGTGACACAAAAATATTCAAGTGGAAGACGCAATTTAAGATATACTTAGGTTGCCTGACGAAACGATAGAGTCTGACCAGAGTTATAGGTTATATAGATTATGAGACATTTGTTAAAATTAATTATTTCATATGTAACTTTCTTTCATGATTTTTCGTTGTATTTGGATCATACATATTAAATGCTTTAAAATGTTTTTTAATCCTCATTGATTCTTCACTTCAATTAAATATTAACAGTGTAATAGTATTAACAAGTTTCTTTAAACACCGTTAACATTTGTAAGAGTCTTAAGAGTATTTATAACTGCCTCTAAAGACGAATATACATTTAAATTTCTATTTCTCATGGTCTTTACGTTATATCCTCGTCCCATGTGCACGATAATAAATGCATGGAAAGACTGTTAAAAGACAAAGCTCCAACTAAAAAAGGAGTAAACTTGTATTTCCCAGCTGCTCGTCAATACCTTTTGGCGTGTTGGTCTGCCACCATGTTGCTCTCGCGCCAGTTAGTGTTAGACACTACTCGCCGCGCAACTTTGTCTGCCCTGATTTGATATGCGCTGAAATGCGTCACGTTTTGTCGTCTACATCTTGCATACCCACGTAGTCTTTCTCCTCTTTCTTTGCCTCATCATGTGGCGTTCACTTTGAAAGGGCATGGAGAAAGAGAGAAAAATTTACACTTGGCGTTTCAAAGCACTCGTCAATTCACTTCCGTTTTCTTTTCCCAACAGACGTCGCACATGGGGACACCGAATTGCATATATTCAGGCATCTTTGTTGTCGGCTTTATCTCACTCACTCCCCTCTCCAAAAATCTGCCGCTTATCTGCGCTTTTTAATTCGAATGCGCTGCAGAGTTTTAGGCGTTTCAGCGCATCAGCTGCTCCACTGCACGACTGCTCAACTTGAGTCTGTGTGATATAGTGAACGGTATGCTCCAAGTAATTTTGAATTGCAAATTTCTGACAACGTCAGTTTTGACAGTAGTTGTGGGTTTTGCTGTCGTCGGTTAAAGGCAGCTGCTGTCAGCTGGTGCGAGCTTAAGATTTAACCATGTAAATTGTATATCTGACAAAATCAGTTCTCAACGTTTGGGTACGGAGTGATTGAAAACAATTTTCGGACTCAATTTGAAGCAATGACTTGTTGGATCCACTCTTCGTGGTTTACGTCATTTAAATGCAGATGAAAATGAAATTGATTTCTCTTCGTGATACTGCGAAAACGAGTAAATCTCATTTTGTTATGGAAATTTCTATAGAGATTTCATAAAAAAATATTACAACGGCATGATAAGCTAAAGAAGTTATAAATTTAAAAAATGACTAATCATAAATTAAATTAATTTTTTGTTTGTAATTTTTTATCGTCAAACCATATCACCTAAGATTGATTCTCCTAGGCGGAACAAAATTAGTGGATTATTCTACCTTTTCTCTTTAGTCTTCATTTAAAATACTTGTAGAATTAGCATCCATTAAGTCTTAAAATACCGCGATAAAGTGACTTTTCTTCATCCTATGACTCCTCGTCCTTAATACCGATACATCTTTACTTCTCAGTCATGACTATTTCATTAGCACGACGTCGGCTTCGTCCATTCCTAGACGAATCAGTAAATTGGCGGATGACGACTTTGCGGTTGGGAGAATAATTTGCAGGCTCTTCATCCACTTAATGATGACGGTAGACGAAAGTACTCTGAGGTCAGCCAGAGTTTTAACGGATTATAGACAGCTTGTGCATTAATCCACTAGCCATTTCTGGAGGATCTTACCTCTTTATACTCAGATGACAGAATATCACGACCACCAGCCAGCCTAGGTTTCAACCAAATCCAAGTCCTTGTTCGTGTTAATCCAGAGATGCACCGTTTGGAGTCGACCCGCTTTACAGTTAATTAAACTAGGAACCTCATAATTAATCTGGAGCGCACGAGCAATGTTTTAAGACTAGCATCTCTGTATTGTTCTTCTCTAAATGCTAATTTATCTGCCCCAAAGGTAATAAGAATGATTTCTGGGAATGATTTCAAGGTGTTATCTACATGGAGAAGGGCACAACTGTCACAAGGTTGCATGATATGGATTTATTAAGCTGATCCTTCGCCGTGTTGCAGAAAAACGATCCCATTTGTTGAGGAAAAAAGTCCTGATGCATCATGACAACGCCCCGGCTTAGATCTCAGCTGTCACTACGTCCAAATTGGTTTAATTAGGCTACGAACTGCTGCTCTAACCCCCGTATTCTCCACGTTTGGCTCCAGGCGACTTCTTTTTGTTTGGAATTAGAAAAATATCAGTCGTCGGATATAATTTTTGTCGAATGACGAATAATAATCGCCGCAACAGTGGCCAACTTTGCATAGTTAAAGAAGAAGAAGAGTATTTCTGGGTAAATTATATGAGGTTAAATAGTAAAATGCTCTGAAATAAAACGCTAGTTTTCCATTCTCACTGTAATGAGAAAATCTTGATGGACCAAAAAGCATAACTGGAACTGAGAGAAATTGTGTAGGCTTCAAGAATTTTAATTAACTTTTCTACTCTTGGTAATCTTGAACCGCGAAACCAGAGAATAAAGACATCCAGAGGCTGTTTTGAAAAATTGGTAGCAAGCCAAGCGAGCAAGCGACATGCGTGTAACCGCGTTTGACAACTAAATAAAGAAGGGGGAAATGGGGGTGGAATTAGAGGCCTTTGTCTCGCCGCGTTAACACACAGACGCCGCACACTCCAGCTTCACGTGATTCCATACACGGCCGTCCTCCGAATGTTTGCCGGCAGACTTGCTTGCGTTTTTCATAGCTTTTTGTTGGCTTTGGTTGTTAGTACGTACTACATATGCTAATTTAATGCCACGCACAAACGTACTTATTTACATAGTTTGCGTGTAAACTAGTTAGCCAACCCTGCTGTGACATTTGCCATTCGCCCGCTTCGTTACACAGCGCCAAGTCAAGTCAAGTTCAGTGTCGGCTACTTGCCTCTGTGGCAGGCTGCTGCTTTCTTTGTCCTTGTGGTTCTATTTTTCCCTTTTTTGTTTGCTTGGCAGAGGTGTTTGCCTTCGGTATACACATGCAGTGCTGACTCCAAACTGGCGGTTGTGTGAGTGTGTGGCTTCGTATGTGACCGCCTTGTCAACCGCATGTCAAGGTTAATTGTTTCGTCCTTGAGCGAATGGCTGTAAAAGAAAATGAAATCACAAAGTGCCACGCAAAATAAGAAATTGCTGGCAAATTGTTAGAAATCCCTGCATATATGATTATGTGACTGTATACTTATAAGTACGTGCTTCCTCTGTTGATTCTAGCGCACTACAGAGACCACTTAATTTGAGTGCCAAATTGGCATTGTTTCCCGTATTTGAGGTTGCAGGATTAAAACAACAAATACGACGTTGGGAATAAGAATAATATCAGGGCGCACAACGGTTAAGGGTCTTATGTGAGTAGTTGACGTTCCAATGATTAGCATAGTGTTTTATTTGACTACTTAATTACGTATCAGATCAATATATTAGGTCTACAACTTTGCTTCCGCCGTTTTTTGTAAATTTAAGTTTTTTTCACTTATGACATACGGGGAGGCTGTCCTGTAGCCGAGAATTCCGCTCAACAATTGACATTTTCAGTTGAAAATAAGTTTGGGATGCAAACAGATCTCTACTTCTACAGATCTTGTTGGGCTAATGTTGACACAAATGTCCAAGAGCGATATAAAATGATTTAACCGACCAGTGCTTGATCCTGGAGACATCTATTGGAAAACGGCGGAAGCAAAGTTGTAGACCAATATATTAAATCAATTCGGAGAAGAAACGTAAGTTTTAAAAAACAAAATAAAAAACTGGACTGAAAATGCATATTATTTGTAATTTGCACAACTTGAGATATTGTTTTCGACTGGCAAAAATTTCCAACTTCTTGATACCACTTTTATAAAGTAATATGTGGAAGCTTCACATTAGGCCTCAGTAAACTTTTCATGACTGCGGAATTGCTTTCCAGCAAGCATGTTCTTGAGATCTAAAAATAGTTAAAAGTAACTGGGGTCCAGATCGGCAGAATATGGAATACTTATTTAAAGTATTTTCTTATGGTTTCTTTTATATATGACCTGGTGAGATGGTTATAAGATCGCGCGGATCCCACTATGCATCCTAAGATTTATTTCTGCATTAATCGTCAAATCAAATTGGCAAGCCACTTAGAAATCGTTTCTCACTTGGCATTAAGTTATCTTTTCTCCATCAATAAATATAGTTTTATTTAGACATGTACATATTTATTTAATTTTAAGAAATTTAATTTCGAAATTTGAAGAATTCAGTACTAGCTATAAAGCTTCACGATATGGACCGAAGTAAAGAAACAATTTCACATTTGCAGCCTTCGTATCGACAGAACCAATCGAGTGGCGAATCGAACAAGCAACTGGTATAAATCAAATAAACTGGTGTAATAAAATAAAGACATACTCGTTATAACACTTTAATGTGAGAGTCATATAAGCGTTTGTATTGAATGTAACTATTTTTAAAGGGATGAATAGACGGTGATGAAAGTGGTGTAGTAGTGTGGGAGACCCCTTGTTGGTTTGTGGAACTGAAATTATTTTATATACTTTAATAGCTGTACGAAAAGACGAAGTAGCTAGAGAAGATAAGCAGCTAGAGAAGATGGGCAGCTTTTCATCAAGTTTAGTTTCAGGTAATCAGATAACTGTAGTGTTTTTCAAGCAGAGGTGTTTTCAATTAAGGTCTGCGGTAGATGAACTCCTTCGAAGTGCAGCATCCTTCAGGAAGATGAGAATTAACTCCTATAGTAGGCTGCAATTATGGTCCTTAGCTCGCTGAATGTATGATCAATTCATGTTAAGGAGTGTTTATGCACATTATCAATATCGTCAAGCTACATATTTCACAAGCTATTTGGGTCGCAGTGGAATCGCTGGGAACTGCATAGCTGATGAGCTTGTATGAAAGAGCACCCAAGCCCCTATTTCAGCAGGGTGGGAAGGCTCCATTGTTCTCTTATGTTCTAACGCTGTATCGTTGGATCCCTCGTGATTGCAAGATCCTTTGACCGCAAGAGTGGTAGTAAGCGATTAGTTTAGGAATCCTGTCGGACGCAAACTACCTTCTCTGTTTGGAGGAAGCCGATCTGGAAATATTAAGTCCTGAAATTCTAGTGTTTGTAAGACTGAGATTGAGAGATCTTAGAAGGTATATCTTTGTCGACCTTTCACATAAATTTTATGTATCACTACAAAATTTAAACAACGGTACCAAATCAGATGTAGTGTCGACAATTCAATTCAGCTTATCAAGTGTGACAACCAAATAGAAACAGAGAACGAAAGTGTTTACACAGACACCTGCCGTGCAATATGTATGCATTTGTGAGCACAAAGAGATGCACACAATTTCCAAGCAATTGCAATAAATACGAAAATGCATTTATAATTATAGTATATTAAATGAATATAAATGCGAAACTTTGTTCCCTCCGGTGAAATGGCATGTGAATAATAATAATTATTATGTGAGCAACAGCAAACACCGCAGGTGGCCACCCGCACGCTCCGCCTATCTGACGTAATATATATGTATATGTGTCTGTGTACATAGATACCGCCAGGTCGACGGCGGACGGGTTAACCATGACGTTTGCACAAAAATCACTTTGTAAAGCAAACCGAGCAGAAATTTGCGAAATTCCGATGAAATAAAATAGTGAAAAGGAAAGCAATATTAAACGCTTGAAAATGGCAGCGAAATGCAATTAAAGATATTGCAACAATAACAACAAGTGGCGTGCGAGAGATGCTTAAAATTGTTTGCGAACGCAACAATTGCGAATTGCGATGCTATCAGGTGGCAACGCCAACGCCAACGCCGTGCAGCCGCAACAATGTGCATTAACGGTAAATTATGTCAATATTATTGACAGCATTTGGCTGATTAAAGAATCGTTGTGCAAACGGCAATTTCAAATAGCGCCGGAAGTGCATATTTTTCATATTTTTAATGTTTTTAATGTTTTCAGCGAATTTCGCCATTTCGCCGTTTTTATTTGCTGCCACTGACACTTATTACTTTGGCGTTTGCCTCGCTTTTAATGGCTTCTGTACGGCTATAATTTAAAACATGCAAACACGCATGTGTCTGTGCTCACTCACTTTTGCCAATTACATCTCTTTGACGCACACAAGCGTATGAATTACAGCCTTCGGTGGCGAAATTTATACGCAACATAAGTACTTAAATGAATTATTTAACAATAAATACGCTACAGTTAAATATTGCTTGGTTGGAACAGTGTTTTCATTTTGCAACACTTTGCTTCCACTTGCATATCTTCTTACCCATTCAGTCTCAATTGGCTCAATTGGCGGCTTCACTGACTAGTGTTGCTTTCATTATGATTCATAATATTTCATAGCCTTTAAAGTCAACCTGATTAACAGAATTTAGTGTATTATTATGGTAAATAGACACAGCTTAGAAGCGGTACACGCCTATAAAATGGGTCTGTCAGATCAGGAAGAATACAGGAAATGTCAAAAACAGGGCACTTAGGAAACAATGGAGTACAGTAATCCCTGCTTAAGCACCACTGCTAACACTTTTGAGGCACCAAAGCGTTGAAGACACTTAAATGCATTTCCCTTAAGTGCATCGAGGTTCTTACCAAACTTTTTTTCAAATACCTTGATCTACTATTTTTATACTCTCGCAACAAAAGTTGCTAAAGAGAGTATTATAGTTTTGTTCACACAACGGTTGTCTGTAACACCCAAAACTAAACGAGTTAGATATAGGGTTATATATACCAAAGTGATCAGGGTGAAGAGTGGACTTGAGTAAAAAACCTCCCATACAAAAGTTAGGTTGAAAATTACTAAAAGTGGGTTAAATCCCTAACGAAAAACGTCAGAAACACTGAATTTCACATAAGAAATGGCAGATGAAAGCTGTACTCAGATTTTTTGGCTCAAAAACCATATCTCAGGAACTACTCGACCGATTTCAATGAAACTTGGTTTGTAATAGTTTCCTTATATCCCAATGATATGTTGTGAAAATAAGCCAAATCGCTTTACAACAACGCCTACTTCCTATATACCAGAACTTTGAAGACGATCTGAATCGTTTACTTTACAATATATAAAGTAAGCACTGGTGAAGATATCGGTGCAGAACTTTGCACAAATACTATGTTAATAGTGTGGCAGCCCCATTCTAAAAATCGCCGAAATCGGACCAATCGAACACGAGGACCTCGGCGCTTCTAACATAATATTATGATTTCCAACTTTCAATGGACTTTATACAATATATATATGACGAATATGTGGGTCAAATTGTGTATTATATAATATAAAGAAAGTTAAATAAATAAATTGCGAGAGTATAAAATGTTCGGTTACACCCGAACTTAGCCCTTCCTTACATGTTTTCTTTTAGAATGAAACAAAAAAATATAAAATTTAATTAAATTTTTTTATTTTCCTACAGATTCACATTTAATGTGGAATTACTGAAATTTTTGGAGAAAAATATTAAAAGTTTGCCATTGTGACGTCCATTTGCGTATTTGTTGCCATTGTGTAAAAAGACACATTTCAGGCTTCGTTTAGAGCTGCCTATAAAGAGACGCCATTGATTTGGCTGATATTTTACAAGACCCATTTCGAGAATAAGGCCTTTAACATCTGAACAAAAAACAATATCAAAATACAGCAGGTCTTTCTTTCTTGTACGATAAAATGTCTATTTTGTGCCTGTCGCTAACAAGTTTTTTTCTTTTAATCTCGAAGCCAACACTTCCGGAGATTCTTTAGGTAGCTCAAGATCGCTTATCAAATCATTCAGTTCATTTTGAGTGAAAGGCTTTGGTTCTGTCGACTCCATGTCTTCGAAATCACTGTCGCTACTTACATTATTGTTTTCCTGTGATGGAATTGGATCCTGGATTCACAGCAAGAATGTTGGAACAGGCACTTCCTCTGAATGTGGCATGGGTCTTCTAGCCGATTCTAAGTTGGGGTAAATAATTTTTTAACGTTACCGCCGCGCAAATTAACACCGCAGAAGTAACAGTCATCAAAGTGATTTTTTGTTCACTACATTGCATAGGCACTCCAAATCTCATATGTCTTCTTTGACCGCTGACCCACTGTTTCAAATGTTCACAACACATTCTACAAACCATTTGAGGTATCCACGGCTTGTATTCATTTAAAATTTTTGAGTTAAAATAAGAAAAATAGGCACTTTTTACAAAATCCGTTATAGGTTTTCTAAATTTTTATACTAACGCAACAAAGTTGCTAAGAGAGTATTATAGTTTTGTTCACATAACGGTTGTTTGTAACGCACAAAACTAAACGAGTTAGATATAGGGTTATATATGTATATCAAAGTGATCAGGGTGAAGAGTGGAGTTGAAATATCAAATGTCTGTCTGTCCGTCCGTCCGTCCGTCTGTGCAAGCTGCAACTTGAGTAAAAATTAAGATATCTTGATGAAACTTGGTACACTTGTTTCTCATCAAAGGAAGAATGCTTTCGAAGATGGGTAAAATCGGACCACTGCAACGCCAACAAAATGGCGAAAACCGAAAACACATAAAGTGCCATAACTAAGCCATAAATAAAGCTATGGAAATAAAATTTGGTACAAAGGATCGCACTATGAAGGGGCATATTTGGATGTAATTGTTTTGAGAAATGGGCATGGCCCCTTCCCTTATCCCGTAAACTACTTAATTGATATAGCTTAACTTAACTTTCTAGAATCGTTTCTTTTGGGTACTACCTTATACATTCCAAAAATGGATATGTTAAAAACTACTAAAAATGCTTAAATTCAGTAAGGGAAAACACCAGAAATCTTAAATTTCATTATAAAGAAGGTTCAGAAGGGTTCCACCCAAATTGGTATACAAAATTTTAAGAATCTCCGAAACTACTCGATCACTATCAATGAAACTTGGTTTGTAATATTTTTCTTACATCCCAATGATATGTTGTGAAAATAGACCAAATCGCTTCACAACCACGCCTACTTCCTATGTAACAGAACTTTGAAGTCGATGTGAATAGTTAACTTTACAATATATAAAGTAAGCACTAGTGAAGATATCGGAACAGAACATAAATACTGCATTTAAAGTGTGGCAGCCTCTTTCTAAAAATCGCCGAAATCTGACCATAGGTTTTCAAGTCCCCATATATCGAACCTCGGTGCTTCCTCGCTTTATACCATGTATATGACGAATATGTGGGTCAAATTGTGTATTATATAATATTAATAAAATTAAACAAATCAATTGCTACAACCGAACTTAGCCTTCCTTACTTGTTTAACTGTGTATTCACCACAGATGTTACAAAACACATTTGGGTCATTACGACAACTTCTTTGCGATGAAGGCATGATGTTAGAATAAACATATTTACACAAATCTACCGATAAGTTAGCAAAAAGAACGAATTAAACTACCGATTACAGCCAATATTCAAAACTGACCTTGTATCGCAAACGACACATAGGAATAAGAAATTAAAAATTAGTTACTTTTACCTACCTAAATTAAATAAATAAAAATCATCAGTAAACTTTATTTTTGAGCAAAAAGAGTCGGCTTTAGTATACTATCCCAGGCTTTCGGTAATAGTTTTCGAGATATTCGCACTTAAAGTTGAAAAAAGTGCAACTTTTATCTTGAATTTTCACAATATATACTGAATATTTTATTAATATTATGCACTTATTTTACTCTTACACTTCACCACATTGTTTCTGCATATTTATTTTATAAAAATTATCACGAAAATAGCTGTAAACAAGTAAGGAAGGGCTAAGTTCGGGAGTAACCGAACATTTTATACTCTCGCAATTTATTTATTTAACTTTATTTATATTATATAATACACAATTTGACTCACATATTCGTTATATATATTGTATAAAGTCCATTGAAAGTTGGAAACCTATGGTCCGATTTCGGAGATTTTTACAATGGGGCTGCCACACTATAACCGTAGTATTTGTGCAAAGTTCTGCACCGATATCTTCACTAGTGCTTACTTTATATATTGTAAAGTAAAAGATTCAGATTGTCTTCAAAGTTCTGGTATATAGGAATAAGGCGTGATTGTGAAGCGATTTGGCCTATTTTCACAACATATCATTGGGATGTAAGGAAACTAATACAAACCAAGTTTCATTGAAATCGGTCGAGTAGTTCCTGAGATATGGTTTTTGACCCATAAGTGGGCGATGCCACGCCCATTTTCCATATTGTAAAAAAATCTCTGCTACTATTTATGTGAAATTTAGTGTTTCTGACGTTTTTCGTTAGTGAGTTAACCCACTTTTAGTAATTTTCAACCTAACCTTTGTATGGGAGGTGAGCGTGGTTATTATCCGATTTCTTTCAGTTTTGAACTGTGTTAAGAAGTGGCTAAAAAAAACGATTGCAGAAAGTTTGGTTTATATAACTCTATTGGTTTGCGAGATATGTACAAAAAACCTATATCCGCTGCCTTTTTATTCGCTGAACTATGTCAATGTCGTCGTATAAATCGTACAGCTCATCGTTCCATCGTCTGCGGTATTCGCCGTTGCCAATGTTCAGAGGACCATAAATCTTACGCAAAACCTTTCTCTCGAAAACCCCAAGAGTCATCTCATCGGATGTTGTCAAAGTCAACGCTTCGGCGCCATACATCAGGACGGGAATAATGAGCGACTTGTAGAGTTTGATTTTTGTTCGTCGAGAGCGGACTTTACTTTGCAATTGCCTACTCAGTCCAAAGTAACACCTGTTGGCAAGAGTGATTCTGCGTTGGATTTCAAGGCTGACATTGTTGGTGTTGTTAACGATGGTTCCCAAGTAGACGAAACTATCTACTACTTCAAAGGTATGACTGTCAACAGTGACGTGGGAGCCAAGACGCGAGTGCGCTGACTGTTTGTTTGATGACAGGAGATATTTCGTCTTGTCCTTATTCACCACCAGACCCATACGCTTCGCTTCTTTATCTAGTCTGGATAAAGCAGAACAAACGGCGCGGTTGTTGCTTCCGATGATATCAATATCATCGGCATACGCCAGGAGCTGTACACTCTTGTAGAAGATTGTACCTTCTCTATTTAGCTCTGCAGATCGTATTATTTACCCAGTAATAGATTGAAGAAGTCGCACGATAGTGAGTCACCCTGTCTGAAGCCTCGTTTGGTATCGAACGGCTCGGAGAGGTCCTTCCCGATCCTGACGGAGCTTTTGGTGTTGCTCAACATTGTTTTTTCATTGGAGAGGTTTTTTTTATGTGGTGGGTCCCAAACCCTACGCACAACCGCAGAAGCGGGCTTCGCCTTCTCATTTTAGCTCGCCTTCAAACGGATGTCTGTTGGCTACCCAGGGGATACTTGGTCTAAAACCGGAAGTCGTGAGCTACTTGAGTCATATGTAAAAGAATCGTTCCTGGCTACTCCCAAGTGAATGGCAATCAGAAACTTTCCTCACTTGCGTGAACTTCTACATATGACCCCATCCCCCTTCATACCAAATTTTATTTCCATAGCTTTATTTATGGCTTAGTTATGGCCGCTTAGTGGTCCACTCGTTCTTGCTCATTTTCGAAAGCAACCTTCCTATGGTGCCAAGAAATAAGTGTGCCAAATTTCATCAAGATATCTTAATTTTTACTCAAGTTACAGCTTGGACAGACGGACGGACAGACAGACATCCGGATTTGAACTCCACTCTTCACCCTGATCACTTTGGTAATATAACCCTATATCTAAGTCGTTTAGTTTTGGGTGTTATAAACAACCGTCATGTGGATAAATCTATAATACTCTCTTTAGCAACTTTGTTGCGAGAGTATAAAAAGAAGGATTATTATTTACGACTAATGCAAAATCTTTATGTATCACCTTTTCTTTGATAACCCCCGGTGTTGGCTCGACAAGGGTTATTTTTTGAAGCGCTGTCGAAGGCCGCCAATGCAGAAAAAAGCTCTAACCCAAAAATAAAGAATGTCAAAGAGGGTATATCAGTCTCCTCAACACTTCATTTTCTATAACGGATTTTATTACAACTACTATTGAATCAAAGTACCGTTTCTTTTTCGGTCCGTTTTACTCTTTTCTCATACTTTTCAATACACATTGTGCTTTTGCAAGTGATCATACGTGAGTTTTTCTAAGCGAATATTCGTGAATATTTAAAAGTGATTTCCGAATTGTTTTATATATATTTCTTAAAGCTATATTTTTTTAAAATGAGTGGAAGTTCAGCAGGTATGTTATTATAAAATTTAATTTGTTACGAAAATCTTTTAAATAGATTGTAACGAGCCATCGACCAGCCGAGGCGCAGTTATAAAAAGTAACGTTTTTACTGCGTCGGAGGTCAAAAGGATGTGGAATATCGGAAAGATATTCCACACATTTGGCACACGCGAAAAATGTATATCTTTTGCTGAGGAGCAGGGATTGATTCCGAATAGGAAGTTGTGTCGTGTGCACAAGACTGCTATGGCGGTATCGGTAGCCGGAATAGTGCAGTCGGAATTTTTCGATGCCGGAAGGGTACTTGCCGTACGCGAGCAGTGTCCCGAGCGAAGGGTACATGGTTTGAGAATGCTAAGATTCCATTACCTCAGGTGTTCTACTTAATGTACGTCTATGCCTCGCATTGGTCACATGCCGAAGTTCGGAAAAACAGCAGCCAGTTTTATCAAGCTCTACCACATGCGACTGATACAATTACTGCCGCGAAGCGCAGGGATGAAAGAAAAAATCGGTAAACGAAAATACAACAAAGGTAATAATAAATATATTATTGATTACGTTACATAAGTACTTATTTTTGATTTCCTTTTTAGGAAGGAGAGTTGAAGGCCACTGGATAATGGGAATGGTAGAGGACGGTAGCGATGATTTATGGTTGGCAGTATGTCCGGACAACGTACGGTCTTCCGAGGTGCTCATTCCCTTAATTCAAAAGCATGTTGCAGAAGGTACAATAATATGTACCGACTGTTAGAAGGCGTACGACTGCTTGACAAGTCACGGGTATTTGTAGCCGATGATGGAACTCATACGCAGCGCATTGAGTCTCAGTGGCAGGTCATCAGACGTTTTTTTATAAAAGATAACTATAACAATCTTGAAGATTTTGCATATTTGATAATAGAGTATATGTGGAGGAAAACCATAGCTAATAAACACGAAGATCCGTTTGTAAAACTTATTGATGCAATGAAATATACTTATAGTACATAGAGTGAATATCATAAAACTTCTTCATATTATCTTTATACAATCTTTTTAGATGGTATTTGTTTTCTGCATTTGCGGTATTTATTTATTTTGGTTCTTCTCATTCGTTTGTAAAATATCTGATATGACAACACTTATTACATGTCAAGCTGCAACCCTTTTTGTTATTGTTGAAATTAAGAAATTTGTGTAAAATGTTAAATATTTATTTACAGCTATTTTCGTGAAATTTTTATAAAATAAATATGCATAAACAATGTGGTGAAGTGTAAGTGTAAAATAAGTGTATAATATTAATAAAATATTCAATATATATTGTGAAAATTCAAGACAAAAGTTGCACTTTTTTCAACTTTAAGTGCGAATATCTCGAAAACTATAAGTCAGCTGCAGCTATACATATATGTATATATATATAATCTTAATCTGGAGAACCTCCTCTTTCCGACCATGCCCACTTTTTACCCAAAAGCCTGGGATAGTATACTAAAGTTTCCCAGCAAAAAAATTAAAAATCATAAATAATCATTATAAATGATTTTCATTTTTTTAGGTAAAAATAGAACTCACTTTTGGGTTACAGGTTTTTTATTAATTTGTTTGGTACTATTGTTTCATACACTTTTATAATGTACCCATGACGTTATCCTTTTGTTTCTGTGACAATTCTAAGTTTTTGATTTTTTAGTTTAAAAATCGGGACGATAATTATTTACAGTCCCTAGTATTTTTCCAAAATTAACAGATTGTCATTCTACCGAGTATCAAAATACCAGTCCGACAAGCTGAAAAATTTTTCGTTACTTGGTAACATCAAATCCGCTATTTTTTCGTACACGTACTTATACTCACATTGAAGTGAGTAGTTGGAGTAAATTGACATAGATATCAATATTTTCTTTTTTTTTTCGGAACAAAAACAAACGATCAAAACGATAATTCCCATTAAAATTTATATCCAATAAATGAAAAATGCTTCATTGAAACGGCAAATATGTTCGAATTATTACAATCCTCCAATAGAAGCAGTTGGTAAGTTTCATCAGCTGATTGCTATTTTTAGAAGCGTCATCTACCGTCGTGCAGCGTGAACAACAACTCGCAGACAAAGAACGTATATATAATTATAAATTAATTTGTGTTTAAAACTAAGCATAATTGGACCATGACCACACCCTATCCCTGTGTAACACATGCCTAATTCGGTTAGTTTACTAGACTGTACTGGTTGTAAGATAATCCACAAGAATAAGAACTTGAGGAAACATCATATATCTTCTCCTAATCCGAAAGTTATTTCAATTAAAAGAAATGAGGATAAACCCCTAAATACCTCCTTGGATGTTAAAACTTAGAACAGTCGGTCTACAATGCTAGATTTTCGCTATTTCTATATAAATATATACGATATATAAAGTGTGTTAAAAAATAACGGGTATTTTTAAATTTCCAGCCTCCATATCCACCAGATATGACGCCGTGTGACTTCAAAGAACCGTCGGTTTACAAGCAAATAAGGAATCGCTGAAAGAGCTAAAGGCTATCCCATAAATATAGTTTGAGAAGTGTTTCGACAATTGGATGAAGCGCTTGTATAAGTGTATAGTATCGAATACGAAAATTAGTATAGTATTTTACGAAAATTATTTTTTAATACACCTCGTTTACAAATTTTGTTCGAGGAATAGGAATGCTTATAAATAGCATTATATATATATAATTACCATAAGGCCTCTTCTTTACTATGTAATTATAAGTGAATGCTATTAGGTGAGTAACCTATGTGTTAAATATATAGTTTCATTGGAATCCGTCCTATTAGAACATAAATTAACCACAATGGTTTATATTGCTGTAAAAAATCTTCTTAATTTCCTTTTATCTCTAATTTGAAACCATTGAATATTTAAATGAACTAGAATAATAGTTTTAAATAGTTTACTTTTAAAGTGGGCACAGATAGAGTTCCACATACTGCCTTCTTAATAAATTGCCACAGTTTCTTGCCATGCTCGCAATCGAAATTTAACTCGTGCACAAAAACAGTAACAATATTTTCACTCATCGCGTGCTAGCGAGCTATGAGCTTTTCATTACAAAACTTTTTAAATTTGCAGACAGATTTACTGCCATACATATCCTACGAGAAGATATACTCGCACATACATACATACATACATATAGTACATCTATGTGCGCTACGCATTTACGCAATCTGCCTGCCACACATGGATGATATTCCCCGAAGGCCCCAAAAGTTAGAAAGTAAAAACTTTGTGCGAGGCAAGAGACACACATGCATGTTATGTACCGTTATGGGTCCGAACAAGTGCAGCCGCGTACGACTAACGAAACGTATACGATTTTGAACTTCATAAATACGCAATTTAGCTGGTGGATATCATATGAATGAAGTTGGTGACACACGAGGGCAGCTATCTTAGTTTTTCGTGCTTTTCTCATTTCTTTTTTTTTGTTTGGTCGGTGGGAAAAGTTTCTCTCTGGCCTCGGGCGAGTTGTAGTGAAACTTATCAAATATTAGCAGCAGCTGAGTGCAAAAAGGGGTAAAGTAAATCTTTTAGCATTTTAGTGCAAGACTTTTGAATCGGAAAACATTTATGACTACACGCACACATACACACATGCGTGTATTGTGCTCGCTTGTCCCACTGCCTGTATTCGTGAGTGTGCGCCTCCACATCTGGGAGCTATCAGAAATCCTTTTCAATAGCTCATGACAACTGCAACTTTGCAATATATTTGCTAAGTGACGGGCCAAACACAAGCGGTGAACATTATCGCTCGCATTTCTTTCGAGTTTGTCCCAATTGTATTCGAAGAAAGTGTAAAATGATTGCTTTTAAAATGGACTTAGTTGACCCTATGGAAAGAATGCATGAAAATGTTTTAAATGTGTGTCAATTCTTTATCTGCTTTTATGGGTAAAAAGCAGAGTTTCTTAAGCAATATTAAAGTTTGAAGTATGGTGCTCCACCCTTCGGTCCATTGAGGGAAACATTATACATATATGACACTTTTAGCCATTCTTTCTCTTCTACAAGGTCAATCTTTGTTGATTGTATGTCTCTCAGCTGTTCGTGTCTAACGTATAAACTTACTTAATAACTTTTGAAGTGAGTATTGATTAGAACGAGCGCATATTCATATTATATACATATGACATTTCACAGCGAAACAATGAATGAGATTCTACAAAAAAAAAAATACTCTGGTCGTAACTGATATTAAAGAAAAGTTATAAGTTTGACTGATTAACCAGTCTTCAGATTTAATTCACCCTTACTTATTAACATTGACGTCGGAGTGGAAGGGGTGGATAGTCCGTCGTCAAATTGCACTAGAGCAATCCTTCCAGCAGCTGTCGCTTAGGAAGACTCATCTCGCAATCATTGCTGTGCTTACTGGTCACTTTCCAATAGGCACACATGTGGTGAGATTAGGGATCAAGTCAGACGGTAGTTGCCTAAGTTGCTTAGAGGAAGGCGAAGAGGAATCATCCACGCACTTCCTAGACATTGAATAGCATTCGCCAGACTAAGGTAGAAACAGCCTTGTAGGCACATCTTCAACGGTCCCGGCGAAGTAACTGGAATCTACATTGCGATTGTCGCATCATAAGGACAGTCGATGCTGTCTGAGTGCGATAATCTGCATATGCGGAGATCTACCTCTTGACTTAACATAACTTATTTTTGTGAGGTTACTTGGAAGACAAATTATATAGACTAAAAATTATGCACCCGACAAAAATATGTGGAGAGATGAGATTGGAATTTATTTAGAATATTTTTCGGTGCGCTTCGAATGAACAAAATACAGATAAATTAGACTATACCAGAAAATCATATTTTTTAGTTAAATTAGTTGTATAAATCGTTTTCTTTGGACCCGCAATTCAACTTTTTGGCTTCCTCCGACACCATCAGCTGAGCTATGGATTTCTTGATGGAAGCAGCTCGAACTCCACTTTTTCCTCAGCCGACAGAAATGTCGATACAATAGTTAGGTAAGAAATCTATAAAGACAAACCGGCCAAGTTTGATTTTTAATAACAGAATTCATGTTTTGCCGACAGTTCCAAGCAACTCACGATAGTTTAAAGTATTCTTAGAAGCACGTAATAAATTTAAGGTATATAGGCTATTCGACAACTATGGCTATGACAAGCCAAACTTTTATTTCATGTAAAATTTGCGATAACACTGTTGAAACAGTAGCTTAACCAATATTACGTTATTATTTTTAAGCCTTTGTAATGAGACAACAAATAAAATTTAATAAAAGCCCACGGCATTTTTAAATCCTTTCAGCAAAAAAAAAAAAAATTGCGTAGATTTATGTTATGAACTCGAGTGCCAAAGAATTCTCGTAAAAATCACATTGATTTGTATCAGAAAATTGCATTACATTTACGACACGACTTAATAGCGAATAATGATGGTTATTAAAATTTATAGCGACTGCATTATTTATTCGGTTATTGATAATTGCACAAAAGAGAAAATAAGAAAGGAAATATTATGAACAAACAACAAAAAATTGGCTTCAAAGTATTACACATATTATCAAAACGTAAAACATTTTCTGGAACTAAGAATTAAGTGCAGAACTGAACGTTGAGCTTATTTCATGACATGTATTTCGAAAAAGATCATAGATCGACACTAATCATCTCATTTTCGACTTCAAATCATTCGACAGCAGAAAAAATAGTTGTTAGATTAACATCGATAATATGGTTAATAAAGGTTGTGATGTTCTTTAAAAAGATTCAGCTAAGATCCTATGGACTTTTTTTATAACATTCCAACATTCCAGCATTCCAATGATTTTACAAAGTTGAAATCAGCGGCCATGTTGGCTATGTTAGAAGAACAAATTGGTATAGAATTGGTTATAGAACTTGGACTCACTTGGATTTTCAAATTGGATTGTTAAATGAAAAAGCCGGCTTTGAACTAAAACAGAGGTTTTGTGGTCAAGTTCTGCTGTTTTGCTTAATGCATTCTTCGATGATCTTCAAAACTTGCTTCCAGAGATTAAGTTTAACAGTAGTCAATTGAGCGTCGATGATTTACATATACGTAGTATTTCAAGCGACGTTGGATGAATATGAATTCAAACCATCTTCCAAATTGTTCCACAAACGGTATAATTTTTAGAGAATTCCGAAACCAACGACAACTCAACTCTTGCGGACTTAATTTGACAGCTTTTATTCGAGATTAAATAAACCATTGGCAAGAAACCTTCCACTTCCTTGCTTCGCACTATACTTTAAATAAATAATATATCATGGTTGTCTTAATTAATTGACTAACTCTGTGGACGAAAAGTACTTACTATCTTCGATATAATTTCTATTTAAGCCTAAATAAGATCAATGGATAAAATGTATCGGGTTCTCTGGTCATATTAACTTAGACATGTTTGTTAAAATAGTATATTTTTGCAGTAGAGGCATTGAATAGCCACAATTAAATTAATGAAAAATAAATGAAATCAGGCTTACTATTTGTAACTACCAAATTGTGTGCATATTATTAATTAGCAAGATTAGTAACACTGCAGCTTTAATGAAATCCTTGGCAATTAACCACGCGCTGAAGCTGAATGAATGAAGGACGGCTGGGGGCACAAAAAATAAAAAGAAATATAATAAAGTATGCTGTTATTAAAAAACTTCAACAGTTATGCTCACACTGGGGTGTAAGAAAGGAGAAACAAATATTTATATAAGAAATACTATGTATTTTTAAAACGAACTTGTATTCAGCTAATAAATAACAACATTTCAAAAAGCTGTTACGAGTTGTAGGGTGAGTTGATCTTTTCACTAGACAAGCAAAATTTGTGATGTAAAAAGTAAGACAAAGCTTCCAGTCTCATAATTATAATGTGTTAATCGCTACAAAAGCATTATTAGTGAAGCAGGTAAAAACGGCTGGAAATTTGATGTGAGATTCAGTATGCAGGTGAGCAAGGTCGAATTGGAATATGTTTGTATAATATTTCATAATTTCATACTTTCAACTTCACTAATATTTCTAGTATATATCTAGAATTTATGTGCTTTTAAGACAGCAGAACTTATCTGAGACATTTACAGCAAAAAACCGTTAGATAGTTTGACAAATATTCCCGCTTATGCTTATAGCTGAGTTAACAATAATGCGCCATTAATTTTTACTTTTGGCGCCAATTAGTTATATCAGGTGAAACAAGGCCCTCCTTCACCTTTTCAACGGAGTTGAGGTCTTCCTCTTCCTCGGTTACCACCAAGGGGTAGCAGCTGTCTTCTCATTAGATGGACTATGTCTATGCCGTTGAACATGAAAGATTTATCAGCTTCTCGTTGCATGATCTGCAGTATTCGCCGTTATCAATGTTCAAAGGACCATAAATCTTCCGCAAAACCTTTCTCTCGAAAACTTCCATAAAACAAACCCGAAATGATGAGAGACTTGTATAGTTTGGTGTTTATTCGTCGAGAGAGTACTGTACTTTTCAATTGTCTACTCAGTCCATAGAAGCACTTGTTGGCTAGAGTGATTCTGCATTGGATTTCTAGGCATATCCTTTGATTACACAGCCACACAAAAAAAACTTTGTCATGACCTACTATGTATGCTATATGTTTTTGGGGTCGCTGAATCCGAATTCAAGATCCATTGAAGCCCATCAGATTTGTGATAACCCCAGCAAACCAATATGTCCAGGTTGAACACTAATTAATAGCTAATTGCACAATTTTGTGATAGCGCTTCGTCGATACTTCAGTGTATCTTGGACTATGCATTTGAGTTTTTTGGCATGACAGACTATCCATCTAAGTGGGATCAGCCCTGAAGCATAACCTAACATAACTTATGGGTTTATTAGTGTTAGATCTGTATTGATAAGAAAGTGCTATCTTGTTCTGAATAAAAAAAGTATAGAATACGATGAGATGAGTCCAATAGTTTTTTGAACTCAACAACACCTTTGAATTGAAGCCCTTTTGATTTCCTACAGTGCAGTAGAATCATTCAGAAAATGTCTATGCGCAATTCCCTCCCATGAATTATATCAGAAAAATAGCGAGTGGAGAAATAAACTCGATGAAAAAGTGAACCGCTATGTTAATGTTGTTCAGATTTTTTTCTACCTTGCAACATTGCGGCAACAGCAAAGTTGCTTTTGTTGCAACCAGGGGAGAATAGTGAAAGCGAAACTTAATTAGTTGTATTTTTTTGTTACGCTCTTCCATTTATCCCTTCTTTTTGGCGGATAACTCAAAGCCGAAATGTAATTTTCTAACAAAAAAAGTCAACATTTTCCAAAACACAAAAACTCGCGAAACGCAAATAAAAGCAAGGGAAATGGGTAACGGCGTCTACTTTATAAAAATACCGTAATGCAACAAACAAGCTGCCAGCATTTTTATAAGCATTTGGCGGTGTTGGCCGGGAAACAATGCGTTCCTGCTTTGCTCCTAATGAGTTTTATGTTTTTGCGTTTGCTTTGTAATTCTCAAAAGATTTCCTCTTGCTATTTGTTAATGACTTGATTGTTATTGCTGTTGTAATGCATGTTTTTTGTAATCTCAAGAAAGCAACTACCGAAGTTAGCATAAAGCCAATACCAACACAACAATGCAACGCTGGATCCTGGATACTGTGGCTTCTCAGCTGCGGTTCAAGGAGCCAAGCATCACTCGAGAGATGCGCACATATATATGTATAGTATATGTATATGTATACCCGCAGTCTCCAAGGATTAGGTATCTGCAGCGCCAGCACTTCAGTGCGTACAAAAATAGCGGCGCTCATCACTCATCCATATGCTTAGCCGTAGATATGCGCTTAACTCTTGCTGTCATTTCATTATGCGCTGACCACAGAAGTACAGAAATAGTACAGTTAACACTCTTTACACTCTTTGTGGTAGCTTCATTTTTCCAACACGCACACACATGTACATATTTAATTGGCAATTACATTCGAGATAAGCGTGAGTGTGTGCATGTGTGGGTGTTACAAGTCGAAATCGCCTGCAGTGGCAACATTTGCCAGTAGCATTCCCATGTTGCATGTTGCATGTTTCCTCTAAATTCCATTTTATATTTTAACCAAAACAATTTAGACACATAGGAATTACAAATGCCACCCACACACATATCCAACGTTGTTGTTGTTGCTGCTGCTGCTGTTGTGTTGCATGTGTTGGGAATGAAATAATTAAATTTTATTTTCCATTCGTTTTTCCTCTAATTTAGCCCTCACATTTTGTTGCAGCCACTGAAATGTGTGAATGTTTGTATGAGTGTATAGTGGTATATGACACTGCAAATTGCTGAAGGTCTCTGCGATCGTGCCTTCGCTACACTGTCAAAAATGTACACCTTCATTTAACCTAACACTTTGTGCTTAAATATACAGTAAAGTGGCTCTTATACCGCCCTTTTAAATAACTGTTTGATAATTTCGAGATATCGTTTGATAGGAATATAGAATCTTCTCTTAATTCCATAATTTTTTAATTTCTTACAGGGCATCTCGACAGGAAAAAGTTTATATTTTGCCATATATGACATGTTATAGATTGCCATTACTCAATGGCAGCGATTTATGTCAGTGATTATATCAAGTCATAGATTGATGTCATGATCTGTCACTTCAGCACTTTGACAGCTTTTTTTCAAGCATTTAAGCCCTCAATACAGCGAACATTCTTGGCTGGCATCATTTTGAATGAAATAAAATATCATATTCTTGAAAATCGTTACTAGGTATTTCGGTTAATTGGGGTTGGGGTAATTTCTGAACCGATTTATTTAATTTTCGCCACCAAGCTACCCTATATCCAAGATAATATGTTCACTTTGTTGCTAAGATATCTCACATGTTACTCAATGTAAATAGTATAAAATCCATGAGAAGTTTGACAATTTTAATATTAGTAACATATATGAGAACTGAGAGAAATTAAGACCTGATTTTACCCATTTGTGACCCGTACATGAATTATCGATAAAAAAAAACGCTTTGGATTTCATCAAGATAAAATCTCCGTCCTCATGTTCGATATCTGGGGCCTTGAGTATTTTAGGATTTAGATTTGTAAATTTTTAATTTTGTTCTTAATTGGTTCCTGATTAATATACATATTGTAAGGGATCAGATGAAGTTTAAAAAATGCTTATGTATGAACATAAAAATATCGGCGAAATATTATGTACATAAATTTCCTTGAAATTAATCGATTTCCAATTTCTGTACCAAGTTTAATGCAGCTCTTTCTTCCATATTTTCCACAAATATGCTTCTGAAATAATTAATGTTTCATAACTCTCCATGCGTTACTCACTTGGCTTTGTTATATAAAACCACGAAATTGATTCATATAGTAGGCGTTAAAAACTAAAGTGCCACCCTAGTATATTCATACGAGGGTGTAGTTATAAAGTAATGTTATCAGAGGAAAAAGTCTGTATGACTAAAATTAAACGGTTTTATTTTCCTTTAGTTGTTTAGCACTCTGAATTTAAAAAAAAAAATAATAATACTTAATTAGTTTTTCGGAATAGTTCGAAGTTTTTCTCCGCTGAAACTTCTGTCATTTTACAGTGTTACCAGGATTAACTAAATAACATAAAAATTACCTATTATTTTGACTACTATTTTGCTTGATTAGCGAGTCCAATACATACTACTGAAGAGGTACGAGGGCTGCTATATATATTTCTAGCCTAATAATGAAAATAGGAATTTTTATCAACGAAAATGGTTTTATTGTTTTTCAAAATATTCTCCATCAAGATTTATACATTTTTGAATGCGCTCAAACCAATTTTCGATGCTCTTTTTTTGAGCGATTGTCAAATTGTGCGGGATCCAACGAGAACAAACCTTTTTTACGGCCAGGTGTTCATACAATATCGAATGTATGCTGGTGGGAGAAATGCATAGGCATGCCTCTATCTGAAGGTATGTTACATGACGGTCTTGCATTATCAGTTCACGTACGGCATCGATGTTTTCTGGCACAACGGCTGTTTTTGGACGACCTTCACGGAATTCGTCTTTGAGCGAGCGTCGGCCACGATTGAATTCGTTATACCAGTTTTTCACAGTGCTATAGGATGGTGCTTCATAGCCATACAAAGATTTTAGTTCATCAATGCACTCTTGTCGCGATAATCCACGTCGAAAGTTGTGAAAAATTATCGCACGAAAATGTTCACGAGTTAATTCCATTTTTTGGCCGAGATGAATTTTTTAATTCCCTGTAAATAAAACAATTCACGATTAAATGACAAAACGTTCTGAGTGATGTTATGCTAAAAAAGGTCAAACTTTCCAATGGAAATGTCAGATTGCACCTGGCAACACTTAGTGTTGCCTAGGCCAGGAATATATATAGCAGCTCTCGTATAAGCAAATCAAACATCTCTGGAGTAAAAACTCACTCAGTTAAAATTTGGATTAGGGGAAGGTGTAAAGTGAATTAACACGGGACAAAATTTTAGATTCAGAATTAATAAGTATTCTTCAATTATTTGGACAGTCGACCTCAAGAAAATGAAAATCAAAATGATATCTGTGAAGATCTTTAGTGACGTAGAAGAGGTGATCGCTGAGATTGAGGCCTATTTTGAAGGAAAAGACAAATCGTACTTCAAATATAAGATCAAATATCGAAGTTCTCTTTAACCGGTCTATCGCCCTTCCATGGCAATGTTATGAATATTTAGTTCGTGTGTTGCAAAAAAATATTTTCCACTAAGCGATTTGATTTTTAATACTCCAGTTAAAACGGTGTTTTGAGATTTGCACTTTTGATTAAGATTGACAGTCAAATCGGTTAACCAGACTTTCTAATATGATTGAGAATTACATATTTGAGTATCTCATTTTGCTTTGCTACAGATCAGATTGAAGCATTTATGCAAAAGTAAAAACCGTCGAGCCTATGTTAGAAAATTTGCTGGGTCTTCTAGAAATATGTACTTAAAAATTGCACAGTCTGTGAAACTTTATATATGTATTTGGTTCCAGGAGCTGCACTCTTTTTTGGATAGTAAACATTTTCCTGCAGGGTCACATCAGGTCCAACAAAAGGTTAACAATTGTACAATTTTGGTTTTATTTTATTCGTTACCCTACCTTGAAAATATCCACGCTCAAAAACAGCCATACACTAATACGTATGTACATACATTCACATATGTATGTGTACTCGTGTGTTTATGTTCCTGGTTGAACCCCGTTTATATTTATCTTCTAAATGCTGAACAAAACGCAAACGCTTAGCGTCCGACAATTGTTGAGTTACCACAAAAAAAAAAACAAAAAAAGTATTAATGATAACAGTAGTTAGAAGCATGTACTCATAGCATTTGTTGCATGCCACACATTTAACTAAATAATGTGATAAGTAAAACCACGATAATGTTGGTATCAGCAGTTTGCGGCTGCTCTTGGGCACAGAAAGAAGAAACAAATTAGGTAGCAAGACATTTAAAGTGAACACTTTTTTGTCATGTCAAAATGTAACCACATACTCGTACTTTTTTTCTACGCATTTGAGTGTACGATTTTGTATATGGCATATCTTGTACACATGTGCATGTACACCAAAGCGTGTGGCCTTTAGATTTCGATAGGAAGTACAGATAAGAAGCGGTTTAGGAAATGTTAAAAATATAGTATTAAATTCCGTTTTATTAACTGTTCACCGTATTTGACCTTCGTAACCACTTTCTGAACATTGCTTTTAATATACATTGACACACTGGACTTTCATATCTTCGTTGAACCGGGGGTATTGACTAGAATCTATATTAGCCGACCCAACACATTTGTAATAAGATCTTAATACAAACCTATGAATTTTGCTATAACAAAGAACCAGGGTTTCCTCTGCCCAAATGGGATCGTTGAGCTCAGCACCGTAACTGCGCACTGTGTAAGAAAATAAATTTAGGCACATCATTCGTGTTCCCTCAAAACAGAGTATTCATAGAGTTTTAGAAATACAAAACATTGGTTATTTTCATTTTTCAACTGTTCTTAATATACTCTCAAACCCATTAAACCTATCTCAGCTATAGTGTAGAGAGTATACTTATATAAAAGTGTTTCAATGGTTCAACGTCAAGCATACACCAAGCCAAGCCATTCAGGTCAAATATTCATGAAGATTTAGAATATGCTCTTCAAACTAGTTATTTCGAGATTTTGTGTGGAATTTCGAGCGTTCTGAGATGAGGACTCTTCAAAGAGTTCCGAGCCTAGTGCTATAGATTCGATCTTCTATCTCAACGTTGACAACTTACCTATATTTCATTTTCATTTCTTTGTGGTATAAAAAAACTATTTTCATCTTAGAAAATTAATCTTGCTTGCAAAATTCACTTGATCACAATCGATAATAAAAAGCTAATAAATTATTTGATGTTTTTTTTTAATTTTTATCTTTTGTTATAAAGATATTATAATCAAGAACAAGCAATATTTCATCAAACAACAATGAATAACGAAACTAAATGTAAATTATGTCACTGTGATAAATTTTGGGACTTAATATAAACAGGTTTAAAATTAATATTAGTACTTCGTATAACCACCTTTGGAGTCTATAACGGCTTTGATCCTTGGGCCTTAGGCCTTAGACCCAATTGGACCGATTTTTTTAATATACCCCACATGTGATCGATAGAGTTTAGGTACGGAGATTGTGGAGACCAATCTAGAGTACCATTGCGGAATGTCCTTGCTGTGTCTTTCGATTCAGTGCCCTGTTGGAAGACAATGTCTTGCCCAATTTCAGTTAAGTCACTTCCTCTCAATATAAGACTTTGTCGTCATTCGTTCTTCTATTCTCTCTCCAACCCACCAACACCATTGGTTGTCATGCATCCCCACATCATAATGGAGCCTCCTTAAAATTTCAGCATAGGTTATGCGTGTTGTGCCACTAATTTTGTAACCTTGCCTCTTCAGGTCCATTCGGGCCCATCCGATCCCAAACAATTTACTTAAGTTCATATTGGTAACGGCACCTTAAACACCAGCCAACAAAAGTTTTAACTTGGATTTTATATTTGACTGCGTGTGTAAGACGGAATGACTGTAGAAATGGCTACTCAAATTTGTGAGTCACTGTATGCCTTGAATACCATAGAAGTATTTCTTCTTATACCATGTAGCTGGAACTTGTCGAAGCCAACAAATAATGTGGTAATTGTGGTTCTAGATCCACCAACAGACCTAGGAAAAAGTAATCATATTTTTATTACGATTTATCGACGATAAGTTTTTAAGCTATTTGGTCTTGCACAAATGATTCGATGAGACGAGTTATGGAAATTAAATATAAATTAAATATATCACATATTCAAGGTACTTAAGTCATTTTATAAACTTAAGCTATTTTCAAATTGTCAAAAATAAATTACAGCCTGTAGTAAAAGTTAAAAAACTATCGATGAGGCAACATACATACATATCTACACAGGCTTTAAATTTAAGTAATTCCGTATTGCTAAGCAGTTATTTAACTACAAATATTTATTTCAACCAGAAGGCTGCGCTGGGATGGTTACGATCGCTAAAATGGATTGCTCCATGTTGAGACATTTGTCATGCTATTTTATTTATTTCTTTATTTTTGTTTATATCAGTGCCATATGTCAACAAAATACTCAGATAGATATGTCTACACACATACATGAGATGTATAGAAGCCACCAGACACTCAATGTAGAAAAATGGGTAAGAAGCGCTGCTAGCGTCCAAAACGCTTCTAAATGCTGAAATTCAATGTTTCCAATACATTATCATTATTTGTATTTTCTCAGTTGCCACATTTGGTGTTATGATGATTTTGACCTAAAATATTTGGGTTGGGTCAAAATTTGAATTCGTTGTTTACTCGCTTCTTATTTTTTTCACTTCATGCTGCTGGCGTTCAATAATTGAACATTGAATTTTGTTTGCTGTTGTTGTTGTTGTTACATTTTCTTGTCAACATATGGCGGTTGTTGTCGCATTCGCTTTTGCTTCTGTTTCTCAGAAATTCACAAACACACAGACATATCTGTATATATATTGACACAACATTTATATAAACCAAAGGTGAGTTATTGCGTTTATTTGCTTACTGTCGATTGACGTTTTGATTTGCATGCGATTTTGCTCATATCACAGTGAATCCGAAGCGTGTGACATTATTTCATGTTACACCTCAACTGTGATGCCATCGCATATGTTAATACATAAATGCGTACAATATATGAGTATATGGAGCAATGGATTTAATTAAATAAACCCCCTGTCGGTTCGCCCGTCGTGTGCGTTGTTGTGTGAAAAGAATTATACAGTTACGCATGTTGACCGTTTTGCTTGCCAAAGCCGAGGTGCGTGCTTTTGAGGTGAGCTGGCCATTGGGGTGATCACTTCGCTCGCTATCGTTCAACGATCATTGCCTTCATATCTGCCAACAAGAGCTTCTAGCGATGTAATTTAGTGGAATCAGAAAACGCAAACAGTAGTGGCCAAAAGCATATGGCAAAAGAGATGAAGAAACCGAAATAGTATATATTAGGTAGGCGAATACATCCCTTCCGCTTTTTTGCTCTTTATCCAATGCATTACAAAAAGTGTTACAGTGATCGGATTAAGTTAAAATATGCACCGTTTCGTTCGATAATCTGTTTCCATCTAGACGACAACTTCATAATACCCCCCTCGTAGAAGCCTCCTTCCTTATTTGCGAAGAACTCGGACAGCCAACTTTCACAAGCCTCTTTTGAATTCAACATTACACCACCAAGGGCGTTCGCCCTGGGCAGGAACAGGTGGTAATCACTTGGCGCTATGTCCGGGCTATATAGTGGATGCGATAAAACCTCCCATCTGAGCTCCCGCAGCTTCTGACGAGTCATCAACGAAGTGTGTGGTCTGGCGTTGTCCTAGTGGAATACTTACACCCTTCTTGTTGGCCAATTCTGGATGCTTCTGGTCGATCGCCTGCCTTAAACGGTCCAGTAGATCGCAGTAGATGGTAGGATTAAGCGTCTGGCCATATGGGAGCAGCTCATAGTGAATGATTCCCTTCCAATCCGACCTAACACACAGCAAAACCTTCCTGGCCGTCAAAGCCGGCTTGGTCACTGTTTGGAACGATTCACCGGACTTCGACCACGACCGTTTTCCTTTGATATTGTCGTATGTGATCCACTTTTAGTCGCCAGACACTATCCGCTTCAAAAATTGGTCGAGATCGTTCTGTTTCAGCAGTATATCGCAAGCTTTGATTCGGTCCAGAAGGTTTTTTTGCGTCCAATCATGCGGCACCCAAACATCAAGCTTTCTTGTGTATTCAGCCTTCTGCAGATTGTTTAAAATGGTTTGGTGTCTAACTCCCATCTCCTGGGCGATGTCACGAGATGCCACATGGCGGTGTAACTCGATTTTTCCATGATTTGATCGGTATTCGTCGTCACAGGTCTTCCGCTGGCTGGCTGATCCATGGTGTCGTTTTCACTCGCTCTGAATCGCCGAAACCATTCCTCCGCAGTTCGAAGTGATAGAGTACCATCCCCCAAAACAGCATTAATCTCATGGAACATTTCTCTAAGGGATTTGTCTTTAGCGAAGGAAAACTTTAGAATAGGATGAATTTCGGCATTTGCGAATTTTACACGTCTATAACTGTTGAACGCAATATCCAAACTAATCATGCATAGCATAATTTTGTAGGTTATGTCAAGCCCTTCAAAAATGTATAGTATTGCCAGATACTGGCTCTATAGCACTTTATACATAGCCTCGAAGTTCAAAAGACAAAAATGCGGAAGGGAGATATAAACAACCAACCTAATATAAACATTTTTAAAAATGTAGATCAAGAGAGAGAGAGAGAGAGACACCAACTCATTCACGAATTATAAATCAAGCAAACAAGGTTATCAGCAATTGATATAATTTCTGAATACTTATCGTATGCCTCAAAAGAAAGTCCGAAAGATTAAGTCACTAATCGTCTTATGAAGCTTCCAAAGCACATGATATTTTAACTTTTAGAACAGAAAAAACATAAGGTCGAAACAGGGAATCAGCTGATGTAATGGTTTGGTGGGGAGTCGCCTGTAAAAGCGATACACTTCTTTACTTCTGTGAAAAAGGTGTTAAAATTGGGACGAAAGTTTGCCAGCAGTTAAACTGTAATCTATTTGATGAGAAACATTGCATCTTCCAGCAAGACGTACTACGTATACTCACGTAATTTTGTTGAGGCAATTGCACATACATACGTATTCACGGAGAGATACGGTACACAGCCTACCGGAAGTTTGAAAATCCGTTTTTATACTCTCGCAACAAATGTTGCTAAAGAGAGTATTATAGTTTTGTTCACATAACGGTTGTTTGTAACACCCAAAACTAAACGAGTTAGATATAGGGTTATATATATCAAAGTGATCAGGGTGAAGAGTGGAGTTCAAATCCGAACGTCTGTCTGTCAGTCTGTCCGTCCGTCTGTGCAAGCTGTAACGTGAGTAAAAATTAAGATATCTTGATGAAACTTGGCACACTTATTTCTTGGCACCATAGGTTGCTTTCGAAAATGAGCAAAATCGGACCACTGCCACGCCCACAAAATGGCGAAAACCGAAAACACATAAAGTGCCATAACTAAGCCATAAATAAAGCTATGGAAATAAAATTTGGTATGAAAGAGCGCACTCGGAAGGGGCATATGTGGATGTAATTTTTTTGGGGAGGTGGGCGTGGCCCCGCCCCCAAATAGGTTTTTTGTACATATCTCGGAAATAGAGCGATATAAACCAAACTTTCTGCAGTCTTTTCTTTTAGCCATTTCCTTATACAGTCCAAAAATGAAAGAAATCGGATAATAACCACGCCTACCTCCCATACAAAGATTAGGTTGAGAATTACTAAAAGTGCGTTAACTCACTAACGAAAAATGTCAGAAACACTAAATTTCACAAAAGAAATAGCAGATGGAAGCTGCACTCAGATTTTTTTACAAAATGTAAAATGGGCGTGGCGTCGCCCACTTATGAGTCAAAAACCATATCTCAGGAACTCCTCGACCGATTTCAATGAAACTTGGTTTGTAATAGTTTTCTTACCTCCCAATAATATGTTGTGAAAATTGGCCAAATCGCTTCACAACCACGCCTACTTCGTATATACCAGAACTTTGAAGCCGATCTGAATCGTTTACTTTACAATATATAAAGTAAGCACTAGTGAAGATATCGGTGCAGAACTTTGCACAAATACTATGTTTATAGTGTGGCAGCTATGTTTATATGTGAGTCAAATTGTATATTATTAATATAAATAAAGTTAAATAAATAAATTGTGAGAGTATAAAATGTTCGGTTACACCCGAACTTAGCCCTTCCTTACTTGTTAGATATACATATGACGGTAGGGCAATTACTGAACCGGTTTTACCTTTTTAGCACCAGATTATTTTATTTTCAAAAAAACTTGTGTGCCGACCTTTACAAGTTATGATCTGATTTCGACTATTTTTACGTGAGAGGTACAGTCCCTTGGCAACACTATTTGTGCAAAGTTTCATTCCGATATCTCCGTTGCCTCTGGATTTATACATTTTGAAGTGAAAGAATCAGATTGTATTTAAAATTGTGTTAAACGGAAAGTAGAATACAATAAAATAGGATCCAAATGTATAAAATTTAAACTAAAGTGCTTTGCATTACGTTTCTTTGAAATTGGTGGATACTTTCAGATATATGGGATATAACACAAAAATGCGCATTATCACGCCCAGTGTATAATTTTTATATGAGGTCGCTGTAATGAGTTAAAACACATTTTTCAACCAAACAGGCGTGGTTCTAATCCGATTTAATTTCTACTCATATCATAGACGAGGATAATTTCTCCAGTAAATATTGATTGATATCGAAAAACATATTTCATAAGATTACTTTGCACCTTTGCATATTTTTTCTGGGTTGTAATAATTTTGAATGACGATCAATATAAATCTATTTAAAATCGAAATTAAAATATTTTATAAAGAAAACACATCACGCATTAACCCTTTCATGGTTTCTAATTCTCGTTATTTAAATATTTTTGACCGGCGGTTTTTCAATTATGTAGACTTATGTGTTGAGAAAGCTTACAGTCACTTTTTTTGATATGAGCTGTGCAAGTGTTCATTCAGTAAAAGATCTCCGCAGAGAGCAATTGTCAAAAATCGTTATACAAAAAGTGTTAAAAATATTAAAATAATTGTTTTATTTTAAAACAATTCATTCCATAAATCGAACTTTTTGACCAAGGCATAATAAAAAATTTTAAATTTTACTATCGAGGCAGTATTTTAAAAGAGTCTCTATATCGTATGGAGGCTAAAAAAATATGGATTACATAAATCGTGTAATGCGTGGGTTGCAGACGTCAAGAGCCAAACAATAGCAAACTGCAACAAATAAAATTACAGAATACATGTTTTAACGTATATATATAACAAAGTAAAAAAATAGAACTGTGTATAAATCTATAGTTTACAGCTTTGTCAAAAATTGAATGTTTTAATGAAAATTCTATAACTCGAAGTCTCTCTAACTCGATTTTTTTTTGTGGATTATGGTGATTCGAGTTAGAGAAATTCCAATGTATAGGAGATATTTCTTCTTGGGTTGATAGCTGATTAACGCCTGGCCTTCAGCAAACACATTTACATTTACTCATCAACGTCAATACCTCCTTCGTGCATACATACATGTGACTGTGACTGTGACTGTTACCACATAAATAAACGACCAAACCACATCACGGGAGGGATGATACGCTTATATTTGATCGATATGATAAATTATCATGAGAAAGTGTTATATTCTTATCTCTAAAGGTTTTTGTTGTTTCTATTGTTGTTGTGATTGTTAGAAACAAACAATACTTTTACTTATTACCATTTACCTAAATTCCGATAATCTGGTAATTGAGTAAATACGAGTACATCAGTTGCTTGTTTTCATGAATTTCATTTCATTTTCATCGCGGTTTTGCTGTCTTGCAATGCTTCAATGTTCATTCGTCATAATGCGCTGCGCTTCTTTAGCCCCGGTTTACAGTTCTTAGCTTATTTTGTGCCGTTGGCTCTGCGCTGTTTTCAGTTCGATTGATTTCTTATCGCTTTGTTGTTTACTTTGAGTTTTAATCGTCGAAGTTTATTCAGCTGGAAAAATATGGCAATAAATGTGACTAAAATCAAATAATATAAAATAATGATCATATTGACGTAACCGTTACGACGGTTTAATGAGCCTCTAAACAAATTTATTTTATTTCAAAGAGGGTTCGTGGCAAGAGGTAGCAAGTAGAGGAGCGAAAATTCGTGGAGTTGTTGGTCTTTAGAATAATGCGTTTGTATTTTCCCAAAACACGAACGCACTGAGACATAATTGGAATATCTACTACTATTAGACATATTACTTCGAAAGAAATATGCTTTTGATAATTTTCCTTCCTAGGCTAGGATAGTATTTACTGTCTTCTCATTTTAGTCAGTGTTTATTTGCCAATCACTTATAAGAGAAATATTATAATTTGTAAGATAATATAAAAGAAACATCCTGAGTCATATTTTCAACTACTACATACATCTGCCTCTGCTCTAATGTATTTAGAATATTTAAATATATTTTTGATTATTTGTGTTTTCACTGATTTTTTCTTATCTTTTTAATTTTTGTTATTGCTGTTAATGACTCAAATTAAACTCCAAATTCGGTTCGGTGGCCAAAACTCTCTACTGAGATTCGTCATAATGCAGCTAAAAAATTATAAACGCAAGCAGCTACAATTCAAATGAACAATTCGTACACATATGCATAATATTTCCTTTGATATTCTTACAAAAAATAAACACTGTCACGTTTGTGTTCTAATTTTTTTTATTATTCCCTCATTTGATTCATTGAGCTGGCGTATAAGCTTCGCTCTCAATAAAAATTGTGTGATCAACATATGAAAGTGATAAGAAAATAATTTGCTCAGTTCTGAGAGGGATATATATTTTCTGTTTTGAGCGCGAAAGTAGTTTTCGCATTGCAATAGCATACAGACGTGAATTGGTAAATAAATTGTGTTTTATTATTTTTGAACAAGAGTAGAGCACAAAGAGAGATTAGCTAATACATATTACCACTTATTATGAAATTTATTTATTTTGACAGATTGGTTTTAAGGAACGAAAATAGAAGTTATATTTTTTCGGAATAATCCCGGGTAATAGGTAGGTAATAGTTATAATTTATTGACTTAGTCACCCATCAGGGATTATTGGATTACAGTGGAACTTTACTAACTCGAATCTCCATGATCCACAAAAAAACTTCGAGTTATAGAATTTTCATTAAAATATATAAATTTTCAAAAAGCTGTAAAATATATATTTATACAAAATTTTAATTATATTTATACAAAATTTTTATTATTTACTTCGCATAAAGTTTTATGTATATAACCTTAAAACATAAATTCAGCAATTTTGTTTGTTGCAATTTGCTATTGTTAGGCTCTAGACGTCTGTATCCCATGCCTTTGTTACATGATTTATGCAATCCATAAATGCAATATCGTATTTTTATACTCTCGCAACAAATGTTGCTAAAGAGAGTATTATAGTTTTGTTCACATAACGGTTGTTTGTAACACCCAAAACTAAACGAGTTAGAAATAGGGTTATATATACCAAAGTGATCAGGGTGAAGAGTGGAGTTCAAATCCGAATGTCTGTCTGTCCGTCCGTCCGTCCGTCCGTCCGTCTGTGCAAGCTGTAACTTGAGTAAAAATTAAGATATCTTGATGAAACTTGGTACCCTTGTTTCTCATCATAGGAAGAATGCTTTCGAAGATGGGTAAAATCGGACCACTACCACGCCAACAAAATGGCGAAAACCGAAAACACATAAAGTGCCACAACTAAGCCATAAATAAAGCTATGGAAATAAAATTTGGTATGAAGGATCGCACTATGAAGGGGCATATTTGGATGTAATTTTTTTGGGGAAGTGGGCGTGGCCCCGCCCCCTACTAAGTTTTTTGTACATATCTCGCAAACCAATAGAGCTATATAAACCAAACTTTCTGCAGTCGTTTTTTTTTATCTCCTTCCTAATACAGTCCAAAACCGAAAGAAATCGGATCATAACCACGCCCACCTCCCATACAAAAGTTAGGTTGAAAATTATTAAAAGTGGGTTAACTCACAAACGAAAAACGTCAGAAACACTAAATTTCACATAAGAAATGGCAGATGAAAGCTGCAACCAGATTTTTTTACAAAATGGAGAATGGGCGTGGCGTCGTCCACTTATAGATCAAAAACCATATCTCAGGAACTACTCGACCGATTTCAATGAAACTTGGCTTGTAATAGTTTCCTTACATCCCAATGATATGTTGTGAAAATAGGCCAAATCGCTTTACAACCACGCCTACTTCCTATATACCAGAACTTTGAAGACGATCTGAATCGTTTACTTTACAATTTATAAAGCAAGCACTAGTGAAGATATCGGTGCAGAACTTCGCACAAATACTATGTTAATACTGTGGCAGCCCCATTCTAAAAATCACCTAAATCGGACTATAGCTTTTTAAGGCCCCATATATCGAACACGAGGACCTCGGTGCTTCTAACCTAATATTATGGTTTCCAACTTTCAATGGACTTTATACAATATATATAACGAATATGTGGGTCAAATTGTGTTATATAATATAAATAAAGTTAAATAAATAAATTGCGAGAGTATAAAATGTTCGGTTACACCCGAACTTAGCCCTTCCTTACTTGTTTGTATTGTATTTTTGTTCGTTCCAGAGCGTTTCCCTATCTCTTTTAAGATTCTGCACAATTTTTTTTTATTATGCCCTGGTCGAAAAGTTCGATTTATGGAAGGAAATTTGTATGAAATTTATTTCTAAACGCTATTGCCAATTCAAAAGTTCGAGTTATAGAAGTTCGAGTTATGGAAGTTCTACTGTATTATAACGGCTGTCATATAACCATGACGGAAAAGTTTTATATACCATTGGATAGGCTATATCTTGTAATGAATAATATTTTAAAATATTTTTTTTTTAATCCTTTTTCAAACTTCGCATCTAAATATTTCGATTCGAAAATCTAAGAATACACTTCTTTTACTTATTACTCAATTAGTTTGGTCCAATACCCAGCCGTGATTGTACTAGTGTAATGGGTTCCACGTTTTTAAAGAAGCTTATTCTTCGTACAACAATTATTCTCGGAGAACATCATTTCATACTTTACTGAAATAAAGTGTACATTGGCTGATGGTAACATTGTTTTGATACGATCCTTTAATAATGTCTGATTTTCTCGGACTATGCGCAATCACTTGTACTCTCTACGATGTCTCTTGCCAGGAACGAAATACTCATAAGTAAGTTAACGAAATAAAGGCAATTGTTCTTTGTTGCCGTTTTTGCACTTCATTTGATTTCAGTGAAAATAATGTACGTGCCTAATTATAAAGGTCTATTCTGGAAATTATACATTGACCCCTAAAATAAGCTTAAAATCGAATTCGTCATTGCGGCAGCGAAGTGCAGCTGCACTTTAGTACTGACTCAAATGCATTAACACATACATACACACATATATAACTACATATATATTTATACTTGAAAATTTGATTCTTCGAAGTGTTGACTCATCCGCACATCAACGAACACACACACAATTGCCATTGCGATAAGAAAATAATATGATGACAATGGGGCGGTCAACGCTTGTAGCCAATATACGTACATATGTACATGCATAAAATATGTACAACAATGTGTATGTATGTATTTTCATTCAATTGAATTCAACAACATTTATTGACTACGGAAATGTGGCTTGAAACGGAAATCTTATCTTCAGAAAATGCAAAATAAGCCACAAGCACATGCGCACACAGTCGTATGTATGTATGTATTTAAAAATCTCAATAGGAAACTAGTACATACATACATATGTATATGTATATGTATAAGACCAGACCAATAATTACTTAGAAGCACATGAAAAATGTTCGCTGATTTCCCTTTTGCTCAGTCATAAAAACCATTTAGCTGTAGTCTCGGCAATCGACCATGTGTGCTCCAAAATTGTGACCGTTCCGCACTTCATAAATGGTCGACTCCGTCAGCGTCTTTCATTGCCAATGCCTGGCTTTTACATATTAATAAGTATGCACGTACATTTCCATACCCTGGCGACACATACCCAGTAGGAAAGGCTTCAACAAGGAGGTGCTTAGGCGGACGTTCAATAATTTTAATTCAGTCTGAATAATTAGATTGTAGTATAATAGAGAGAGTCGGACGAAAAAATAAGAGTAGTCTATTACGAACAAAAACTATTAAAAACCCAATGAAAAATTCAAACGGTATGTAGTATTATAGGTCCATTCAGTAAGTCTAAGTTTTACCACAAAGAAATCAAAAACATTAAAAATTACGAGTAGCCTGGGATACATGCAATGCCATGGTTGTTGGATGTTTCTTCACAATTCTTCCTTTTTTGACTTGATGCTTCCAATCTAATTTTTAACAATTCTCCACAAGATTAAAATATATATTTTATTATGAAGAATCCAATTTCATACAAGAACCGACGTGTGTTTAGGGTCTTTGTGCTTTTGAAACTTCCACTTTAGAGGCATCTTTCATTATGCAAAAGGGAGCATAACGTCCTAACTTGAATATGTTTAAGTAAATTTTATTTTAACTACTACAAATGCTGCATTTTTTTAACCCCTAACTAATGTTTAGGACCACTTCCAACTAAATTTACATTGCTTTCGTTTGTCCATAGTGTGTTAACATTTTTTTACATTTATTACGTCATTCTATTCGACATGATTTTGACCGAACTCGATGCGACAAATTCGGCTCTATATTAATATCGGCACTACGAGCTGTTCTTTCATAACGTTTATTCAAAATCACACATGTCACAACTGACCAAGTACAAATTTTAACTCCTTAATTGCAACAGCTCACTTAAATTTATTCCCCAACTATACAACCCTGCTGAAATTATGGTATGCGTTTGTAGTTTGGGGGCCTACCCATTTTGCAATGAGATTTATAATGAAAATATAATAAAAGGACCTTAAATGATTTAACTAAATAAGTCAATATTATTCCATTAAATAAATTTTTATTTTATTCAATTTAATTTGATTAGATATTTTACTTAGAATATTTGTAGCAAAACGTAAAATAGCTCCAAAATTGAATTTTCTCACAACAATCGAATTGAGAATAGAAAAGGAGAGCTCATTAATACAATTAAAATTAGATAGTTTACTTTTTTCAAAGCGTGATAATTAACGTTATTTTCTTTGATAAGAACCATAAAACCACGACGAAAATATCAACATTAAGAAGTATTTCTAAAAGATATGAATAAAAAATATTGTTTCAATAAAAAAATATCACACTCCTTCAAAAATTTAGAATTGATCAGTCATTATAATTCTCTTCTCAAAGTAGTGAAAAAAATTCAGAGAAACCTCTCCTAACGGGCACATCAGTTGAGCGGACATTTTGTCATGCACCAAGTTAAATTTTTAGAGCATATGTCCCTCTCTTAGGCGGACAAAAAATCGATCGATGGTGAGTGTCCGTCCAAGAGAGGATTCACTGCATTCAGTTTTTATACTCCTAAAGTCAGAGTTTTCCATTGAAGGTGAAATTTCGTATAATTACATTATAAGGCTAAAGTGACCCTTTTCTGCGTGTTTAAAATTAATAAAAAGTACTGTTTGGTTTTTCGAAGTTAACCTTCAAAAACGATTTCGAATTTCGAAATTGAGCTTTCTTACCCGCTCTAATTAATTCTTACATTTAATTACTGATAATTTTGAAATTAAATAATAAACTGAATTTACCAAATATATATTAAATAGGCAGTAATTGCCTTTGAACAATGCAAATCACCGAATTTCCTACAGGGAACTACGCGCTAACGTGTCAGAGTCGCTATCGCCAACGCCTTTTGACATCGCTGCCGTTCGTTGATTTTGCTCATTTGGTTTTTAATGCATATTTACGAGTATGTAAATGCATAAAATACAACAACAACAAAAACGCCATACATAGTAAATATAATAATAACAAACTACAGCCAAATGCGTTATAGATAATGCCAACGGCAATACGGTGGTGACAACAATAACAAACCAAAACCAAGGAAGCGACAAGCGAAAGCGATCGATCGCGAATACGCCAGCAGTGATGGCAGGCGAAGGCAATGGCAACGACAGTGGCAAGAGTACAACGAACGCAGCGCAAATCGTATTGAATGCAGTCAACAACAACCGTATCAAGAACACGACAACGCGAGCACAACAATAGCCCAACAACAACAATTACACCATAAACGAGTAGACGGCGGCGTCTCAATGAGCTGGCGCACAAAAAGAAAAAGAATGCAAGCGAACGCTCATTTTCATGGCAATGCATCGCAAATGACGATAATAAATGAACTTTGACATTAATTTCCAAAGCAGCAATAACAAAAACAATGGCAACAACTACTACTAATATGCATACGAATGGTGGCAACAAACGCATGAGCACGAAGACTCTTGCATTGAACCATTAAAGGGCGAAAATATTTCCGATATAATTTTTTTTCTCAAGTCATTTCACAAATCATTAGGAAACCTTTTAGAAGAAACAAATTCTTTAAGTTTTACTGCACGCAAATGTATGATTATATCGTAAGGTCTAGAATAATACTCGTACATGTAGAGTTAATAATATACTAGCACTAATATACATACATACTTATGTACATATAACATACTTAAAGATTTTTTAATACTAGAGATAATGTTTGAGAAGAGGCCTTCTATCTAAAATTTGTTAATTGCGATATTAGGAGTTATTTGAGACTAAAATTCGATTTTGCCATTTGAAAAATTATCTACAAACTATAATTGAGATGATACAATTCTCAATATAGATCTAAAGTTTGACCATCTGCTATCATTAACATAAGAAACGTTCTTCATAATGTCTAATTCCATCAACCATCAATTCAAGGCTTGTGTTTGGGGTTAAAAATCCAATTCGTTCATGTATACTAATTATATCTCTGAAGAGTCGGTGATTCTTTTCGAGTTTCTCTACTTTTTTAAAGAAAAAACAGAGGAAATTCAAATTTAATGGGGAATGTTTATATCATTCGAAATAACATTATTTGGTATTTATTTTTATACTCTCGTAACCTGTTGCACAGAGTATAATAGTTTTGTTCACCTAACGGTTGTTTGTGTCACCAAGAAATATAAGAGTTAGATATGGGGTTATATATATGTACATAAATGATCAGGATGACGAGTAAAGTTCAAATCCGGATGTCTGTCCGTCCGTCTGTCCGTGCAAGCGATAACTTGAGTAAAAATTAAGATATCTTAATGAAACTTGGACCATATGTTCCTTGGCACCCTGAGGAGGTTGCTTTCGAAAATGGAAAAGTCGGTCCACTGCCACGCCTACAAAATAGCGGAAACCGAAAACCTATACAGTGTCATAACTAAGCCATAAATAAAGTTATGAAAATGAAATTTGGAACATAGGATCCCATTAGGGAGGGGCACATTTGGATGTAATTTTTTTGGAAAAGTGGGCGTGACCCAACCAAATAGGTTTTCTGTATATAACTCGCAAACCGATAAAGCTATATAAACCAAACTTTCTGCAGTCGTTTATTTTAGCCATTTCCTTATACAGTACAAAAATGAAAGAAATCGGATAATAACCACGCCCATCTCCCATACAAAGGTTAGGTTGAAAATTACTAAAAGTGCGTTAACTCACTAAAGAAAAACGTCAGAAACACCAAATTTTACATAAGAAATGGCAGAAGGAAGCTACACTGAGATTTTTTTACAAAATGGAAAATGGGCGTGGCGTCGCCCACTTATTGGTCAAAAACCATATCGCAGGAACTACTAGACAGATTTCAATGAAATTCGGTTCATAATATTTTCTTGACGAAATAAAACTTTACACAAACCCTGTATATGATCTGTTGCTTCACTTGTGAAAAAATTGTCAAAATCGAACCATGACTTTTTAAGACCCCTGATATCGAACATGAAGAACTCAGTGCCTTGGGGTAATTTTTCCCCGAAATATACTTAGGTAAATCCCTCAGATATTTTAATGTAATTCATTCCCTCTGAATTTTTTTCTTATAACAGTTTCTCTCTGTACCTGAAATGGTAAAAATCGGGTCATAACTTCCCCCAGATCCCATATACCTAATTATAAGTAATATTAAATTAAGTGAGCGTATAGTCTTCGATACATTGTATCTTGGTGGTGAAAACGAGTGAAATAGGTTTAGGAATTACCTCAGTCCTCATATACCATTTATGATGATTTTCGTTATTCTATTGAACTTTATACCCAATATATGGGTCGAATTGTGTTATCTTTATAAAATTACATCAATAAATTGCGAGAGTATAAAATGTTCGGTTACACCCGAATTTAGCCCTTCCTTATTTGTTTAAAGATTATCTCCTTCAAATGTTGGACGCGGCTGCGTCTCAGATGGTCTATCCGTTGAGTCCAAACCTCGATTACTCGTTCGAGCATTTCGACTGGTAACTGGCCAATGACACACTTGATGTTTTCCTCCAAGGACTGAATCAAAGCGGGATTGTCCGCATAGACTTTAGACTTTACATATCCCCACAGGTAAATGTCTAACGTTATCATAAGATCTTCGTGGCCAATCGACCAGCTCATAACGTGAAATTATCTGTTCCCCGAAGTGTGTGATGTGTGGGAAGTGGTATATTCGGTCGAACATTATCGATAATAAATGCTTGGCCTCGAGGTGGTTGATGGTGTTGCGAATAGGGCGCTCAGTAGGCCGATTATATTGACCATAAGGACAAGGCATATAATTTTTGAGAAAGCTGTATAGATTTATACACAGTTTTATTTATTTAATTTGCATAAAGCTTTTCGCTTATGTACATAAGTTAAAACATGTATTCTGTAATATTTGGCTGAACATATGTTTTTTGCTTCATTGTTAGAAGAAGTTGGTTCTGAAAGATATGGTTCTACAATATCATCATCTGTTATAAATCGGGCGGAGCAAATCTCATTGTCCATCTCAAAATAATATGGAATAGTAACATTTGAAGGAATATTTGTATTATTACTTCTCATCCATAATTCAAAATTAGTTTCCAGAGTCAACTTGAAACTTGAAAGCAAAAGCTACCCCTAAGTCTACATGCTTACATTTGTAACGGGTGATTTTTTTGAGGTTAGGATTTTCATGCATTAGTATTTGACAGATCACGTGGGATTTCAGACATGGTGTCAAAGAGAAAGATGCTCAGTATGCTTTGACATTTCATCATGAATAGACTTACTAACGAGCAACGCTTGCAAATCATTGAATTTTATTACCAAAGTCAGTGTTCGGTTCGAAATGTGTTTATCGACAAATTTTGTTCAGCGATGAGGCTCATTTCTGGTTGAATGGCTACGTAAATAAGCAAAATTGCCGCATTTGGGGTGAAGAGCAACCAGAAGCCGTTCAAGAACTGCCCATGCATCCCGAAAAATGCACTGTTTGGTGTGGTTTGTACGCTGGTGGAATCATTGGACCGTATTTTTTCAAAGATGCTGTTGGACGCAACGTTACGGTGAATGGCGATCGCTATCGTTCGATGCTAACAAACTTTTTGTTGCCAAAAATGGAAGAACTGAACTTGGTTGACATGTGGTTTCAACAAGATGGCGCTACATGCCACACAGCTCGCGATTCTATGGCCATTTTGAGGGAAAACTTCGGAGAACAATTCATCTCAAGAAATGGACCCGTAAGTTGGCCACCAAGATCATGCGATTTAACACCTTTAGACTATTTTTTGTGGGGCTACGTCAAGTCTAAAGTCTACAGAAATAAGCCAGCAACTATTCCAGCTTTGGAAGACAACATTTCCGAAGAAATTCGGGCTATTCCGGCCGAAATGCTCGAAAAAGTTGCCCAAAATTGGACTTTCCGAATGGACCACCTAAGACGCAGCCGCGGTCAACATTTAAATGAAATTATCTTCAAAAAGTAAATGTCATGAACCAATCTAACGTTTCAAATAAAGAACCGATGAGATTTTGCAAATTTTATGCGTTTTTTTTTTTAAAAAAGTTATCAAGCTCTTAAAAAATCACCCTTTATTTAAGTTGAGCCAATTGATAACTCTCCACCGTTGATGCCAGTTAGATCGGAGCTCTTCGAACCAAAATTGCAACGCAATAGTTTCGTGATGCCGTGGCTGCCAGCTACTTAGCTGGCGTGACGTTCCATTTGTGTCAATTTTAATAAAAGAATGAGTACATAGATACCTACATTATAAGTGTAAAGGCGAACATTTGTTGTATTGAGTGTGTGCTATCAAACGGGCAGGCAAATGAGGCAATAATGGAGAATTCCATAAAACCATGTTAGTTGTTAATGATTTCGTTGCTGTTGTACTTTGTACTATTGTTGTTGTTGCTGCTGCTAATGTTATTCCACACAATTGTTGCTTTAGCTAACTAAGCAGCTGGTTGCTTGCGTGAGTGTTTCCCCACATTTGTGCCACTCCGAGTAATTCACCACACCAAAATTATGGCAAATGCCATCGATGTTGTTGCTGTTGGCATTGCTGCGAATTCTTGCTGTTTTTTAATGAACGAAATAATACACAAGATCCCCCTGTTCAACTCTCTTCGCAAACTTACATTACACGGATATCTACACCTACACATATGTACACACATAAACAGAAATTTATAATGATAATGCCAAATGTACTAAAATATAAGAATGCTGGCACTACTAAATAAGAATAACAACAACAACAGTAACAATCTCAAATAACAATTGCTGTACGCGCTGGCACTTAAGAAGCCACTTCCGTTAGCAATTTACAAACGACTACATCCATACAAACACACACACAGCCACAGACTCATATCGTGCGGACGCGTATGTAGAACAAAAGCGGCTGCGAGACTGCCGCTGTGGCAACGTCAACTACAAAAGCGTACAGCGAACGAATCATCTGTCCATCAGCCCGGTCGCATTAGATGCATGGATGTGGCTTATGGGCACGAAATTTTAGCGCTCGTTGCGAAGATGCACGTCGACGATGGTGGTGGTGGTGGCGGCGTTGGCGGTAGTGACGCGACCGTTTCTGCCACATTAAGAGCTCTTCAATTGGCTTGATTAAGCGTCGGAGGGCTGACGACGATTCATTCAAAAATAATTGTTAAAACCATTTGTGAACTCATTTCGTTGTTGGGGATTTCATTTAAATTGATGGATTCGCTGGCATTTTATTAGCCTCAAAATAATATTGCACTACTAAGAATAGTGACATATACATATGTATGTATGTACATATGAATACTGGATGGTGAAATTTAATTTTCTGCTTAGTTATAACAAGAAAAGTGGTTTCGACTTTCATCAGTTCATGGCCATATACATATGATAAAATAGTATATATTATGAGATTCGAGGTTAGATACCATATAATACAGTAAGCAATTTTATTTATTATATTTTGATAGAAATCAAGACATTTATTTTCTTCTTCAAAACAACATTAACATCTTCATTTGGCTCTACAGCTCTTTGTGAGCTTTGGCCTGTTGAACCACACGCCTCCAAGCAGGATTCTTCAGTTCTTCGCATAACTCGCCCCGCCCTTCCACCTTGATCTTGGTCTTCCTCTTGCTTTTGGGCTCTTGAATCACCATTTCGTTGCGTTTTAATAAATTGCATCTTGTTTTCAACTTGAATCAGTGGTCAAGTTCGCTATTCCATTCGTCCATTCATCAGGTCCAATTCATTCTACACCAAAAATTCGGGAAATTTTTATTTCGAAGGTCATTAATTTTGTTTAGTCCTTTCCGCTTATTGTCTACAGTTCTATACAGGGCTAGTTTGTATGTTCTATTGATTAGTTTGGATTTAAAGAGTTTTGTAAGAGATGCGAACGCCATCGATGCTGCCAAAACAAGAGCTAATTCGAATATCTATGACGTCAAGGTTATACTCTGTATTTCGAGAGATAAGAAGGGTGTTGAAATGTACACATATGGAGATGCTGCAATTAGGACACGGTTTCAAAAATTGGCTAGATTCATTCTTGGCAACCAAGCTAGCGCAGTTCTTTCGAAATGGGTAATAAATAATAAAATTGTACATGTTATTCTTCAATACACGTTCAAACCTTGAGAATACCGCTTTTATAGACCCAATATCTTCAGTAAAGTAAGGTATCTCTCTTATACGGATTTCAAACGGATATCTATATATAAACCCAAACGATTACCCACCTCCCGCCCAACCGACGGTGGTGGGGCGCAATCTGCAAATGAGCGGAATTTGCCGAGTCATGAAAAGCAAGAGTTTTTAAGCGTCGAGATCTCATACTGCTCAGCTACAGAAAGACAAATTTCAACAGCTAAGATTTAAAATTTACAAAAACAAAAGGTTAACAATTTTTAATGTTACTTATTAAGCGAAGACAAAATAGTTTTTTTAATGCTAAAGATCGAATCAGACAGGTCAAATGTGCTGGAATGAGAATTAAAATCATAACATGTTTGGTGGAATGGTTCGTTTAACTCAAAATTTGTTCTTGACGATTTTAAAAGTAATGGTCTAAACTGCCTAGATGAACGAAATGGGACATTAAACTTGATATCAGACAAAAGGAAAGAGCTACAAACAGAACCATTCAGAAGTTTTACTAGAAATATTATATCTAGCATTTCTCTACGACTAGTGAGTGTAGGTAGATTTATAAGTTTTAAACGACTAGTATACGGAGGAAGATTCAATCTTGAATTTCAATGTAAGTGACCTAAAGCAAAAAGTAAAATAGGATTCCATACCACAGAACCATACTCCAATATAGGCCTTACCAATGTTGTAAAAAGAGTTTTAGTAATATACGGATCACTAAATTCTTTAGACCAACGTTTAACAAAGCTAAGATCACCTTTAGCTTTTGAGACAATTGAATTTATATGATAATTAAAATTAAGTTTAGGGTCCATAGTAACTCCTAAATCAACAAAGCTAGATACTTGCTCTAAACTGAAGTTATTTATTACATAGGGAGAAGGATCAACAGATCTACGGGAAAAGCACATCGTTTTCCATTTTTTAAGATTCAGTGGCATATCATTTTTGTGACACCAAGTAACTAAATTATTTAAGTTAGTGTGGATCCTTCCTAAACTCTCTTATGTATATCATACATATTATATTTCTTTGTTGTTCTAACACGTTTCTGAAAAAGTGCAGAGTTTGAATATAGCGAATTGATAGCGGTTTCTGTTGGTTATTAAATCGTTACTATATTTCTGTATCGTCTTTGTATATCCAATATTTATTTGAAAGCTTAAAGAGATGGTTAAATTTTGTTTGAAGTTATAAAGATGTACAATATTTAATAAGGTCTTATTATAAGGCTTTGAAAACCGAAGAAGAAATTTCATGGCTTATGGAATTTATTTATTACAAAAACATTTTATATTTTCCATTTTCTTAGTTTCGTATTTCTTTGCTGCTGAAAATAACAATTTCGCACTACTGAATTATAATTGCTTCTGACTCTCTTTCGCATTATTTCGCTGCAGTCAAACAATCAGCATCAACCCCTTGCCTTAATTCTCTCTTCATTAATCGTCGTCAGCTAAACCCCTCGTTTCACAGTTTGAAATTTGGCCGGTCGGTTGAAAATGCTCTACCATAAATGAAATGGGAGCCGGAGTGCCGACAAACAGCAAAAACACATAACAGTATATGGCAATGGAAAATGATTTTAAATATTTAATGAATGTGGTACATTGGACCCGCTTGCGCAAAAGGCTCATAGCCAGTTCGTACACACTGCAACCAGCCAGCCATATGTAGACGATGAAAGGCAACAGTGCATATGTGTTTATGTAAATTGTATGTACTTTAGTTCGTACAATGTGCTCAATATGGTTAGCTGACAGAGACGCTGCGCAGCCTAGCCAGCTAGCGTGTTGGCTAAGCACACATGCGCAGCAAATGTTCCGAAACGCATGAGGGTTGAGAGGCCTGCAATTGCAGTAAGCCGTTGGTAATTTGGCACGTAGACAAATGTGAATATGCTGGCTTTAAAACATTTGGTTTTCGTCTTCTTTTATTTGATCTCTGGAGTACTTCAGGGAGCCGAGTAATTCGGCGTCAATGCCTATTAATACATATACAAATGCAAATACTAATACATATAAAAATATGTCTGTAGAAACCCTGCCAGCCAAAGGTGGTGAAAAAGCTGGTTAAACCGAAGTTTTTTAAACCCACAAAAGTGGTAAAAAAAAGTGGTGAGTTTGCCATAGGCCAGCATAGCTGCTTGTGAGTTTTTTAACCACTATTCCCCTCACACGTACGAATACAAAAACAAAACAACCCAAACGTGTGCGTTGGTGTTAGTAATTGAAGAAACATGAGGGTAAAGTGGTTAGGCCTGGTTGGCAGGGAAAAAGTTGTTTTTATCTCTACATCAATTGTTGGAATGTGGAATAATTGAGTTCAAAGCGAATTTCAACCGCAAGCTATAACAGTCAAATCACCAACAAGAGACATTAAGGAGTAAGTTTAATTTAAAATAAAATAGTAAGAATTTATAAAATAGGATTAAAAATCCATTAAGGAATATTTGGTTTACATCCCAATAATAGTCAAGGTTTTATAGGTTTACATCTGATATCTCGAGCTCAGAAAATAAAATCTGACTCGTCAATAATTATCAATAGAAGCCGTTATCAGCTAAGGAGTTTGAGAGTCCGGACAATTCTTCGAACTTTTATACTAATGGACAGTCGAAAACAGCCGAGTTTTCTGAGACTTGTGGTATTTATTTATTTCACATACAAATAATTCTCCTAAGTTATACATTTTAGTAGCGAAATCATTCTTTGGATCTTACAGTTTTAACTAAAATTTGTACTTGGAAACGTTTGTATGTATGTATATAATATTTGTATTTATTTTTATTATTAAATGCTTTCCAGAAGTATTGGAAGAAGAAACTTTAGTGTATTTCCATAAGTAATAAATCTTTATATTTGATTTCCAGACATACATATGTATTTACTGTTGAACTTCCATATCTCGTACTTCTATAACTTGAGGTTATCCATAACTCGAACTATTGAATTGGTGTAATTTCAAACAAATTTCCTTTCGTAACTCGGAAGTCTCTCTAACTTGACGCATTTTTATGGATTATGATGATTCGAGTTAGGGAAGTTCAACTTTAATTGTTTTTTCAATAAAGACCTACTACAAGCTTAGGGATTAGAATATGAAGCTCGAGAGTTGATCATCTCTTAAATTTACTACTGTTATTACTTGTTATTATATGGTGTTTTTTCTACTGGCTTATCTGCTTGACAAATATATTTTACTGATCTATATAACTTCAACAATGATTTATAGTCATCTAAATAACTATGTATATGCGATATGTACAGAAGTTATCAGTTAAATCATTTACATACATATGTATGGTATGTATAACCTTTACATAAGTTACCACATAGTCATGCAGCTACATAAAGTTCAAAATACAGTTAGCTGTCCTAAAACCTGGTACGTTTAGCAAGCGTTCAATTTATTTGTCATCAACACAGATATTTTCTTAATTTAGTGTGCCACTTTATTGAGCCAGCATGAAGTAATTCTAAATATTTTCAACCACATTGATATGATAGGCGTAAGCCTTCCCTCTTTTTCAAGAATTCATTTAAATCACTATCATGTGTTTACAAATGCTCTCAGATCGGTAATATGCTCAGCACAATTTCGCTTTTGCTCGCGCTTAATTGAATAGAGCAGAATATACAGAGTGTGTACTTCTAAATAATTGCACTCAGATGAATAACCCAATCAACAAATAATGAAGGTCATACGATTGTTGAATTAGATTAGGATTAAATTTATTATTTGAGAAGATGAGGTTAAGGAATTGGCAAAAATATTTTAGAAAGAGAAAATTCATACTTTAAACTATTTTTAACAGTTTGGAGTCGATTAAAATTAAAAATAGTACTAAAAATTAAAAAAATAATTATTAATTAATTAAAAATAATTTTGTTCCTTAAAATCCTTGCAAGACAGGATTTTGGAGTTAGGAAATTAAGTGATAAGAAAAAAATATATATAGTGGAACTTCCATAACTCGAACTTCTATAACTCGAAGATCTCCATAACTCGAACAATTGACAATAGCGTTTAGAAGCCAAATTTCATACAAATTTCCTTCCCTAACTCGAATTTCTATAACTCGAAGTTCTCTATAACTCGAACTCTTGAAGAGGCAATAGAAGGCAACTTTCATACAAATTTCCTTCCATAAATCGAACTTTTTGGTTAGGACATAATACAACATTTTAAATTTTACTATCGAGGCAGAATTTTAAAAGAGTCCCTCTATATTGTACGGAGGCAAACAAAAAATATGTTATTACACATATGGATTGCATAAATCATCTAACAAAGACATGGGATATAAACGTCAAGAGCCACTAATAGCAAATTGCAACAAACAAAATTACAGAATACGTATTTTAACGTATGTATGTACACAAAACTTTATGCGAAGTTAATAAATGGAAAAGTGTATAAATCTATATTTTACAGCTTTTTCAAAATTTATATGTTTTAATGTCTAGTCTCTCTAGCTCGAAGTTTTTTTGTGGATTATGGTGATTCGAGTTAGAGAAGTTCCACTGTATTATTTTTAAAGAAATCATATGCCTATAAATTGTAAAGAATAATTTGAATTAATTTTAGTAGTAAAGTCGATATTCACATATTTAAGAGCTTTCATTATTGCTAATATTGGATAGTAAGTAACTTTCTCTTTGAACAGAATATAATGATTATAGAGGAATGCACTGCGACCAGTGGTCTATTGTGTCCTCCAAATGTTTACATCGACTCCATTAGTCCTAGCATTCAAATAAATTCCTGAATGGTGCTAGGAGTAAGTGATTCTATGGGACCCAGATTGTTTATATTTGATAAAATGAGAATATAATAGTTTTTAAAATGTCGTTTTCTCTAGGATCTAAAATAATTACTACGACTGAGGTTTTGTTCCGAAGGATGTCGTCATTGTCTAGTAAATTAATTATGTTTATTCCATTTCTGAAACCGTACTACTATTTCTACGATTTTTTACCCAAATTCCTTTATAAATTTCGACAAATTAGTATTATTTATTGCTTTGAATTAATTTATATATACGTTCATGCCACATCGAAACTTATATAATAAACTTTGCCGAGGAATAAACGTATTTAGACAAAGTTCAGAAATTCCAGGACCAAAATATTTCAAACACAGATATACTATAGCCCTATAGCCTAGCTCCTACTGCGCTTCCCTTTAAATAAATCTTTGATTAAAGAGTCGTTTGTTAACCGTAAATACATATTTTCGCTCACTGGGTGTGTGGGCTCAACTGAGGGTTGCAGTAGGCGCACTCTCGCATACACAATCGCGTTTATTCGTTTTCGCAGCGATGCGACCAGTGACGAGTCAGCCAGCCAGCCATCCAAGCTAGCAAGGCAGCTAAGAAATCAGTCAGCCAGCGGAACTAGTGAGCCGAGTCGACGCCGTTATTGTGTGCAAAAAACCAGATCAGACAATAAAGTGCCCAAATCGTGTACGAACGGCAATTAAATAACGAGCAAGATGGAACATCGTAAGAGGCGAGCCGCTGTAAGACGACGACAGCAGCAACAACAGCGAACGCAAAGAAAATGTAAACAGGCAACACAAAAGCGATTTAGAGCCGTGTTCTTTTGACTGTGTTGGTAAACAATTTTCGCGCAGCTATCTTTGGACGCTCTTTGTTTGTGTATTTTGTTTTTTATTTGTGTGTAACGTTTTTGCTACGCTTGTGGTTGTGTGCGTGAGTGGCGACGTACGTGCGCTATCGGCTGTTGTCACGACGCTGCGCCGCTCAGCAAAGCTGTACCCTGCCGTAGATTTGTGTGCTGCTCAATTACTGCTGGCTTTGGAGACTTGACCATGATTCATGCTAGTCTCCACTATTTGCTCCTTGGCAAATAAAGTCAAACCGTTGTTTCTATTCGTGATTATTGTGCGCCGCATTACGCGCAGCCCGAAAGAAGCGAAATCGAAAATTAACAGCTAACAAAGTTGCCAAGAAGCCTGCTCAATTCTACAGTCGCAGCTATACAGCGTTCGTTACTTGTGTTGGGGGGTTTTCCGACGTCGCCAGCTCGCTGTGAACGAAATTCTTTTGCCTTATGCACTCAAGTATATATGCGTTTGTATATATGTATGAAGGTATGTACATTTGTTCGCAGCGTGTACTTCTCTACAAATATACAATTGTGTGTGAGCGATCGTTTATGGCTGACTAGCTGGCTGGCTGGCTGGCTGGTTGGTTGGTTGGTTGGCTGGCTGGCCGTCTGCTCATCCACATGCCCTCTCTTTCTGCTCCTTGTTTTTCGTTATTGTGCTCTTATGGGTTTTTCGCTGTGCGACTTGGGATCGACTGCTGCTTCGGCTTGAAGCGTGATTTGTTGTTATTACAATGACGATTGTCGCGCTCAGCTCTAGTCAGCCGTGTGCTATTGTTGTTGTATTTCTCATATATCGCCAACATTTGGTTAGCATTGTTCGCCGTATATTTGTTGTAGACGTCGCGCTGATTTTGGCTTTGGCGCTGCCGTTGACGTTGCTGTCTTGGGTTGTTTGTGCGCCGCTCAACTCGGCTTGGGCTCGGGTGGTTGGTTGATTAGTGTTTTGCCTGGATTTTATTAGTTGGTTTTTAAACTTGGTCGTGAGAGGGTAGTGAAAAGTGAAAATCGGACAATATAAACCCAAGTAGTCTGAGCGTGCAAAGAAAGCAGAAAGCCAGCAAATAAGAAAGCATTGAACTGCGCAGCTGGAAAAGTGAGTGATTGAGGAATAATTTGTAAGACGAACTTTGAAGTGGCGTGTGGGGTGACGAGTAAAAGTGCAAATACTTCGCAAAATAGTGCAGTAGACAGTGTGTTACATGTGATTTTGGACTTCTAGTGGTTAACCCAGAAAAGTTAACTAAGCTTATAAGAAATAGTTCGCACTCACGAAATCGGTGTGCTGCACTTGTGCACAAACTTGTATAAAAATTACAGTGTGGTTTTTCTAGAAAAGTTTTGTGAATGGATGCGCTGAGAGCTAGCATTGCTTTTGCCAGTCCAGTTGACGCATACTCAGCTAACAGCAGAACAACTACAAGAACACCGAAGAAGTCGAGTACTGCAGCATCCTCTTTGCGATCATCGCCAGCTTCCTCACCGAATTCTTCGCCGAAAGCAGTTAACACAGCCGCAGCAACAATTGCGCCGCCTTCGCCCACACACTCTTCCGGCGCTTCATCGTGCTCTTCTTCGCGGTCCAGATTGCGCGTAGCAACCCCCGACTCGGATACGCCTGACGCTGGTGCTGGTGGTGGTGAGGTTGAGGATATGAGTGTGAGTGGTGGAAGCCAATTGGGCGCAGCGTTGGACATGAAGACGAAGGGCTCAGCAGCCGCCTCCGTGGCTGCCGCTGCCGCCGCCGCTGCCGTTGAACTATTGCAAGGGGGTGCGCCAACTTCTCAGATGCAGTCGCAGAAAATCAAAAAATGTGCGTTTAATAAACAAAATCAATCTTTTACTGAAATTGTAGATGTAAATATAAAATTTTCGAAAATTACCCGACGCACAGCGAGAGCTATTGCATGTGACGCTGCCGAAAACAATAACAACAACCCTGATAAGCAGAATAGCAATTTGATGGCAATCGTTAATAGTGACTATGCGCAGCAAACGGCTTTGCCAACAACAAAACCAACAATGCCTGCCCCGAAGTTGCTCCGTAGTTGTCGCAGTAAAAGTAGTCCTCGACTACAACAATTATATCAGCAACAACAACAGCTGCAACGACAACAAAAGCCAGTGTCATTTCAGCGGTGCCATCAAAAGCAACGCCAACAACAACTACAAAAACATACCAAATGTTACGTACAAAAACCGAAAGCTCAAAAATATCTCAATAAGAAATTTAGACTTGAACAAGAACGCAAATTTGCTGAAGCTGAACAGCTGCAACAACAGCAACAACAACTATATTCGTCGACAAAAGAAAATTTTTTACTTACGCTCGATTTACTTGCAGTGGTCCGCCGTAATGCCTCCGACAAGTTGCGCCTCATCCAAATGGTACACGACAATCCGATACTTTGGGACTCACGTCTGCCCAATTTTAAGGGCGCCGAAGAGGAGAAGAATCGCGCTTGGGAAATGATTGGCAAGGAGTTCAATGCGCCGGGGCGGCGTGTGGCGCGCGCCTTCAAATCGCTGCGCGAGTCGTATCGACGCGAGCTGGCGCATGTCAAATTGATGGGCAATGGCTTCAAGCCGAAGTGGAGTTTGTATGAAGCAATGGATTTCTTGCGCGATGTCATCCGAGAAAGAAAGTGAGTAGAACCAAACTTCTAAATAATATTAAAAATATGTGTATAGTATTCATATAAATGTATATAAGTAAATTTGAGGAGTATATATGTACTCTATGTATTAGAAATCGTGATTCAAGTCAGTGTTGGCATTGAAGTTGCTACGTGTGTCTTTTATGTAAACAACTTCACACTATAATCTGTTGACTCATTTTTTATCGAACAAGGTTGTTAGCGGATATCCTAGAATGCACCTGAATCATTTGAACCCGTTTTCGTGATATCATGTCATATTTCAAATGTACTGAGCCCATATATTTTAACTGTAGACCTTCTTAGTATATAAAATAGGTGACTCACAACCAATTGGATAATTCCGTATAATATCTACATATATAGTGTTATTTTCTTTCTAACTTGATACAGTTCTCTCTAAAATCGGTTCTATGTAACCGACTCGAAACTAAACCAAAATTGTTTGCTTGATGGCACCAATATTAGAAAACCGAAGAAGACTTCTTAGTCTCGCTTAGGACTAAATAGGCTCACTTATGTTTTTTTATCCAAAACTCTAGATTATTTAAGAATATTTTAAGCAAATAATAATATAACACTTACCACATGTGCAAGGCAACCGTGGCTGGTTGTATACATATGTCATCTGCACTAACTAGGAATCTACTCCTCGGAGCAGTGCCGATTCTGTGATCTACACCTTGACTGGCCGGCGATCGCTAGGAAAAGGAGTCGGGTAATGTGGGCTCTGTATCCGCAAAGAGACAGTATAGCGCCCATCAGCTTTGGAACATTATTATGGATTCTTAACGCGACGGGGTACGGGACGATAATAGGAGAGGGCACAATAGATCTTAGGTCGCCGAGCGTTCCTCAAATCGTAATATAATAGTTATTATAGAAACTAGTTATCCGTTTCCGAATGTGAATTAACAGACATTTCACTTATCAAAATATGGGTTCCGGAGTTTCGGAATGAATGTAGATGCCACAGGTCGAATAAACCATATCTTAACTAGGTTGTATGGTTCTAGGTCGGTTTAATATGACTTCCAAGTAGAGATTTCTGGCACTGTAGCTTATCCCATGGGGGTTCCATGGATAAACTAAAGCCTCAAAGACACAGTAAACTACAGCTTCCATGTTTGTTCGGATACTTGCTTTATCCAACTTACATACAGATGCAATTTATATACATACAGCCGATTAACAAGGTCTGCAAATCAGAATATCAGAATATAGAATATGATATTAGAACATTACTTTAGATTATTATTCCCAAGAACTTAGAAGTTGACAATCGGACAACCCGCTAACTTGACGCTGCGGGAATGCGTAGATTACAAATTATTTATGTTTGCATGGAGGAATCTTAAGAAAATTGCTTTATTATATGCAAACCATTTACATATGTATGGTTGTATATATAAGCAAACAGTTTAATTTCAACATCATAAAATTCTTAGCCTGAAACTTTTAGTAATTGCGGGCCGTAAAAATATACTACTCGTGAATACACACACACACACAAATATAAAAGCACAAAATATTTCCTCCACAATCAGCATCATGAGGCCATTACGACAATGAAACTGCCACTGCAAAAGAACGATCTACCCCCGCATATAACTGTATATACATACATTCATACTCATATGTATGTGCATCTCTCAATTGAGGCATAAACAATATGAAATCAAAACTGAAAGGCACGCCACAAGTAGCAATCATAAAGTAGAGCAAACTTGGCTCACACATAGCACAGCAGAGACGAGCTTATGATGTATACTTACATACATACATACATACTTAATTTTATGTATTTGTAAGCACACATACTTGAGTTTATAAATTTATTTTGCTCGCACATATATACATATGTACATATGAGTGTGTACTTGTATGTGTGGGCTTACAAAATTCTTATGCTGGTTGAGTGATTACGTTAGCAGCGACGAGCCACAACATGCGACATCTTAAAAACAGCAACAACAACAATAATAATAAAATTAAAATATCAAGCAATTTTTTAATAAAAAGCAAATTTTATGTACATCTTTTGTGCTTTTGTTGTGCGAGACGGCCGAAGGAGGAAGTATCATTGTCAATGGAATGTGACACACAATTATGACGCTGAGCGTTCCAATGTTGCTTAAACCTAAATATGTTGTTACACATACATACATATCTACTTATAAGTTCTTCGTTACACATATTATAAGTTCTTCGTTACAACAAATATACGCTTTGATCGCGTTCGCTAGTTGTTTGATCGATTGACGATCCCCAAATAGCTATGCAACAATTCCGCGACTCGTTTAGTGCTAACGCGTTCGGGAATCACTCAAGTAGCCAAAGCGTGAAAAATGTTGGTTATATGGTCTATACGCGTACCAATACTTGCAACATCTTCACCCTTTGTATTTGAAGCTTTCTTGCTTTGGTTTCTTCGCGCTTGATCACCGATCGAACACATTCATCTCATATGTGTATATTTAACGGTTGTGTATCTTCTTGACTATTGTGCGACATAATTTTCAGCTCATTTGTTTATGAAATCATTTTTGGCTCATACCCCACACCCAAGAAAGATGTGCACATCGGTTAACACAACACACAGCAGTGTTCATAATAATAAGAACTAAATCGAAATCGAAAAAATCGAAATATTTGAATTCGAAGTTGGAAAAAAGGATTAAAAAAAGATTATTAATTACAGGATACAGAAATACAAAATACAGATATAATTTAAAATTTCTTCTTAATTCAAACTAAATGATATGATTTTGATGGCTAAGTTCGAAAATCGGAGAATGAACTTGCTTTTACTTATGACTCAATCTCCCGGAAAACAATAGTTTGGTTCAATACCCAATACCCATATGGATAAAGTGTTAATTTAAAGATGAATTGAATTTTCCGTCCTCTCTCCTGATATATAGTATTCCATAAAAAAATTCACCTCAATCGATTTTGATTTAAATTTGTCTCCATAATGAAGTTTCTGAAAAATAAATACCCTGATAGTCAATTGTAGAGGTTTTATATCGATTTTTCATCATGCAAAGGAACATTCTTGCTCATAATTCTACTGGGTCATTTTTTTATAAACTCAAGTCCATTCCATGCCATTTTAAAATGATCTCGGATACTTAAAGTTTAATATATAGAACCGATGTATTTGAAACCTATCATATATTAAAAAAAAAATCATATGGTCTTCTGAAATACAATTATTCATCTTTTAGTAGATCTTAGTCGTATTGACACATTTTGGAAACGTTCATTTTGTATGGTTAAGGTAATTTTTTCGATTAAAGTATATTAGGAATCGGGATTCGAATATCAGTTTCGTTAACATCTATGTATGAGTTTCGTGACGTATAGCCACACATAGAAGATTGTAGAAGAGGTAAATGAATACATGAGAGAGTAGAAATCTAAAATTTTGAGATGATTAATGTCACAGAGCGTTTTCATATGATAATTATTCACATAAAAGATCTAATATATCGGCGTACTAGTCTGTAAATAGATCTCAACATAGAGATTATATTCTTGAAATAATATATGGATGAACACGATCATCTGAACTATTTAAGTCCAAGTGATCCTTTTCAACAAAATCAGACAATTTTCATGTCATTCAAAACCTTTTAAACGTCTAAAGAAATGCATTTTCTCCACTGAACCGAATACTTATGAAGTATACTGTATTTACGTACTTTTGCATTAAAGTGTTTATGCATACACATACAACAACAATGCGTGTATGTATATAAGAATATTTATATGTATGTACATATGTACATATAAATGTAAATAAGTTGAGTTAATTTATACGTTTGATTCGCTGATTTGTCGTTCTGCCGTTGCCGCTGCTGCTGTTGTTGTTACCCTCTTGCGATCGCGTCAATGAGGTGTCTGTGTTGGCTCGATGCTTTGCACAACTCGTCAGCGCGATTGCTCGAGCCATTTTTAACCCTGGCTCTTTTACTTAACATTTCACAACGCGTATATATAATACATAAATATACACTCATAAATACATATGTATGAGTGTATATATATCCATACATAAGTGTATTTTGTATGTATTTCCATTTCACTTTGCATTTCAGTCCACATTTCTGTGTGAGTGCCTTTATTCTATATTATTATCGTGGAACGCTTGGCAATTGCTGTGTGAGCTTGTGTATGTATGTGTGTATTCGCTGCTGCCACCGCATTCATTTAAACTTGGTCCATTTTGATTGAATTTAAAAACGCGTTGTGCTGCCTCGCTGATGGCCCCAACAATGCTCTACTTCAAGTACATCCGTTAGCGGCCCCTCCAACCGCTGATCGTGACAGTCTTGAGTTCGCCTTGCGTGTTTTCGCCCGCATATTTGCTCTGTGCCCATGTGTGTGTGTGTGAGTGCGCTATGGGATTTTCAGAGTTGATTGGTGATTTTATTGGCATCAGCGTAGAGGCGGGGTGACAATAACAAACAACTGACAATATCGGCTGAAAAACATTTTACTTGAATGCCCAACACAATCAACCAGACTTCTGAGGGCACTCTACTCATCATATCAAGTACAACAACAACATGAACAAAAAGTACAATCTGGCATACAATTGCCTACGAGTTGTGTCAAGAGCCGTTACGCCATTTCAGAACCAGACTCAAACGTTCGATCCACAGTCTCATAGCCTGATCGCGACCAACCGCTCAGCACGGCCACCAGATGTGCGCCGGGCTCTTTGGAGGCATCGTTATCAGCTTAAATACATAAATGGCCGTAAATGCGTTGAATTACTACGACAAACGTAAACTCACACACAAACGCAGGCAAGTAAAGCGCTTGCTTTTGGGGCGGTGACGCTGTTGTTGGGGTACTTTCATGCCAAGCCAACTGTATTATACGAGTACACGGCATCAGTTTGTTCAAATGCCTTTGCATATATCACGGTGAGTATGTGTTTGTGTGTGTGTGTGTGAGTACCCGCTATTCGCAATAAGCACAATACCGTCGGTTGTGGTACAGTCAATTAAGTTAGCTGTATGACTGTATGGCTGGAATGTTTTGCTATTTATTGTTGTTTTTAATCTCGTCTTCCTGTAGTACTTTTCCCATTTAAACATTTAAAGCGTATTTAAATCGATTCAATTTGTGCTTCGTGTGCTATATGTACGTCAATTATTCGAGCTCAAATTCATTGCAGGCAGGTCTCGTGGAATTTTTCACCGTTAAGTAGCGGTTTAATTAGCGTGGTCTTGTGCTGGGTAGTATAAATTTTTGTACTCGAGTTGTACTAGACTGCATTTCAACGATAAATTTAGCCTCAGTCTAACAATTGCTGATTCGAGTTCTCTCTTACTTTAGATACAAAGGAGAGGTTTCGCTTGGTCTGACTATTTATCTTTAAAATATATTTAATAATATTTTCAAAAAGCTTAGTATGTATGAATATCTGGAAATTGGGAATCCCTATTTAATGGGTATTTTTTCGCTAGGTGAATTATTGGATTTGTTTTTAAATAATTAGTTAACATTTTTAATGATATAGTAGGATTTATTTAAATTGTTTTAACAAACAAAAAATCTATAATTCAAATTTTATAAAATGTTTAGTACCTTCACTCAACTAGATGTGTTTTCGAGATAATGGTTTGAGAGGGTTAGGTCTTCATATAGATATCTGTTCGAACAGTTAGAGTATTAACTTTAAAAGTCAGTTATGGTTATTTTACCTTGGTCATAATACAAAAGAATTGAAGGTTTAAATAGACTTTTAGAGTATCAGATTGAATCTACTCTTTGATTTCTCGAGGATACGACTCTAAATCTCTAAAGCGGCTCAACAACTGGAATCTGTTTATGAGCTATGATTGGAAATCGCATGTCGATCGCATGGTTGTACTCAAGGCGATGGAATATTTAAGTGGATGAGGTCTTTAACAATAAAGGAGAAATAAGAATTCTTGTCGGTAGTCGTTTTGAAAGAGAGTGTATAAAATATTATTATTTACATTCTCATAATGTATTAGATAAAACCCCAAAAATAAAAATACTCTAGGAGATTGACATTGTCTGGGGAAGTCGAAACCAATTAGGAAATAATTATTTAAATATTAAATTAAAGTCTATAGTATAGTATATTCACCTATACCCCACATTCTCCAACACTGTTATCACAACATTTGACCTTTCTTCCTGTGTGGCTTAAAATATGCATAAAATGCAGAGCGATTGGCCTTAGTACATAATATTTTTTCCTCGTTGGACAAAACTCATTTCCGGTTGCATTCATTAACTATTTTCGAAACCTACATAAATTAAGTAAACCGAATTGCGTCGTCGGACTTTGTGACATAACTACGGCAGTTATATGTACTCAAAACAAAACAATTGAAATCGATTTACAAACGTGCATTAGAATAGTTTCTGCAGATTTGCTACACCATTCGTAATGTGTTCTTTAACGAACAAAAATCAGAATAAATAAAAAATGCTGGCAGTTGGCAGCGAGCAAAAAGTGGCCACCGGAAATATGTTGAGTTGATAACATGGCAGAAACGGCAGTAAGAGTAGAGTGTCAAATAACAAAGGCAACAGCGAGATTCTTAAAAATACACATACACATACACAAATTTAAATACAGAGAAACATCGGAAAGCGACCGTTCAAAGCATGGCACTTACTCGTGCTTCAGAAATATGTTTGTATGTATATTTCAGTTTAGGGTCGATTTATGACTCTTAAATCATGCGATAAAGCATATCTGTGGTGCTTTGGTCTATGGAGCATAAGAATTTGTTTTACAACTCAATAAGAGTTTCGATTTGGGCCGCTGTTGTTCAACAGTTTATCTTGAGACAAATGTAGTACAAATCTAATCTGAAATCTGTTGTTAAAGTACAAGTTCGGAAAGTATAAATACCAACCGTCGTAAGCATACATTTGGCTCTGGTGTTTTTAGAAACCATTTTCAATTGAAATGGCGAATTCAATCTGTTGAACGTAAGGCAGTCGTACAGATCTCGAAATGTTTTGTGTAATTTAACCTAGTCGACAGCTTTGACCGGATATCAATGTGGGCCCATTCCTGTTACATTGTCTTGGCACATCAATCACTTCCTGGCCTCTCACTCTTACAAAAAGTTGGTTGTGATGAAAAGGGCATACCTAATGTTTATATCTGACTATTTTTTTTACATATATACAAGCCTAAAATAGCAAGGAGTTTCGCGTTTTTTATCACTAACGCACATGCGCAGCCTTACCGCTTGATCCAGACCACTTAAACCAAGGCAAGACCGATGTAAGACTTGTGACGGTCCGACAGCACTTATTTGCGTATTTGTTTGTTGTGATAACCATATGAATAACTACTTGTATGTATGCCACGATACTACAACTACAATATACACACATCACTTGAATGCTGTAAATACTATAAGACAAGAGGGCGTGCGCCCGTACGAGCAAAATGCCACTTGGCCGAGATTAAAAATTGACAATCCCAACAGCAGCAAACGAATGCACGCATACAGACACAAGTATAAGTACTTGCGTTTCACTATGTCAGAGCGCATAAAGGAAATGCTGTAAAAGAGCAGCGATACAAAGCATGTAAAGATCAGGGTGAATAGTAGTATGACATCTCGCACAATAGACGTGAGAATTCGAGGCTACAGCTGAAAAAAAATGACTAGCGTCAAATGTATGTGCTAGAATTGTAGTGAGTGGAGTTATGGAAATTTCCTGGGTACAAACTAAACTAAATGCGTTAAATTTCTGGTGAGAAGTTTTGACTTCGTGATTTAGAATTTTGTACTTTTAAATATGTCGGGATTTCAAAAGAGTTTGATTTCGTGTAGCCCAATAAATTCATTGATATCAGAATAATTTGAGAAAAATATTCAAAATATTTCGCGATCCCGAATCTCATATTTGAAAATATTTCGAGATTTCAAAAATACAATTTTGCGTTGCTCAGTAATTTCATCTTGGCATTAGAGTAATTTAAGAAAATTTTCAAAATATTTCGGGATCTCGAATTTAAATTTTATAATATTTCGGAATCCCGACACTCAATTTATACCAATTGTCTGTACGATTCGTTACTCGCTTAGATTCGCTGAATTGAATACAGCTATTATCAGCTAAATAAATTGTGTTTAACAGTACCTTACTTTTGTGCTGAAACACACAACGCGCACTCATTTATCAGTTATTACCAGGAAATATAAGCAGCTGTAGGTACGAGTATATAAAATTTTCTTGGTCTAAAAATAGTATTAAAATGCAGCTGTGTGGCATAAGAAGGAAATTCAGTCAATACTAAAGGCAAACAGAGACGTCAACAGATAACGAATGTTAACACATGTACAACAACTGATTTGTATATATTTACATATATACATGTGTACATACATATGTACACTACTATATGTATGTATTACCGCTTTTAAATTTGTACTTCAACACATGTTGTAGCAATATTGTTTGCTGTGAAAGATCCTTGTATTCTCCCATTATACTATCACGAATTTTCTTTGCCCACTCGTTTTTACTCCGAGACATTTGAAGTTCACGAAAAAGACATTTGTAATATGATATTTTTCCTTCGAATGTATGCATGTAACTTGTACTTCGAATATGTCATGCACGATTGCCAAGTGTTTCAACCAAAGTATCCCGTTGGCGTTTGTACAAACTCGGCTTGATTTTGCCCTTGTAATTGCCGAACCGAAAGAGGGAGGATTTGGTAATTTTACTATTTTTAGCGCAATGTGAAGAGCGACAAGCTGGTTTTTAAGGCAGCTGATAGGAAATTCGAAGTGATAAAAACATATTTATGGCTGCATATACTATGCATTTACCAAACAGAGGTATGTGTCTATATATATATATATATATTTATATATATTTGGCGTAGGAACCGCTTCTATATATATAATATTTAACAATATATAACCATACTATTATGAGCCAGACATGCATAAGTTCGTACATTAGCACTTGTATTATAATTATCATGCATCTTAGATCTATCGCTATATCGTGGGAATTTTTGAAGCTTCTTGATAAAGTTGCGAATCCGTTGTTCCTGTGGTTTTTCTAGACTACATCCTCCATTATTTGCATGCGAACACTGTCGAACCGCAATCAATGTTTACTTCAAAACATGATATATGTACAAATTATCACGTGTGGTATGCATACTGTAAACTAGGAATCCGTGGGAACATCGTGAATATGGTTAGAAATAATGATATATACATGTATCTATATACATAAATTATTTCAATACATATACTCGTAAATAATATATTTATTTGCAACGGAAATATGACGTGAGAAATTTAGAATAACTGTTATTCCATGTCTACATAGATCCGGTACAAATAATTCAAGGAATTCGACAAGTGTGAATTACATATTGTATTGTTATAGTTGGACCTTTATGTGAATGAAGTCCATTTTACAGGCATGTGCAGATTTCTTAAGAGGATATTAGTGCTTGTTAATAAATATCGCAGATGAACTTACAGCCGATAATTGTAATACAATTAAAAGGCAACCTATAATATTAAAATTCGATTTAATGATCTATAAGGAGTAAAGATGATCCGTTTTTATCTGAACAAAATGTGTAAAAAACATTATCGGTGATAGAGATATCTTAAGCTCAGTAAGTGGGTGCGGTGGGCTCTCTTTTCAATTCCCTTAGATTGATCGTAGTGCGTTCTTCAATCTGTATTCTAATCTAATCTAGAATTAGTTATAGATCTCTAGATATTTTAGCATGTCCTATAAAAATACATATAGTTTAAGCACACTCTACAAAAACAAAATTTCTAATCCAATCTTTAATTTTCTTCTTCTTCTTTATTCCATTTTTCTCCCACTCTTCACATCTTTGCAGAGGCGGTTCGCACGCAGCTGAACAGGCGGCCATTGGCCTTAATTTGAGCGCATTCTCGCAGCACTTAAACAACAATAACAACAACATCGGCAAGTCTGCATTGAAACTGAACGGGCTGCATTCATCTTTCAACGAAAGCGCACTGAATCTGTCGAAATGCGCACCCGGCCTGAATATGAGCCACGAAGACTACTACTACTATGTGAAATCGGAAATGGATTTGAACGCGGCGCATGCGGGTAGCAATGGCATTGGTGGTGGCAATGCAGCTGTGTCGCTGCATCCACTGCCAGCGCATCAAGCCCAACAACAACAACAGCAATTACACAGCGCTGCGCATGACAGCCGCGTCTCATCCACGCGCAACGACAGCACCACACAGCACAGCAACACATTCGACGATCTTGACGCATCGTCGGTACGCAGCGGCGACGAGGCCTCCATGCGTAATGCGGACATGAGCAATCAGGGCTCGGACGAGGTGGAGGAGCTGGAAGCCATAGATGCTGATTTTCCCTATCCCCTCATACTCGACGCCAATTCGCCGCGTTCCATGAGCGCAGCAGGCGGCAACGGCAACATTGGTGGCAATGCTGTTGGTGGCAGTGGTGCATTGAAACGCAAACGGCGCGACCTCAACGGTGACGGCATGGACGATGGTGCTGGCGATGATGACGATGACTACGAGGGCCAGATGATGCAGCAGCATCGTCATTTGCGTCAACAAAATGGCGGCATGGGCGGCGGTGGTAGTGGCAGCGGCATGAATGGCTGCATGTTGGATATGCCGCCGCCGCAGACGGTACGCGAGGTGTTGAACTCCAAATTTTGCGGCTTTATTTCGGCGAAACTCAATAGCATGGAAGACACGGAGGCGGATAATTTAATGAACAAAATACTCATGTTGTTGGTGCAGACACAAACGAATGAAGCCAAATAGGGCGCTGGACTGTGATACAAGTGATGGTTGGCAACGTGTAGCAAATGCGATGCCACCAACATGCAATAAATGTGCGTGTGTGCGTATATGCGTATGTGGATATGTGGCGGTGTGCGGAGTTAAGCGAAAGCCTTGTTGATGTAACTATCGTGGGTAACGGTGGTACTTCAGGTAGTGCTTGGTGGCAGACGTTTTTCAAGACATTTTTTTCTAACCAAATTTTGAAATTATTACAAAAGCCATATTTTGTTAGTTTTTATTTTTATCTATAAGTTATGTAGCTCTTGCATATATTTTGCTTTGGTGGATGTGGTTTATTGTGAACATATTGCATATTATTTAATAATACTGATATTTTTAAGTTTCTCTCGTTACTAGCACATTTAAATGGAATTAAATGCTCAAAGTGAAGATTCTTAGTAGACATAGGCATAAGTTCATGAGTGAGCTGAAATAGAATTTGCTAAAAATGCCATATTGAATTTTTTTCTTAAAAATTTTTGATACAAAAAAATAATAATAATAATAAAAATGTATTAATAAATATCAATAATATATTTAAGATTATTATACTTTGTTCTAAGCACTAAAATTAACTCAAACTTATATCGAAATATTAGTTGAAAGTCTGAATAAATAAAATTCTACATTTATAATTTCTTTGGTTATTATTTATTTAATTCCTTTTAGTTTATATTTTTGTTTGTTTTTTTTTTCTAAAAGTTTTGGTACGATTATTATTATGTTTCAATACTTGTTTTCTAAATTGCTGAATTGTCATGTGAAATGTCTATCAGACTTAACTTAACTTATTTTCTTGAAAGTGGACGTGAATTTTTTCTGTACATTTTATTTATCAAATAATTTAATTAAATATTGGACGTTATATTTTTTAAGAATTAATTTTTCATGGTTTAATTTATGATTTTGGTATATCAGTTTTCTATTTCTTTAAAATTCGCTAAAAATAATTTTAGTATGTTTTATTTCCAAATAAAAATTAAAATTATTAAAACTGAAATATTAAATTTTTGAGATCTAAAATAAAAAAAATAATATTAAAATACAATTTATCAAAAAAAAAAAAAGAAAAAATAATTTTATATTTTCTTCATTATTACAAAAAATTAATTGAATTAAGTAGTATAAACTATTTTTAAGATTAAATATTATCTGTTCTTACTATGGTTGTATTGTACTTGCCATATATTTTGTATTTATATAGTTTAATCACCCAAAAACAAAAATCGTACACAAATTAACTTTTAATGTACAGTGAAACAGCGCTTGCGCCAAAGACAGACTTCAGAAAATGTGAACTGCAATTTATTTGCACTGCTTTCGACAAAAATTGAAGTTATATATGCTCAAATGCCAAATACTTGACCAAATTAAAGAAAAAACAAAAAAAAAACACCCAAAAAATCAATGAACAAAAATTATAAAAAATTAAAAAAAAATAACAAATTAAAAATTATAAAAATTAAAAAAAATATTAATTATACAAATAATATTTTCGAATTAATTTATATTTAAATGTATCGTTTAAGTCATAAAATTAATTTTGATAAAAATAGTGTTATTTGTAAAACTGCAATAACAGTAGATCAACTTTGAATTCACTTTAATTTTACAAACATTTAAAGTATATTTTGGTCTTAATACTTGAAATTCAACACTAATTATTATTTTTTAAGACAATTGTGTCACATTTAATAATCTGGAAGAAATCAACTCGGTTCTTTTGCTGGAAACAGTAACTGTTCAAATTATTTTGTAGAAAGAACTGATTTATTGTTAAGTAGTTGTCTTTAATTATTTCGAGTGAAGAAATATTTGAATTAAAAAATGCATTTTACAAAACACAGCTTTCAAAAACTTTCGAGCATATAAACTACAAATATATTATATATTTTTGCGCTCTTTGCACTGATGTTTCATGAAGGAAACATGCAATGAGAACTGTTATTATGGCCATTTATTACTAGAGCACTAAAAATTGCCAAGTTAGTTGCCATCACTTTTACAGAACAAGCACATATCATTATATATATAAATGATTTTAAAAATAATGAAAATTAATATATAAATTATTAAAATAAGTTGATTGTTTACTTTATTAAGTTTTGTATGTTTAATAACTATACACATACAACGGTAATTAGTGTTTAATCCCAGTAATCAAACGTTGATAAGTACTATTAATACATATATCTTGCCATTGAATGATAATATATTTATGTACATATACATACATGTCATAAAACCGAAAAGTGTTGTTTCTATATATGGCGGGAAAGAATGCAAATTTTGGGTTTCAATCACATCATGTGGAATTTTACAATTGGATATTACATCAACAACTACAAAACAACTAAAGCTGTCAAACGAAATTAAGTTGAACGGTGAATTTCTTTGTAGTATATTCGTCTAAAACTCTAAGCTCGCTACTTTCACTAACGTTACTCAAAAATTCTAAAGGAAAAATTGCGACTGATGTGCTAAGTTTGAGGTGTTCTGATTACGAATTTGAGTTTAAAAAAATTCCATAATGTACATATTTTGTGTTATAGAGTATATTTATTTTTATTTTTTCTAAAATTTTCGTATAATTTATACCGTAAGTTCAAATAAACAAAAGTTAATTAAAAATAACGGGTTCTTTTTACTATAACGGATCCAACATACATTTATACTAAATCTTTTGTATACAATTTTTTCGTGATTACTGACTTTCGACTATACTGCTGATCGCTTTCCGTCATAAGGAACTAATATCTCATCATTGGCGGATCCCTTCTGCCTTGGTATCGTTCTTCCTTTATTAGAATGTCTTGGTCTTTCCTTTCTCCTGGGTTATTGTTCATTGAAGTTTTAATGTGAGCGGAGGAAGTAGATTTTAAGGGACATGCGACAACCCTTTTTGCAATAGTACTGTTTCTATTTTACTATTTTCTAAATACCTAGAAACGATTGTTTTAAACGAATTTCTCATACTTTATTTCTTTTCGAATTTGAGGTCCAGCAAATATGTTGATATTTTAATGCATCTCCGCCTTTATTCAATGCTTTAACATATTGTTCATCAATCCAAGCTTAATATGTAATGGAGATAACAAAACTTTTTGGGATCAATGATAGGTATGTTCTTTACTTATGCTGACCTGAAATACATTGAATACCCTGTGACCTTTCATTTAATGACTTGCTGTTGCTCTACTGTCTCAAAGACACAGAAAACAGCAATACTTAGTAAATCCACTCTGAAGCCCTAGTAACAATCCTATGACTGTGATCTAAAAGTACATATTTCCCACTTGTAAATATTATTGTTTATTGAATTTAGAATCTGTGACATACTTTTGTATGTTTCTTTCATGTCAAGTTTATGAACTTTATATTGCATGAAATATGGTTACACTCGTTCCTGATGCCAGTAACTTCCACTGTTGTATTCTTGAACCCATGGTTCTTGTGAAACTGAAGGTTTCATACTAGGTCATTTAATTCAGCTTTTTTCAGATTTACCCGTATTTTCGTTTAAAATTTACCCTTAGGCGCTTAGTTCAACATGTTCGATATCTGGGGCTTTGAAAAGTTATAGTCCGTTTTCGACAATGTTTTCACAAGTGAAGCTAGAGATGATATGCACTATTTGTGTAAAGTTTTATTCCGCTGTCTTCATTGCTTCCTTAAGTATACATTATAAAGTGAAGGCATCAGATGGAATTCAAAATTGAGTTACATGGGAAGTAGTGGTGATTGTTAACCGATTTCGCCCATTTTCCACACGTGTCATCAGGGTGTCAAGAAAATATTATATACCGAATTTCATTGAAATCTGTCGAGTAGTTCTTGAGATATGGTTTTTGACCAATAAGTTGGCGATGCCACGCCCATTTTTCATTTTGTAAAAAATTCTGAGTGCAGCTTCCTTCTGCTATTATTTCTGTGAAATTTAGTGTTTCTGGCGTTTTTCGCTAGTTAGTTAACCCACTTTCAGTAATTTTCAACCTAACCTTTGTATGGGGGGTGGGCGTGGTTATTATCCGATTTCAGCTATTTTCATAGTGTGTGGTGGGGTCCGTAGGACAACCGACTGCAGAAAGTTTGGTTTATATAGCTTTATTGGTTTGCGAGATATATACAAATAACCGATTTGGGGGCGGGGCCACGCCCACTTCCCTAAAAAAATTACATCCAAATATGATCCGCACTTTATTCCAAATTTTACTTTTATAACTTTATTTATGGCTTAGTTATGACACTTTAAAGGCCATTTTGTGGGCGTGGCAATGGTTCGATTTTGCCCATTTTCGAAAGCAACCTCCTCAGGGTGCCAAGGAATACGTGTTCCAAGTTTCGTTAAGATATCTAAATTTTTACTCAAGTTATCCGTTGCACAGACAGACGGTCTGACGGACGGACGGACAGACAGACAGACATCCGGATTTCAACTCGTCTCGTCATCCTGATCATTTTGATATATGTATATAACCCAATATCTAACTCGTTTAGTTTTATGACTTACAAACAACCGTTATGTGAACAAAACTATAATACTCCTTTAGCAACTTTTGTTGCGAGAGTACAAAAAATGATAAAACAGGATATTCCTATATTTTCTAAAAAACAAAATCTTTAGAGAATCTAATAGGAAAACAAAGACTTGACGTATTCTGTTCGGGTGTAATTGGCAAGCATGTCCTTATATGAAATCCTTTTGAAATAAAAATCAAAAAAAAAATTGCCCTAAACAACAATAAAATCCATAAGATATGCTGCTGTCTTTTCTGCAAGGCGAAAATATTGAAGGACAACTTTTTTAAATTTTTCATTTCATACAACGACTCATTTGGCCATATATTAAAAATACATTTTCTACCTATTAGTACTTATTTTATGATGCTCTTAATAAAATATAGTGCATTGACATGTTGTGCGTAAATATAACAAATGCAACAAATTTGCCAAAACCAATTCGATTTCGGACTATCAAAAATTTATGTACATATGTATGTTGGTATATTTACTTCAAATGTACACCCTGATGGGTCATTGAACTCTCTTGACGAATTGAAAAGGTGAAACGCCTTCAGGACTACTGTTTGAAGTATTTCAGTATCACACCTGTACATCAACAATCACTCTGGAAACCACAAATTATTGCTGGTCATTGATTTATTGCGTATCCCAACTGCCGCTGGCGTTTACCGTAATGAAGAGCGTGACAAAATCTAAACCAAGCAGCCGCCAGATGTGGCACGCAGCAAGCAGGTAGGCCACTCTTCAGATACCGACACACACACAGCCATCGGCGCTGGAGATGTCCTCCTAATGATCGTCGACGCTGCAGGCAGGCAGCAGACGGAGCTGGAGCTGTGACGCCTGCGCCAAAAATAGAAAAAGAAATAGGGCCTACATACAAAAACTGATTTCTTAAAAGAAAACAAACAATGAACGCATAATGAATTGTTGTGCGCAGATAAGCACCCGAAGGATGTAGGATGATGATGTTGAAAGCGAGCAATAAAGAATACAGATGTGTGGCAAATGTGCGCCACTTTTGTTTGGCCCTTGGCTGGTAAAAACAAACCACGACTAAACAAATGCTGGTAAAAATAAATTTACAGGCAGGAAAACAATACACAAAAAGTATCTACAGCATTTTGCCGACTGATTGCCTTGGCTGTGGCTGAGTCCCTCGTGTGCGAGTTGGTTGAGTGCAAGAACACGAGGTTAATGAATGAAGCGACAGGCAGCAGCAACAGAAATCCGTTGATTTAAAAATAGCCACGTCCTAAGCGCGCAGCTGCGAAGCCACCACCAGAAGCCGCCGCCAGCATCCGTGCCACAACGCAGTGCAGTCGGCTAAATCTACCCTTAGCTCATCCGGCCGCGCTTCGGCACATCTCACCGGAGTCTGCGCGCACACAGCGCTACACACCGAGGAAGACGGGCAGCGTTTTAGCTGTATTTAATATTTGATTTCTTTTTAATTCGTCGCTGCACACAATGCTGGCAACAGGAAATCGGGGTAGCGAAATTACCGGCTTGATCACTGAGTGTGCGAGGGGAGACGCTAAGCGCGCTAACCGCACATCGCAAACTAGTTTTTCTGCTAGCTTGCCTTGCCTAGCCTTGCAAGCGCATATAATAATTAATTAGGCGCATAAAAATTTGCTGTACATTTTCGTATCGCTTTGTGTCTACCCGCTTTGTGTGCACATAAACATGGGTAACTGATGTAACTATTGGCCATTTGGAAGAATGCGATTTTTGCTGCTTGCTACATACGCATTTTCTCAAACTCATTGTGCTCACACTCGCCATGGCTACATGTTTGCTTCGCGCTTCAACAGTTTCGCTTACCTTGGGGTCAACGAACTGGCTTGAGGAACAAATGTGCGATTTTGGCGTTGAGACTAGCTGCTGTGAGTAAATCATTTTATTTCTCCGTGTTGACATTTATTGAAAACAGTATGGGAAATTTTGGAAGATTCGCTATAGATGTCGGTGGTAAAGGAAAATTAAGTTACGTGGCGTGTTATACATAACTTACCTATTTGCGAAGATTTATGGTCAATGAAAATTTTTGTGTTGATGTATTATCAGAATCTTTTAAGGCCTAATGTATATAGACGTTGTTTTTTTAGATTTGGTGTTCGGTTGAAGGATTGCTGCGGATCTAGGTGTCAAAGTAACACATACGATGGGCATTTATGCTTAATACAGTACGACAAATTACCTAGCTAACACTTACTCCCTCATGCCAATATATGTTGTCTATGTACTAAATAGATCCACCAAGATACTAACAAATCATATAAACAACACATGATATCACCACTTTATTGAGACCTATTTTTAGTGGGCGTGCAGTTCAACATTTTTTAGTGGTTTGATTTTTAATATGATTTATCTGGCGAATATTAAGTTTTACATTGTCCTTTGTTGGTTTTTTCAAGCCATCATTTTTAATTTGCTTTTAAAGGAGCTCACGACTGCTTCTGAATTTTCGATTTTGAGCCCGATCTCCTGATTTGAATAACCTTCCTTATGGTAAAGATGGATTTGTGCGTTTCTGAGTCTGTGAGGTATTTTCCCTCTAGACTCGTGATATAATCTTAAACATGTATCTAATTATAAAACAAACAATCAAGTTGTGTTTTTTAGTCAAAAAATGTTTTCGACTTCCTCACAAAGGTGCGTCTATAGTATAGACTGTATACGAACATGTACCTCATTTTTATCATATTTTCAAATTTAATTGAAATAAAAATAACATCAACGAAAACATGTTTTTGTACTAAATAGTAATTCCCGTTACCTCGGTCATATTACTTCAGTTATAATTTGTTTTAGAAAAAATTCATTAAAGAAAGAGAAGGAACAAAAATAAAAGTAAGGCTGCAAACGAATATGTGACACTGTATGCCATCATTCATTCATCGAATTTTTAGTAGACCATGGGGTTTCGAATCCACATTTTTCCACCCTATAATTTAGTTGGCCTATCTTTAGTAGTAGGTAGAATATAAATATATATGTACAGTAAACCTATTAGAGGAAAGGCAGTATCCTCCAAAACATATGAACTCGTCTATTAGCTTCATGTGTTTCATGTGCGCTTAGCAATTGAGCTATATTCCGTCTTAAAGACGTAAAGACATTTGTAAAACCAACTTGTTTCGTCACCTTGATAATTTTCATATTTATAATAAAGGGTGATTTTTTAAGAGCTTGATAACTTTTTAAAAAAAAAAAAACGCATAAAATTTGCAAAATCTCATCGGTTCTTTATTTGAAACGTTAGATTGGTTCATGACATTTACTTTTTGAAGATAATTTCATTTAAATGTTGACCGCGGCTGCGTCTTAGGTGGTCCATTCGGAAAGTCCAATTTTGGGCAACTTTTTCGAGCATTTCGGCCGGAATAGCCCGAATTTCTTCGGAAATGTTGTCTTCCAAAGCTGGAATAGTTGCTGGCTTATTTCTGTAGACTTTAGACTTGACGTAGCCCCACAAAAAATAGTCTAAAGGCGTTAAATCGCATGATCTTGGTGGCCAACTTACGGGTCCATTTCTTGAGATGAATTGTTCTCCGAAGTTTTCCCTCAAAATGGCCATAGAATCGCGAGCTGTGTGGCATGTAGCGCCATCTTGTTGAAACCACATGTCAACCAAGTTCAGTTCTTCCATTTTTGGCAACAAAAAGTTTGTTAGCATCGAACGATAGCGATCGCCATTCACCGTAACGTTGCGTCCAACAGCATCTTTGAAAAAATACGGTCCAATGATTCCACCAGCGTACAAACCACACCAAACAGTGCATTTTTCGGGATGCATGGGCAGTTCTTGAAGGGCTTCTGGTTGCTCTTCACCCCAAATGCGGCAATTTTGCTTATTTACGTAGCCATTCAACCAGAAATGAGCCTCATCGCTGAACAAAATTTGTCGATAAAAAGCGGATTTTCTGCCACTGATTTTGGTAATAAAATTCAATGATTTGCAAGCGTTGCTCGTTAGTAAGTCTATTCATGATGAAATGTCAAAGCATACTGAGCATCTTTCTCTTTGACACCATGTCTGAAATCCCACGTGATCTGTCAAATACTAATGCATGAAAATCCTAACCTCAAAAAAATCACCCGTTAGTATATATCTCCATCTCTATATTTTAGATGTTAGAAACAATCATGTGGTAAATTATAATACCCTACACTACATACATGTAACAATACATATCACATATACCGCAGCAAATATAGTAATGTTTTGGAACTATATCAAATGAGAAGTCTTTTTTAAAAGAGGATAACTAAGTATGCAGTCAAGTTCTTAGTGCTAATATTTTGTGATTGGCGTTGAACCGTTTATCCGGTTATAGCTGAATCGATGAGAGCGCGCCACTCGTCTCTTTCTTTCAAAGTTCCGCGCCAGTTGGAGATCCCAAGTGTAACCAGGTCGCTCTCCACCTGGTCCCTCCAACGGAGTGGAGGCCTTCCCCTTCCTCGGCTTCCTCCGGCGGGTACTGCATCGAACACTTTCAGAGCTGGAGTTTTTTCGTCCATTCGGACAACATGACCTAGCCAGCGTAGCCGCTGTCTTTTTATTCGCTGAACTATGTCAATGTCGTCGTATACCTCGTAAAGCTCATCGTTCCATCGTCTGCGGTATTCGCCGTTGCCAATGTTCTGAGGACCATAAATCTTGCTCAAAATTTTCCTCTCGAAAACTCCTAGTGTCGTCTCATCTGATGTTGACATCGTCCAAGCTTCTGCACCATAAAGCAGGACGGGAATGATAAGCGACTTGTAGAGCGACTTACTTTTCAATTGCCTACTTAGTCCAAAGTAACAACTGTTGGCAAGAGTGATTCTGCGCTGGATTTCGAGGCTGACATTGTTGGTGTTGTTGATACTGGTTCCCAGGTATACGAAATTATCTACAACTTCGAAGTTATGACTGTCAACAGTGACGTGGGAGCCAAGACGCGAGTGCGCCGACTGTTTGCTCGATGACAGGAGATATTTCGTCTTGTCCTCATTCACTTCCAGACCCATTCGCTTCGCTTCTTTATCTAGTCTGGAAAACGCAGAACAAACGGCGCGGTTGTTGCTTCCGATGATATCAATATCATCGGCATACGCCAGGAGCTGTACACTCTTGTAGAAGATTGTACCCTCTCTATTTAGCTCTACAGCTCGTATTTTTTTTTTCCAACATCAAGGTAAAGAAGTCGCACGATAGTGAGTCACCTTGTCTGAAACCTCGTTTGGAATCGAACGGCTCGGAGAGGTCGTTCCCAATCATGACGGAGCTTTTGGTGTTGCTCAGCGTCAACTTGCACAGCCGTATTAGTTTTGCGGGGATAGCAAATTCAAACATCGCGGCGTAAAGGCAGCTCCACTATCTTGTAGTAGCTAAGATACGCACCCGCCTCTGTGTAGAAAAGCGCACACGTCAACAAACACAAGAAAGGTTCGACATCGAGAAGCTGCAATCACAACCGACAGCCGAACGATTTTCTACTCGACTTGCACTCCTGCTCTCTGCGAGCACTCATCAGCATCTCGGTCTAAGGGAGCTGTGGGACGGCATATCAAACTCCTTACTTACAGTTGGTATGATAAGGATTGTCGTCTCGCAGTGCAGAGAAAACAGACTGCCTACCTCGCAATGTTGCGATCGATCGCAACACGAGTGGAAATACGGCGGCGAAGAGCTGACAAGGTGCTTGCATCAGCTTCTTTGCAGAATATGGTCGGAAGAAAACATGCCTGACGATTGGACCAATCTCAGTGTACTCTGCCCAATACACAAAAAGGGAGACCCCACAATTTGCGCCAATTACCGTGGGATAAGCCTCCTCAACATCGCGTATAAGGTTCTGTCGAGCGTATTGTGTGAAAGACTAAAGCCCACCGTCAACAAACTGATTTGACCTTATCAGTGTGGCTTTAGATCTGGAAAATCAACAACATACCAGATATTCACCATGCACCAAATTTTGGAGAAGACCCGTGAAAATAGGATCGACACACACACCATTTATTTGTCGACTTTAAAGCTGCTTTCAACAGCAAGAAAAGGAGCTGCCTTTACGCCGCGATGTCTGAATTTGGTATCCCCGCAAAACTAATACTTCTGTGCAAGTTGACGCTGAGCAACACCAAAAGCTCCGTCATGATTGAGAAGGACCTCTCCGAGCCGTTTTTACCAGACGAGGTTTCAGACAAGGTGACTCACTCTCGTGTGATTTCTTTAACCTGATGCTGGAGAAAATAATACGAGCTGCAGAGCTAACTAGCGAAGGTACAATCGTCTATAAGAGTGTACAGCTACTGGCGTACGCCGATGATATCGATAAGGAAGCGAAGCGTAAGGGTCTGGTGGTGAACGAGGACAAGACGAAATATCTCCTTTCGTCAAACAATTAGTCAGCGCCTTCGCGTCTTGGCTCCCACGTCACTGTTGACCGTCATAACTTTGAAGTTGTAGATAATTTCGTCTACCTGGGAACCAGCATTGACAGCAATAACAATATCAGCCTGGAAATCCAACGCAGAATCACTCTTGCCAACAGGTGCTACTATGGACTAGTCTCTCATCATTCCCGTCCTACTTTACGGTACAGAAGCGTGGACGATGTCAACATCCGATGAGACGGCACTAGGAGTTTTCGAGAGAAAGGTTTTGCGGAAGATTTATGGCCCCTTAAACATTGGCAACGGCGAATACCGCAGACGATGGAACGATGAGCTGAAAAGCAGCGGCTACGCTGGCTAGGTCATGTTGTTCGAATGGATGAAAGTGCTCCAGCTCTGAAAGTTTTCGATGCAGTACCCGCTGGTGGAAGCCGAGGAAGAGGGAGACCTCCACTCCGATGGAAGGACCAGGTGGAGAGGGTCCGGGCTTCGCTTGGTATAACCAATTGGCGCCAAACTGCCAGAAGGAGGGATACGTGGCGCGCTGTTTTGGACTCGGCTATAACCGCGTAAGCGGTGTCTACGCCAGTCAAGAAGAAGAAGAAGAAGAATGTAGCATGGATTAAAATTCCAGTATACCTCTACAGCTTCTCTTCCTCTTAAATTAAAAGAAGGAAAGCACACAAAAATCTGTTAATTATACTTTTATTATGACCGTTGACTGTTTTAAAATCTATATATAAAAGTATCTTAAATAAAGGAGTACAAGAGATATCATTATGAATCAAAATAGTATCGCATAGGGGAAGAGAAAAGGCAAAAGCCATGGTTTAAAATATACAATATAAATGTAAGTTATTTCTATGAAATCCACGTAATGAAATCTTATATTTCCATAAATATTTAAGGATGTAGTCGCTATGGAATTTGTAAATTGTAGGCATTAAATAGTTTAGGAATCCTGTATATGGTTATTTTTTCTACAAGTGCATGGTCTGGTCTCCATGGCATTTCCTTCGTCAGCCGGGCAAATGCTTATACATGTAGTTGAGGCTCTTATGGAGAAGGAAGGATCGGTATTGCATGCAAATGCTAACGCCTCCTCCTTAGAGTACGATACTCTCTGCTTTGCACTTGAAGTTCTTGATGGCCCCGCCTCGCTGTCTACATCAGCTCTCATTCCCATAGCCATTTCAGCTTTGTTTCTGCTCGAAGTCGAGTATCTGGATTCCGCATTTGCCATGTATGCATTACCATTCATATGGGACGTTTGTGGCTGCTGTGGCTGTGGCTGCGGCGGCGGTGGTGGCTTTCGTTTCTTTCTCATACAGCAGCATACTGCTTCGTCTATAGATCCTGGTGCGGGTGGTTCTGCATGCAATTCCGGCTCGGGTTTCCAATTATCGGCCTCAGCCAGTGTGGTAAGCTGTTGACGCAACTGATCTAGTATGTAATGTTGTTTGTACCGTACTTCACCCAAATTTGTGGTATCCCGTTTGATGGGCGGCATTTCGTCTTTTTCTTCGTCAGGATTAAATGCAAGGTGTTCGAGTTCCAGCAGTAGAGCATGACGTTCACTAGGATCGGCTTGCACTATTTGTCGTATGCGGAATTGTAAACGTGCAAATTGTGTGGTAAGTGTGAGAAAGGCGTGTTGGAGACACGTAAACTCGCATTCCAGCCGACGGATATACTCAAGGTGGTTAACACTTTCTTGGTTCGGATACCAAAGGTAGAGCAGTTCAAACGGCTTTAGTCCAAAGTTGCAGCCTTCTACATCAGCGTGCTGAGAATCGCTTGGACTGTTACCACCCGAATTTTTGCCATCTTTATTTTTCATCACTCTAAATAAACAACGTTATTTGCCTTAAAAAATTCCACAACGAAGAAGCAGTTAAGCTCTTCTAAGTTGTCGGTCAATAACGCGACTCAGAGGTATTTTTTCGTTATTACGGAAATTAGTTGATTACAATATAACGGCCAAGTATAGTAAACAAACGTTTTATCCAAAAAATGAAATTTTTTAATTTTGAATTTTGACTGAGAACAAAAATTTCTCTTTTTGACATACATAATACGTGTTTATACACACAGTTGAAATATTTCGCAATGGACTTAGTTGTACGAGAATATGTGGAAGAGAATACCTTATTATTGGCATTCGATATTAAAGATAATTGCGTTATTATACGAGGGCTGCTATATATAGTTCAACCCGCACAGAGGAAATTCTGTTGCCCACATGCTGGCCTGGAGGCTCGCTGGCAGACCCAGCACCATGATTATAGAAACCACACAAAGAAACAATAATAACCAACCCCATGAATTGATGACGAAATTTGCAATGAAAACAAGGATAAGATTTGGAAACTGGAACATACGTACGCTCTTAGAACCGTCACGACTTCATCAAGTAATTAGGGAAACCCTAGCATACAACATCAGCGTCCTTGGCCTGTCTGAAACCAGATGGCCAGAGTTTAGCGAAGTAAAGACCGCGGGTATGCACCTTCAGTATTCAGGCAAACCAACCAATCAACCTCGAAGCAGTGGTGTTGGTATTTTGCTGTCGAATTTTGCTCGCAATACTCTTATAGAATGGAAACCGCACAACGACAGAATAATCTCGGCTAGATTTCGATCCCGCGCCTGTAATATAACCTTACCTTTCGAAATGGATATTATCACACGCCCTTTTGTGATCTGAAATTATATAGATTTGAGAATTCGATAGTTATGTAATTTGGATACGTCTTGTTGATATTCTTGAATATGTATTAAATGATTTACGGACACAATTTACAATCTGTTGCGTTTTCCAAGCTGCAGAAAGATATTCCATATCTTACCACCGACTGGAATATCTATATTTGACCCAGCTATCATTATGTAAGCTGTATTTGCTTTATACCGTTAGAAGTCACCGTAAAACTTTTTATATTGAGTACAAGTAAAAGATCGTGTTACATTAAAACCACTTTCGAATTCAGCTTATGATCGTGAACCAGGCACAGTTCTCAAAAGTTAGTCATTTTTCAAAATACAAATAATTCAATGTTATATTCTTTGTTTTTTATCCTTTTCGCAATACCACGAGGTATGTAGCTTAAAATATATACAGTTACATAATTATAAAAAGTCAAAACTTTACAACAATATATATTTTGAGCGCAACCTCGATTTCTGGAATAAGCATTCACTAAACTTGATTGCTATATTGCTGATAGATTCCGACTTCAACAACACACTACCTTCCTCGTTAAATTCAAAATATACAGCTGCAGTCTCTTTCGGAAAGCATCCTTCCATCAGCAGTAGTTAGCTTGTATATCTATTGCAGGCACAATTCTATTAGCCCCTTGCGACTGGTACTTGAACTTCTCGAGCGATTTCTGTCACTCTCGCCGTCAGTATCTCTCCACGGGTCACTTCTGTTTTTGTTCGAGGTCGAGTACTCCGAATCGGGACCACTCGTGTATCTATTTTGCTGGTATCTATTATAATCTGGTTCGGAGGATTGCGGTGCTGAATATCTTCTAGATCCCCGCCCTCTAGTCCCTCGTCCTTTGGGAGCAGCTTGTGATTCACCATAATCCGCTGCAAATTGGGAAATGTCTGCTTCGGTCATTGAGGCCATTCTTTGATGGAGTTGATTGAGTATGAAATGTTGCTTGCGACGCACATCGCCCATACTAATGGAATCACGTTCAATACGTGGCAACTCATCGCTTTCTCCGTAAGCAGTATTAGATGCTAAATGCTCGAGATCGCGCAGCAAAGCGTCCTGTTCAAAGGGTTCAGCTTGCACAGTTTGTCGTATGCCGAATTGTAACCGAGCGAATTGTGTGGTTAGTGACAGAACAGCGCGTTGTAGACTTGTGAACTCGCACTCCATCCGACGCACATATTCGAGTTCTTTAATACTCACTTGTTTCGGATACCAGACATAGGTCTGATCGTAAGCACTTTGTTCAGGGTTGCAAGTGCATATGTATTCGGGATTGTATTCATTACCTGAGTTTTGCTTGCTGCTTTCGGTATCCTTATCCTCACTAACCTTCATTATTTCCGTAAAGTTATTGCCAATAAGGAGGAAAGGGTTTATGTTAATTTGTTCTGCTTATGAAGTCGGGCGTTGTATCTTTTAGCATCGGTGAATGTTTTAAAAATCGGTCAAAACCAGTTATTAAGCCCAAATGTTTGATGTAAAGCGAAATTCCTTGTTTTTACAATTTTGAATTTTGAGTGACAACAAAATAATATTTTCCAATGTGTACATGTGTAAGTTTACGAGCGGTTCAGATACTTTCAAAAAGTATTATTCCAAATATTCGACAGTTTCAGACTTAACCATAAGTTCGCTTAAAATATCACTCTAATATTTCTGGATATAAATCTAATAGTGGTATGGGGTACGTTGAAATTTAGTTCTCAATTAGCTGACCCTTACGTATTTATTGGCAGAAGTTTTCTGTTCTTTAGTAAATTCAACTTAGGTATTTTTTATCGTTTCCAATGGGTGAGAGAAGAACTTATGCTTTCGACGCACTTATAATTACTTGGAAAAACCAGTATCGTTTTCTTAATCAGAATGGAACTAGAATAAAATATACCAAACGTGGTATAACTCGAAATTAAGTTCTCAAAACTTTTTCACATAGCCAAATTAATTGATCAATTAAAATGTTGATGTTGATACTCGGAAATCGATCAGCTGTTATCTGTTATGCTATTTTTAGCAGCGACATCTTACGTCGTGTAGCGTGAACAAAAACTCGCAGACAATGATTGTATACATAATTACAAATATAATTAAGGGGGTCATCCCATGTAAAGAGCTCAAATACGGTGGTAAAGTTTTAGAAATTCGGAGTCGTTTTTAAGTCAGTTGGCCGCTGGAAACTTTTTTTATATTTTTTGCGTAAAATGTATTTTTATAGTGTCGAAATATACATATGTTAATAAATGATAATAAAATTAATGTTATAAATTAAGGACCTTAGAAAAAAATCTAAAAAATATAGTAGAAGGGCGAATATTTTAATGAAAATCGTAGTGTAAATTTCTTAATGAAAAAAGTATAGATTGCTTTTTAATGATTCAGTCTTCTGAATATGGCATATAAGATATTATCAAGTGAACTATATGAACGACTAAATCCCAGCATCAACAAACTGATTGGACCTTTTCGGTATGGTTTCCGACCTAGTAAATCAACCATTTACCAGTTATTCCCCATACGCCAACTCATTTTCCAAAAAGAAAAACAGTTTGACACGCACCATCTTGTCGGCGATTTCAAAGCTGATTTTGACAGCACGAAAATGTTCGCCATGTCTGAATTTGGTAGAGTTTTCAGACCCTTTTCAAGCCGACCCTTTATCGAGCGATTTCTGCAGATCTTAACCAGATCCGGCACTATCATTTCCAATGCCGACGATATCGACATTGTCGGTTGCAACAACAGAGCTGTATGTTCAGCATTTTCAAACGTGGAAATAGAAGCGAAGCTAGTAATGAAATAAAGGGCAAAACCAAGTCCCTCCTGTCTTCATGCAAATGTTCTCAGCGATTACAAGACCGTGCCAGTCTTGGCAGTTCTAACTTCGAGGTAGTAAAAGACTTCGTCTATTTAGATTCCAGCATAAACACCAACAATTTCGTCAGCCACGAAATCAATCGCAGAATCACTCTTGTTAACAGATGCTATTACAAGGTCATTAGGATATTAAAAAGTATAACCGTCCCACGCAAAACGCTCTATAAGTCACTTTCGTTTTTGTTACATTTCGTAAAATTATATTTTCTTAATTTAGTTCCGTTACTTTTCGCTGAAAATTTTCGCATTCGTCTCTATTTTTTTGTGAAAGTTCGGACCTGGTGGATTTTAGAGAGGTATATTATTTGGTTTTCTTAACTAGATTATATATTCTCTATTATATTCCTTGGTATGTATTTAAGATGACTGATTTACGTCATGTCCTTTCTATATCTATTTATTTTATAGACCAACATAGTTAAACTTTAGTATCTTGGCAGAGAATTCATAGTTGTTCTAAGAGTTTAGAAAAATATGAACATTTCTGGTTTTGTTTGTCCAAGTAGAAATTGATCCCAAACTTAACAGTTCTTGCCTGAGTATTAATCCGACTCTTTTTCAGTAACCTATGACCGACTGTACTGGATAGTGCTACGCTAAAATCAGCTTTATGAGCCTTTAATTGAAAAATTAGGTCAGGAGTAAAGATAATTTTTCAAAACGTGCATCTGTCTGCTCAGAAGCCATAGAAGGACTCAGCGTTCCCGCGTTGGCTTAAAAATCCTGCGGCGCATTTCACATTGTACTTATAAACACAGTGGTCTCGCAGACAAAAGGCAAATATAAACCAAGAAGAAGGTGCCCACAAACAATCGCAAACAATTCGCACAGTCGTGTGCCCGCATGTTGCAAGGCAAATTTGTGTGGTATTCAAGGCGCCGGCCGGCATGTTAAGGTAGGTTCGTACACAACGCTATGCCACAATGCGCTCTTACCCCACTAAACAAATGCTTTGTTCAACTGCGGCATTCCTCCACTCGCACGCATCTTCGCCAAATTATGTGCCGTTATGCGTTGCAATTGACATTTAAAACGTCAGTGGTCGTGTTATTGTCGGGCCAAAAAGTGGAGCAGACCAAAACGTGATGCTCGTGTGCGACCTGCTATCAGTTGGAGCCCTGGAAGTAAATGGGAGAATTGGAAATTTATGGCAAACTTATGGCGGTAGGCGTGAGCACAAATTGTATGTAAAATACAGTGGGAGTGTAAAATGTGTGGAATAGAAACAGGAGAGTAATATACTGTTTCAAAGAGCATATGCCTGTTAAAGAAAATGTTTGTTTACAGAATCTGTTAACGTTTAATATGTTAATAGTTCTGGACTCTGAACTTCGATTTACAGTAAAATGCAATAAAGATATTTTTACTGCTTCGACAAATTCAGAAACTTGTCTCCGCTGTAAAAACTGGGCACTTGGAAGGTACTATCTACTGTATTAGCATATTTGTCAAATATTATAGTCACCATTCCTCAATAAATCAAATATCGTTATCAATAAGGCTAATGACATTATATCCTCAATTGAAGAATACAAATATTATTTTACATATTTTATTTGTGGATAAACACCAACAATTTCGTCAGCCAATTATCAGCTTGCGGATAATTTTCATTGGTCAATAACAATTGAGCGGTGGGTAATGATGTGTCCACGGTTAATTAATTACAACAAATCGGCGCAGAATCGCTTTCTTATAACTTTCGATGAACGCTAGGTCGTCTCTCCTTTGAGATACCAATTGACTGACTCGCTATATTTTTCCTTGGGACTGGTGAATGGCCCGAAAATGTATTATGTAGACTTAGCTTTTCAAATAACCATAAAAAAGGAAGATAGAGGAGAACAAATCTAGAGATCTAGGTGACCGTCGATTTTTGCTCCAGAAACTGAAGCGCGGAATTGCTGTTCGTTTTAATGGAACGTTTCGCGAATTTGCTGTTCGTTTTAATGGACTGTCCATAACGGTTTACGTCGACAGTTTCATTTTATTTATGGCCCAAGGTTGCATTTGACATAAACTCTAGTTCAACCAATTGCCATTTGAGAATGCCATTATGTATGGATCGGATTTTCTATACCCAGTCAACTTGAGTTAGTAAATGTCAAACTTTCTTACCCTAGCGCATAAAAACCTATTTGAGTTGAGATGGTCAAGGTATTAGATTGAGTCAACACGACCTTCAGTTGAAAAACTTGAAAGGGTGCTTATCATTGTAAAACATTTAAATATTCATAAAAATCAAAATGTAACGGTTTTGTGAATAACAATCCAAGAGTAAACCTCGTGTACTCTTAAATGCTCTACTGAGTAAAAGCTTGTTTTCCAAAGCTTTTAAAGCCAACGCTCTGAGAGGACAAACGAGAGTAACAGCAACTTTTCCCGCTCAGAGTACTAGCTCATCGGCTGAAAGTGTTTCGTTCCTTGGTGCGGATTATTTGCCATAATAAAGTGCCATAGAATGAAGAGCAATCGAAAATGAAAACCACAAATGTAGCAGAATTGCAAATACGCTTCGCTTTACTGTGAGAGCAGCTGATTTTGGCACATAGACGTATATACATATAAAGCAGGCAATAAATAACATTCCTATGCAATTATATGAACCTTTATCGTTCCTGACTTTAAGTGGAGTTCCCTCACTGAAGTCTCTGTGTTTGTGTATTTGGAGCGGCAGGCTTCTCAGGCATGTGAATAACACAATGTTTGTCTACTTTTAGGCGTATACCAATGTAGTGAAGTTCGCTGTTTGTGCGGCGTTAAAACTTGCATTTGTATTTCCGTTCTATTTCCACTGTCTCAGCGCCTGCATTCCCAGAGGTTTACTAATCGTTTCACTTCACTACACAGTCGGGTCACTTTGGGTTGGCGCTTCAATCTCAGCCTGTCCTATTTGTTTAAGCATCGTACGAGTCCCCGAGCGCGGACTGAATGAAATGCAACAAACCCGTTACAGGAGTCCAACTACAGCTATCGTAGTATGTCGACTCTGCACCTCTGCAACGAGTGTTTTGGTTGCCTATCGGTAACGAAACATCGCACTACAACAGCAACTCTGCAATGCGTAGCAGTCGGGCCGCACCGACAGTACGAGATGCGTTTTGCACTAGTGAATAAAAATCAAAAAAGACTTGTTTGCCAAAAGCTCAATATATCGGTCCATAAACGACTCATCGTCGACGGCACGAGCTAGCGGCTTTGTTGGTGGGCGGCTGGGCGGCAATGCAATTTTCACAACGACGACGAAGCGCAGCAGTTACAGCGGCACCAGCCACTACTTGTACTGACTGGCATTTGGCGGCGTCCCGACTAGTTTTGTGCAGTTTCAATTTCTGTTTCAGTTGCGATTAAACGACTCGAGCGTTCAGGTGTGTCGAGAAGCGCAGCGCGACCGTTCGCCTTTCGTTGCTTTCGGTTCAATCAAAACTAACCAACAGATTTTGTGCAATTTTCCACTTTTGTGGCTGCTAGTCCGGCTACGACGTCCGCTGATAAGCGGCTAACTAATGTGCGATCCTTAAATTACATTTGTTTAGCATACATACGGGCGTGCGTGATACCAGCGCACTTTCGTGCAAATTAAAGCGTAGCGAATGTAGTAAGCGGTCAAGTGAAGGCGGCGCTCGGAAAGTGCACGCACAGCTTGTCGTTTGATATAAAATTTCAACAAATATTGAGAAATAAAAAATAATATTATTGTACTGCATTGGCGCAGCGGCGAAAAGGTGCGTTTGCATTGTGTGCCGCAAGTCCAAGCTTCAGTTTTGTGGTAATGCCTATCTGCTGCGAAAATATTTATGAAAATGAGATTTTATTTATGCAAAGCTTAAAGCGTGCCTGAGTTTTTCAGTTTTTTGCAGCCGCTGAAGATTCTTCTGTTTCATATACTTTAAGGTTGATTGTTTACCTTTTTCTGAACGCAGGGTTTGCATGCATTTTCATTGAATTTCGAAGTTAGTTTATGCCTTTTGTATCGAAGCCAAAAGCAGTTGAGGTAGGGCAGTGTCAGATATAAAATTAAGAGCAGTGTTTTGACATTTCGTAAAATGCCAAAATCTTCTTCTATGCTTAAATTAACGTCTTACATTTTTATCTGCTGCTTAACCAATCCTGTGAAGCTATACTCTTATTAAACGGAATTATTTTATTAGAAAACATATATCTGGGGTTAGTCAAGTATTAGTAAGCACCCAGTGAATTTGATGAGCTGGGAAATTCCGTGAAGAAAAAGTATTCAACGAACAATAAAATATGATATTAGTTTAGTTATCAATTATTATTTTCATACCTCACAAAAACAAATTGTGACTTATAATGATATTTATTTTATTTAAAAAATATTATCTGTGGATATATTAAACAATTTGTATTGAAGGCCCCAAACTGCTTGTTTGTATTTCTTGAATTCGGAAAATGCAAAAAATAAATGTCGTGTCGCGTAAAAGTATGCAAAACAAGTGAGTTTTCGAATCAATTTTTAGAATTAAAAAAAAGAAACGCTATTACTAAGTTTTTGACAGTCACACTTACATTGTTATATATTTTAATGTTTTAATGAAGTTAAAAAAAGAAGAATTGTAGTGTTCATTCAGTAGAATTTATGTTTCAATGCGTCATGATTCCATTATTAAATTTATTTTGACTCTAAATAAAAAAAATGGTTTTAAAGACAATTCTAACCAATACATATAGTCGACATATTTTCTTTAAAATTTTAAACTGGACTGATCTGGCTAAAATTTGTTCCGTTCTTCAGTTTTATTGTATGATAAATAATTTTCTATTACTTTAATTTTTTTTAGCTTTAACCAAATTTAGCACTTAGAAAATAGGAATAAAAATGCTTATCTATATATGATATATGACAATTAATTTTTTTTATGTTTTTGTACTCTTTTGTAGAGTTTAAAATAAATTTCAAAAACTATTTTAGTGAATCACTTTTCACTATATGTGAAAATCCGAAACCGAAAATCTTTATTTTGAATATTCAGTATTTTATTCAAAACCTAATTTCTTGGGATTACGATTGTTGTATATGTAACTAAGAATGCAGAGCTAGCAGAACTAGCTAATTTTTTTTTTTATCTAAATACAGCCTATAAAGCCAATAAGGAAATACACGCCAGAATTTGTTGCATAGTTTTAGGCGTATTTTTTCCTTTGAAATTTGATGTTTTTTAATAAATTTTTGTTTTGAGAAAATTTCTTGTAAATACTTAAAAATTAAGACGTATATATTTATATCTACATAAGTACATATTGAGGAGAGACACTCATCTTAGTGATTTACTAAAAACTGTTGTACCTAAATAGATCTATAATTAAAGTAACTTTTAAATGCATACGAAGACAGTTACTCAGTTTAAAGTTTTCATCAAGGACCTGCTCACAGTGTTATCAATAGTAAAGTAAAATTAAATAATATTTACCCACGAATATAACTATTTATTTTAATTGATGTGCGTAGGATAATTATTAATATGAAACTTAATTACTTTATTACCGAGTGACAAAAAACAAAAATATATAATAATGTATAATAAAAAAATATGTGAAAATTATATGTGATTTTTTTTAATGTGCTGAAGTAAACGTTGGTGTTGTTGCGTGTTATCAATTGTGGCGCATTATAAAGGTAAGTCACATTAAATATTTAAATTCAACTCTAATAAAAATATTATTATGAAAATGCATTTACTATGAGTATTAAGTATAAGTATTTCTTATGAGTATTTTAAAGTAAAAACAGTTTGAAAACAATTAAATTTTTAAATTAGAATTGATGAAAGCTTTGCTAGAAATTTAATTTCATATTTGTAAAAGTTAACTTAAATTAACTTCAAATATGATAAACTTGTGAATTAGTGAATTTTGTGCTCTCACTTTGTAACGAAGTAAGGATAGAGCTCGATTTAATATTTGGCATTTTCTTTTTACAACTCTGTTGAGTACGAGTATTTTTCATGTTTTTAGACATCTTTCCCTATCAATTTTGATATAATTGCTATGTAATTGAAGTCAACTGATCAGAGTTCATACAAATCGGTGCAGTCGTTCTTGAGTTATAAATGTTGTAACTAACCCGAATTCCTTTTATTTCTATATAATACATTTACAATGTAATATATTTCCAATTAATTATTACTTTCATATGTTCATAATTTACCATATTGACCTGCTAATTCAATATTCCAACTATGATAATTAAGATATTATACAAAATAGGGGCCAATATTACTAAATGCAATCTTTACAGCATTCGACTATTATTTTATTGGTAGTCGGAGTGCCCTTCATAACTAATTGTTTAAAATTAACTGAAAATTCAGAAAAATAGCGAGTATATGACTTGTATGTATGTACATAAATGGGAACAAGTGTGGGTATGCATAAAAGGTATGGTCAAAATGAAAGTAAAATAAAATGAAAATGAAAGTAATTTACATCTAGTGTAAATAATTGCAATTATTGAAAGACTTGACAAATGCGAGCATTCCAATTACGTCATTTCAATCCTCATCTAAAATAAAAATAAATCGAAATACTTTTTAAAGACTAAATTTAAATATAGCAATATGTCAAAACCTTAACCCAAATTGCAAACATCTTTAAACACGAATTTAAAAATAAATTCAAAATAGAACTCACAATAAGTTAACCCACTTGGCAGCGCGGTAATATTAGACCCACTGCTGTTTATTCGATTTTCGTTACATTCTTCTCATTTCCATTATCTTTATTTACACAACTCCCGGTTGCCCATGTAAGCGAATTCAATGTCAGTCGGTGATAAAAGAAACTTTTCAGCATAGCAAAAGAATAACAAGATGTAATACAATGCGAAGGAAACGAATGCACACACACACCGCCATACAAGCGCACACGCAAAATCAACGACCCATTTAAGTTTTAATATCAACTTTCTAATGATTTTTTTCCATTTTCTGCACTTCGGCAACTAGATTTTCAACGCCCCCACCACCCCTTGGGGGAATGAGGCAAAAGTATTTGTGATTTATTTTTATTTTTTAAATTTTTTTTTTGCTGCGAAAAAGAATGTCGAAATCAAAGATCAATAGCAGAGTCGGTTGCGTGGGCATCCAGCAGCGCAAACGTGTCGAAAATCGCGCAAATGTAAACGCGGCGAACTTTCGCAGCGTGCAACATCGGCACTCTGGGGCATTTGTTGCTGTTTGCCCCCATTTCGACACCTTTGTTTTCGGTTCGGATAGGTCGGGGTTGAAACCTTTTAATTTTCTTTTCATTTCACTCGGTGCCGCGGGTAGGGATTCATAATGTTTTCACATTTTCTTTTTTTCTTGTTTTTTTTTTCACTATTATCTACGTGTGTATGTACACAAATACGTCGTGCATAAGGAGCAATGGAATGCTCCTTAATAAAACGTTGTAATAAACAAGAAGTTTGCTTGTCTAGGGCTGAAATGTTATACAGCATTAGTTTAAGTGGAATACCATTCAGCGAAATGAAGAACAAAGTTATAATATGATTATTTTTAATAACATTATTGAAGTTTTGGTCAAATACCGGACTAGATTGCCTAAAAAAAAAGCAACAAAAAATTTAAAGTAATCTTACACTTCTCAACTTGAACCTTTATAGTAGGCGTTTACGGTTCTACGAATCCGAAGCAAAAGCCTCAACCAAATATATTGAAAAAAAAAACTAAACAATTTCTTATTCTCTTTCTCACTGTATAAGCGCTCTCTTTCAAAGTGGTATTAAAAATTAGTCGAAGAATTAATTATATTAATATTTTAGTGAAGGTCAAGCTGACATATCGCAAAGTCATTCAAATCAACAAGACTTTGCTCTTAGTATATCTTTATTATGAGATGTGATGTCCCGTTTCTCAATAGCTCTTAGTTCATATACTGCAAAAATCATAAAAAATTCTATAGAGTGGTGAATCATATAACATCAACTCGACTGGGTATTTCTCTAAATAAAATTCGAAAACAAAATATATAAAGGTTTGACGCCTTATAGCATGTGACATATAAGCACCTGTTATATTAGCTCATTCTGGCCTAAAGTGGAGATTCATTGAGCTATTTACACTTAGCAAAGTTCAGTTCATCGTAATGATAGGAGTTCTTACTGGACACTGCCCGATGGGACTACATGCCGTGAGACCAAACAATCTGATGGATGAAAATTGTCAAACATCGAGACTATTGCTACTTCATTGTCCAGCTATCGCTAGATTGCGCCTGAAATGTCTTGGCAGGACAAACTTCAGAGAACCAGCTGAACTGCTCCGATTACAAATTAGTTACTGGTACAAATTCGTTAAAGATTCAAAGTGACGAACTTGAGTACCATTTTACGGCTTTCCTCATTTGAACATTTTACGATATCACAAAGGTCTGGTTTTCTATGTTCAAGTGGGATCTCCTATGGCACAGGAATCAGCGCCAACCTAACCTAACCTAAGCCTGACCGAATAAGATAATGTATATAAGAGGAAAAGGTACATTATCTTAATTTTAAGACGAGAGTGTTGAAACTTTTTCAAAGTTGTAAGTATTTTTCTGGAGCGCCTGGAGTCTGCACTTGTAAATCGGTGCCGGTGAAGGAGTCGAACCAAATTTTTTTTTATTTTTATATAAAATTTATAAAATTCCAAATTTTTTCGAAGTTTGAAACAAGCAAAACAAGTAGTTTAAATAATACTTTTGTCCAACTGCAACTACTTTTGTCTAGTTCAAATAGAAGATAGATTCAATACTGAAGCTAGATCACTTTGGTTTTTTTCGATCGGACATATATTCTTTTTGCTATCGCCGGCACCGTTTTCTAACACTTGTGAAAATGAAAACTCGAGAAAATGCGCTTTAAAGTTTTTAGTATCCATTCGCACCTGCTCGACGCTCGGCCACTAAAACTGCTCTAGCTTCGAAAATATGTCGAATTGGCCTCTGGAATTTTAAAGACATATTCTTGGATAGTTTTGGAAGAGATTTAAAAAAACAAAACAAAAAAATCGATTTTTTGAAGCCTGTAAAGCAGACTACTGCCTTAAAAGACTGCAGGATTGCAGTGATAGTCTTTTATTTGAAATATTTAAATTTCCTTTACCCATTTTGTTCTGACATTTTCATAAAATAAAGACGACAGTAATGTCGACAGTAAATAAGTCACACGAATTATTGATAGAAATATCATTCCAGTACTCTTTCAGACAGATACATTAATACATTCCGTTATGATCATAGGAAGGGACACCTTGATTTGTAATAGCATAAAGTATTCGAGCTATAAGTTTAATTAACTTAACCTGTTTTAGAGAAGGACCTATATCACTTACATTGATATTGGTATTCTGCAAATATATTTGGTGAGATAACTCCAGAAGTTATACTCGTTCGTCTTTATAATTTTAAAAGTTTATATACAAATATTCTGTTTTGGTTCTCTAATTTATATGAAATGTGTTTACATTTACTTTATTTTATTTTTAGCTCATAAGCTTCGTAAAATCAGATATATGTAGCACAAAAGTTGGTTTTAAATTTAATATTCCACCAGATCTTCAAGCAACAAGCAATTTGCACAATAAGCAGTTGTGTGTGAAAATAAAAAAATATGAGAGAAAAAATACGTGAGAAGTTTCTACACAAATTGGAAAAGTGCAAAAGTGGAAAAGAATGCACTACACTTAAATTGAATAGGGAAATAGCTTAAAGCTATTCCACTTCGTAACAGTGAACAACACAAATGCAAAAGCTGAGCCGATAAATTTGCGAGCGCATACCCATACTTTTCCTTAGATATGCATACAAACATATGTAGTTATTTGAACGTGCGGCACAACGCTCCACTTCCATGTACTTATTTACCATTCACAGTTCTATACACTCAGTTATTTATATTTGCGTGAACAGTTGGCGACATTTATTTAGTCACGGGTGGAGATTCTAAGCAATTTTTAAGTTATATCTATAAACAATAAATTATAATGTAATTCTTGACAGTACAGGTTCGAAATAGCCTCAAAGTAAATTGTTCTCTCCCTAACCAACTGAACACATAGCAAAGCCTTCCTGATCGTTAATGGCGGCTTGGCCGCTGTTTATGAGCGGACCCGGACCGTCTTTGATTGATGTTGTCGTTAGTGAACCTTTTTCATCACCAGTAAACATCCACTTCATAAATGGTTTGATTCGGTCTTCAGATTGTTTAAATGGTTCCGTAAGGTTTATGATACAATGTTGAACTCCTAAGCAACGGAAACAGCGTACTGTTCGAACTCGACGATTTCCATTATATTATCGATAGTTTCGACAATTGTTCTTCCAGAGCTTCGTGTAACTTTGTCCAAAATTGCTGAAGTATTTGGTGTACCGTATAGCAATATTCAAATGTTGAGCCGCCTGGCTTTCATTTTTACTATTATCGATCTTTAACGCAAACTCGAACAATACCGAGTAAAGGAAACACAAAACTATCTGAGAAATTCTTTAATCGAATGCATAATCCGATGGCATTTATACGAGGTGCATTCATAAAAATTTTCCGTAAATTTTCGTTTTAAAAAAATGTTTAATCGTGTACATTAATGCTGTCGCCTTCAAAATGGTCCTCATTTGACATTGCGCACTTATGCCAGTCGAAACACTTTTCAAATCGATTTTTTCGGATAGCATTTAGCTCTTTCGGCGCTGCCATATGCCATATATGTTCGTAAAACGACGGCCCTTTAAGGTTCTCTTTATTTTAGGAAATAGGAAAAAGTCCCACGGATTCTGTCTGGCAAATATGGAGACTGGGATATCGTTACAGTAATGTTTTTGGACAATAATTCAGGAACAAGCGACGAAGTCTGATAATGTGTATTATTGTGGTGCAAAAACCATGAATTCTTTTTCTACAAATCCGGACTTTTTTCGGATTGCTACACTCAAACGGCGTTGAATTTGTAAGTAGTACTCCACAGCGATCGTGCGAAGATTTGACGATTTAAATCGAAGAGAACACTGTAAGCATAACCTTCAAACATGAAGGATGATCACTTGACAAGCCTTTTCAGTTTTGGAGAGACAGTATGCTTCCATAGAGATAATTGAGCCTTTTTTCAACGTAATATCCGTAAAATTCTGTTATACCTGTTATAACACATTTCAGTAAATCTGCATCGTGCGATATGAGCCATATATTGGAATAATAATTTAGTTTTGTTACCAAACCGATTATTTTAAATACATTTTTAATTAATTTACCAATTCTGATTAAAGATTTATTTATTTTTGTGAAATTCAATATATAAAACATTTGTTGAAATATAACTCTGATTGGTAATTTTTTTATTTCAAAATTTGAATATTTTTTCTTTTGATGAAAATTAAAATACATTCTCTCTTATCAACATTAATTACCATATTCTTTTCATAGTTTTTTTCAGCTTAGTTGCATATTATAGTTTAGTTATGAATTTTTCAGACTACGATATCAATTAAATCATTATCTACACTAAGGTAATAGGTTTTAAATTTATGTAGAATTTGGTAAGAGTTGAAATATTAGAAGCATTTAACATATTTTTATTAGATTTATATATTATTATATTAACATATTTATTGGATTCATTAGTTTGAGATGTGTGAAACTATATCTGTTGCTATAATTAAATGAAGTCAATAGTTAATATTGTATTAACTTCAACATATCAAATATTATAAAAACATTAATTAGGAAATATGAGAAGATTTGGTTTAGAACTAAGCATCGCGGTGTATTTATATGCTACAATTGTAGATAAAAGGCATTGTTTTTGTGCAAAGCAATCTCCTATTTATTTTAATGATGCCTTTTTTAGTTAATTAGTAAAGGTATTAATTTAGCATTTTTTTTATTTTCACATATTACATTTTATTTTAATATTTTTTCAATACTCTAGGTGTGTCTATGCAAATTCCCCGCACTGTAAGTAACAATAAATTCAAGTCAGAAATTTGCATTCCACAAAAGTGTAATAAGAAAAGATGTGAACTACAATAAAGCAGACGAAAACCAACAAAGCAAACAGGTAGCAGCTAGGAGGTAATAATAGAAAAAGGGCTTAAAAAGCAAAGCAAAGCAAAAAAGCGCAAAGAAAAATCTCTTGAGTTGGAATTTTCCACTCTCCACCATGCAGTACTTACCCATTTACTTGAAAAGTTATTGGCAAAAGATGGTGAGTGAAGCAGCTGTTCAAGCGTTTGAAGAACATAACTGGGTATATATTACGCCACTTCACCCAGTCTTAACTACACATTCAAGAGTGCTGCTGCTGTTGTTGTTGTTGTTGCCGCTGTTGCTTTGTATGCGCCGCACACCTGGTGCCGCAGGTGCCACTGATTGTCATTTATGGCATATGCGAGACGTGGGCGGTGGAAGATGCGACAACAGAAGCGCCGGTGAAGATGGATGTCAGTGCGCTGATATTGAACAGGCGCCTGTTAGCCTGGAAGCGCATTCTTCAACGCTGGTGCTTGTGAAGTGTGAATTGAAGCGCCACTTAAGCGATGCTACTAGGAGAGCGGCAGCTGTTACGACAATAAATTTTGTTGCTTGTCTGTATGTGTGTGTGTGTCATATTGGTGGCGGCAGCATTATTATGCGTCGTTGTTGTCGTTGCAATCGATGAGACGCTGCTCAGTTGCCTGCCACAGTTTGCGCTGTTTTGTCTTCTGCATTGCAAATTGTGGCACTCACATCTACACACAAACACAGATAAGTGTGTGCTGCGTGCAATTTTGCAAAACATTATTGTTGCTTATACGCAGTGGGGCTCTAAATCACTTTCGATTGTTGTGCTGCATGCTGCATGCTGTGCGCTTTAAGTGCGAATTATTGCCACGTATTTATATATAATTTATAACAATCAGTGTAGTTTATATTTCGTTTTTAATTAGTAGTTTTTCCGTAGCACATTTAGTGTACTCGCTGAATATTCGCCTATTTTCGTAAACTCTATTAATTATTCGAGTGGTTTATGAGTGCTGGCAGCTCGTTGGTTACAAGCCACGTGAATGTTGTAAAAACATGGAAAAGGCGTACACTTTGCAAAACTGTTGATGCATTTACCTGAAGTTATTAAAATTGTTAGTACAGTGAAACCTCGTTATAACGTACAACGCTTATTTTTTTTGCAAACATGAAAATTTATATAACGTTTGCTTGTACACCGATACAGGTCCGGGAAATATCTTGATAGAGTTTCAGTGTTATGAACCTTGCTATATTGAATACGTTGGTATTGCAGAAGAAGTCCACATAAGGGAAATATTCAATAGTATAAAAACAAAGAGTCATACAACTTAAATGCGTACTATAGTTCTAAAGGGAAAACTTCAAAAAATCTATTTGAAAAGGATGATAGAAGATATGGAAGAGCATTCGCTGAGGTCTTTTATTCCTCTTTCCTCCTTACCTCAAAAATATACAGTTTTCAGTTTTCTCAACGAAAATTGGTTCGTTGGCTATAACGAAACATAGGATTGTTTCCTTTTTATACTATGTTTACATATAACGAGATTATCTCCATTTACGAGCTTAACTCGATAATCTGTAATTAAGAAACTTTCATTTTCCATACAAAATTCCTCTCTAGATAATCCGAGATTATAAAATTATCTCGTTTTATACAACTAGATTTTCGGTGTTATTCCTAGGTTTATCGATAATTTTGCGAAGAAGAGGAGAAATGTCAAATGAAAATTTAAATAAAAATGACCGACAGCGAAAGAAATATGTGTAATACAACAACAAATGCAACACATTTGGCAATTGATAATCTCATTTGGCTATATGTAAACGGTTAGATTATTGAACGAGCTTAGAACGAGATTATTTTCATATGTAAACATACTATTAGACATAAAGTTCATGTATAACAGATTTTTTCACATTGTGGTTACTATGTATGTCTTTTGGCAGTTGTAGTTCTAATTATTTTTAAATTCATTAACATTAGTGCTATTATTGTTTTTGGTCATAATATAGCGAAAAAAATATCACTTCATTAAAGTTTCGAGGCCTCGACACCTGATTATGGATTTATATTGTATTTGAGATCTTTCGTAAACTATCCCGTCTGAGAATAAATTTTTTTTTCGGATTTTACTTTTCCTTCCTGTCTTCTTTTTTCAATGCTCTGTAAATTATTTTTGCTTCTGATATGTTTATTCCTGATTGCGGTCATAGGTATGTATATGGGTAATGGGGTAATGTGGTCGGCTGCACAGACCACGCCTAGGTAATGTTTCCTTTCAGGTCTAAAACTTTGTAATCCAAATGGAAATTTATCCTTATTCTGCCTTCGCCTTTTGCTATGAAGTAATGATTTATGAAGTGTCCATACGCCAAAATAATTTTCAAAAGATTTCTTTCGCTTCTACTTTCACTTTCGTCTGCATTTTATTTCTCAAAAATCTGCACTGGCATAGCTTCTAATGGTCTTAATAAAGCAGCTATTTCGATTAACACTTCTTTGCTGTGAACATAGGCGCAGAGTCAGGAAAATTTATCAATCATATAGACGGTTGTGTTCCATCTTATGCTGACATCCAAAATAAGTTTGAGCATTTTACCCTCAGACAATCCAGCATTACCCTGCAACTTCCTAATTTCATCGTTGGCTTTGACATGGCGCTTATCGGTGACAACGCTATTATATTACCTTGGTAAATCGAGTGGCAGCAATGTTTATATAATAATTCAGTAATGGATCAATTAGTGATACGATTAATCAGAATAGGAATTTCGATTAAATTAAAACATTTCTGAAAAAAAGAATACACGATTAATGCTATTCATTTGAATAATCTTGTCATCCCTGCCCAAAAGTCATTCATGCTCAGACTACATTGTGATGGTTAATTGAAGACCGTTTCATTATATTGTTCATTTAGATTGGTTGTATAAGCACTGAATCTTATCTTAGGATTATTTTCATGATCTGTTGTCTTGCGATTTTTGTTTTTTTCAAGCCAAGGTTGAAGTATCCAAGCGTGGATCAAGATCTTTAGTGCACTCCAAGCGTCTATATAAGAAATCTTCGAGATTTTTTAATGTTTCTAAGTTTCTTATGACTTATCTATGTTCATAAGTGTATAAGAAACTCCAAAAGAATTTCATAATATTTTAAAATATATTTAATATTCTTTAAGCGTACCAAAAGATTAAGTAATTAATTTGTTTGGAATTTATTGAGGCTACGCATTTATTACACATTTGTATGGGTGAGGTCAGCTTAGATTTTTGCTGGCAGTGGTATATGCTATCAACTATGTATGTATTGAGATTGAATAACATTAAACATTAAGCTTTCAGTTAATTTGCATCCAAATGGCATTTTGATTATATCCGATATCGTTAAATATTAACAGAATGCGGTACTGCTCACTACTATAAATGATCTTCCAAGCAATTGCATTTACACTACACCGTATACTGGTTATCCATGAAGCCAATATTGTGCGTGATTTAATTTATTTATAAAGTTTTTGTTGTTTTTTTTGCACATACAACCAAGGAAAAGGAAAGGGGGATGGGGTCATATGTAGAAGTTCACGCAAGTGAGGAAAGTTTCTGATTGCCATTCACTTGGGAGTGGCCAGGAACGATTCTTTTGCATATGACTCAAGCAGCTCACGACTTCCGGTTTTAGACCAAGTATCCCCTGGGTAGCTAACAGACATCCGTTTGGAGGCGAGCTAAAGTGAGAAGGCGAAGCCCGCTTGTGCGGTTGTGCGTAGGGCTTGGGACCCACCACATAAAAAAATCTCCCCAATGAAAACAAACACCGAGCCTCGGATGAGAAACCCCCCTTTTGATGACGACCCCTGCAAACGTACTAAGGATCATGATTTGAGGGCATGCACCTGGAATGTCCGGACTCTTAATTGGGAAGGTGCCTCTGCCCAGCTGGTTGATGTCCTCATACAACTAAAGGCTGACATCACCGCCGTCCAAGAAGTGCGATGGACGGGACAAGGACGGAAGAAGGTGGGTCCTTGTGACATCTACTACAGCGGCCATATAAAGGAGCGCAAATTTGGTGTTGGATTTGTGGTGGGAGAGAGACTCCGTCGCCGAGTCCTGGCATTCACCCCGGTGGATGAACGTCTAGCCACAATCCGCATAAAAGCGAGGTTCTTCAACATATCGCTGATTTGCGCCCACGCCCCAACGGAAGAGAAGGACGATGTGACCAAAGACGCTTTCTATGAGCGCCTAGAACGCACCTATGAGCGCTGCCCCCGCCACGATGTCAAAATCGTGCTTGGCGATTTTAACGCCAGGGTGGGTAAAGAAGGTGTCTTTGGCACAACAGTCGGAAAATTCAGCCTCCATGACGAAACATCGCCAAACGGCCTGAGGCTGATCGACTTCGCTGGGGCCCGAAATATGGTTGTCTGTAGTACCAGATTCCAGCATAAAAAAATTCATCAAGCAACGTGGCTGTCCCCTGATCGAAACACGCGCAACCAAATCGATCACGTTGTGATAGACGGAAGACATGTCTCCAGTGTTTTAGACGTGCGTACGCTCCGAGGACCAAACATTGACTCGGACCATTATCTAGTAGCAGCAAAGATACGCACTCGCCTCTGTGCAGCAAAGAACGCCCGTCAACAAACACAAGGAAGGTTCGCCGTCGAAAAGCTGCAATCACAACCGACAGCCGAACGATTTTCTACTCGACTTGCACTCCTGCTCTCTGAGAGCACTCATCAGCATCTCGATATAAGGGAGCTGTGGAACGGCATCTCAAACTCATTGCATACCGCTGCAGCCGAAACAATTGGTCTACGGCAACGCCAAAAAACCAGTTGGTACGATGAGAATTGTCGTTCCGCAGTGGAGAGAAAACAGACTGCCTACCTCGCAACGTTGCGATCGACCACAACACGTTCGGGGTGGGATAGATATCGAGAACTGAAGAGGGAAGCGAGACGCATTTGCAGACGTAAAAAGAAAGAGGCCGAAATGCGTGAGTATGAAAAGCTTGAAAAGCTGGCCGACATGGGTAATGCTCGAAAATTTTATGAAAAGATGAGGCGATTAACAGAAGGTTTCAAGACCGGAGCATTATCATGTAGGGACCGAGAAGGTAATCTGGTAGCGGATGTCCAGAGCACACTGGGATTATGGAGGGAACACTTCTCCGACCTGCTCAATGGCAGTGAAAGTACAACACCAGGAGATGGCGAACCCGATTCCCCAATCGATGACGATGGAATAGATGTTCCATTACCCGACCATGAAGAAATTCGAATAGCAATTACCCGCTTGAAGAACAACAAAGCGGCGGGGGCCGATGGATTACCGGCCGAGCTATTCAAATACGGCGGCGAAGAACTGATAAGGTGCATGCATCAGCTTCTTTGTAGAATATGGTCGGAAGAAAGCATGCCTGACGATTGGAATCTTAGTGTGCTCTGCCCAATCCATAAGAAGGGAGACCCCACAATCTGCGCCAACTACCGTGGTATAAGTCTCCTCAATATCGCATATAAGGTTTTGTCGAGCGTATTGTGTGAAAGACTAAAGCCCACCGTCAACGAACTGATTGGACCTTATCAGTGTGGCTTTAGACCTGGAAAATCCACAATGGACCAGATATTCACCATGCGCCAAATCTTGGAAAAGACCCGAGAGAGAAGAATCGATACTCACCATCTTTTTATCGATTTTAAAGCTGCCTTCGATAGCACGAAAAGGAGCTGCCTTTATGCCGCGATGTCTGAATTTGGTATCCCTGCAAAACTAATACGGCTATGTAAGCTGACGTTGAGCAACACCAAAAGCTCCGTCAGGATCGGGAAGGACCTCTCCGAGCCGTTCGATACCAAACGAGGCTTCAGACAGGGTGACTCACTATCGTGCGACTTCTTCAATCTATTGCTGGAAAAAATAATACGAGCTGCAGAACTAAATAGAGAGGGTACAATCTTCTACAAGAGTGTACAGCTCCTGGCGTATGCCGATGATATTGATATCATCGGAAGCAACAACCGCGCCGTTTGTTCTGCGTTTTCCAGACTAGATAAAGAAGCGAAGCGTATGGGTCTGGTGGTGAATGAGGACAAGACGAAATATCTCCTGTCATCAAACAAACAGTCGGCGCACTCGCGTCTTGGTTCCCACGTCACTGTTGACAGTCATAACTTTGAAGTTGTAGATAATTTCGTTTATCTGGGAACCAGCATTAACAACACCAACAATGTCAGCCTTGAAATCCAACGCAGAATCACTCTTGCCAACAGGTGCTACTTTGGACTGAGTAGGCAATTGAAAAGTAAAGTCCTCTCTCGACGAACCAAAATCAAACTCTATAAGTCGCTCATTATTCCCGTCCTGATGTATGGCGCTGAAGCGTGGACGATGACAACATCCGATGAGACGACTCTTGGGGTTTTCGAGAGAAAGGTTTTGCGCAAGATTTTTGGTCCTCTAAACATTGGCAACGGCGAATACCGCAGGCGATGGAACGATGAGCTGTACGATTTATACGACGACATTGACATAGTTCAGCGAATAAAAAGACAGCGGCTACGCTGGCTAGGTCATGTTGTACGGATGGAAGAAAACACTCCAGCTCTGAAAGTATTCGATGCAGTACCCGCTGGAGGAAGCCGCGGAAGAGGACGACCTCCACTCCGGTGGAAAGACCAAGTGCAAAGTGACCTGGCTTCACTTGGTGTTTCCAATTGGCGCCAAAAAGCAAAAAGGAGGAATGAGTGGCGCGCTCTGGTGGATTCGGCTATAATCGCTTAAAGCGGTTCCTACGCCAAATATATATATATAACCAAGGAAAGCATGGTCGCATAGCCGCATATTAAATACACGTAAGTACGAAATGAAAGTGTAATTGTTTAATCATGAAAATTCGTTTATAATATTGCTGAATTAAGCAGCAATGCTTTGTCGCACGCTGAAATGCACCACTTCCTCTCGTCCTTTAAAGCTGTTGCCGCACCATTTCATTCCGCGACTTTAGCTGCTGGCATGCCGATGGTGTTCATACACTCGTATATATGTATATATAATATGGATGCATGTCCGTTTCACAGCGTAATTACGCCGCACGTACGCACACACACCTGACTGACACGCCCACACAGCGACACAGCCACACTCACACATACTCATCTGCTTGATTGTATTCTGCAACGCTTGCGCTTGTGTGTGTGTGTGGGTGCAACGTTAACCGCAGAGTATTTATTGCTCGCAGTCTCCACCGCACTACACTGCAATTGTCCCTCAATTGCCGCACACTCACTTTCGTTCGCTAGCAGCGGATAGGCAAATTCATTAAAATCGCCTATGGAGCCGTTGCCGCCAGCGGTGACGGCGCACCGACAATACAACCAGGTGATAGTGTTGCGCTGGATGAGGCGACAGGGGGGCGAGGTGAGGTGAGGTGCAGCGCTGATGTAGCCATCGTCGTCAGTTAAATTACTGCCTTCATTGTGGCTGGTGTTGCTGTTGCTTTTAATCTTGCCATTATTGTTGTTGTTGTTGTTGCTCAACTGTATAGAAGCACAAAAGCGCATAAGCGCATTATTACAATAACAACGAACATCGAGCGATGCGGTTCGCCTTTCATTGTGTACACATATTCGCATATGGGTGTTGGTATGTGTGCTTTAGCACGTGGGTGGGGCAGTAAGCCTTGTACGCTTCATATGAGTCCCGCCATTATGTACTGAGGTGTAGTCTACCGGTTGCACACACTTGCATGAGTATGTGTGTGTACTCCTCTATTTACTGCTGTGGCACGCATTTTACTCATTTCGTTGAAAACCTCAAAAATATGTACTCGCTGCTCTCGCGCGCATTTCGCTGACGATTATACTAGCATACTTTTCGGCGCACAATTAATTTTAAAGCATTTTAACGTATTATTTGTCGGTGTGCATATTTGAGTGTAAGTGCCTGTGTGTGTGTGTGTTTGCGGATGCCAATTTTCACGTAATTTCTCACACAATCGGTTGAATTTTGAAAATTGTTAGCGGCTTATTAAGGATTTTCATATTTACAGAAGAAGCCACACAATGCCACTTAGTTGAGAAACAAAAACAATGCAAAATCTCGTTTAAACACATTAAATGTATAAGTATATGTTTAGTTATAACGGAATGAGCATTTTATATAGTCTTTGTACATATACATATGTATGTACATATATCAAATGATATTAAATTAAATTATATGTCTGGTATTTAACAGTGTCCGCCCCACCTGTAAATGTCTACTCTCTATTCAAACATATACATAAACTGCTATATCTGTCTAATATTTTTCGTTATGAAGTATATTTGACTAGTATTACTTTAGGTATGGAACGGTTCACTATATTACTACACGGTTCTACAATATTATTATCTCTAATAAATCTGACTGAGCAAATCTCATTTTCCACCGCAATATAATCTGTAAAAGATGGAAATTTGTATGAAATTTGACTTCTAAACGTTATTGTCAATTCAAGAGTTCGAGTTATGGAGAACTTCAACTTATAGCAGTTCAACTGTATATTGCTATATGTATATTTTACAGAGGCTGGAGATTTGTTTGGCGTCAAAAATTGTTTTCTATTGGAATTTTGTTCACATAATCTAGGGCTAATTATATTATATATATTGAGGTATATGTGGTTATAATAATGCTACGAATTTTGAGGCGAATGATTGTCATATGGCTGTCTGTCCATCTGTTGATAATTAAAGTTATTCAAAGATATAAAATGTTACAACTGGGTCATCAATCGTGCTAAAAAGGTTGTATTATATACCGGAGTCAAGGGCTATGGAGCTTATTTGACATATACATTTATTAGAAAAGGGAGTGAATTTATACACTATTTTATATATTTCACCAACTACTAAGGTAATATCAAAAAAATTCCGTTCAGTGTTGTGTGATACAGCAAAAATCAGGAAATAACTACGCCATCTTACATAGAACGATCGAGATTGAAATTACTAACAATGTGTTAACCACCAGCGAAATAACCGCAGAAGCTTCAATACGACTGCAGTCATTAATCCCTTATTATTTTTTTCGAAATCTAAACACACTTTTTAAAATACGCTTTCTGCCGAATATGGATATGTGCTTTTTGTTGTCGCATGCGAACAAGGTTATAATTAAATGAGCATTAAATAATAATACCTAAAATCGATCTCATCTGGCTACCAATTACATTACCACCCCTTTTCGTCGGACTTTATACCGCACTTATCGGGGAAGTAGTTACTTAGATATTTCGAATATTGTATTAGCTGTCTCCGAATTGCAATTTTTCTGTTCGCAATTGGTAAATAAACTGACGTGTGAAAGCATTTTAAAGGTTACCGAATTGTGTACTTTTACATTTTTTTTCATTTATTCTAAGTTTTGTGTTACATATTTTTTATTATTAACTATTGTGAATGAGTGATTTGTCATTGATCACTTTTAAAATGGAAATACAATAATGTATTTATTTATTTTAAAAACTTAAGATATGAAATGTAATATATTTATTTATAGATATTGTGGGATATGGACTGGGTTCGAACCAATGGTTAGTTAAAATTATATTTTCTATGTTACTTAAAATACCTAGTTTCTTCACAATATGCTTAGTAAAAATCCCAAAACTTTTCCTTTACTTTTGATTTTTGGATTTTTGCAAATTGAGAGGTTGAGTAATGTTAGGATGGATTCAAACTTAGTTCGACCTTACTTACTTACATTTGGGTATACCCGAAGTTTGGAAGAAGAAGAGAGATACTCGCTAGTTTCCATAGCAATATGGAACTCTTGGGATTGTCGCGCTCGTGATAACGCTAGAATGGCTAATATTTTCAATTACTTTAAAAAGTAATTGTTGAAGAAGTAAACTCAGAGTGTGTTTCATTTTGGGGAACAGCCCTCGAACTTATCCTCAGAGATTGTCTTTCCTGTATAACGAGATCAATCGCCATAAACTCGTCGATCAACAAGTGAATTATATATTTATATTTATAGTATATAACAGATAAAAATTAGAAACAAGCTTCTACATCTCTCCAAGATATTGATATATAAACCTTTTTTGTTTCTTACTTATTGTTGTCAACGTTGTAGATCGATTCTGCGACGTATTACCCGTTTTTTTACAATTTAGATGTGTATATATTAGACTATTTTTTTCAATACATCACTCTATATCGATGAGATTAAAACAAAGTCACTTTGATCGGGTTTTTCATTATATTCTTTGAATATATCAGTTGGTTTCACTAAGAATTGAAATATAGAGAATGTCACATTGTCATGCCATGCACAGACTGTCTTGAAACAAACTCCTTTCCAAATATTGATTTGATTTGATTGCACAGATTGGCTTGAAACAAACTCCTTTCCAAATATTGATTTGATTATATGCATAATGGCACTTTAATGATTTCTGCTTTCCAAATGAAGCAATTAAGCTGACTAAGCCGGTCAGTTTGTTGAAATACGGCTTACAATTATTTTATTTAACACTATCGAATCAAATGGTAAATGTCAAAGTCTATTGTGTTAATATTTCAGTTTTCTGACTTAAGTAAGTCAGCAATATTGATCTTCAAGCGGGTCTATCCTATATACATATTATGTTGCACACATTTATTCACTTAAAAATATGTGAAAGATAAATTCAAAGTAGGACCTATTACAGTTTATAAGTTTGAGTTTTGTCTTAAAAGCAAACTGCGCTAATTTCAAGGATAAATTCAATGCAACGATCATAAACTCAGTGGTATTGATTGGCGAAAGCTTTCACTTGTTCCTAATTTATTAATGTGAGCTTGAACGATTTGCGTTTCCGCTTGAAAATATGCAAATTTCATGCGCGTTCCGTAAAATCTAGTGGTAAATAAATTGCATTTAAAGTGCTGCGGAAGACGCGAAGCAAAAAAGAAATGTACTAACAACAAGCTAAAAACTTCGACAAGCAGTTTACGTTAAATAACTAACTAAATTCACGTTGCTTTTTTGTGTTGTTGTAAACTTTAAGTTTTGTATGTGTGCGCACCAATTCATTTAGGGTAATCGTTTAAGCGCGCAAAAGTATGCAATAACATTGTTGGCGGAGGCGAGTTTGTTAAGGTGCCAATAGAGGGGAGGAGAGTGGATACCGCGACGGAGGCGAACGAGTGCAGTTGTCGATTGGCGAGCGCGATAAGCACAAAGCCGACGCACATTTGAGGCTTTCACGCGTGATTAAGCGCACAAATTCGTAAATACTTGTATACAAACAACAAAAACCCCTTGTACAATAACAAATGACGGAAAGGAAAAAAATACTTAACAACAACAAAGAGAGATGGCATGTTATGGCGCTGCTGGCGGGGCAACGGCTAAAGGCATTTAATTATATTGAAGGCACTCGAACTGCGCCGCTGCGCCGTCTCGCCGCCAAAAATAACAAAAATAAGAAAAACAAAGGCTGGGACGGGTGTTGGTGTTGCTGTCGGTGGCAAAAAATTTATAAAACTTAAACACAGTGCACAACGTCAATATACACCTATGCATATATACATATACATGCATATGCCCGTAAGGGCTTACATATGTATGTAAGTGCCGTTATACGCCCACTATTACCGCGTTTGAACGCCCATGAGTTTAAATACAAACAAGCGCAAAAAGCAAGCCGATTTCGCCGCTTACAAAAACATTAAAAACAACAAAAACAACAATGGCCTCACACGCTTTGGCACAAGTAATGCAAATAACCGCAGCAGACAAACAAAAACAAAAACATTCGACACACACGCACACGAACTCATGCTTGTATGCAAAAGTGGTTTACAAATAAACAAACGCTCGTAAGCACTTCAAAGGACATACATATACAAATACACACAGCCACACACACACACACAGACACAGAGGCATAAGAACCACCGAGCCGAGTTTTGTGTACAAATTAGAGCGGCAGCAAAAGTTTTTCCACAAAGCTAAATTGCATTGCATGCCAATGCAAAATATTCAAAGCTAAAAGTTTTATTTACTCGAAAAATACACGGTACAGTAATAGCAACAACAACAACAGCCACACTAAATAGCGTGGTAATAAAAAAAAGATAAAAACAACAACAACACTACAAGAAAACACGACATGAAATAAACAGAAAACACCTAAAAAACAAAAACAACAGCCAGGAAGAGAATAAAAACAACAGTAAAAAAAGCAGAAAAGCGTTGAACAACATTGGAAAATAAAAACTCATCGAACTAACGAATGAACAGAACTGCAATTGAATTGCAAGCGAGTAGTGAGTTAAATTGCTTCAAATTGTCGGAACGAAGCTGCGACGCGGAGTGGAGTTAAGTACAATTGGAGCATGGAATGGACAGACGTAGCGGAACGAACATGCAAAGTTTTTAGTCGATTGTTGGCAACCGCAGTTAATTGAAGCAACCGACAGGCCGGCCGCCTGCCACCCCAACCCGACGAGTCTGGGCCGATTCTCATACTCAACGGTGGCCGACTATGCGGTCGTGGGAACGCCTACGAAATGAGAATAATCGAAAATTTTGGAATTAGGTAATAAGAATTTCGAGCAAAATAAGCTTAGAGGTCTTCAAAGGATTGTGAATCTAAACTGTGAAGGTTGTGAACTAGGATGGGTTTAAGCGGCTATATTGCGGATGAAAGAATGGGTTGAATGTGTTTTATTTATATTTAAGATAAAGAGGTACATATGTTTAACTGGAGTCCTGTAATTATACAGATCACATAGGAACTCCAACATTTAATATTGCTCTATATTGTATTTTTATATATTTAAACGCTGACCATTCTTAAATTTAAATTGAGACTATAAATGGAGTCATTACCATTAAGCTTATAATTAATATTCTATGAGCTATATGATCTATATGTAATAACTTCTGCGAAATTTAATTATGAAACGGATCTCGTAATTAATTACCTCGCTATGTAGGTAATCTTATGTCTTATCTAGTTACATAAATTATACACGATTCTAACGTAATACATAACGGTCCAGTTCTTACATAATGTCTATACGCGATACTCTCTCCCTATCTATAACTTAGGTTAGGTAAGGATAGGTCAAGGGGTAGGTCTCACTTCAACAGCTTCGACTGTCCTTTGTATACGGACGGATTGCCAAGACCCTTATGATTCGAAAAAGCACTTGGACTCTCTATTATAAAGTTCTTAAGTCGGCTAATGTCGATACCAGATACTTCGCTGGGTTCGACGAAAATGTGCCTACCGACGTATATTTAACTTTGTTTTGGCTAAATGTTTATTCTGTCATCAAGTTACATCTTTTATCAATACCTATAAGTTAACAGGAGCAACTATGAAGCAATCATCTTCCTGTCCACACAGAACATCAAGGGGTCTCAATAAATGAGGCGCATTAAAACCCCCAGTTTATAAGTAGTGAATAAGAAAATTTGTTCACATGCGAGTCACAGATGAAACGGAATTGCACTATTAAATAGTACTAAAATGCCTGCATTCAGCAATTTGGCACTAATATTCTGATAAAATATGGACGAAGTGCTATATAATTATCATTTCAATTTTATTTTTTTTAATTTTTAGTTTAACACTAAATTACACTATCTCAAACGATGCTCCATTAGCCTCGTGGAAAGTGACATCTAATAACATTATTATACTGATTTAATCTTTAAAAAATTATTAATTGGTGTAATTTTTACAACTTGACTTAGTTGAGTTGAAATTGAAACAACTCAACTTGAAAATAAAACGGATTTGAAGTTGAGTTTATATTGCCAACCAAAAAAGTAAATTAAACCACCAATGATTTTTTAAAGAAAATTTGAAAGCAGCATTTTGGTTAAGGATTGCGAAAGACCGAATAAATACTGATACAGAAAAAGACTTTGATTTATTTGATTACCAAGCACCAAGTATAAGTGATTATAGAGGTAAGAACAGAAATAAAAGTTACAAGGCTGAACACTTTTAATTGGATATTGACCATTGACTTTGGGTGAGACGAACGATACTTTTGAGATCTTTTCAGTTTCAGCTCGATGAATTAGCACGTTTTTATAAAATATTAAATAACTGTTTTATATTTCGGATGTCTGTCCGTCTGTGCAAGCTGTGACTTGAGTAAAAATTGAGATATCTTCAATGAAACTTGGTACACGTGTTTCTTAGCACCATAGGAAGGTTGCTTTCGAAGATGGGCGAAATCGGACCACTGCCACGTATAAAGTGCCATAACTAAGGCATAAATAAAGCTATGAAAGTGCAATTTTGGTACAAAGGATCGCACTATAGATGGAATTTTGTATGGGAAGTGGGCGTGGCCCCGCCCCCTACTAAGTTTTTTGTACATATCTCGTAAGCTACTAAAGCAATATTAGCCAAAGTTCTACAGTCAGGTACTACCTTATACATACAGTCAAAAAAAGGAGGACGCCTACCTCCCATACAAAGGTTATGTTGAAAACTACTAAAAATGCTTACTTGTTTTTCATTAATAATTATTGGCACAAAATATTGTAAGACAATTCAATTGTATATTTTACTTGTGGACTTTTGTGGAAAAATATGAACTTGTGGAATTTCAACTGATGTGTAGTTGAGTTGTAAAGCGTAAGAGATATTAATTATTAATTGTATGATTATGGGTTGTGAGTATATCACTGGATTTTTGTGCACATTATTCTATGCTTTTGAAGTTCTATTTCTAAGGTAAATCTAGTTATTTATTAAATCTAAGTTATCCTACATCTCACACAAATCCAAAATAATTTGATATAACCAGTTGTAATGCAAGTAGATCTGGTTATGTATATATACACTGTAAGACACTGTGCGTTATTTAGTCAACGCGATTCATTTTCGTAATGTGACACCCTGTAAGTAACTATTATAACACCACATAGAGAAAAATATATCTGCTGGCTTCCATAACCTCCTTCGAACTTAACCGCTTAAAACGCTTGCCAAGTAAACAACAACAAAAATGTCAAACAAATCGAAGTACAAGTGACAAGTAATTGGTGAAATCGATACCACAAAATTGCCGCCAGCATGCGAGGCAACATACCATTGATAGCTTTTAGGCGTACAAGCACCGCACATTTGCAATTACGTGTGTGCAAGTGTTGTCAACTATGCATTGAACTCCATACCGCATAATCCATTCAAATAATCATAATAATTGACTATCAACATAACTGTATACGAGTGCAGGCATTGGAGTCGATGACGCCTGCACAAGCGACCCGCTTTATTTGAATACGTATACTCGGCTGCTTGACAACAGAAAAACTGGCTACTGTGGCAAAACGAGTAACGATGTCGAGTGGAATGCCAGAACATTTATTTATCGAAAATTGTTACAATTATTATCGAATTGTCGTTCGTTTGCCTCATTCATGTTGCATACATTTAGGCGCACTGCTCAGTGCATACGTACATTTATATGAGCACTTGTTGTGTCACAATTTGTAGAGAGACATAATCGAAATAAAGGTCGTTTTGAGTGGCTAATAAAACCATCAATTGCATCAAGTGCCACAAAGTCGGTGAAAGGGTTACTTATGCCGGTACTCATTGGTTGTTGTTTTTTGCGTTGGTTGGTGGCTTCTAGAAGCTTTGCAATTGACAAAGTGCTCTATTGGCATGCATCACTGTTGTTGGATTAGGTACAAAATTCTCATTATGCAGTCCTCATGCAGACAACTGAACTGAGCAGTGGAAATCATAATATGTTGATAATGCTGATTTGGTTGGATGCTTGTTTCGTAGTGCTACTAGGCAGTGTAACCACTTGAATGGAGTTGATTTTGCATGACGAGTCAAAAATTCAATACAAGAGCGGCAAAGCCGAAATTTCGTACAAAAAGTGGACAGATTGTTTTGCGTTCAACATCTCCACCGTGTGTCCAGACATCTGTTCGTATTAATATGAAAGAGTATATTGTGGTTGGTGGCACACGACATCTTTTAATCAAAACATTTCTCTTCAACTTTCAATTAGGAAATCAATGATTCAAATTTAAAAAGGGTAAATTTCAGTCATAAATTAACTTGGTTAAAGAGTGCTTCGCAACACCTCCTTTCAGTATTTTAAAAATCCTACTCGTGTATGAAAATCAGGATTTATTGTATGCTACTGTCCTTGTTTTGTCAGTTGCTCAGCTACTTGGTAGAAATCGTCCTGAATCTCAACTTTAATATTTCTACAAAACATACTTTTTATTTATAATACATAACGTGTTTTGATCCAAATACTTCTGAAAACATTGATTTTTTTGTTGTACGTGAATTCCATGGTATTAGCTGGACCATGTAAGAACTACTATTTACAGAGTGTACACTTTTATGCCACTCACTTCCAAGAGAACGGTACTGAATTAGTAGGTAATAGTTTCAGGGACCCAAACCGCAAGCGGCCGCACAAATGCCATCATTAGGCCCATTGTGTTCTATTATATATACATATAGTATATATACATATAATAGAACGCTTTGATGTTTTTATTATATATATATGACGGGAGATATTTCGTCTTGTCCTCATTCACCACCAGACCCATACGCTTCATTTCCTTATCAAGGCTGGAAAAAGCAGAACAAACGACACGGTTGTTACTACCGATGATATCAATGTCATCGGCATACGCCAGGAGCTGTACACTCTTGCAGAAGATTGTACCCTCTCTATTTAGTTCTGCAGCTCGTATTATTTTTTCCAGCAATGGATTGAAGAAGTCGCACGATAGTGAGTCACCCTGTCTGAAGCCTCGTTTGGTATCGAACGGCTCGGAGAGGTCCTTCCCGATCCTGACGGAGCTTTTGGTGTTGCTCAACGTCAGCTTACATAGCCGTATTAGTTTTGCAGGGATACCAAATTCAGACATCGCGGCATAAAGGCAGCTCCTTTTCGTGCTATCGAAGGCAGCTTTAAAATCGATGAAAAGGTAGTGAGTGTCGATTCTTCTCTCTTGGGTCTTTTCCATGATTTGGCGCATGGTGAATATCTGGTCCATGGTGGATTTTCCAGGCCTAAAGCCACACTGGCAACTTTTTATGGGTTGGGCAGATTCTACAAAGACCTTATCAGTTCTTCGCCGCCGCATTTGAATAGCTCGGCAGGTAATACATCGGCCCCCGCCGCTTTGATGTTTTTATTAGGGTACCTTAATAAGCGTCATCTAAACAGCCCAGTCGTTTTGACGAAACTGCTCTATTTTTTCCATCCCAACTGCCCAGTTTCTCTTAGGTTGGTGCATTTGCAAAGATAATGTTCTAGCGTCTCATCATCTTCAGCGCATGCCATGCATTTTGCCGATTCTACTATACTAAGGCTCCCCAGTTGGCTTCATAGAGGTAAGTGCCCCGTGGTGGCCCTTGTAGTATCAGTTAGTTCTCCCTTACTCAAACGAAAACTCTTTGGTCTGTGCACTGTCAACATTACCCATTAGTAATTTTGTGGTATGACCCGTGTTGCAAATGACCCCAGATCTGAGGTGTTCCTCTATCATCAATTGCTTTCATTTCATTTTCATTTTCTTCTATACCTATTCTCTCAATACCCATATGTTACCATTTGTGTAGCCAAAATATCATTTGTGGCCGTTGTTCCCACTGGCAAGGAAATGGCTCTTTAATAAAAGTTCGAAGAGCTTTGGGAGTCCTACACTCAATGTTTTCTTTCCATCTCAGTTTTTTTATACAGGATAACATGGACCTGGGGAGTTTAAGTGTTGTGTCCCTGAGCATCCTGCCCCATGGCTTAAATTATGGGATTTTCGTCTTTCTAGCAAAAAGACAGATTTCTGATTTAGTAAGCGGATATCTTAAGAGCTTCCTCAAAGAGTCGGTATAGTTAATTGAGGTTTTTTTCCCAAGACAGAGGATCGCTGGTTTGCGTAGCAGACGACGTTAAAATTCTACCCGGCAACTTTTGATTAAAAATATAGATTTTCGAAATATAGCTGTGCTTATATTTTTCTATGGTACATTATTACATCAAGTATTACATCAATCCTTCCTTGAATAAAATTTATTCCACATATGACACGATTTTTGAACGTATATTTGGAATATGGTTGGATACAAAATGACAACAAAAAACCCACAAAATGTGTTAGTACGAGTTTTTATTTTTAGATAATGAAGTTGAACTAGTTTCACTACTATTAAACGTAGGTGTATACTCGTATAACTATAACATATAGCATAGATACTTAAATATGTACATAGTATGTCCATCACCGCATTTGCATAAAATCCCGCGGACCCAGTAACACTGATCACAATTGATTTGTGGTTAATGTTGCTTTGGACGCCGTTATTGTGGCAATGGTAAAAATTGCAATTTATTGGTAATAATAAACTAGCAGCAGTGATATTAATGTCATTCCTTTCGTGTAGCGGAGTACTGATATTTGCAATTGGATTTGAAAATTGGACATACTTTATTCAATGACAGCATTTGTGAGAGTATACAGCAAAGTATATACATATCTATATGAATAAAATATAAACAAATATTGTATTTCTAGTAAATATAATTACAGAATAATATGCATTTGTTAATTTCAGAAACGTATTTGCATACGTCCACACGCACTAAAATTTATTACAAATACATTTGTGAGTTAGTATCTATTAGTTAGTAATAAAAATGTCAATTAATTCGTGGAAAGTAATGCTATTTTACGTTGGTGACTTTTCAAATTAACGTTACAGCAAAGCGCCAAAATAAATATACGCACATACAGTAATATATACATATACACACATATATGTATATGTTTGCGAAAGTCAAGCCGCGCTTATTTCGTTTGCCTGTCGCATAATATTCGCAATTTGCTCATTATTTTATACATTTTGTATATTAACAAAATATCTGTATAAATCGATATACAATGTGTGTGTGTGTATGTGTGTGGTAATTTAAATTTTTGCACGCTCCAGTAATTAGCGAAAAATATGTAATTTTGTTTGTACTAATTACTGTTATTATTACCATTTTACACACGCTGAAGAGCGCTCTATAAAATGTGGCAATGTTTTCTCTGTTTTAATTGGATTTTAAGAGAAGCAATGCTTTGAATAACACTTGGGGCCTTGAGTGGGTATCTATTTTTCAGAAATCACTAAATATAAATAAATTAAAAATTTTTATTTGCAGTTAACACCCTAGGTTGATAATTTTCTCGACGCACAGATTTTCTATGAATTATTTCACGTTTCATTATCGAGCAAATATAATTATGTTTGAGCATAAATATACGGGCTCTGTTAAAAAATAAGCTGAATTTTCAAATTCCACGATTTCCTGCGAGAACGTGAAGCAAATTATTATGGAAAATCGTCTAATCACTGAGAGAAGTTGCTGGAGATGCGGGTTTTTGGGTGGTTCATGCCATGCAATTTTCTTGCGAATTTCCTGCCAAGATTATTGAATTTTATCCAAACCATCGCATGAACATCACTCAGAAGAGCAAGGGGAGAGCCAAGGCCAAAAAAGCACGATCATTTTTTCGACAGCAGGCAGCTATATAGCTGAAACTGTGAATGTACTCCGATAATCGAATGTACGTAGCCCGCGAAATTTGAAAATTCATCTTAGTTTTTGAATAGACTTCGTACAACAAATTAATACATATGAGTTATGAGTACAATTGTTCCATGGCATGTATGTTATTTCTAACGAATTCGAAACGAAACTGTTTATCTTAGAGTGTCATGATTTGCTCAAGCCTTATTCAAGCTTAAATATACATATAATGGAATAAATATTTAAAAGGTTCCTAGTATATACACGTCAAAGATAGTCACAGTAAGCAAAGCAAATTATGCGATTTCTGTCTGAAAACTTCAAAAAACGTATAAATAGCCTGAGTTGTGGATGATAAAAACTGTTCAGTAAATGCTTCCGGAAATGATTTCAGTAGATGCTTCAATAGTGCTTTTTCAGTAAACTTCTATATTTTATCAAGTGAGTCAACAAATATCGACGTTGTTGAGTTCAAAGGGGTATTGGTTGGCCTCATCTCCGAAAAGAGAAGGATATTATGATAATTAATGTTTATTAATGTATTTGGAGTTCACTCATAATTGCGGCAACGTCAAAATATAACAAGTAAGGAAAGGCTAAGTTCGGGTGCAACCGAACATTTTATACTCTCGCAATTTATTGATATACTCTTATTAAGGCAGTAGTCTGCTTTAGAAGCCGAAAAAAGCGTTTTTTTAGCATTTTTTATTGAAAGGGAAGGAAATGATTGAAAAAAAATTCACTTTTTTAAGAAAAAAAAAAAATGACTTTAAGATGCAAAACAAGTAGTTTAAATAATACTTTTGTACAACTTTTTTAGTTCAAATAGAAGATAATTTAATACTGAAGCTAGATCACTTTGGTCTTTTTCGATATAATTAGGTATATGAGAGCTAGGGGAAGTTATGACCCGATTTTAACCATTTCTGGTACAGAGTCACACTATTAGAAGAAAAATATTTCCTCTGAATTACATTAAGATACCTAAGAGATTTACCGAAATTTTCGGTGAAAAATTACCACGGGTCACAGAATTCTTCATATTCGATATTCGGGGCTTTGAAAAGTTATAGAGCGATTTCAATTTTTTCACAAGTGATGCCACAGATGATATACAGTATTTGTGTAAAGTTTTATTTCACTATCTTCATTGGTTCGTTATGTATATCTTATAAAGTGAAGGAATAAGATGGAGTTCAAAATGGAGTTACATGGGAAGTTGCCGTGTTTGTGAACCGATTTCATCCATTTTTCACACGTGTCATCAGGGTGTCAAGAAATTATTATATACCGAATTTCATTCGAATCGGTCGAGTAGTTCCTGAGATGTGGTTTTTGACCCATAAGTGGGCGATGCCACGCCCATTTTCCATTTTGTAAAAAATCTGAGTGCAGCTTCCTTCTGCAATATCTTCTGTAAAATTTAGTGTTTCTAATGTTTTTCGTTAGTGAGTTAACCCACTTTTAGTAAGTTTCAACCTAACTTTTGTATGGGAGGTGGGCGTGGTTATTATCCGATTTCTTTCATTTTTGGACTGTATAAGGAAATGGCTAAAAGAAACGACTGCAGAAGGGACGCCCCCTTCTTCAAAAAAATTACATCCAAATATGCCCCTTCCTAGTGCGATCCTTTGTTCCAAATTTTACTTTTATAACTTTATTCATGGCTTAGTTATGACACTTTATGTGTTTTCGGTTTTCGCCATTTTGTGGGCGTAGCAGTGGACCGATTTTGCCCCTCTCACAGTCCCAAGGAACATGTGTTCCAAGTTTCATTAAGATATCTCAATTTTTACTCAAGTTATCCGTTGCACGGACGGACGGACAGACAGACATTGTAACCCTATATCTAACTCGTTTAGTTTTATGACTTACAAACAACCGTTATGTGAACAAAACTATAATACTCTCTTAGCAACTTTTGTTGCGAGGGTATGAAAACGTTCTTGGCGGTTTCTACACTAGGCAAATTTGAGAACTGTAGATACATATGTGTAAGACTTAATGACTTTACTGAAGGCCGAAGAATAACATTAGGGGTCAAAATCCAATATTTTTTTGGAGCGATATATCCAAATAGACTGCCTACCTCGCAACGTTGCGATCGACCACAACACGTTCGGGGTGGGATAGATATCGAGAACTGAACAGGTAGCGAGACGCATTTGCAGACGTAAAAAAAGGGCGCAATGGGTGAGTATGAAAAGCTTGAAAAGCTGGCCTACATGGGTAACGCTCGAAAATTTTATGAAAAGGTGAGACGATTTACAGAAGGTTTAAAGACCGGAGCATTGGGATTATGGAGGGAACACTTCTCTGACCTGCTGAATGACAGTGAAAGTACAACACCAGGAGATGGCGAACCCGATTCCCCAATCGATGACGAATGATGAGGAATAGATGTTCCATTACCCGACCATGAAGAAATTCGAATAGCAATTACTGATAGAACTGATAAGGTGCATGCATCAGCTTCTTTATAGAATATGATCGGAAAGAAAGCATACGTGACGATTGGAATCTCAGTGTGCTTTGCCCAATCCATAAAAAGGGAGACGACACAATCTGCGCCAATTATAGTGGGTCTATTAGGACGTTTACTTATGAAATTACAAAGATCCTAAAAAAGCAAAATCCGAAAAAGTCTTCAGGACACGATAATATTACTCCAAAACTGATAATTGACTTGCCAAATATTGCTATATCGTATATCCAATTTCGTGGAAAAAGTCGCAGATCATTATGATAGATAAACCTGGAAAAGACTTAACACAACCAAGAAAATAATATAATACCAACCCACCAATTCGGGTTTCGTGCTAAACATGGCACTGTAGAGCAAGTGAATAGAATTACAAACGAAATCAGGAAAACATTCGAGCACAGAGAGTACTGTTCTCGATGTAGCTCAGGCGTTCGTTCATGAAGGCCTTTTATGGAAAATCAAAAACGTTTGACCATACGAATTGCATAAAACATTGGGGTCATATTTAAGAAATAGGAAATTTACAGTTAAAGTAGCAGATTTCATATCAGAAGAGCGAGCAATAAGGGCTGGTGTACCTCAGGGCAGTGTAATAGGCCCTACTCTGTACATAATATATACAGCAGACATTCCAATAGCTAATAACGTATTGACATCCATGCCCCATTAGAGCATCAAGAGTGTTAGACGAGTACTTAACTTTTGTCGAAGAATGGCTAGCCAACTGGCGTATAAATATTAATGAGCAAAAATGCAAGCATGTTACATTTTCTCTAATACCAGAAACATGTCGGACAGTTAAAATAAACAATGTACTAGTACCTGAAGCGAATGAAGTAACTTATCTTGAGATTCACCTGGATCGAAGGCTTACGTGGCGGAAACATATAGCGAGTAAAGTAATTTGCGTGAAGTTAAGAGCAGCAAATTTAAATTGGCTTCTAAACAAAAATTGTAAACTTAACTTCAACTTCAATGCAATCATAAAACCGATTTGGATGTATGGTATTCAACTGCGGGGTACGACCTGTGCAACCAACATTGATATAATTCAGAGATTCCAATCTAAAATGCTTAGAACAATAACGGGTTCACCATGGTACATGCGTAATGAAAATATCCATAAGGATCTTGATATTCCTATGGTAAAGAAGGTAATAGAGGACAGCAGAAAGAAATTTCTAAACTTCGTGAACATCCAAACCCATTGGCAAATGCCACTGCGATCAAACACGTTTAAAAAGAAAAGATCTACCTGCCTATTAAAGAGCAACGTTCTACCAAAAAAGCTCAAACACATTCTTGAGCTTACTAAGTTGTAAATAGATTTAAGATTTTAATACTTATTGTTAGGCTTTACACAAAGCAGATTCAATCCGTGGGATAAGTCTCCTCAACATTGCATACAAGGTCCTGTCAAGCGGATTGTGTGAAAGACTAAAGCCCACCGTCAACGAACTGATTGGGACTTATCAGTGTGGCTTTAGACCTGGAAAATCCACCATGGACCAGATATTCACCATGCGCCAAATCTTGGAAAAGACCCGAGAGAGAAGAATCGACACTCACCGCCTTTTCATCGATTTTGAAGCTGCTTTCGACAGCCGCGATGTCTGAATTTGGTATTCCCTCAAAACTAATACGGGTATGTAAACTGACGTTGAGCAACACCAAAAGCCCCGTCAGGATCGGGGAGGAGCTCTCCGAGCCGTTCGATATCAAACGAGGTTTCAGACTATCGTGCGAATTACATCGGGGTGCGTACGCCGATGATATTGATATCATCGGAAGCAACAACAGCTCCGTTTGTTCTGCTTTTTCCAGACTTGATAAGGAAGCGAAGCGTATGGGTCTGGTGGTGAATGAGGACTAGACGAAATTTCTCCTGTCATCAAATAAACAGTCAGCGCACTCGCGTCTTGGCTCCCACGTCACTGTTGACAGCCATAACTTTGAAGTAGTAGATAGTTTCATCTACTTGGGAATCAGCATTAACAACACCAACAATGTCAGTCTCGAAATCCAATGCAGAATCATACTTGCCAACAGGTGCCACTTTGGACTGAGTAGGCAATTGAAAAGTAAAGTCCTCCTTCGACGAACAAAAACTAAGCCCTACAAATCGCGTCTTGATGTATGGCGCTGAAGCGTGGACGATGATAACATCCGATGAGACGACTCTTGGGGTTTTCGAGAGGAAGGTTTTGCGCAAGAATTATGGTCCTCTAAACATTGGCAACGGCGAATACCACAGACGGTGGAACGATGAGTTGTCCAGCTCTGAATGTGTTCGATGCAGTACCCGCTGGAGGAAGCCGCGGAAGAGGACGACCTCCACTCTGATGGAAGGGTCAAGTGGAAAGTGACCGGGCTTCACTTGGTGTTTCCAGTTTGCGTCAAAAAGCAAAAAGGAGAAACGAGTGGCGCGCTCTGGTGGATTCAACTATAAAATAAATATATATATATATATATATATATATATATATATCCAAATGGGTTAACGTTTTAAAAGCCATTTACGTTTAGTTCTGATAAAATACTGAAACAGAGAGTTAATGAAATCGGTCGTAACATTTTAGATTAGGCTATTAATATATTCTAAGACATAGTTTTGCTTATTTAATTCACTATTATATAATATATGTATATGATAATTTTCACAATATATGCACATACATACACTTAAATTTAATTAATTATTTTTTTTTTTAAATCCGTGGCACTCTTGACTTCAATACTTTTGGGTGTCCACCAATTTATAGACATAAGCTGCTACTTTACGGTGTGTGTCGGCGAAAATTGTAGAAAATCAACACCAACATGATTTCCGCTTGATTAATGAACGTTGAAATATGTATAGCTAGGTAAAACAGCTGTCCCAACAAGGAGACGCTTTCACAGGAGTATTTTATAGTGTTAAGTAGCGGTAATGATGGGGGTGAAGGTCGACTTTATAGCGCATACTAATTTATGGGCGAATGTGGCGGTGGATATGTAAACTGTATATACAACTACATATATGTATATTCATGAGCCGATCCTTTATGCCACATGCAGAACTCCCGCAGCAGACACATACTTACATACATATATGTATGTATATATTTTGTATGCACAGTCATGGCGTAAAGGCGCATAAATGTCAAAAATCAATCACAATCTCCCATTAACGAGGGTAAGGAAGGAAATTTGCCAAGCAGAAAGGTTTGCGTGCACAATTTGCACAACTGTTTTATGCTTCAATAATTTGGTGTGTGTGTCTATACTATTATATTATATTAGTTGATGTTGCTAAAAAGGGCCGAATGAACTTCGACGACAGGAAACAAGCGAAAAGTTTCACCAACTACTTTAGAACTGGTTAAAAGTAGTTGAAAGCGCATTTTTGGCTTAATAAATTACACCCAAAGGCTGTAAATATACAATTATTTGGGTGGTTTCGGAATGAGTGTTTTAAGCTTTTATATGTACTTACTCTGAGTATAATACGAATTTTGACTTTATATACTTTATACAATATTGGTAAAGAATAGTGAATTAAATAATATGTTTAGAGGGACGTATTTTTATATTGATTTATTATTATTTTTTATTAAATTTGTAACTAATATTTGAATACAGGATATATCCAGTTTAATGTGTAAGTCAAAGAATGACTCTTTAGAATAGAAAAATTTATATATTAAATATATGTAGAGTATACTAATTTATTCGACTCTTAATTGGGATATGTAAGTGATTTGGTGATCCAATTCATAGCGATTACTAAACCAGTGTCTGAGCATTCACCATTTTCTGAGCTTCGCCAGAATTACATCGGCAAGTTGGAACCTGAAGACTTTAATTGCTTTTTTATTTTTTTCCAAGTATTCAGATATGATTTGAGGCCGTCGATTGTATGAAGCATAGAATGGATAAATTGCAAAAGTAAAGTGCTTTATAAAAACCAATTGTCGATTTTTTAAGTGTAAGCAATTCTCTTGTAGATAATTATTCATTACAAACCTTTGAAGTTCTTTGCCAACCAAATCGTAGTCGATTACTGATTTTCTTTTCATTTGAAAGGAGGATTTACTTCATAGATGCTGTTTCTGAAAAATTGGTAATTTTTTGCCTGATACAAATACATTTTATTTATTTTAATACCACGCTTGTACAAGAGAACCTTTTTTCTTTTCCGTGTAAGGCACATTTCTTTTCCTTCTAAGAGATACTTTTTTCGAGAAAATAACAGTTCATTACTAGATATGTATGTGATGCTGCGTGTGATGGTGTTTACACTGACGTCAATTTCGAATAGAATCTCTTAGAAAAATATAATCGTATTACAGACATTTTCGGAATTAATTTTGTGTAAATTAAAACCATTGAATGCTTACTTAAATTTTTTTACCTCGATGATCGAAAAACTCTACTATCTACGAATGCTTACGAATGCATGAATGGCGTTGTTGTTACATTTTTATTTCTTTTTCAGAGTTGCTGATTTAAAGTTTTGGCTAGTTTAATTTTGTCTAATTTTTATAATTGGGTAAATTTTTAAGCTCTTATTTTCTTCATAGTATATTACGGGCAAAATGAACTATCTTAGAGTACCAGGCATCCGGAAATTAATATCACTGGCTATTGAGATCATTTCGATAAACATAACTTTATATCTAGCTTCTTTTTTAAGGTGTTTCAAATTACCGTTAAATGAACGAAACTGTTTTATTCTTGTGCAATATATAGCAAAAGAACAAATTTTTTGCCTGGAATTTTTTTTTAAATTGTTATACAATACGGGTATATAAATTGTTTTATTTGTGGAGGAAAAATCTAAAATCAAAGCGGTTTATGAATGTGGCCGTGTTTTGCATAAAATTGCAGAAAAAACAAGAAGACAACGAAATAATTTCCAAATTACTTCGAAATAAAGACATTTATGAAAAGTGCTTCAAAGACGGTAATAATCGTGTACTTACGGAAGCAGACCGGATGTGTATATTCAGAGAATCCGATTCGTATCATGATTCCTCTATCAAAATTAAAGTACAAATGATGTTAAAGCAAGCAACAAAGGTGGTTAATAAAGCTGAACATTTAAAAAGGTAGGAACTAAGAAAAAACCCACTCTTGACAAGTTGCGAAAAGAAAGACGCCTAATTTTTGTTCGAACACGTATAGTCTTTTAAGGAGTGGCATTTCATATTTTTGGTTGAGAAAAAATTTATTTTCCAGATGAATAATGTTTTTATTTCCATGACGCGTGCAAGGAGGGGGGTCCGTTAGGATCGTATACATATTCATTTGTAGTTTTTAACGCCAAATAGCAGTGAAAATAAATATAATCGCATTCTAAAAAGTTTGATTTCCCTTTTTTAAATTGTTAGCAGTTTTGAATAGTATTAACACTGTCTGATCTGTAAAAAACATGGATACAAAGTTAAAATGTTGATATTATGGAGTGGCCGCCATACTTCAAAGAGTTAAATATTATGACGTTGGGAGTTAGTTTGTTAGAAACGTGTATGAGAGTGGTAAGCAATATACCACCAAACTGAAACTAATCGATGACATAAGACACGTTTGGTCAATCCCTGATGTTACACTTGATTTTATTAAAAAACTAAAAAGTTCTATACCCAATAAAAATTATGAAGTTCTTGTCAATAAAAGGGGAATCGCTTATTACTAATTTATGTTAAATATATTCTAAATATACATCTAAAAAGGTTAAGTTTGACTTTGACTTGTGAAATTAACAAAACAAATAAAGTTAGCGTTTAAAAATTTTTCTATAGTTTTGTTTTTAATTCATTAAAATATTAAATGGATGGTGTCAAGTATGTTAAATAAAATTAGCTTAGCTCTAACCCAAATACATGCTTGGGTAGCCCTAACCTGATGACGCGCAGTGTATTGAGAACATATTATCGAACTTTGTTTTTTCCACTTGAAGTTTGAAGTAAAACTCAATACTTTTACACAATAGAATACTCCGTCATATTTGTTGTTGTTATTGAAAACACTTCAATGCATAGTAATCGCACATGCATTTGATTTGTTTATAAAATAGTTGTTATTGTTGTTTGGCATTTCATTCAATTAAGATAAAAATATTTTGTGCAAACATATTTACAGTGCAAATATGAAATCTTTTTCTATGCAAATAAAAGGTTTCTGCACTTTCTTAGACACACATATGTACATGTCTATATATTTGAGGATTTATTTTTCTTTCGAATATTTCAATATTTGCAATGCATACGTTTATCTACAACGCATTTCTATTATTCAATTAAGTAAATTATTGAGTGCCGCCCAACGAGGGCCTCAGCCCGTCCGTTAGGGCGCATCTTAAGCACAAATCTATGTATTTCTCCACACCATCCGTCCGCACTTGATGAATTATTTACTACATATTATTTTACTTTAGCAGCGCCAGCACGCTTTTGGGCATTTTAATTAAAAGTTTCACTTCACTGCAATATTATTGGGCAATATGCTGGGTGGCCAGGCGGCTGGTGGTGATAATTTGCAACATTTCCGTTGAGTGCAGAGTGTATTTACATTCAATTAGTCGAAAGTTGATCGGAGCTTTTAGGAGACGCTGCCACTCAGTGCCCATATATACACATGCACTCGTACTTCATATAATGATGATGTCGAAGTTCGAGAGTTTCGTTGAAATTTCTGAATTGATTTCGCAAAAACCAACAGCAGAGCAGTTGAGTGCGTGTGTGTCTTCTGAATTGAGAAATCAAATCAAATTTCATTTCAATTTCGATTTGAAAACCCTAACTAACCGGCCAGCAACTAAGCAGCGGTCTAGAACTCCAACTCAACTGCATCAATTATGCATTACACTTATACAATTGTTAGCGGGAATGTGTGTGTGTGTGTGTAACTGTATTTTTTCCTGCAGCTTGGCTAGTAAAAGTTCATTGGCAATTTATATTCAATGCCTACACTTGTCAATAACAATGCGGGAAATGTGTTTTTCTGTGTTCTCTCTGCTGCTGCCGCTCGGGGATGGCCGACAGCCTAAGCGCCGTAGACGAGCATATGCTCGCCTGCCGAGTGACTACTGCATATCGAAGAATAATAACAATAACCGAAAAAGTTGTAAATAACCGAACTTGTTTATTTAGGATACCTATGACGTTATGTGTGTCGGTTTAAGTCTTTTTTTTCTCCACTTCAGATGTCGATTTTTGTTGAAAGTTTGAACCTTTGCCCCAGAAAATGTTTCTGTAATGGACAACTATACATCTACACACCAACACATAACTACCGTTATAAGCATAAAACTTTCCGTGTCCTTCCTACAAAGCGGCACACTCGTATGTATATTGAAGAGTTGACCAGTCTGTAGCTGAGTAGTATTCCCTCGTTGTTGATATTTTGCTTATGTTTGCCGTGTTGTTTGTTGTTGTGCTGCTGCTGTTGCTGCCTCCGTGTTCACTCAAATATTCAATTCATATTTGATGACATTTAAATGACAATTTAAGCATTGCAAAATATTTTCACATTGTCGAAGACAGACAGTTTATCCGGCCACACATTGATACAAAGAGTTGTATACGAGAAAATGAGAGAGTGGAAGCGTGAGAGGGTGTGACAAGAGCTACGGCGAGGATTGCCTTCGATCGGAAATTCAATGTTGTCAGTGTGTCCATATTTGTGCGCCGTATAACGGTTATTCAAGCTTTTTTCGTCGCCTTTCAGGTGAAATCAATAAGCATTTAACATGCCAACACCAGGCAGCATATTAATAAGTATATTTTACGCAAACACACACATACATATGTACATATGTAATCAATGTTGATACACAATATGCATATATGTCTTACATACAAATGTGTAATGTGTTTATGTATCACGCTTTTTCCCTTTTGTTAACTCAAATTGATTTCATTTATTGTATTAATAAATTATTAATTACTTTATTAATGACGCGCTGTTACATCCATATGTATATATACACATACAATATTATACAACTTGTTCACCGAATTATGAACACGCATGAATATATTTTGTATGGAAATGACGGAATTAATTGGAAACATCCAGGGTTTAATTTTGATTTTCGTGCTGTATATAATGTTTGAATAAAAAAATAAAGAATAAAATTTATTATTTTTGTATGCCACATAATCTAAACGGACCCACAGATCGTGTTAAAGTAGCTTAACATTAATTTTGAAAAAATGGTGAGAATGTGTGGATTTTGAAAAGTAAATAATTAAAAGTTAACATACACACAATTTATGCTGAAATTACTTTAATTTAGTATTAACATTACTTAACTTAATTAAATTCATGGATGTGTTAAAAAGTATTAATTGCAGAGTTTGTAAATTAGTAGAATTTTTATTTCTCACTCATACATTATAACATTTTATAGTTTTATAGTATCAGTTTAATAGCAAAGCGTGCACAAAATTTGATCTGAGGTTCTAAGTTGTGGGGCACAAATTAATTAAAGGTTCCCATGAAGTTCACTATCTTAAGATAAATCTTCTCAATTCATATTGTAATATTTAACGCACACTTATTGCAGGCAAGTTCTAATTACATTAAAAAATTGGATTCAAGAGTGACTATTATTACTGCCATTATGTAAGGCGACTATTGTATAGTTGCCGCTCCATACTATATTTTTGCATTGCGTATGTCAACTGTATGCCAGATTTCTGAGTTAACAGTTTTCAGAGACACTATTTAAACCAATTGGGAGCATTGCTTAAATGTGTGCCGAAATTCATAAAATGGAAATTAAAAAAAAAATAAAACAATTCGCGCATTAAAAACGAAATGTTATTTGAAAAATACCTTTTCAGAAAATGTTTAACGAGCAATGATTTTTTGAAGATTAATTTTGAATGTTGTAGGCTACTCGGTTAAATATAGTCCGCAGCCAGCTGACATGATTAAATGGCCAAACAGCTATATACTTGCGCTATTCATAATTTGCTAAAAAGCGCAGTTTAAACTATAATAGCGTTTTCATACAGCCAAATTAATTAAATATATTATTATTATAATTTAGAAATCAGTTTCTGTCTCTTGCATAGCCGCCTGCTCGATTAACAGTCCGCTGTTATACATTTTTTTGCTGTTCATAAGGAGTTGATATGTTTCATTAGATGATTGCTAATTTATCAATAAGAATAACCAAATTTCCAGCTTGGGCAATTTCAGCTCGATGTGTATTCGATTAAAAATCATTGTAATTATTGAAATCGATCTTTAATCGAGCAAAGGTCGGTTATTTGATCAATTAACACCTGTGCGAAAAAGCTGTAACCTCGTCACAAAAAATGTTTTTCTCTTCCCTCCGTTTCCAAGTGTATTTTTAACATAAATATTATGAAATCAACATATCAGTGTTTTGTAGAATATTCAACATCTTTGCAGATGTGTTTCAAACTGTTTGTTACAAAATATAGAAAGTTGTAGATATACTATATACATGGTTATATACAGAGGTAGTCAAAATTATTTACACATCGGACGTTTTTTTACAAGTTTCACACAAAATGCATTCGCTTGTTGTTGTTGTTGCCGCAGGGTAACAAAATGCTATGTTGTTGTAAACCTTGATCTATTCCCGAGCGAATGAAGTCGGTTTGGCAAGAATAGCTAGAAATATGGCTGAGAAATAAGCAAATGAACTGAAGACTCGCAGTAGTCAACAGTATTTACACACAACTTGAACTCTATTATCCTGTTCTTATTTAATAATAACTTTAAAATTTTATGTTCAGTATAAGTTCCTATTCTAAGGCGATAAATTTATAATTGGTTACATTACCATTGGCATCAATAACAGCCTGCTTTATGGTCCTAATTGATTCAACACAATTGTGCGCTAAGTTAACAGTTAATTTAGACAAAATGTCGGTAATTTTGGCGTTTTCGTTTATTATATCAATCATCCTCTGATATTTAACGGAAGACCAAACATTTTGACCAAAGTTTTAATCAGGGAGGTCAACTTGATTGCGGAGGTCAACTTGTGTGTGGAGGTCAACTTGATTTGCTTCATTTAAAACTTTTGAAGGTAAAGATCCTTCATGAAATGGAGCATTGTCCTGTTGTAAAATGTAGTCAATAGTTGGAAAAGGCCGGCTAACCACTACAATAACATGGTCATATGAATTTTGATATATCCGGATGATGTAGGGTCCCTAAATTAGTAGCAAATCTCCAAAACTTAAGTAAGGAAAACTTCCCCAAAAAATCAGCATGGCACCTCCGACTCTGTTTAGCGCCTAAAATGAATATTTCTTATTTTCACGTGGTAAATGCATAAAGCGTTTACTAAACAAGCCCTGGAACCAAAATTCAGTATTATCTGCCCACGACAAGTTCCAGGATCCAATTTAAGGCAAATGACTGGCATATCGTGTTTTTTATTTTCGGAAATATTGATCAAATTGACCAATTTTTGCCAAACGTCAGGTATTTATGTTAACTTCTTTAATGTCCTGAGCAGTGTAGCATCATTTACTATTCGTGCAATATGCTGCTTCGAAGCTTCTGCAATATTAACAGGACTAATTGTGGGATTTTGTATGACAGTTCCTACTAATCTTCTGCATTCTCTTTGAGTTACCACAGGTTTCCGCCCAGTTCTCTTTAAAGTATCCTTGCAATTGTTCCTTTCCTTCTTTTTAATAACATTATAAACAGTATTCCATCAAATTCTGTAAATTTTAACTAACTCCGAAGCCGAAACACTTTTGACTACTGCGAGTCTTCAGTTCATTTGCGTATATATCCGCCATATTTCTAGCTATTCCAGCCAAACTGACTTCATTCACTCAGGAATAGACACCAATACAACAACATAGCATTTTGTTGCCCTGTGGCAACAACAACAACAAGCGAATGCTTTTTGTATGAAACTTGTAAAAAAACGTTCGATGTGTAAATAATTTTGACTACCTCTGTATATATGGTTATATACATACATCTACAACTTAACAAGTCCAACTACACTTTAATTAAATTTGACATCATTAAATTAAATTTAAGCACATTGATATATAGTATATAACATTTACTAGTATTTGTACGGCTAAGTTGGCCGTCGTAAATCATTTGTTTTCAACACATCAATTTGGTTTTAATGTAAATTAATAACCGAAGTTTAGTTGCTGCTTGCAGCCAAAGGTGGAATAATATAATTAAAACATATACCATAAATGTATTTACTTCTGTCATACAGTGTTTCATGCTTATTTGAAATAAACATTTAAATATTTTGCATTTTGTAATCATAGAAATAAATATCTACATATTACTCAAAACACTCACTTAGTCTAAGGTGTGAAATCAAATATTTGTTTCTTAACTTCAAATTTCAAATAGTTAGAGAGTGCGTGAGTAGAGTAGTAACTAGTGGGCGAAAGATAAGGTTAAATGTAAAGAGACTTTCTGTTGTTTTGCTCTTTATGAGAGTATTTTCCGTTCTTCTTCTTCCTGATAGCTATCTAAATCAGGCAGTACAGAAAAGATACTTTTTCTCTTGCCTTAGCTCTTTACTGTAAAAGAGAGGGTGTATATGGGCAGGTTGAACATCTTAAGGAGGTCAGAGAGAAACTTATGAAAAAAGAATGCTAAACGTCGTTGTAAGCAAGAATTAACTTTATAATAAGAAAAAAATAAATAAAAATTCTGGGTAGGAGAATAAAGATAATGCTTTTTAATCTATCTGACCTGGAGTGATATCCTTCCAGCGGAGTGGAGGTCTCCCTCTTCCTCGGCTTCCACCAGCGGGTACTGCATCGAACACTTTCAGAGCTGGAGCACTTTCATCCATTCGAACAACATGACCTAGCCAGCGCAGCCGCTGTCTTTTTATTCGCTGAGCTATGTCTGTCGTCGTATAAAACGTACTCCATTGTCTCATCGTTCCATCGTCTGCGGTATTCGCCGTTGCCAATGTTTAAGGGACCATAAATCTTCCGCAAAACCTTTCTCTATAAAACTCCTAGTCTCGCCTCATCGGATGTTGACATCGTCCACGCTTCTGCACCATAAAGCAGGACGGGAATGATGAGGGACTTGTAGAGTTTGATTTTGGTTCGTCGAGAGAGGACTTTACTTTTCAATTTCCTACTCAGTCCAAAGTAGCACTTGTTGGCAAGAGTGATTCTGCATTGGATTCCCAGATAAACGAAATGATCCACAACTTCAAAGTTATGACTGTCAACAGTTACGTGTGAGCCAAGAAGCGAATGCGCTGACTGTTTGTTTGATGACAGGAGATATCTTCGTTCACCACCAGACCCATTGGAGAGTGCCAATTTCAGTGATAAAATGGATGATGTTATTCTGTTGATATAAGCCATATTTGCCAGTTCATCTCAATATTGAACTAAATTCTCCGTACATTCTCATATATTTGTCTAATAGGTTACCCAGATTTTATCCGCCTACAGGTCACTGTGCCGCAACATATACAGCTATTCAACGAACATGTATTAATTGTTTACTTTTTTGCATTTTGAAAATTTTGTATATTTTCAATTTACCGATCATTTGTGGCATTCATGCGTTACGTTTGCGGTTCATGCGGATCGCTGCTGCGTCACGGTATGATGTTATTGGTTTTAATGTAGACAAGGATTAATAACATTTATTTTTGCTGCGCGAAAGCGTGTATTTTTTCGCAATTTAAATGCTTGTGCTCATATAAGCGTGGCAATGTTGGCGGTTTATTGTACATTTTAATGCCATAATTAAATATCAGCACCATTCACAATAAAATAAAATAACACAATCCGGATTGTGTTACAATCGTAATGCTATGGTTTACAACAAGCATATTTAAGTACGCTAAAAAAAATTGCAATTAAAATGATTGAAAATAATGGAAGTATCACAAATTGCCATTTAATTTTTTACAGATTTTAATTGCTTTTTTGTTTGCGTTGTTGCTTTTTTGCTTTGCTTCTGTTTTTGTTGCTTCCCCTCTTTAATTACTCATTAATGATATCAGCAAGCGCATTTTTTCGCTTACTCTTACGCAATTTCAAGCGCTCTTTACGCTAAGGTCTTGCGGTGCCCCCGTTGCGTATACGTAACCAATAATTTATATTGTTTTCAATACCGAAAGCGTTGTTGTTATTATTTGTGCAGAATGCAAATTAATTAATTTTTCTGTTTGCGGAAGCAGGTTAGCTCACGGCAGGTTAGTGGTTCATATGTTTGGTGGTAATTAAGCAAATTACTAGGCGCAGGTTTAAAGGCAATCAAATATGTTTAAAGACATTATTTATTCACCAAATTACCATATCACGTAAGTTTTTTAAGTAATTAAAAAAAAATTAAAAAAATACTTTTAGGCGTTTCCATACCAATATTTCTTATATGGACCAAATTTGTTTATTTATTATTTATATAGCTTGTCTGCTCTTACTATTAGCGTTTGAAATGATTTGTTTACACTTTACTTTTATTAGAAATACAAAACGATCCACAAAAGTTGCGCCTATTTGACTTCATTACCAGCAAAAGCTTGCTTAAGCACAGACTTTTTAAATTGTGCAAAATATTCGTTTCCTCTCTTTTGCAGTCGCTCTCACTCATCAACTCATTGATGCCTAGTTGCCGCCTAAATGACCCAATTTGTTACTTTACATAATTTTCCATTTGACTACTTTCATAATTTTGCTGATAAATGACAGGCCATCGCTCAAGTCGGCGTGTCGGTGATTAATCAGTGGAAATAAATTCTCAACTGTGGAGTATTAGTTATCAAAGGCATTCTACTATATTTCATTACCTCACAATTGTTCTAATAAAATGCGCTTGAGTTTAGGTTTATGTATTGAAAATTTTTAAGTAAAATGTGTTGTGTCTTAATATGCAAGAAGGTATTATTTTAGCAAATCGATATTGTTAAATAGAAAAGCGACGAGATGATTTCATTTCAATTCTTTGTTTCCCAAAAGCCTAAAATGTACAAAAATATTCAATTAATTTCATGTTATGTAACCCTGTGCCCAGGGGGGCTCACATGCCGTGCGTCTGTAGACCATACTGAAACATCGTTTTCTATCGTCTCTTTCGTTGTCCAGCATTCGGCAGTCTAAGGATGAAATATCTCGGTAGCACTAGTTTCGACGAACTTAATGAATTAGCCCGAATTGATATTAGCCGCATTATCAAAGCGCTTTTCGACTCCTGAAGATATATATATATATTAGTATCGGTATAACCAGTATGATTTTACGGATTTTCTTGATAGAAGACTCATCAAAAAAGATTTGTCAAATATTTATTCTAAGAATTAATGCTGCGAGGCGAGGTCATTAATATAATAAATAGTCTTAGAATAGCTTCTAATCACAGAACTCTTGTTAGAAGCAATCAAAGAAATCGATAATTTCACAAATATCATGGAAATCAATTTATTATACTATATTTTAAGCACAAGCGAAATAGGTCTGAACAACTTATGTTATAAAATACAAAAAAATATATATTTATAATTTTCACAGCAGATGTGATAAAGGAGCTTCGCAAGTCTACATATGCTACCTCTTACGATTTATTTGTAAGAAGAAATCTTGCCCTTTACACTACCCAGAGTCTATGCTAAATATATAAGCTAAGTGTGTAAGTGTTTATGTTTCAGATTTTTCACAAACTAATGAGGTGTAGAGATTGGCCAATAAGGCTCATTTTAAATTGCAAATTACAACAAATTGAGCAGCTTATTAATTTACCACCACATTTTTCCAAGTGCAAGCATACTCACAGGTGCTGGCGTATGAATACACCCACACAACCAGTAAGCACACATATACACACACATTCAAACAATCTTCCACTTTGACCCATACACACGCAGACACTCGTGTCTCAGCTTTGGGCTTCGCTTTTTCTGGGCTCTTCTACTCGCGTATCATTGCGTACTTGTATGCTCATTAAGAGCACTTACAGTTACGATATCAATGTTGCCACATTTTAAGTGTTGCCTAATTTACTTCAATTTAGCGGGCAAGCGCTGAGTAGCGTGAATGGACGCACTTCTTTCTGCTGCTTGCTTTGCTGTCTGCCTGCTGCCTGCCAGCCACTTCCTTTTGCACTTGTCAAGCGAATTGTTTGTGGGTTTACTTAACGTACGCTTATGCCGTTGTTTATTTGTGAATGTGTGTGTGTTTATTGTTGTTTGTCTTTTCATTGGCGTTGCGTTGTCTGTGTTTGTTCGCGTGGCGTACTTAACTGTAATTCCTTTTTTGAATAGCCAAAACGCAGAGAGTGGTTGTTGTTTTTGGCTGATTGCGTGCAAAGCGGATATTTGTGTGTCTATATGTGTGTATGTGTTAGTATCTTGTTCTATCATTCATGGCACACGCTTTCGAATCATTAAAAAAGCATGAAAAAAATATAAGTAAACAAAAAAGAAAATGCCGAGACTGTCGTGGGGCAGTTCGGGGCTATTAAAGTATCTACTAGAGGACATTAAATGTTCATTATTCATTTGCTGGCGTTTGGACAAACATGCTTGCGGTTTTAGTGGGTGTGTCGCCGGAGGAAAGCACAATGATGACTTGCCTGCTGGAATTGAGAAAAATTGTGAAAAACATAAACGAAAGTAAGCGCGCACAAAAACGAAAAAAATGTAGACGAATAGTAAAATCAGCCAGCACTCGCTTACGCGACTATAAGAAATGAGTATGAGGTTGTCTTTCGGTTTTGAAAAATCGGAATAGGCGGTTTGGTTAGGCATAGGCATCGCAGAGGGTTGCCAGCTCTCAGATGGCAGTTGAATTAAGGGTAGAAAAAAGATAGGAGTTTTCTGGTGTTTCTTCGGTGTTTGAGATGGACTTGTTTTATTTTGGCTGCCTAATTATTATCATTCTCGAAAAAAATTTTAACTTCGAAAAAATTTCTCGACTTCGACAAAAATTTAAACATTGAAAATAATTTGACCTAAGAAATTATTTTGTACTCCGAAAAAATTTCGAAATTATAAAATTTCTGAACTTCGAAAAAATTTCGAAAACACTAATTTTCTCCGTTCTTAAATATTTCATCATATTTAAGGTGATTTCCAACCTCTGTCAATTTAGTTGCTTGCAACTCTGTTTTTCAAGGCTGAGTGAGAAGAACTGCCTCTATTTATATTTCAGATACCCCAGTGACGTCATAATCGCTCGTTGCCACCCCACTTTTAATGCGTACAAATTTGCGTCGATTTTTTATACTTCACTCACACTCTCATTATTTAAAACCAAATACACTGTGTACCGTTGGGAAGACTACGTATAGACACTTGCTGACTCCTTTTACTGGCATCACGTGACTGTGTTACTATGTTAGGTTATGCTCTCATATACAAGCATTTGGCCAGCTGTAATAGCAGCGCCGACCATTGTGCCGGCCTCCATTTGTTTTCCTTTATAAAGCCGGCCATAATGAAAAGCATATAAAATGAGTAATTGGCAACATGTTTCTCAGTATTTATTCTGTTTGCTGTTCTTTTTTTGTCTGCCACAAAAGGCCATTTTGCCTCCAAATTCGTGTAGTAAATATGCATTATGTATATACTTATACATTATTATGTCTATATTTATTTGTGTTTGTGTATCAGTTGGCACACTAATAATGGCTAATATTAAAGTAGTGTTGGTATATTAATACTGTATGTGTGTGTGAGTATACGTGAGTACATGCGCTTGGCGAGAGCATGCGATAAAAGGATAATTTCTTGAAACGGCAAACCAGCCTATAAAAGATAATGCCTTCATGGAGGCGCGAAAGCTGCTAAGAAGCTTGTCTATAGCCTGGACAAGTTGTTGCAAAAGAAGACATAAAGTCGTTTAATAGACGATAATTAAGGATTGAGAGAAGATAGTAGAAAGAAAAGCCTAAAATTTATAGTTGCTTGGCATAGTTTGCGGTTTTCGTTTCATTTCAAACTCGGACTTATCAGTTGTAAGTATTATAGATTGCTTTCAAGCGACGTATTAAAATATGAATTTAAGATGCTTGAGAATGTAATATTTATATTTATATAAAGCAATAAGAAAAGCAGCAAATTTACTCAGTAAAACTGGAGAGTCATCATCATTGTATCATCATCAACATATTTACTTTTAAGTCCAGTTTCATATGGTTCCAAATATTTTTTTTTCGTTTTTCAGTTTTTTTGGAGCCGCAGCGAATTAGATGTTTTCTAAAAACTTAAAAAAAAATCTAGCAAATGTTAGAAGTATGTGTAGGCATTCACATTATAGGGGGAAAGTTGCCAAGTTCAAAAATCTGTTTCACATACTTGCGATCTAATAAACGTTGCCCATTTAATTGGTGGCATACGAGTACTTTCATATGCTGCACACAATTCCATCCTCAAACTCATTTATAGGACTTGCGACATTGGCCAGCGATATAATTTTTACGTCTCCATACGCAGTTTGCAGTAAGGCACAAAACGAATATTTATTAAATAAGGTAATTAAAAAGTAAAATAGGATTCTTGGAAAGACATCTTCAACAACACTGTGCAAATATATGCATACGCTGATGACAACGTTAGACGTAACATTTGGCGAGCTAGAAAGGTGCCAGGTCAAGTTGGACTACAAATGAACCACGACATACGTATCAAATCAAAACCCAGACGGCCTGGGTTAAGTCAGGTTGAAAGATGACACATATCATTTTAGATAGAACTCCGAACTTGTATATCTTACTAATGAACATAGATCACCGAGGAAAGCATTCAAGAAACTGCCATATGGGATTCGAAGGTTAGACCAATGAAAAGATAGATACATGTAGTAATCGATGACCTTAAAGAAATCAATGAGCAAAACTGGATCGAGAAAGCCGAAAATGTAATATTCGGTCGAAGCCTATCCAAACATATAAGATCGGAGAGCTACAGAGGACTAACTAAATCTTGGTATAAAGTACTGCTTGCTACTCTGGTTAACAAATGATATACATATGTATCAACTATAAAAAACTCATGAAAGGAGCAAGCAGAAAGTAGTACTAAAGTATAAACTGTTTACTCACATTTGTGTGTCACTTTTCCCAACTCTCCGAGTGGTCAACGGAATCTAACTGTGAACAAACTCGTAACACAATAGTTGGTGGGCATTTCTCATGTCCTGCGGTGCTTTAATGGACACTAAAAAAGCGCTACAAGCCGCTGCCTGTTATTAATAAAGAAACGGCAGGGTTGCCAACAGCTGCTAAAGTAGACGACGGCAAGCGAATGTGATGCACAATAAAGCATAAAATGAGCAGAGCTCGCAAATACTACTATTCCAAGGAAAGTTTGTGCGAATTTTATGTTTAATCATTTTGATTTGCCTCACCACAACTGCCATTGTGCTGCCACTGCGGGTGCTCACACATACACACATCCATATATATATAGTTAGAAGCAGTTCATAATGGAACGGGTTCGGGTCGCCTTTCATCTCATTTCAGCAGCGCCGGCAAATAAATGAAGGTAAGTGGCAAATAAAAAAGAAAAAAACTGGCTGAACTGAACTAAACTAGATGAAACGTTGAAATGAGCGTGGAAATTGCCACAAATTGCAAAATCGTGACTGGCGTAATTTTCACAAGTTGCAAATGGCGCACTCGTATATGGAGTAGTACGAGTAGTAACACAAAAGCGGGATAAACAGGTCATGAGCATCATAAATATTGCATTAGAGCGTATTTTATGCCGCCTGCGCCACACTCACACTGCAGAACAGAAAGAAAGCGGCTGTTGAAAGAATACTTTTGAAGTGAAACGGCATTGGCTGGCCGTAATTTCAATTCAGGCGCTTCGAAAAGGTTTAACGCCTAAAGCTATGCAACAGACAATAAGAAATGCTCAAACAATAAGCATTGGAAATTTGACACTTAACCCGAAAAGTTTATAATGCTGCGCACAAAAGCACACGCACATATATTTACACATATATACGAGTATATTCGATATTATTGCCCCTTAAAAATGCAAATAATTTTATGCGTGAATTTCGGGTTTTCAGCTCAACAGCTTTTAGCGCCGCTTCTACCCACTAAAATTGCAAACTTTTTAAACACAGTTTCCTACATTATTTGCTTTGTATTAGTCGGTTGGAAGCACAATTAAGCAATAATGACCCCTACAAGCTTCCGGCGACCTGCACGCTTCATTAAGTGGCAGTATCACGCATGTGCATACTTTTAGGCGCACAATTTTAATCAGTGCCTGCCGCAGAAAAACTCAGCCTTTCCAAGGAAACATCTAACGAAAGCGCTTAATTATGTCTGCAAAATGAAAGATTTACGAAGGTGCTGTGGTGGTTGTGGAAAGAATTCCTTGGGTTTGTCAGTGTGGCAGTATGGCAATCTCACGCTGAAATAAGCAAATATTTACACATAACTCAGCCATGCCAGCAATTTTTCTCAACTTATTCTTTGTGGCTGGTGATGTGGGAGCGGGTAGTTCATTTGCGTAAGCAAATTCCATCCTTTATTATGTGTTTGATTTTTTTTCGTTTGATCGGAACCTTAATTAGGCTCGAAATATTTCCAGGGGTTGTGGAAAAGTAGCCAGCAAGAATTCAATTGGTATTTAATTAAGACAGTACGTGGAAATCGGTACAGTCTGTTTTGGATATATGTATGTTAAGAAATAGAACTCACTTACTAGAAAAAATTTGTGGTTTGAGGCCTATTTATATTCAAACATACATTATTTTCGTGCTCATATTGTTATGGAATTGTGCTAGAAATAATTTTCAAATAGCTCTTTTGAATTTGTGGAACTAAAATATTTGAATTGAAAGACTTATTGATTTTCATGGCTCTCTTTATCAAATTGTTCCAAACCAGTGATCGATTGCGAGTTATAATCCAAAATTGCATGTGAAATTCTCAGTAAGCATATAGCTGGCGATAGGACGTTCTCCTGACATACGAGTTGAAATCTGTCTGTCCGTCTCTGTTCCTTGGCACCTTGTAAATTGTCGAAATAGAACCACTGTAACGCCCATTAAATGGATATAACCGAAAAATTACAAAGTGCTATAACTAAGTCATAAATAAAGTTATGAAATCGAAATTTGGCCCAAAGAATCACAGCAGGGAGGGTCATATGTATCTCATACTCTAAAATAGCTATAACAACCAAACTTGTTGAAGTAATTTCTTATAAGCACGTCATTATGCTTCTAAAAGTGCTTTAATTCAGTAAGGAAATCTACCAGAAACATTAAATTGTATGGTAAAGATGGTACAAAAAATTACAGTTCATAACCACGCCTACTAAATAGTGGAAATCGGTCCTGGAATTACCCCAGACCATATACTAAACATAATGATTTTTGTTTTCTGTGGATTTTATTCCGATTATGGGGGTCAATTTGTGTGTCTTCGTAATAAAATTAAATACATAAATTGCGAGAGTATATACTGTTCGGTTACAACCGAACTTAGTCCTTCCTTACTTGTTTTAATTGAAAATTTACTTCACATCTTTATTAGTATTTTCTCGTATTAACGCAATTTTACGACCTGTTATGATAACTCTATTTTGGCACTGGCTACTGCGTTATATTCGACATTCAAATTAGAATCATAAAGAATTCGCTCACTAAAATATTAAATTTAATTAATTAAATTAATTAATTTAATTTAATTTATCTACAATTACAACATCGGAACTTGTAGTGCAAATGTATATTTTTATCTCTCCATAGATATTTTTAGCGGGTCGCATTGTCAATGGAGTCCGAGTGCTCTGATAAGATCCAATATGATGCCGCGCCCGTACAGTTGCTGAACTGAGGTTAAAAATATGTACTAAGTTATATATAATTTATTCGCGGCTGTGGAAGCTTACAAGTGCTCAAACTGTACTAGGTTAACTAATTTACTCCCTAATCTCAGTTTTGCGCTTTAAGTGCGCAATTTCGTTTGAACTTACGACAAATCCTTGAATTTGAATTTAATTTACACTTTTGACCCAAATTCGCTTGTGATAAAGGGCCGACACTGTTTGTAAAGTTTGCGCTGTTGAAGTTAGTTAATGCAACTATATTTTAGACTAATAGAAAATTGCTTTACGAAATTGTGCGTGAAGGCAGCATGATGAGCGACGTTGGCGACTGTTGACTAATGATTACGACCAAGTGTAGCGCGAACTAAAAGTAAAATGCAATTTAAATCGCACTGAACCACAAAAACGGAAATAAATACTGTAGTTAGTAGCTGAAAAAGCGGAAGTTTTTGAGGTCAAATCAACCACTTCAGTTACGGTAAAAAGGGTATGTAGTCGTAAGCTAGAGATTGTTGCAATGCCACAATCACTTAAGTACATTGCATACATTTAGGGGCGTATGATTAAAAACCCAAAACTGTACGAAATTCATTTTGTACTTTCAGAATTAACGAATTGAGGACACTCCTATAACAAAAAGCCTATAGGAAATATGAGTGAGAACTAATACTAAGTTCTATAGCTCTTGGATTGGATAGTTCTTATAGTCCAAGGTGATGAGATATATACAGGAAGAGCAAGTCGTGTGTCGTGTGTAAAACTAAGAATTGAGATTAATGTAGAGACAGGATGAAATACATTCTAATAAAATTTAAAAACAATTACCGCTGAAAGCATGCAAAACACCACTGAGAATCGAATGGAGTTCGAGAATATCAATAATGTCGAATGCTTCCAGTGAAATGTTATCCGCCTTGTATAGTACCTATATTCTACTATCACATGTTTTTGAACGAAACTAGATTATTTTCTAAAATTTATTATTTTAACTATTTCTCAATTTTCTATAAGGTAATCTCTCCAAGTGCCTCGTTGTGAATAGATAAGGTAAATAAGATTAAGTCATATTTGACAAAAGTTTTTTTTCAAGAACTTTAAATTATATGTAGTAACTGACTGAAAAAGATTCCAGTTATATACAACAACAACGCCAACGACAACTACAACAACGTCTAGTACCGCATCACCAGCAAATATACATATATGTATAGGTGTATACAAATACATATAATATTATATTATACACATATTAAGCAACACTTTGCCTTAAATCCCGTAGTTACCTGGTATCATAGATTTCGTGTCATCACTGAGTCGTACGTGAAATGTTTGAAACTAAGAATAAAACAAGTAAGCAAGGGCTAAGTTCGCAATTTACTTATTTCACTTTATTTATATTATATAATACACAATTTGACCCACATATTCGTCATATATATTGTATAAAGTTTATAAAGTAAAGAAAGTTGGAAACCATAATATTAGATTAGAAGCACCGAGGTCCTCGTGTTCGATATATGGGGTCTTAAAAACATATGGTCCGATTTCGGCGATTTTTAGAATGGGGCTGCCACACTATGAACATAGTATTTGTGCAAAGTTTTGCACCGATATCTTCACTAGTGTTTACTTTATATATTGTAAAGTAAACGATTCAGATCGTCTTCGTCGTGGTTGTGAAGCGATTTGGCCTATTTTCACAACATATCATTGTGATGTAAGGAAACTATTACAAACCAAGTTTCATTGAAATCGGTCTAGTAGTTCCTGAGATATGGTTATTGACCCATAAGTGGGCGATGCCACACCCAGAAGTTTGGTTTATATAGCTCTATTGGTTTGGGAGATATGTACAAAAAACTTAGTAGGGGGTGGGGGGGCACGCCCACTTCCCCAAAAAAATTACATCCAAATATGCTCCTTCATAGTGCGATCCTTCATACCAAATTTTACTTCCATAGCTTTATTTATAGCTTAGTTATGGCACTTTAAGTGTTTTCGGTTTTCGCCATTTTGTGGCCTCATTTTCGAAAGCAACCTTCCTATGATGCCAAGAAATAAGTGTGCCAAGTTTCATTAAGATGTCTTAATTTTCACTCAAGTTACAGCTGGCACAGACGGACAGACAGACATACGGATTTGAACTCCCCTCTTCACCCTGATCACTTTGGTATATATAACCCTATATCTAACTCGTTTAGTTACAAACAACCGTTATGTGAACAAAACTATAATACTCTCTACCAACTTTGTTGCGAAAGGATAATAACTGTTTAAATAGGGAATCATAAATTATATTTCTTTCAAGAGAATATTCCATTTATTTTTATTAAATTATTCTATTTTATTCTTCTTTATAAAATGAAATTCAATTATTTTGAAATCTTCTATGATTCTTATGCTAGTTATGGTGTAAAAAGCTCTCACATTTTACCATTAATTAGTCAATTGATGTTATTGTGTGAAGCATGTAGTAAATGGCTCTTTGGTTGTTGTAGCGATTATTCCAAGTTTTTTCGGACCAATTACTTGAAAACTTACATTTATGACTCGGTTTAAAATCATTTTTACATATTTACATATTTGGTCTTATGCTAAGGAGTTGAACATATTACCTTAAAGTTCGGCTAGACAGGTTCGTTCATGACCAGGTATAAAATAAAGCAAAAGCTGATGCAATTGGCTTATTGACCCAGTAAGAATCGTTTCAACTTGAAACCGAATAATTGTTATGTAATTTATCAGGCTGTTTCTTTTTGAGTGTTTATGTTTTGAGCTTGATAGTTTCAATATTTCAATTTCATAGGTTATTCGATAAAGTTTCTGAAAATACTTTTTAGGTAGTGAAGTTTTTTCAAGTGAGTAGAGAAAACTGCACATTTTTACAAATATATCCGGCCTCCTTTATCCTTTATCCAATATCCTCTAAAAATGATTAACTTTTGACATATTTGTTATGTTGACTTTAGAGGCATTTAGTGTCTAGCGATGAGCCCACCATTAATTAATTTTGGAAACAATCTTTCGTATGACCTTTACAACGTAGTTACATTACTTTGGCATGTTTTCTATGTACATATATTTATGTGGATTGTATTGATTTCTAGAACTTACCTAATGACAAAAAATTCTTTGCTGCGTTTATTTTCAATTTTCGTAATAATGTCATAGTGAAATCTTGAATGAAAGAAATTGATAATTCAATATAGACTTTTGAGTTTTTATTCCCACGCAACAGATTGCATAAGATTATAAAGCTTCTGTTCTGTTTTGAATTTACACCTATCTGCACAATCACCAATATGCTTCTGAAATGGAATTTAATTAATATGTAAAAGTAACTCAACTTAAAATTTTTTAGGGAATGGACGTCATCTGACCTCTAATAAGTTTAAAATTATTTCAAGAAAATTTGGTGAGAATATTGGGATTCGGCATAGATATAATGCTATGATAAAAGAGAGATATAATGCTTACTATGCCTTGTTACTATACTCTCCATATATCTTGCAATATGTGAAATATCATGCAGATGGGTTGAGTGGTTGGTCAAAACATTTCTCGGCACTCGTATACCCAATATTATGATGATTTACATATGGAGTGGAATTAAAGCGATAATATAATATGGTAGAATGCTATAATATGGTAGAACCAAGAAGGAGTGAAGTATTCACTCAGTACTCATATAAGGTATCTCAATTAAACCAATGTGACCTTTAGTAGGATATGATATACAAAATGAGAGCAGTCTGTATTTCGCTAAAAAGCCGGTGCTGAGATCATATACAACATTTATATAATATACTGTAATAATAAAGTTTTTAATACAAACCGAAATATATTACTCTGCGCCGAACTTAGCCCTCCCTTAGTTGTGTAACTTATATTTCTTGTTTGCTTTACAGCCACAAAGTCAAAAGCAAACTTACACGCTGTTCATTGACACATATGATGAGTATGTATGTATGTATGTATGTATGTATGTGTGCAGCAACATATATTTATTTTTGTGGGTGTCTACTATAAACAGATAAATATTATTATGCTGAGTGTGTTTATGAGCCCACAACTTTGAAAATAACCAAATGCAATGGCAAATATTTGCGTTGCGCTTTAAAAGTCAACCTGTCAATAGGGTTTGCAATTACAGCAGTTCGCACCTACACACAGACACTCACAGCGCACTGGCCATGAAGGACACACATGCAATTACGAAATATATGTGTGTACAAAACATCAACGCCAACGCCAACACAAGCGCATTCAACAAGCGCAACCAAGCGCTTCCGTTGGCTGTCAAATTGAAAGTGGATTTGAGGCCAATGGATGTTGGCCAATGATGTCCGCCCGGTAAGCAATGTCCGCCGACGACGACGGCTGTCGCTGCTGCAATACCTGTTGACCTGATAACGCCAAGGTAAAAAATGCAATAAATCTTGGCCAAACTTGAGAAGCCGCTTGGAGTGGGTGAGAAAACGGCAAAGCGGGTTAGGCGAGCGAGTTGCCGAGTGCCTCAAAAGCCACTTCAGTGTTGATTTTCATTCGAGCAGCAATGCAAACGCAAACATACCCATGTATGTGGCCCTTTTGCATGAGCGTGTTGCTGCATGCTCACATGAATCTAAGGCAACTGAAGTGGCGGAAAATCGGAAGGTGGGCCTGAGAAGTGCGCCACAGTGTAGCACACTTGAGAAAATGAATAATTCGCTTGGTGGAGGCGATGTGCAGTTGACGGTCAGCAAGAAAATGAATGATGTATGTGTATAGGCATTCTAAGAACCCAAAGTAAGATGGAAGGTAAAAGCGAAAGATGTGAATTGCATTGGTTTTAACAGGAGGAAGTAGGTAAAATTCTTCCAAGCCAAGCATACTTGAGTCGAATGAAGTTTCTTGCCTTCGGACCGTCGCTTTTATCAAACTTGGGCAATTTTTTTTAATGGATTGGCACAAGGTCTCAGACAGTCTAAAGTTCGTTTCATTTCTATAAGAGATCGCCACTAGAACTAAATCCATATGTTTCGTAGTTAGAAATAACTTTAAAAATTTCTATTTTGGTTTTTTGATTGACGCAAGTGTTGGTATTTTGTACAAATTTATAAGAATGAAACAATATTACCCAAGCCGCGCGAACCATTTGTAACATTATTATTATTTAAGGAATTCTATACAGGCATCCCGGCAAGTTCAAAAGAGGCTGTTATGAATTCTAAATAAAAAAAATCCACAAAATAGTTTAGAATGACTGTTGAAAGAATGTTCGCTGCAAAGAAGCTAACGACTACAGAGATGTAATCGCTAAGACTGTCTGACCTACTCGAAGTAGAAGACCAATATTAATACAAAAATTGTAAATAAATGTTCGACAATGTCAGCATGCCTGTTAAAGGTTGGTATAAAATGATTCTTTAAGTACTAAATGCATAAAATATATGCCCCATTGTAGTTTCTACAAATCTCATCATTATATAAAAGACTCAAATGATGTTTCAATAGGCTATAGGCTAGAAATGTTGTTTAATACAGCACCCAGAAGAAGATGAATATTACTGATCACTACCCAAGGCACCATTTAAAAAAAGAAATATCAAATCTGTTGCTATTGCCAGGATATAGTGTTGGTATATCTACGTTCAATGTTGGTATATCTACGTACGACAATGATCAAAAAACTTTATATCGACATACTTTATATTCTAGTATATTGAATTTCGGCTAGACTAGCTAACTATTTGACGTTAGAATACTGCGTTCAACAGCAGTTCATTAAAATCGCCGAACAAAGTAAATATTAAGCTACGGCAGACTTATACCTTATATAGGTCAATAAAAGAAAAATATTTTATAATAATTTAATCGACCTCAAGAAACATTACCAAGAACAAGAAACATTTTTTTGCCAAATTTTAATTAATAATGGTTATCAATTTCAACGTATCCTACTATTTTAAAGAAAAAAAAACACAGCGAATTCAATTTGAATTTGAATGGGTAACGCTTATTATCATTCGAAAGAACATTCTTTGAGATTTCTTTTTTAAAAATTATCTCTTTCAAATGTTGGACGCGGCTGCGTCTTAGATGGTCTATCCGTTGAGTCCAACTCTCGATTACTCGTTCGAGAATTTCGACTGGAAACTGGCGAATGACAAGCGTGCTGTTTTGCACAAAGGCCTAAATCGAAGTGGAATTGCCTGTATATACTTTAGACTTTACATATTATCACTGGAAAAATTGTAACAGTGTCATATCACACGATCTTAGTGGCCAATCGACCGGCCCAAAACGTGAAATTATCTACTCACTGAAGTGTTCTCTCAATTAAGCCATTGATTGATGCGATGTGTGCGAAGTGACGCCGTCTTGTTGAAACCAAATGTTGCCGAGATCACGAGCTTAAATTTCAGGCATGAAATAGTCGGTTATCATGGAGCTATAACGGTCGCCATTGACGGTTATATTTTCACCGGTATAATTTTTGAAGAAATATGGACCGATGATTCCACCGCCCTACAAACCACACCAAACCGTTGCTTTTCTGGATGTAGTGCCAGCTCCTGAATCTCTTCAGGTAGCACTTCGTCTCAAATGCGACAATTGCCTGCTTGCTTGTTTGTGGACCATAAGTTTAAATACATTCTTCACATAACGTGCATTTTCGTAATAAAGTTGAACAATTTGTAAACGTTGTTCAGAAGTAAGTCTTCCACAATGAAATGCCAAACAACACTGAACTAAAATAACCAGCCAGCTTGACACGACTCATGCCTGATCTGTCAAAAAAGACGTTTGAAAAAGATACCTCCATTTGGATCGTGGGCTTGGCAAATAATAAATATGTTTGGAATCTTAATTTCTTCTCAAAACTAGAGGAATATAAAACTGCCCACTCCAAACCATACTATGCTAAAAGATACGTGTATTCATATTTTCATTTATATACCATTACACATTTGGTATATCCGAATTCAATATATTCAATACATTTAAAAATATATTCTTAAAAGAACATTTATAATGGTTTTCTTAACTCAGATCAATGTACTATTTATGCATATAATATATGTACGTTAAAGGCAATTATGTGACTTCATAATGAATATTAATCATTGGTAAAATCCATAACTAAGTTCCACCTCTGCCACGAACTTTTCGACGCTTTCCTTTTATTTTCCTACCAACTTTTAACCACAACAAAGTCTTAAAGTCTTCGCTTGTGCGCTTTTGAATTTCATTATTCATTGTTCAATCGTAATCAGCTGAAAGAAGCTGCCATGAAAATCCTTGAATTGAAATCCACAGCCAAGGCTTGCAAGGACTGTCGATATGCAGGAGCGCAAAATAAATCGGTCAAGGCACACAATGGATAGGGTAACGTATCAATACCAGAAATACGAGTGTGCGATAGCAAGTTGGAAAATGATGAGCACGCATAAATTGCAAACAAAGGGAAAATTTTAAATGAAACTCGACATACAGACACAAGCATGGCTTATATAGCTATGTAAATACATGTACATATGTATATCAGAGCTGAATGAGTGCAAAATGTGGAATAACAAGCTGCAGATGGAAAATGTCATCCAGCACAAACGGCAATGGCAGAGCACAGGAGAAACAGAGAGTGAGAGAGAGAGGGGGCAGCAAGAGCAACAGGGTCGACGCCGCAAAATGAGTGTCAGATTTAAATAGATGAATGCAAGTGGAGAACTGCGGTATGATTAGTGACTGTGAGCTGCTGGGTGGCTTCATCTTTACGAATGTAGTACGTGGCACCGCCTCGAAGCTTATGGCTTTCATTACAGTGAAAGTGAAGCGCTGTTCGAAGTGCGCATTTGTGGCAGCCGAAGAATAATTGCAATCGATTATTCGCAAGAATCGCTTTTCAACTTACTTGGCGCACAAATGAGAATTCTGTTGGCGTTGGTTGGCGATGCGTCCTTCGACGATTTAAATGAATTCTAAATACACATATTTCGGCGTATACATACATATGAATGTATGTACTCACGTATATGCAAATTTACATACATACGTATTTCCTTTGCTAGTTTTCTTTGTTACCAGTTTGGCTTGGTAGTTGCTCTGTGGTCTGCGTGGTAGGGAAATTTCTGAAAACTGCTTTTGCTGATAATCAAGTATGCAGATATCGCCACACTTTCGTATTGATTTGAAATTTTTGTAAAGTTTCTGGAAACAATGGTTAGTGATTAGAAATTGCAATTACAAAGAAAAGTGAAAACAAAAATTAAAGAATTGTGGCGGTGTGTGGATACCTTGTATAATGACACCTCTCTATTGTTCGATTTTATTCTCTGAGGCGTTATTTGAATTCTGAAGTCGTATGAATATGAAACAATAGATTACTTATAAAGTAGTAGGTTAGATATGCAGAAGCATAGAGAGAACTGAAATCGTTTTAAGAACTTTATAGGATCAACATTTTTTAAAGCAGTGGTGGATTGAGCAACGTTATTTTGTTTTAAACAAAGGTCAAACAAACAAAATATCTATAAAACAGCCAGCCCGCTTCTACAGCGCCACAAAAGCTATCTTCGGTTCGCCAAATTTCGGCGCTACTCTCTTTTCAAATTCTACATGTAAAACATCAGCAAAGTTGGCGAGTTGGATTCCATATTATAGATGGTGTTTTCTTTTTATAAGTTCCAAGTTTAGTTCTATAGATTTTAAACAAGTAACTACCGTTGTCAATGGTATGAAAATGGTAAAATAAACGATGATCCTTTTTCAATATTTTTGGTTTTCTTGATAGATCACGCATGAATCGTGTCAAGCTGTCATGCTATTTTTGTTCAGTATTTCTTCATGGAAAGACTGATGTATGTCTGAACAATGTTTACAAATTTGTTTCAACTTTATTACGAAACTCCACGATCTGTAAAGAATGTGTTTCGCATGCTTCGATCAACTTATTCAACATAACCGGACTACTGAGCGTACTGCCATCACCTATCTTGAGAGCCATCATTCATTATTTCATTTCATTTGGCATTTCATCCAGAAAAAAAAAAACGGTTTTGTTTGTTAACGAATGAACCATCTGAGACGAAGCTGCGACTAACATTTGAAGGAGATAATCTTTAAAAAAATAATTGGAAAAGAATGTTCTTTCGAACGATAATAAGCATTACCCATTACATTATAATGTTCTGATAAACGTCTTTCTTTAAAAAAGTAGGGAACGTCGAAATGGATCACCCTTTATTACAAAAATTATTTTCATACTCTCCCCACAAAGTTGCTAGCAACAAAGTTGCTAAAGAGAGTATTATAGTTTTGTTCACATAACGGTTGTTTGTAACACCCAAAACTAAACGAGTGAGATATAGGGTTATGTATACCAAAGTGATCAGGGTGAAGGGTGGAGTTCAAATCCGAATGTCTGTCTGTCCGTCCGTCCGTCCGTCTGTACAAGCTGTAACTTGAGTAAAAATTAAGATATCTTCAAGAATGATAGAAGACAAGATTACGACAGGCGTTTACAGTTAGCTTTTTGGGGTTTGAGTTCCTGTTGAGTGACAACTTTCACGAACCCGAACACGCGAGCAAAACAAAATTGCACTATGGTACAAAACAATAAAGCCAAAAACAAAGAGCTGAAGTAAAGGCTAGTGCTTAATTATTATTTAAAATTCTAAGTGAAAAATGTATTAAGGGGTTATATACAGTTAGACGGCCGAAAAAAAGGGAATTTTCCAGAATTTTTTCTGAGAAAACTTTTTAATTTATTGATCCAAAAATTTATACACATATTATGGTATCTTTTAACTGTATTTTAAGACTTCGTTTTAATAAAAATATTTATTTGAAAAAGAGCTACAGCTGATCTCCAGGAGCTCCTCTCAAAAAAGATGTTTTGCGGTGACCACTATATCTCGGAACTGGATCATCCGAAATTAAAAAACCAAACAGTTTTCGTTAAAATAATGTTAAATCTAGTAATTAATCGAAGGAATAAGCAAAATAAAATTTTTTGACAAAAGGGCGGTTTCTCAAAAAAAAAAAATCGATTTTTCACCGAAATTTCGGCCTTAAATTGTTTATAAAAAAAAAATATTTATTGGAGAGAAAAAATCTTCGATTAACTACTAAAAAATATATTTTAGAAGGTCGTGTTAAAATTTGAGACTAATCGGTCTAGCCGATTTCGAGTAATGTTGGACACCGACTTTGAAAACACCATTTTGAGAATAACGCGTTTAAAGTTTGGACCTTGTACTTCCAAGCACTCTGAAACGCCTTTTCAAATTTTTCATTTGCTTGTAACTTTGAAAATATTCACCGGAACCGGAAATTTTCTGTGTGTATTCTTAAATATATGTACATTGAGAAAATGAAATAAAAACAAGTAAGGAAGGCCTAAGTTCGGGTGTAACCGAACATTTTATACTCTCGCAATTTATTGATGTAATTTTATAAAGACAACACAATTCGACCCATATATTCGGCATAAAGTTCAATAGAATAACGAAAATCATCATAAATAGTATATGGGGACTGAGGTAATTCCTAAACCGATTTCACTCGTTTTCACCACCAAGATACAACGTATCGAAGACTATACGATCACTTAATTTAATATTACTTATAATTAGGTATATAGGATCTGGGGGAAGTTATGACCCGATTTTTACCATTTCAGGTACAGAGAGAAACTGTTATAAGAAAAAAATTCAGAGGGAATGAATTACATTAAAATATCTGAGGGATTTACCTATATTTTCGGTGAAAAATTAACCTTAGGCACTGAGTTCTTCATGTTTGATATCAGGGGCCTTGAAAAGTCATGGTCCGATTTTGACAATTTTCCACAAGTGATGTCACAGCTCAAATACAGTATTTGTGTAAAGTTTTATTCCGCTAGCTTCATTGGTTCCTTATGAATACATTATAAAGTGAACGAATCAGATGGAATTCAAAATTGGGTTATATGGGAAGTAGACGTAGTTGTGAACCGATTTCGCCCATATTCCACCCGTGTCATCAGGGTGTCAAGAAAGTGTTATATACCGAATTTCATTGAAATCGGTCAAATAGTTCTTGAGATATGGTTTTTGACCCATAAGTGGGCGACGCCACGCCCATTTTCCATTTTGTAAAAAAATCTCAGTGCAGCTTTCTTCTGCCAATTCTTATGTAAAATTTGGTGTTTCTGGCGTTTTTCGTTAGGGAGTTAACCCACTTTTCGTAATTTACAACCTAACTTTTGTATGGGAGGTGGGCGTGGTTATTATCCGATTTCTTTCATTTTTGGACTGTATAAGGAAATGGCTAAAAGAAACGACTGCAGAAAGTTTGGCTTATATAGCTTTATTGGTTTGCGAGTTATATACAAAGAAACTTATTTGAGGGCGGGGTCACGCCCACTTTTCCAAAAAAATTACATCCAAATGTGCCCCTCCCAAAATTTCATTTTCATAACTTTATTTATGGCTTAGTTATGACACTGTATAGGTTTTCGGTTTCCTCCATTTTGTGGGCGTGGCAGTGGACCGATTTTGCCCATTTTCGAAAGCAACCTCCTCAGGGTGCCAAGGAACATGTGTTCCAAGTTTCATTAAGATATCTTAATTTTTACTCAAGTTATCGCTTGCATGGACAGACGGACAAACGGACAGACGGACGGACATACATTCGGATTTCAAATCTACTCGTCATCCTGATCATTTATGTATATATAACCCCATATCTAACTCTTATATTTCTTGGTGACACAAACAACCGTTATGTGAACAAAACTATGATACTCTGTGCAACAGGTTGCGAGAGTATAAAAAAATCAATTTTTTGAAAATTCTAACCGTATATAACCCCTTAACTTGAAAAAGAAGTCCGCAATGGCGGAATTAAACAACAATAGTACAAAAAAGTCGTCTATAAAGAATTTTTTTCACTTTTCCAACCAACAAATAAGTTCGCAAAATGGCGACCTTTTTGTAACAAAACATATAATTTTAATTATAAATATGCATTATTATATTGGATCATTTTATAAATGAAAATTTTAAGAATTACGTTCATTGTGATATTTTATCTGCACATTATTCAATTTGGTTTACTATGTTTCACATTTCCGTTTTCCATTTGACAATTCTTCTGTTGCCTATTCCCATTCGTGGGTCGTGAAAGTTTCAGCCTGTCGTAATCTTGTCTTCTATCATTCTTGGATATCTTGATGAAACTTGGCACACTTATTTCTTTAGGAAGGAAAATGAGCAAAATCAGACCACTGCCATGCCCACAAAATAGCGAAAACCGAAAATACATAAAGTGTCTTAACTAAGCCATAAATAAAGCTATGAAAATAAAATTTTGTTTGAAGGATCGCACTATGAAGGGGCATATTTGGATGTAATTTTTTTTTAGAAGTGGGCGTGGCCCCGCCACGTTTGTAATAGTTTCCTTACATCCCAATAATATGTTGTGAAAATAGGCCAAATCGCTTTACAACAACGCCTACTTCCTATATACCAGAACTTTGAAGACGATCTGATGGTTTACTTTACAATATATAAAGTAAGCACTAGTGAAGATATCGGTGCAGAACTTTGCACAAATACTACGTTTATAGTGTGGCAGCCCCATTCCAAAAATCTAAAAACCATAGGTTTTCAAGGCCCCATATATTGAACATAAGGACTTCGGTGCTTCTAACTTAATATTAAGTTTTCCAACTTTTAATTTACTTTATATAATATACATATATGACGTGTATGTGGGTCAAATTGTGTATTATATAATATTAATGAAGTTAAATAAATAAAATGCGAGATTATAATATGTTCGGTTACACCCGAACTTAGCCCTTCCTTACTTGTTTTGTTTATTTTTGATAACTTGAAACTTGATGTATAGAGGACGTAAGTCAAGTAGACTATAAAATTTCCATTGGGTTTGCAAGAAGAACTTCTTTCTAATAAAGAAACGAAATACATTTCGGTTTGTTTTTGGGCAAAATTGCTTCGAAAGTGTTGTACTTTTGAATAGCTGGCGTAGATTTATCGATTCGCTAATCTCTAATGTTTGGCGAATAGAAAGCTGTTTAGATTGTACTGGGATCATCTCAAGATATACTACTACATATATCTTCTATAAAGGGAACTTAGTTACCGAATTATTCTTAAAAAATCCCGAAATATATCTTTAAAAGTAGGTCTACTGACTGTAAAAATAAGGTCTACTGACTGTATTAAGTTCACTCAGGTACTCAGTAAAAAGTGTTTTATGGACGTCATGATGGAAAAACCTCAGCGGTTAATACTTATTAATATTCCAATTAAATAGAAATAGAAAAGTTAAGATCGATAGATCGACACATTTAAGAATATATGGGTGAGTCTAAATATGCTATGAGACTTAATACATAATGATAAGTACTCCCGAAGAAATTTGCACAAATACACTCTCCAACTTTCTCATATACGACATCAAAACACTTCCATTTTAATAAGTATTTAAGTCAAGTCTTGTTTGCGGTTACTCCTGCCACCATAATTGCTTCATTCTTTGGCTTCGCTTTTAGAATTTTATCATCATTGCCGTTGGTAAAACAGTTTCTTATCCAATTGCAATATAATTCACTGCCATTCAACTTTCTTTTCTTTTCACACACTTACTCTAAGTGTATCTGCGAATGTTTGCGTGTCTTTTCTGCATTTTAGTTTTGTGCTTTTAGGTTTAGCGTCTGCATTTTCCATATATTTCATTTCGTTGTCTTTTTCTCCCCGCTCTTTTGCGGCTTTCATAATTTCGCTTGTTGCAAGTCCATAACATTTATTGCGCCAAGAAGAATGCGCTGTCGAAATGGCGGTAACCATGGGATGTGGCGCGAAAGCATTTAAGATACCAATAATTGTATAAAATGGAGAAAAGTTAAACGATGGGGCGAAAATAAGGTAAGGAATAGAAGGCGTGAAGTGTAGAGAATTTCTGTTTGAAAGGGTGTGCACAATACGCAAGCTAGATACATTTAGTATATAATGTAAAATAAAGACAGTAAATAGAATTAAGTGGAGAAGATTATTTTTAAGTACCATAGCCTAATATTGAGTCTAAATTTCTCTAGAAAACATAAGAAAATATCCAAAAGACATAAAAAGACATAAAAAGAACTAGAAAGTTCTGTGTCCGTCTACAGAAAATAATCGGTTGACTAGAGGCCAACTAGTTAAATGTCATACTAGGTTATGAAAGTTAACTTACAACCCCAAATATCGAGTAGTGGTGTGCGGTTTGAGTAATTCTGAAAAAAAAAATTAAAAGAAAAACGAAGGAAGTGTTTGAAATAATATTTAGAAAACATAAAATGAAAGAGTTATAAAAAAACCTTAGGGACCCCGAAATCCACACTTGAGCAAATTTACCGAGAACACTCGAAAATTATTGAAAACTAAATTAATACAATTAAGAGAAAGCGGTAATTCCTGTATTATAGGCATACTAACCTATTCGACCATATTTCTTCTCAACTTATACTAAGCAAAATATTTCACTCGCTTGTCCATATTTTGGTGATATCGCCAACCAGTGGTTCGGAAATGTCAGCTAAATGGAGCAGTAGGAAAGTATGAATTGAAATGACCCATTTTCATTTATTAAGTGCCAGAAAAATAATGAAAGTGTAGCAGAAACAGTAGAGGCTTAATATTAGCAAAATTAAGTGAGTGTACAGTCTGGGATATAATGTATGTTGGTGGTAAAAAAGAATCAAATCGGTTTAGGAATTACCTCATCCCTCATATACTATATATGACGATTTTCGTATTTCTATTGGACTTTATCCCGATCTCAATAAAATTACTTCAATAAAGTGCGAGAGTATAAAATGTTCGGTTGCACTCGAACTTAGCCTTACCTCACTTGTTTTAGATAATTTAGTTTTCCATCTAAAATAGGCAATTCTTAAGTGATGTTCGAAAAAATAAATACCAATTTGTTTTGACAAAAAAAATTAGTGCGAAAAAGTGGTAAAAACTGCAGTTTACAAGTTTTTCGAGACAAAATATCAATAAAAGAAATCTTTTCTGTGAACCAACTACTGTAAATTTTTCAATTTAAGCAAGAATAAACATATAAAATAATATTAAACTATAAATAAATATGACTGTAAATCTGACAAATACAAAAGCTGCAAAACATTTAAATTCCCTAATGCCCCTATGTACGAACACTGTTATTTACTCTTGTGATTTGACGTCACTGATTTGCGCACAAACAAAAAATATTAAAACAAAATCTGTCTGTATCAAATACAACTCATATTTTCATGTTAACTTAACTCTCTGGGGCATACAAAAGCGGATGTAAGCGTCATGATTAAGCCCAGGGAAATTCAGTCCATCTTCTTGCTAAACGCAGCACTGAACAGCATATCCGTTTCCGTTCAACGGCCAGTAACGCCTAATAATATTAGCAGGCATTCAATTGTTGGACCAGCCAACACAATAGTCATATTAATTAACATACAACATACACACATACTTACCGGCTTCCATAAATATGCACAGAATTACCTGCAAACCAATCTTTAAGTACCAACAGTCGTCTGCATGCTGATCTGTGGGGAATTGCGGCGATGAAATTCTGTGAACTATCAATTATGCACATTTAATGCCAGATTGACGGCTGAGGTGACGATGTGGCTGTCCCATCAGTTATCCAGGCGGTGTAGCGACGCTGAAGAGCAATTATCTCCTCAGCGGTAAGCGCTGAGGCAAGCGGGTCAAATGGACAAGATGGCAAACGAAGAAGGTGAGAAAGCGAAATGTATTGCTGAGGGCACGAATTACTAACTGCTGTGCTTAATTTATCTATGTGCCTTTGCAAATCGCATATTAATTACGGGTAGAGGTTTTGTTAAACTCTGGGACAATTGCTCGTGTTGCGCGCGCAAATGTATGCAATGCGCGTATAATTTGGAGCAGTATTGTGTTCGTTGAAATCATAACAAGTTCTTTTAGATTTTGCACAAAGAGACTGTAAGAGTATTTAAATTGTGCCATTTTTCATTAAGATATCTCAGTATTTTTCGAGAAGAAGGCAGATTCAATTTGCAATTATACCAACTGATCCACAAAAATACTGAAATATATTCTCAGACATCTACATATAGCACTTGGTCAGAACTCTAATAAGATCCAATAAATTCAGAACTCCATTATCAATTTCATTCCCAATTCGATTAATTTATAAACAATAATCGATACTAGTGTTGTAATCATATGTTAAGAATGAATAAAGTAAAATAGCAAAACCAATCAAATTCAATTGAAAACATTTACACCTGACAAATTTATTTCCAAACTCCCATTACATACATATATACATATTTCAAAAGCGTAAATCTAATTTGTGCACATTATTATAAAGAAAATACCAAAAAAAATTACACACAGCCGTGTACCATGTGGGAGCAACAAAACTTGGCGCAGCGTGTGACTCCCGAAAACCCAGAAAGCGGGCAGCAACCAACGCATTCAAGTCAGGCGAAAAATCCTGTCCGCAGTGTTTCACGCCGAAAACAGCTTTGCAGTAGAGAGCTGCCTTCATCACATTGATTTTCTCGGCCTGGCCCTTGCTGTCCTTATGGCAATCGAGAAGGAATGGTGTAATCCACGCTTTTGCAAAACATTCGGGCAGTTCGGATGTGTTGAAGCCGACGAGATATGGATTTGTATTGGTGGTTTCGATTTGGAAAACTTTTGTGACGGTTTGCATACGACCCTTTAAATATGGAGAGTGCCCAGCGCAAATGCCGCTAACGGTTGTGTTCTCAAGTGCCATACACTCTTTGGGAAGTATGGTGATGTTGGCAGCACTTCCCATAGTAAACCTACTCACGCCAACAGCCAATAAAAGTAAGATATTGCAAATGATTTTCATTGGGAAATTTACGAATTTTTATTTTTCAAATATTGTTTTGATTTTGTTAAACTTTATTATCAATATTATGAACTGATTTTCCATTCGACATTCAAATGTACATAATCGTCAACGAACAAAACAAATGAATTGGGGGCGTTCACATTGTTTGGTTTTCGTACTAATCGATGTTTCAGCATAATGAAAATAATTCGCACGAAATAACAAATATTTCATAATAACAACAATTGTTAATACGGAGATGAATGTCTGGAGCTGCAAACAACACATATATCTTATGCCATATTTTATAGAAAGTTTCCGCCTTCCCATGATAGACTGTTTGTGTGTTTGGTTTTTGTCACCGATGACCGAGTGATCTTCCAACTTTTTGCTAAAATTTATATAGTAGAATTTGCCTTAGGCTTTAAAAGGCGTCTAGGCGATCAGATCTTCCTTGTCGCTAGATGTCTTTCCCATGAACATATTATTGATGCCTGAGTCATTCTTGTCATCTTGGAGGACAGGTCCGGAGATACGGTGGATGCAGAAGCAGTCTTAGTCCCGAAATTTTTTTCAAATATTCATGAATTGAGGGTCAATGGTTTCCAGCGATCTTTATCAACTCAATTTTAATGTCATCCGAAAATATTTTGTGGATTTTGCTAATATTTTCGTCCACAACTGCCTATTTTCGACTTCGACTGTTACCTTCGGTGCTCTTATAGTCTTTACGGACTTCACCACTTCAAACCACTTAAAAATTTTTGCTATGCGCTGTGATTTATTTCCCGTCATAATCTCATCCCAGCTCGAGACTATTGACAGAGCCATATTGCCGAGGCGCATGACTTTTCAATTTTGAATACAAAAGGGTGTCGAACGTAAACTCCTAGTGCCGTCTCATCGGATGTTGACATCGTCCACGCTTCTGCAGCATAAAGCAGGACGAGCACGATGAGGGACTTGTAGAGTTTGGTTTTTGTTCGTCGAGAGACGGCTTTGTTTTTCAATTGCCTACTCAGTCCAGAGTAGCATCTGCCTGCGTTGGATTTAAAGTATATTGGTGTTAATGCTGGTTCCAAAGTAGATGAAATTATCTACAACTTCAAAGTTATGATTGTCAACAGTGACGTAGGAGCCAAGACGGGAATGAGCTAACTGTTTGTTTGATGACAGGAGATATTTCGTCGATATAGCAGATCACACTTTCTAAATCCTAGAAAACAACAGCCATGTCCTTTCCGTCCCATCTGCTGGTAGACGCAACTTTCGAAGTAGTCTGAGCGAGATAAATTATTTGACAGGTACTTGGTCTCTGGTGTGTGCTAGTGAATCGATGGTTAACAGTTTTCTCTTATCAATTATCTCGATGGAAGAAGAATACCGTATACAACATCCAAATACTCATTGAGATCATCACATTGAGATTTCTCTTTCAAAAATAAAAATTTAATCAGTTATTTGGGTGATTCTACGCTAAGAGGTAACTTGTGCGGCAATCAGCTTAAAGTATTAAAATGAATTTATTGATTTGTTATTTTAATTTTATGGTTTATTCATCTAGGAAAGAGAGTACCTTTAAGTGGCAACACTAATTTAAATTTATTTTTTACTTTTGGTAAAATATAATATATATAATAATAAATCGAAAAAGTAATAAGATATGTATAAAGTGAATTGACCTTAAATGAAAAGTTAAATAAAAGGGACAAAAATTAGCATATAGAGGTTTTACGAAATAAACAATCCAAAGTTTCTATTTGGCCGTATTCGAGATGCAATTGAAACCTCTTATCGTTGAATCACCCATTTATCAATTTTTTTTTAATCGAAGCATATAAGCTACACCACTCATATATACACCGCTGAATATGTCAGTTACCTGAATATTTTTTGGCCAGTTTCATTCAAAGTGTTATGTAGAACCGAAAATATGACAAAATTAAATCCACAAGCTCTCTTAAACCTGATATATTCCGAATATACTGACTTCTATCATACCGACGACGAAATGTCTGTTTTCAGAACTATGACATCAATCATTCAAAATCGAATATTATTTCGATTATGTAAATATTTATGTGCCATGAAAGACTGTCGAATACAAGTCCATCACTAAGAGTTGCCAATTTCAAATGCACTCCCACTAAAGGCAGACATTATGGTACAAATATTTTACGAAGCTTAGTCAAATAACTATTGAAGGTTTAATCATCATTTAAATATAATAATAAATGTGATTATACATATATAAAAGGGATATATAAAATAATATACCGTAAAATTAAGTAATATTCCCCTATATTTTGGAGCAAATTTATTTATGCAGCGTAAACAATGTTACATTAGTCGCATTCACAGTTAACCTCAAAAATATATGAAATTGGATTAACAATGTTTAAATTGTGCGCTCTACTCGTAATAAATATACATACATACATATTTATTGTGCCACATGTGAATATTTGTGATTTTGTATGCACAGCCGGGCACAACCGGCGAATTTCAATTTCGTTCCTCACTTTAGTGGCGCAATTTTGAATATTTCATGAAGCAAATACATAGTTGTGCCTCAAACCACAATTAGATGTTGGTGGGATTTTTAATTGTTCGCTCGGGTATTTGCCAAAGGTGAAAGGACACAACTTTCATTTGTTCAACTCGTACGTATTTGCATTTGCCGGGCTACATTCGTGTGTGTGTGTGTGTATGCATAAACTTAATTTGAATTTACAATATTATTGTGCGCATTTGGAATTTGTAAAATTTATTTTAACCGGAAATTTAAAAGTTGCCGCTGGACAGTGTTGCCCCGGTTTGCCGTGAATTAAATGCGGCTAAAAATTTTATATGTCCCTCTCTCTGTATAAGTACGTATGTATGTGTGTCTGCATGTGCGCAAAGTGGAAAATTTTCCATTTCTAACTGCATTTGTGAGTGTGTGTGTTGAGTCAGCACATGCATATTGCTGTGCGGAATATTTTTCCGTGTCTGTTTTGAAAGTGCTGGCACACTTAATTAATTTATTACAACCAACATCCCTATGTCCGCTTGTATATGCATTGCTGACCTCGCCAAATCCCACTATGCAATTTGAACTTTGGCTTAATGTGTTTTTTATGCTTTTAGTTTTAGTATGTTTGCCCATTTTCGGACGTGCGAGTAGATTGTATGCCATGAGTACACTAACCTACGTTGAGTACTGTATTGTTGTTGGCATATATGCATTTATTTAGTTTTACATACTGCATGAAAGTTGATATAATTTAGTTACATTATAAGTTATTGGCACAATTCGCCATTTAATGCATAGTTTTGAAATATGAAATAATGGCGGATGGAATTGTCGAACTCTGTTACTATCTTTCAAAAAGTTAATGAATTTTCACTTTCATCATTTAGCAAGTACACATTCGATTGTGTTATCCTTGAGTTCCATTAAGAAATATAAATAGACCTTTTCAATGACCAGTTAATGGCTCAATTTGATGCGGATTTAAAAAAAAATGTCTTTAACAATAATGAGCCATATTTATGCGCTCTGTTACTATGAGCTGTATTTACAATCTTATTTTAACATCTATCATCATTCCTACAGTGTAATTCTCAAATATATTTGTGAATTTCGATTAAATTAGCACTGTTATAAGACATATTAAGTTAGGTTAAACGGCTGATCCAAGGTATGCCACTTGGACAGCTTAAAACGCCAGTTATTGCACCTTGCAACCTTTTTTAACCCACACAACTTTTTAAATGTGCATCCATTAGGATGTTTAGCTTCATGGCATTTAAGCGTATTGCACATAGTTCAGTAAGGGTTCCTCCTATCATTTCAGGGAGCTAAATCATGCTAAGGTTTAGTAAACCTCCTGCGTTTCACTAGGTTAAAAGATCTTGAAATCACGCAGGTTCTGATTGTTAACCACCGTCTACCGAGCTGATGCGAGATCCACAGAACTAACGCCAGAACGCAAGAGGTTAGTGGGACACCAGCTTGTTATTAATCTGATGAGTTTGTGGCCGGAATGCCCTTATGTGTACGTTTATTAACTCTGCTTTTCCCAGCGATTCCGTTATAACTCGGAACCTAAACTAGTCTAATACTCTAGTAGCATGATGCTATCGATGGTGCAGTCAGGCACGCCTTGACTACTCCTTGAGACTCCTTGACCAGAAGATAGAAATAAGTAATGCTTTTGCTGGCAACAACTTCTAACGTGAACTTCTTCAAGTTTGTAGTTACCCAGAGAGCACGTACGGTAATTTATTGCACAATAAATCTCAAACTAATTTTCTTCAAATCATGAAATTTCCAGAACGACCGTTGTTAAGCAAATTTTGTCATTTTGGTACTTTTAGACCTCTACTTTAGATACTCCGAAAATTCAACAGAGAGGTGTAATAGGTTTATATTCACCTAGCCACCAATAAGGAGTACATCAGACCAAAGTGTATTCAACAAAGTGAACTAAGTATATGACATTTAATTTTTTTTTACCCAAATTTGACATGTTTGTTGCCATTTATTAAAAAATTCAAATTTTGAAATTCAAACAAATTTCAAACCAAAAAAAATATTTTTTAAATGAATAAAAGAAAATGCCGAATACTTTCTGATTCTACAAAACAACTTGTGTTTGTTTTGTGCTCCAAGTGACAAATTGCAAACAATTTTATCAATATACAGAGGTAGTCAAAATTATTTACACATCCGACGTTTTTTTTTCCAAGTTTCACACAAAAAGCTTTCGCTTGTTGTTGTTGTTGTCGCAGGGTAACAAAATGCAATGTTGTCGGTTTGGCAAGAATAGCTAGAAATATGGCGGAGAGATAAGCAAATGAACAGTAGTCAAAAGTATTTACACACATTTGTTTGCGTCAAAAGTATTTACACACAACATGAAATGGATTATCCTGTTAGTTTTTATACTCTCGCAACAAAGTTGCTAAGAGAGTATTATAGTTTTGTTCACATAACGGTTGTTTGTAACACCCAAAACTAAACGAGTTAGATATGGGGTTATATATACCAAAGTGATCAGGGTGAGGAGTGGAGTTCAAATCCGAATGTCTGTCTGTCCGTCCGTCCGTCCGTCCGCCTGTGCAAGCTGTAACTTGAGTAAAAATTAAGATATCTTAATGAAACTTGGAACACTTATTTCTTGGCACCATAGGAAGGTTGCTTTCGAAAATGAGCAAAATCGGACCACTGCCACGCCCGAAAAATGGCGAAAACCGAAAATACATAAAGTGCCATAACTAAGCCATAAATAAAGCTATGGAAATAAAATTTGGTATGAAGGATCACACTATGATGGGGCATATTTGGATGTAATTTTTTTGGGGAGGTGGGCGTGGCACTGCCCACAAATAGATTTTTTGTACATATCTCGGAAACCAATAGAGCTATATAAACCAAACTTTCTGCAGTCTTTTTTTTTAGTCAATTCTTAATACAGCCCTAAAATGACAGAAATCGGATCATAACCACGTCCACCTCCCATACAAAGGTTCGGTTGAAAAGTACTAAAAGGGGGTTAACTCACCAACGAATAACGTCAGAAACACTAAATTTCACATAAGAATTGGCAGATGGAAGCTTTTTTACAAAATGGAAAATGGGCGTGGCGTCGCCCACTTATGGGTCAAAAATCATATCCCAGGATCTACTCGACCGATTTCAATGAAACTTGGTTTGTAATAGTTTCCTTACATCCCAATGATATGTTGTGAAAATAGGCCAAATCGCTTCACAACCACGCCTATATACCAGAACTTTGAAGACGGTCTGAATTGTTTACTTTACAATATATAAAGTAAGTACTAGATGCAGAACTTTGCACAAATACTATGTTTATAGTGTGGCAGCCCCATTCTAAAAATCGCCGAAATCGGACCATAGGTTTTTAAGGCCCATATATCGAACACGAGGACCTCGGTGCTTCTAACCCAATATTATGGTTTCCAACTTTCAATGGACTTTATACAATATATATGACGAATATTAATTATATACTCATAATATAAATAAAGTTAAATAAATAAATTGCGAGAGTATAAAATGTTCGGTTACACCCGAACTTAGCCCTTCCTTACTTGTTAATGATAATTTTTTTAATTTTAATGTTTAGTCTAAGTTACTATTCTAAGGCGATAAATTCATAACTGGTTACATTACCATTGGCATCAATACCAGCCTGCTTTATGGTCCGAATTGATTCAACACAATTGTGCGCTAAGTTAACAGTTAATTTAGACCAAATGTAGCTAATTTCGGCGTTTTCGGTAATTATATCAATTGTCTGATATTTAACGAAATACCAAACATTTGATTAGGGGTTGATGTAAACAAATACATGAATTGTTTACTATTTTATTGTCAAAAACGGGTGTGTCAAATACTTAGTTCACTTTGCTGAATACACTTTGCATCAGACAAATTCAACAATTACTGAGGGAATGTTTTCGAAGCGTCAAGATTTGTAACGATACAGTTATATTGTTCCGGTTATCTCTTCGATAGTTTACTCATAACTATAGAGAGTGAATAGATTCAAAACGGTGTTACATATATATGTAAGAACTAGAAATTATGTCGAGTGGACATCACATAAAATACAGAAATCAAAATAACATCGATTAAGTCTATTGTGAGTTATGGATTTGAATCTAAAGATGGACATTCTCTAAATCCTAAAGTTAAATTTTTGAACTGATTAATTATTAAGTGCTAATTTTGACATAAGATAGTCTCAAAAATGCTCCGATAGTTAAACAATGTATAAATATTAAATCAAAGAAAAATTTATATATTTCTATAACGACGAGCATCGTGTTGCTATTCTTGCGCACTCTAGTGTCAATCTGTCTTCCGAAGACGCACCGCTCAATGTCATATTTATAAAGATTTCCATTTGAGCAAATAAGTTTGTGGTCATGTTTGCGGTAGCGGAAGTGCACACTTCAGATGATGTAACCAACAAGCAGGACGCTCCAACGTAGCAATGACATTTAAAAAGTGTTTGCCAAGTGTGTGCCGAAGGCGACACCAACACTAATATACACACTAATACTTGCGCTTCCACATAAGTGTGCTCGCATGCATGTAATCGTCGGAATGCTGGTAGTAAACAATGGCTTTGTTGTAATAGACAATAGATAAAAGCAAAGCTGCAAAGGTCTAGATATGGAAAAAGAGGGGTTGTGGAATATATGGAAGTAATATAAACTTAGATATGTATAAGGGTACATGTTTGAAGTGAATAATGTGTAAAGTGTTCCATATCTATCTGATTATGTGCTTATATATGTAATAGGAGAGCATTTAGAACAAAATTAAGATCATGTGATATAAGCTTTCCGAGAGTTAGAATATAGTTAAATACATTTATATTTCAAATGTAAATTATTTGAAAATTGTAACAAGTTCTATAAAGGTTTAGCGACCATAGCTGGAGAGTGGAAACCTTAAATTATAAAACAGTTAATTAAACCTCTCATAATAATCGAAAGAAGTTTTCCAATAACCAAAAACCCATAAACGATCGGAGGTTGTAACAAGGTTTGTTAGATCTAATAATCTCTGCAGAGAACTAATAATTTTAGTGAAATCTTTGATATGCCTTGGTAAAAATTCATATTCGATTTCATGACTACCTACTATGTATGTATATATGTATGTACATATGTCTATATTCCAATGCAACCTAGTGCACACCAAGTTTGATATTCTATTTGATTTGGCTGAAATTGATGCGCTTCACATTTCTATTGTTCGCTCTTCGTTCGCCGCTTGCGTTGAGGGGACGCGAGTCAAGTTTTCGCTTTCATTTCAAGCTTGCCAACGGGCGTTTACACTGGCGCTTGTCTGTCAATAAGGCGGCGATGTGATAGTGACAGCACGCACTCACACTTGTATATTTGCCATCGAACATACATTGTGTGTGAGTGTGCGTGTGTTGCGAAATTGAAAAGTACAAAATTAAAAAGCACTCTAAGAAAATAGCGGGCAAGTTCTCGCATCTTCGCACAATAGAAACCTGTCAAGTCGTCATACGCTGGCGCACATTGTTTGCAGCGCCCTCTCTCTGGGCAAACAGCGGCTGCGGCTGCGGCTGCCATTGACAATTTGTTGATTTTGCGCCAATACAGACCTCGAGCTTGAACAATGCGGTGAAGAGATGTGGTGAAGCGATGCTGTGCGACCAACCCATCTTTGTGTGTGTCTTCTGTCAGCAAAATAGACATAGTGCTGATGTGTGCTGAGATCGCTCAATTTAGTAGAATTTCTTTTATTAGATTACTTTTTAATTTCAAGTGAGTGTTCTCGGAAGTATTTTATGCAACTGAATTCTTAATATTTGCAATGTATATGAGTGCATTTATGTGCTTTTGATTAAGAGCAGGTAAAGAGTGATGTGGTTTACTTGCAATAATGGAGGTATTAGGAGTACATATGGAGGTATTAGAATAGATATAAACTCACTGACCACTATCTCTAGTACAAGACCGAATAGAAATTAAAAATTTGTTTTTAAAAAATCGGAAGGTGATTTAAGCTTTTTCGTGGAATTAGTCTTATAGAATTTTCTATGAGAGATGGACTAGTTTATGGATCTCTTTCGCCAGGTAAATTCTATATAAAATACCTGAGCGTACATTCAATTTTAAACTTTTACGAAGCTTTCAAATTCATTTTCTAGTAAAGTATGGATATGTAAAACACGGAAGAGTACCTGTATGAAGCTACTAATTGATATATCGTATGAGTAGATTTCATACCTACAATTTGCTAAATCTTTGCCTTGGGTGAAGCTTGGATGGGCTTTAAGATGTCGTGGAGCACCTGATCGATTTTATAAGAACATTTGACTAGTATCTAATAGAAATAAACCAAGCATTTTTATAATGATATTCGATCTCTTATAAAGCGCGTTTTTGTAGACTGATAATGATATCTGCAAGAAATTAGCTTTATTAGAAAGATAAGGGGTTGCCATTATATTTAAACACGATTTCGAGAAGTTATAAATTCAAACTGAGAGGCCCAATATTCGACCATCTAACCGATTCCCAATTTTTTTGTCATACTCATTTGGCTCTATAGATCTTGTTCCTAGCTGAACAATACGCCTCCAAGCTACTCTGCCTTTTTCTGTATTTTTTTCCAGTTGGAGTTTCTTCAGATTTTCGTTTAAATAGTCCTTCAATCTTGATCTTGGATTTCCACTTGCAGCCGGTAAATGCTCTAGCGTCCATTACCTTCTTTTGTGCTCTTGAATCATTCATTTCTGAAAAATGTCCTTGCCATCTATTCGTTGCGTTTTAATAAATCTCACTACGTGTTCGTCTTAAATTAGCTAGTCAAGTTCGCTATTCCATTTTATCCTCAATTTATCAAGTCCAATTCTGACTGCGCCGAATATTTTTCGGAGAATTTTTTTTTGAAGGTCAAATAGCATAAGACTGATTCTTAGAATGTTCCTAAATACCCTAGCCAGTCGGGATTAATTTGCATACAGCCTATATCAATCCTGACCTCTGATATCATTCAAAGCTCTTTGCAGGGTAAGGCCTAAAAGTAATGCAATCTTAGATAGTAAAAGTGAAAGACTATCCACCACACAAATGAAAGAAAACTAACCATTTATTACTAATCAGTTCTACTTCTAAGACTTCAAGAAGTCGTAATAAACTGGGTTTTGTAGGACAAATGCATAATTAGTTCGCTTTATATTTACTTAGCACATAATTAGTTCGCTATTATATTTACTTAGCACATAACATGTACTAAAGTCTCTGTTGTACAACCGTAGACCCAACAACAAAGTTACGGACCACCAAACACCCTTCGGCGCACCCGTTTCTGTATTCCTCAGCAAAATTCGCGAAACTTTAAATATTCCGCATTCCCTTTTCGAGTGTGCAGCGGAATAATTTAAAGGACTATGCATGCAAAATTCAAAATTGCTTTGTAGATATCTACGATGGAGTGGAGCCAGTGAGAGGGGGGCACCAACTAGTTGCAAAGTAGAGATAGTCAGTGACAAGAAATCGCTCGTAAGCAAGTATTATCTGTGACGCACAAGAAACTTGGCGAAATATATTTAACTCTTTGTTGTTATTGTGCGAAGTTGAAGCAAATTTCAGTTTTCCATTTCCTAATAGCCAACAAGAAACGGTGCAACAAATTTGTGGAGCTCGGAGCTGTTGGGGCTCACTAAGTTTCTCGTGAAACTTTTAAAGTCAGTCAAAGAGTTAACGTGTCAGCCAGCCAGTCAGTTAATGAATTCGACATTTAGTCAGTCAGTGTGCTAGTTTCTTTGGTGTGTGTGTGACTCGTTTGGCCCGCTTGTTGATCCGCAACAAAACTGAAATTGCTTTCGCTCTTACATAAATGCGTACAGGTTGGCTGGGTTCGCCGCTCTCTCTCTCTATCTGCGAAATGCAGAGTGTTTCGCAATTTACATTTAATTAGTGTATTTCTTCGGGCTGTTGTTTTCTTTGCATTGAGTTGCAACGGAATAAGTCTGCATTTGTTTAAGGTGCAAAAAGTGGAAAGATTAAGCGGAAAATTTGCACGGATCAGGGCTTAAAATGTGGAAAATGGCAAGGACAAGTAATGACGTTGTTGTTGTTGTTGTCGTTGCCTTCGCTTATTAAGGTGATATATATTAGTAAATATTATAAATGGAGATATAGATATGTATATATTTTTTTCGCTACAGAGTGGCTGGTGGTTTGTGTTATTCATTAAAGTCCTATACTTTCATTTTCGAAATTTATAGAATTTTGGGAATGAAAAAAAAAACTATATTAAATTATGTTGTTGTATGTCTTTGGGTGATACCCGTCAATGTGGTTATCTCACAGATACTAACGATAGTATCGTGTGAAGCTAGAAAAAATATCATGTGAACGTCTACGTAGACAGCCAATCAAGGCATTAACTTCGTTGGGAATATCAGCCAAAAGGTTTTTGAGTATCAGGGTATCAGTGGAGAGTGTCACCGGGAATATGAGGCTACACAAATACTGGGTGCCAGGCCATAAAGGCATCGAGGGCAACGAAATGGTAGACGGGATTGCTAGATTGCGGTACAGCTGTCTGTTCGACGACATAAACAGGTGCTTAAGATGGAGAATCAAAGAGCATTTGAAGGTTTTCCCGTGAAAGTCTAACTTAGCTAAGTATTAAGAGCTCACTAGACTTCTTACTATTTACATCGAGTCAGAAGCCTTCTGGGAATGTAACTAGCGCCTGATCCGTTCAAATAGTCAACCCATGTGATTCGATGCCACTCGAAAGTATCATCAATAAGACCAAAGCTCGAATCGCCACTCTGTTATCCAAATATTATATTTTCTAAAAAGAGCCTGAGATCCGTGGCAGGATACCAACTTATGCTTCAAATCGCTGTGCGGATGATGGATAGCGGTTCAACCTCCGTACACCAGCGGCTTCTTGCCACCAACACCTTATAGAGACACATAGTAATGTAATCTAAGTACCCGGATTCCCTGAATTTGATAGCTACTCTATGAACACAACCACTAGATCTCATTCTCGGCCATTAGATCCAGTAGTATAGACAATCAATGCTTTCTGTCTGGGAAAGGCCTTAAGTAGTTCACCTTATTTGTAGACTGAAGATACATATCTCTCTTTGAAGGGAGAGACGTCTCGACGTTTTGTATCTGCTAAGACTGCTAAGTGAATGAATATGCATATATGTATGCTTCTCTAATTTCTCAAGGCTTCAATAACAAATAATCTGACAGTGTATCGCTGACCCGATTCGCTTCGAAGTATATGTATATGCGACATATACATATAGATACAAGTATACTGATCTATTCCCAATTAATTGTTTTAAAATGCGCGTAATAAACAAATGAAGCGGCATGAAAAGTTTTGCGTCTCAAAGGAAACGCTGGGCGAGTTCACGCAAGTTAAAATTAAAATCCACTTAAGCGTTGAGACACAATAAAATAATTGCGCAGAGCGTGCCACAACAACAACAACGAGATAAGAAGTCGTATACAGCTACCAGTTAAAGGAATCCACGCAGACCTACTGCCAGAGACATAGCCACAAAGAAGCAGTAACTTGCCGCTAAACTAGCGGAATCGTGAACATTTCACAACAACAAAACAAAAAGGAGATTTAAGTGGGAGGCGGTGCGGCGTGCAGTTAGCGGGATAATGCGCGTGCCACACAATTTTGACTTTGTGAGCAAACAAGAATTCGTTTACGGCAAATAAGTGGAGATTAAAGGCACAAAAGCAAAGTGGGACAGGAAACGTGGAAAGTGGTGTAAAGGAGGGGAAGTGGAAGTGGAGGCGGCTGCAAAGGGTGTGTAGACGTAGAAGCGTGGCATTCGCCATTTCCAATTTATCTACTAAATACCTAAAATGCTACTGCGAACACATAAATAAACATGAAAAGGAAAAGTTCCGTGGGAATAATGAGCGTTTTGCGCCAGCCTTTGTATCTCTGTGTGTATGCGTGTGGCTGTGTGTGTCAGTTGTTAAGTAGAATATGGCATCAAAGCAATGAGTGGCAAGGAATACTGCCAGCAACAATGACTTTCCGGCATTTCGTGGCATGCACCCACTCGACGCTTTGGCGTGTACCCCAAAGCTTTGCTTGCCAAGCTTGTTGATGTTGTTGGCGTATGTTTCGGCATGCTTATGCAATGCACAGAAACACAGCAGTGTTTGTGTGTTTGTTCGAACTCCACGCGCGTGCTCTGACTTACAACACGCGCCGAATGGCTATCCGAGTACGAAGTATCAAATGCTGAAAAATTTTAAATCAAGCGCATAAGCAACATAACGGTACATATATATGTGCCGTACGATATATATGCTCCATACGATATATGCACTTTTGTGCGCCCCAAACTCCATATTTAATGTATGTACATGCATGCATAAGGTATGTACTGCCGCCGCCGTCGCCGCCAGGCCAAGTGCCGGAATGTTACTCATACGCCACGGCTAAGCGCCGGCACAAAGAAGTCGAGTTCGTCGGCTATTGTTGCATGCCGTTGTAAACAAAGCGGAAATAACAGAAATACTCGCAACGAAAAATTTTCTGCACGCTTTCACACACACGCACATATGCGCACACATATCAAACCGCTTAAATTCACCGTTACTTACCTTTGAAGATAAAGTTTCTTAGCCGCAAATGCGCTGGCTACCGGAAAATAAAGAAGCAAATAAGTAATGTTTATAAAGCGGTAGAGTGGAAATTCATCAACTTTTGATGCGGCGCCGCAAGCAGTCGTCGACCTTTGTATAACTGCCTGAGAATAGTTCTTTAGCATAAGCAGCAGGCCATAAATTTATTCAGTGCGAGTTTAGTAATGATAGTAACTGCGTTCTTATGGGAGTATATATGTATATGTGAATACACATACTACACATTTAATTTACTTTCTATTTCAACTTTTCATATTATAAAATTTATATTTCGAGCGTTTGTACGATATCATATTTAAAGGAGATACAAAAAGTGTATAAACTTTAATTTAAATGAGGTAAAGTAGTACAACTAAGTAGTTGTAATTAATAGAACTCATTTAATAGGTGTTATACCCTAAGCCATCAATTTCTTGTGATCCGCCTGATTAAGTTCAACGTTATGCATACACTTTCTCTATAATATATATCCCGAAATGTTTTCAGTTGCTTTTCTAAAAAGAAGATTGTTTAAGATATTGATGAACGAATGTGAGAGTTTAGTGAACAGATCGATATTATATGTACGTCTTAAAGTAATTTATATAGTTATAAACTATATTTTCTGCATAATTGAATGATTATACATCATCTCGATCAGGCATATATAACAGATACTATAAAGGTCCAAAGCTGAAAAAAAATAAAAAAATTTTATGACGAAAAATACTGGACCATCGATCTGCTGCTTCTGAAACCAATACAAACTGGCTGGGGAAACATGTTGGTAGCTTTATCCTGGTTAAAATTTGCGTCAGTATTATTCTAAAAAGTCGATCAACAACTCATTCAATAAAAGTAGATAACCTTCGGATTTCATAGGCCTAGACATTTTACATATCGGGGTCTTTCTCTAGAAACTGAAAGCTGCGAAACCAAGTGAAGGATCATCCTCCAAGGTTGCGCTTTCGGGCTTCTTTGGATTATACCAGCAATAATTAAAACAATATGGTTAGTCGAGACTTAATTTTTTCGTCTGAAAATATTACTCTTCACATTTGTCAATCCATGTCAAACGTTTTATTGCAAATTGCAACATCGGTACATTATGTGAGTCTTTCATTGTGAATTTTGATTGTATTTTCGTATTATCGTCTTGACAATGGAAATTGCTAATCAGCTTTATTTGCAAAGCAGTAGTATACAAAGTACATGAAGCACATGAAGATATTTTTAGCTTTCCTGAGTTATGCGATCTAGAGGGGAATTAAGAGGAGAGCTAAGCGACTGCGAGAAACGCTAAATTGATCTGTTGATAGATGTAATTAGTAAGCTTTCGTTAGGTTCGAGTGAGGCAGCTATTCAGGGCAGATGTTGTTATAGTAGGCACTATATTGCTGATCTACTCGATTTATATGATTCAAATACATATAAAATGGTGTATTTTCTTTAGGTGATGAGCTCATTTAGCAGTATACATAATGCTAATTGTTCCCAATGAGAAGAGTAGAGATTAGAGAATAGCTATTCGCATATTTGTTATAATAATTGAGAGTATTGTTTGAATATATCATTGTTATTATTTTATTGCCTTTACTGTTGAAGCTAATTTAAATCGTAATAGATATAAAATCTTTTTTTATACTATCGCAACATGTTGCACAGAGTATTATAGTTTTGTTCACATTACGGTTGTTTGTGTCACCAAGAAATAAAAGTGTTAGATATGGGGTTATATATATATAAATGATCAAGATGATGAGTGGAGTTGAATCTGGATGTCTGTCCGTCCGTCTGTCCGTCTGTCTTGAGTAAAAATTAAGATATCTTAATGAAACTTGGAACACATATTCCTTGGCACCCTGAGGAGGTTATTTTCGAAGATGTATATATCTTGCAACCCAAAAAAAACTGTTTAAACCAAACTTTCTGCAGTCATTTATTTTAGCCATTTCCTTATACAGTCCAAAAATGAAATAAATCGGATAATAACCACGCCCACCTTCCATACAAAGATGAGGTTGAAAATTACTAAAAGTACGTTAACTCACTAGAGAAAAACGTCAGAAACACTGAATTTCAAAGAAATAATAGCAGAAGGAAGCTGCACTCAGATTTTTTTACAAAATGGAAAATGGGTGTGACATCGCCCACTCATGGATCAAAAACCATATCTCAAGAACCACTCGACAGATTTCAATGAAATTCGGTAGTGTCCTTCAACACAGAGTGAGATGACCGTTCTTTATTGAATTCAAAAAATATTCAAAGTAAAAATGAATGAATGAATATATACAGTAGAACAAATAAAAATTAATGTGTATTGTAATAAATTGTAAGTTGTCAATCGTGAAAAATATAATATTTCCTTGACACCCTGACAATACGGATGAAAAATGGACGAAATCGGCTCACAAGCACGCCAACTTCCGATATAACTCAATTTTGAATTCCATCTTATTCGTTAATTTTATAATATATACATAAGGAACCGATGAAGATAGTGGAATAAAACTTTACACAAATACTGTATATCATCTGTGGCTTCACTTATGGAAAAATTTTCGAAATCGGACTATAACTATTTAAGGACCCAGATATTTACATGAAGAACTCAGTGCCTAAAGGTAATTTTTCACCGAAAATACCGGCCATGATATTCAGATATTTTAATTTAATTCAGATGAAGTTTTTTTCTCATAATTGTGTGTCAAAAATCATTAAAATCAGATCAGAACTTCCCCTAGCTCCCATATACCTAATTATGTGCGGGGATTATTCCGCATATATCGGTTAATATGTGAGATATCTTAGCAAAATTAAGTGAGCATATAGTCTTGTATATAGCGTAGTTTGGTGGGGGAAATGATTAAAATCGGTTTAGGAATTACATCAGCCCTCATATACCATATATGATGATTTTCGTTTTTCTATGCCGAATATATGGGTCAAATTATCTGAAAAACTATCAAAAAAAAACACCCAAGTACACATGCCACAACTCATATTTCTTTGTTAAACTCTTAATGGAAAAATCCAATTAAATCCTAAAAAATATTTTCATTTTTATTTTAAATAAAAACCTAATTTATTTTGTAAATGTTTTTTTTTAATATTTACAGTTATAACTGTGCGTGTTTACGGCTTTGATGATGTCTAACCCAGAACTTGAAATAAATAAAAGGTAAGCAACAAGGAAGTGTCTTTAAACGAAGTCAATAAAATATTTAAACGGAAATGCATGGGAGTACGCATGTATGTGTGGGTGTGCATGTGTGCACTTGCATTAACAAGCGTAAGTAAAAACTGAAATAACGGTACGAAAAAGCTGGCACACTTACAATGACAAGCAATTGAAAGTAATGCAGTACACACCCGACAATGAAAAGTGGCGCCTTGGACACAATATTATAAGACTGACCTGTTGTCCATGTGAGTGGAACGGCATAAGAAGCACGAATGCTGCTGCAACATAAAGTTAGTGCCACTCTTCACTCTCCCAACACTTTGCAGCCAACTAACAATGCTGCTTCCGAGTGCCAGTTGTTTGCCGTTCGACTAAAAGCAATACAAACACTGTCTAACAAAGTGCAGTGCAGTTGGGAGGCGGAAAGATCGAAATCAGGAAAATATAGTTGAAAATGTTGCACAATTTCACTCATGTAATCAAATAACTTCAAGTGCATGGGCGGATGTGGATGTGGGTGTGTGTGTATTGATGTCGCAAGCTTGTATTGGGCTAGTTTTGAATTGAAAGTAAATTTGTGTAGACACTCTGCTGAATGCAAGTGTGTGTGTGTATGTGTGTGTGTAACTTTATTCCAACTGGAATCAACTTATTTTCAATTTTAAATTAGAACTTTGTTGAAGTGCTCGGCACAAAGGCATACACAGAACCCCACATATTCATATGTTTATATTGCATACTCATACATGTAAAACATATATGTGTATGTGTGCTTTCCGTATAGTAGCTTTATTTGTATGCCAGCACACGCTTATGACCTGCTGCTAAATTCTAAGTGACCGTAAATGCAACTTGGCAAACTCGCACACACACACACACTACTTATATGCCTGTGTAGAGCGGCAGCTGCAAAAATATTGCCTTTCTTTGTGTGAGTGCGAACAACAGCATTTGCCGCATAAACTTGAAATCGGAAGTAGGAAGCACGCCAAGCAAAAGTAACAAGTACTGTATATTCATGCAACAAAATATATGTATGTATACATTATAAAGGCAGAGCAAGCAAGCACTCTCAAGTATGTGTTTATAAGCGCCTTGATGCATGGATATGTACACAAAAACATACATACATATATCCTTATACATATAATATATACATATCTACATATATGTACGTGTATGCATTTTTCATAGGAATAGTGCATGAATAAAATGTGAAAATGTGCTTGCGCTCAATTGGAATTTTCTATTAAAGAACTAAGCAAACTTTCTGCATGAAGAGCAAACAACAAAAAGATAAGCGCCAAGGCAATGCAACAAAAAAACGATAGTTTTCTGTAGGTCGCTCTAGTCGAAAGTTTTCTCTCTATATGAAATTGCTCTTTAAGCCTTTTCGATTTTGTACTGATTGCTGTATAAAATGCAATATTTTAAATGTTGCTTTTGTCGATTTTTTTTGGTTGCTAAGCCAATAACGTTGCCACTTCTACCTGGCACTGACTTTTTAAGCCTGTCTTAATGCAATCCCGACTTTAGCAATAGAAAACGTTTTAATTAGTTAAATAACTCGAATATTTTTTATAGTTTTTTCTAAAAGAGTTCAACCGCACAAGCTCTGTGGCACATCGAATAAGAATAATAATAATATCACACAAATGACATAAAAGTGAGTGCTCTAAGTCGAGACAGCTTGGGATGTGTGCAGCATTAACATTCCCAAGCAAAAATCAAGATAGAAATCAGTTCGTGCTGGGAGTGCAAAACAAGTTCACTGCAGCTAGTATAATGTAAATTTTGAGTGTATTCATAATAATAATTACATTATTTACCAATTAACACTATGGCGTTAAACCTCAAGTGGAAGAGGAAATGTCCTTATGTAATAATTACTTTACATAGTTGTAAGTGTAATATTCTCTAAAAATAAGAAGTTGATACGATAATTACTTTTCAAGTTTTTCGACATTTAACAAAGAGCGCTCGGGCACTCCTAAACGCTAGTGTGAAACTTTAAATGCGTTTTTCTCAAAACTATGTTAACGACTGTAACTCGAAAACTGCTGAGTAGATTTTAATGAAATTTATACAGCTTTTAGTATACATAATAATCCTTTTTTTCATAAATTTCGATTTTCTGAGACCAATTAACTGTTGATTTTTTTCCGAAAATCTAGAAAAAATTTCCTGAGACCGCCATTATTTTAATTTTTGAAAAAAAAGCTTCGATCAAGTCCAGGATTATTTATTTATATTATGAAACTAATTTTTCTTATCCGAATGATTTTAGATTAATCTTCAATGACTTATGATAGTCTCCGGAAAGACCTTTTTTTGAACTGGGTCAACACAAACAGCTGTAACTTTGGAAATTATATTTTGTTTCAAATTTTCGTGTCTTCAAGGCAAATAATTGTATAATAATGTCATATTATTACTTTTGTAAATACATTGGTTTTAAAAGGTAATCTTAGTTTTTTAATCGTTGGTCTAAAGAACTTAGAGATCCGTTTCTTACTTCTTAAAATTCTTTTTACAACTTTGGTGAGGGGTAGTATGGTTCCGTGGTATGGAGCACTAGTTACCAAGTCCATTCATATTTTTTTACTTAAGGAATTCGCATTGGTATTTCAAGTTATATATGTTAATATGTTTAAAACTTAAACGTCAATCTACCTACACTTACAAGTCGTTGGGAAATGTTCTGCATAAGATTCCTAGTAAAACTTCGAATCTCATGTCTGATATTACTTTTAATATCCCAGTTCGCTAATCTAGGCAGATTAGACTCCTTCTTTTAAAATCTTCTAGAACAAATTTTGAGTTAGAAGAACAATTCGACCGTATATGCTGTGATTTGAATTTGCTTTCCAGTTCATTTGATTTACCTCACTCTTTACCATTAAAAAAGCTATGCTGTCTCTTAATAAGTAGCTTTATAAAAATATAAAGCTTTCTTTAAAGTAATTCTAAATCTTATCTGTCTTTCATGACTCATGGCTGCTCGTTTACGGATTGCGCTCTTATCTGCTGGTCTCATAAATCTAATATATAAAATTCTCGTGTCACGGTGTACGTTATTGAACTCCTCTGAAACCGCTCGACCGATTTTCGTGAATCTTAGCGTGCATATCGGCTAAGGTGGAGAATCGGACAACATCTATTTTTCATCCTCCTAAATGTTAAGGGTGGTCCACCCCTAAATTTTTTAACTTTTCGCGAAGAAAATTAAAAATTTTCGAAAATCGGGAAGTTATTGGTTGTTGAAGTTCAAAACGATCTGGCTAATTTTAGTCTTGAAATATTCGTGGAAGGCCAGAAAAAGATTAGAAAGTGAGTAAATATGAAAAAATTGCGAGGAAGATATCAATAAGAGAATTTTATTCGAGTTGACAAGAAAAATATAAAAAGAGAAAACAAAAAAATAATATTTTGAAGGTTGTCATTGTTGCTTTGTTAAAATATTTTTGTTATTGTTCAATTGTATAAGGTTGGGGGAAAGGCTAAGTTCACGTCCAACCGAACATTTTACACTCTCGCAATTTATTGATGTAATACCAGGATTCTGTTAGCATGTGATTTACGCCAGACTCTTCCAATTATTCCTGGATCAACTGTTACTGACGGGCTAATCGCATGCCTAAAATCATTTAATTTGTGGCGACACATAAAGAATCGCCAATTAACAACTAACATATGAGTGTTTTTGCAACAATATCAAATTGCGATTGTAGAAGTAGTTGGCAGTTGACACCTCGATAGATTAATAGCATTTCCAACAGATTTCTGTCACTTCATTGACTCGAAAGAGAAGTTTTCCTGACATGAAACCTCAATATGATAACCATAAATGACTGATTGAATGACCTATATTGTTGTTATAAAAAAAAGGTATCGATGATCTTAATGCGACAATTTAGAATTTCGGTCCAGGAGAGTTGACACAGCTACAAACCAGGATAACGTAGTCAATTATCCAAACTATTTAAAATTGCCTGTACTATCACCACTCACTTTGCAATTAAAAGTAGTGTGAGTTGTCATCATGCTGCGTAACATAAATCGACCTCGAGTAATCAATATCGTCGCCGAAGCCAAGATTGGACCAACTTAATTTAATGTATACCTTAGCCACAACAACGTGTGGCCGGGTCTGCTAGTATTTATATACAAATATCAGATTTTGTTATATTAGTTATAGTACATTTTACCAGTCTACTCAATATTTTAAAGTTATTGTATTTACTTTTGCAAAACAAAGTGTTCAATACATGTAATACAAGAGCATGGTCACATTGTCATGGTACAAGAAATCGGCGTAGTACACTACCACTTTGTGTCATCAAGCTCTTAGTTAAAGTAATTGACAGCTATTTCAGTTATCACTCAATTATTATAATGTCTTCATTAAAGGTTAGGTTAACATTATTCTCTATTATTTCGGCCAATTTGGGGAAATAAGGATATCAGTGTTCTATAAATTTTCAGAAAGTAATCCATCTAAGTATAATTGGAACTATGTTTGGGGTTGAACAACCGGAAGCTGTAATATTAATGTTCATTTATTAAAATTTTAATAAGTTGGTTTAAAGTGTTCGTTTCGGTACTCTATAACGCTTGGCGAATCGAAGGCAGATAATACCAAATGCAATTAAGTATGTGACAATGTTCACTAGTTCTAGAAATATAAACAATAACAACAACAACAACAATAAACTTTGGTGTTATTATGTGCAATTTTCATTAGCAATACTTCTCTTCAAAGGTATTTTTCCTGCAACACGCCTGAGTAATGTGTGCGACAGCAGCAGCTGGAACCCTTTCTTGCATTCTTACATATGTATCCTTAACCCCCATGGCAGCATTAACTCCTTAGACAATTTCGTACTTGTTTTGGCCATTACACACAAATAGGCAAACGTGTTTGCTTTCGTTTTCATTCAATTATTTATGTCTGCTTATCGCATCTTTCCAATTTTTTAGTTGCTGTTGTCACCTCAAAAACATAAAAATACAAACAACAGCAACAACAAAAACACCAGTGACAACAATTGAGAATAAATTGTTGTACTCATTCGGTTCATACCCAACAAGGGATCGCACACACATAGGTATATACATATATTGTGTTTGTTGGTGTGTGCGTTTAATGTTATTTTTGTCGACAACATTTTTCACTTGTCGCTTGCAACAATTGCTAGCGATAAAATGTGCTAAAAACAATAAAAACACAACGAAACAATCCAAAATGAAATCCATACCAATGCGGAAGAAGAAGAAGCAGCAGCACCACAATGCCAATGAAGATGCGAACTAGCGAGGGCAAACGGAGCGCCACGTACCACACACACACACAGCCACACATGCATACTTGCCGTATTTCCACAGAAGGAAAAACTATTAGCGTCTGCAGATGCCAACACAAGGAATGTGTGCACATTTACTGCAACAACAACAATACCAGCAACAATGTGTACAACAATAACAAAACAAAGTAAACAGCTGAGAGAAAAAGTACAAAGCAATTGCAACAAGACACAATATAGCACAACATATCCTGCAGTTGTTATCCTTTAGGAATATTTTTTGGGTCTTACTTAAAACAACAACAAAATAAGCAAAAACAGTGGGACTATTGAGAAAAAAGGACTATCTAACCTGTAGCGGATTGCTATAATCACTGGGTGGAGCTGAGGGCAAGTAGTATTCTGTAGAATCATGTAGTTTTTGCCGCAATGACAGCGGGTTGAACAGCAGCAACAACAACAACAGTGTTGTTTTCCCAATTGGCTGTCATCAACTACTGAGGGAGGGGTTTAAAAAAACGAAGCAATAGAGGGGCCTGCAAAGAAAAGAAAGCAGCTACAAGCAGACACAAGCAATAACAGCTGATGACACCGAGCACAAAAATGCTTTAATCACATCACAGCAGCAGCGACAGCAGCAATTGCGGGAAATCCATTACAACACGTGCCAACAGTGCACAAGCTTGATTCGCTCGAACAGCTGCAGCATTTTTGTAGCTTCTTTTTCTTTGTAGAGAGATGCGAGATTACTTACCGTTGGCATTGCTATAAAAAGCATTGCAGTTTTATCTCATTGGGGGGTGCGCCTAGGGCTCAAATATATACATATATATTGTAGTATATTAGATCTATATATACTAAAAATATTTCCTTAATTCTGTCGGTATTATTTTTATAGTAAGACAAGGCTTTACTTATTAACTATTATGTTTGAAATATGCACTTATATTTTTATTGTGCCATTCGCCCTCACAAGAGGAACACATAATTGCTGGGATTCCATATACCATATTTATCTGAAGTACCTGTGAGGAAACGAGAATGATTTACTAAATAATTCCAAGATGGTACTCTATACTTCCCTGTTTATGATATTATGTTACCATGTACTTATAACTCATTCCAAAATAATAATGAAATTTCCTTTGAAGAATGAATGGCCAGTATCGGCCACAAAATTCAGCATCGGCATCGGCCATATTTGGCCGATTCTTAGTCGATTCTTTCTACTTCCTTTGAATAACACTTACATTAATTTTTCTTTTACTTCCTTGATATCTTAAAAGCCTAAAATATTAAGTCTCCTGTCCACCTTATAAAACATAGTTTGATTCATATTTGCCTGAACAAATCATTCTTTACGATGATAATATTAAGTCTAGTATTAAGAACCTTATTATATTTGTGTTAAAATTATTATAACATTATTTAGAATGATCCGATTTATTTCAAATTTACACAGTTTGTTCAATAACTTGTTGAGATTTTGAAAATAATTGCATAATGTCACTCTTATAGAAACCCTTGCAACTATTGGCAAAAAACTGAAAAAAACTGATCAGTTTTCATAATTAACATCATTCGCCATACACAGGAACAGGTAATAATTATTTGGTGCTGGTTTGGACTAGGAGGTGCATTTAAAAAAACCTCCCAAAACGCTTACTTTCTGTTCTTAAAAGAAAAATGTTATATTGCTGACGTAGCAACTTGTTTTGAGAAAATACGTATAACTTACATATTTATTCTAGTTTGTTTGCACCCGCTCTAAAGCGTCGAAACCATTCCTACGCAGTCAGTGATAGATTACAATTCACCAAAACACCATTAATCGCACGGAACGTTTCTTTAGCGGATTTGCCTTTAAGGAAGGAAAACTTAAAAATAGCGCGAATTTCGGCGTTAGCGAACTCCATGTTTATACGTCTATAACCGTCGAACGCAATATCAAAACTTATCATGCATAGCGTCGTTTTGTAGGTTATGTCAAGACCTTTCAAAGATGTATAGTATTGACAGATACGAGCTCTATAGCGCTTTATACATAGCCTCAGAATTCAAAAGACAAAAAGGAGGAAGGGAAATATTTACCATCCTAATATTATAAATACAAGTTATTTAGTTTTTAATATTAATTGAATTAATATGTAAACACCTTCATATTTACATATGAACTGATTTTTTATTTTTTTTTTGTGATTTTATTTGTGTTTGGTTTTCTTTTGTTAATATACTAGTTTACTAAATAAATGTATTCATGACAGAATCGGCACCGGCTTCGGCCAAAAATTGGGTATCGGTCGGACACTATAAATAGGTCGTTTTATTTGCTTTAAATTATCAATTATAATAACAAATGATATATCAAAGCTATTTACGCTTCTGCCGGCAAAATAAAGTTATGTTAGCTAGAACTTTGAATAATTTTAGATTTCATTTATTAGTGGCAGATCTACAGCGGTCACTGTCGTCGGAAAAATTAGCAAGTAAGAAAAGTCTATGTTCGGGTGCAACCGAATATTTTATACTTTCGATAGAATAACGAAAATCATTACAAATATGTATATATATATTTAACTCATTTTCACCACCAAGGTACATTATATACACGACTATACGCTCGATTTTTGCTAAGATATCTCACATATTAACCGATATATGCGGAATAAAGTCCAACGTATTTGTGAGAACACTATAATTAGGTATATGGGAGCTGGGAGGAGTTATGATCCTATTTTAACCAGTTTTGGTACAGAGGCACACCATTAGAAGAAAAAGTGCCTCAGGGACACTAAAACGCTGTAGTCCGATCTCTTAAATTTTTCCACAAGTGAGCACGAATACAGTATTTTCGTAAAGCCATCACCATTGGTTCCTTATGAATACATTCATACATTAGGATTCAGATGAAATTCAAAATTGAGTTATATGGGAAGTAGGCGTGGTTGTGAACCGTCCGTGTCATCGGGTGTTAAGAAAATATTAAATACTGAATTTCATTCGGTCGAATTTCGATGCCAAATTTTATTTGTATAGCTTTATTTATGGCTCAGTTGTGACACTTTATATGTTTTCGGTTTTCACCATTTTGTGGGCGAGGCAGTGGTCCGATTTCGCCCATTTTTAATACCAATCGCCTCATGGTGCCAATAATGATTAAGCAATTATATATACAAAATTTCATTAATATATTTTCATATTTTCTCAAGTTATCGCTTGCACAGACGTAGAGATAGACGGATAGATAGACAGACATCCGGATTTCAACTTTATTCGTCACTCTGATCAGTTTTGTATATATTATCCTATACCGATTAGTTTTAGGTGTTATAAACAACCGTTATGTGAACAAAACTATTTTATAAGCCAAGAGTTCATTTATAGTTGATCTGCCAGGTCGATTGTAGGAAACTAAACTTTAACAAAATATAACATTTGTTGGAAAATTAATTTTAACAGTTTGCGAATAGGAACTACCTTCGCGTCAATATACACATCGATAATAAAAGTTTTTATATTTATTATATTTTGTATCTTATATAGCGGGTTAATAATAGTCTTATAAGATATGGAAAGCAACTAACTAACATCTGTTTATTTTAAGATTTTGCTTTGCAGGCTGTCATTTAAAAATAACAAATAAAGAATCTTCTCAGTTAGGTTACACTCTAGTTAAGATATATATGTATATATTAAATGAATAGCGTACATATTTTCCAATCGTTTATTCTCTTTCAACTTTAGCCTCATCCTGTTCATAATACAAACGAAGAAATTTATCATTTGATGGAGCTTCAAATCAAATAATTGTTTATTCTGTAATCATATATGACACTACCTACAAGTAAGAAAATACCTGAATATACATAAACAACTTTAGTGATGACTTAAATTTACAAATGATAGTAAGTGAGGACAGAAAGTTTTATACAGATCAATTTGAATTAATATTTTTAAAATTTTAAAGTATTTGCATGTTCTGTTAGCAAAACTGTTCATATGACTTTTTGAGGAAGATTTTCATTAAGAGTTGCTTCAGAATGTCTTTTAAGGGTATATCTTTCACACTTCAAAAATATAGGTACATGCATATATTTGTAACAGGAATTGGTATATGTTATATGTACAAAAATATCATTAGTTAATACATATGTACATATATGTATATTGACTGAAGAATATGTTACCTGAAAGATGTAAAATCAATACAGATAATATTATGAATATCTCTTATAAATAAAATTGTAATCCAGTACGAAGGCGGCCTGGAGCTTTGAAACTCTACGTCCAAACGCAATTGCATATCAAAAAATTGTAAACAAAAGTACACCTTCACCATAAAATGATATGAGAAAAAACAGTTTTCAAAGATAGTTGGAAACGCGTTGCCAGCTGCCTCCGGCGTTTCTTTTTAAGCCGTTTATTAACAATTTACTTTACTTGACCGCTAATCCTTTGATCTCAAACGAAGCACATATGCAGGATAAGGATATAGCAGAAATGCAACTTTCTTGACTTCGTGCCCTGCTTAAGTGGACAAAGAAGCAAACCGAGGGCCAAACAAACGCGGCAGGGCAAGTGATCGGATGTGTGTTGCACACATGTTTTGTGTCTGTACACTGTCACATTTACTTGCTGAAACTTTCCACTTTTTCAACCAACTAAAACGGATAATATTGAGGAAGGATCGGAAAAAAGGAATGCAGTGAAACTTTTGCCGCATTGCAAGCCACAGCAAATCTAAAGATCTATGACTTTCAGCAAATACACTCACACAAGCGCACACACTCGAGTGTGTGAACATTTAGTGCAAAGGATATTCATAGAGGATGGCGGCGCGACAAAGGAACCACTCAAGCGACGTGGAATTGAATCGAGGAAAGCTTGGCGTAAATACAGACATGACGCGCGGACGGGTGCTGGGGCGCAAGTGTTGTAAGTGTGTTGTAAGTGCATGACAGGCGACACATGCTGAGCTGAACTTTGTGAACTGCGTTGCAACTACAACAACTACGTGCAACAACTACTACGTGTGCTAACAATGAAAGTGACATTAGATATTGCAAAAGCAACAATGTTGTGAACTTCTGTAATGGATAAAACACAGCGAGAGAGAGAAGGCGAGCATGAGCGGGGAAAACCAAGTACTAAACACCAGCAAACACCGTGCCACAAACACACACACACAGCTAACTACAGTAGGTGTGGTTGAAGAGGACGAATAAAAATGCATTGACAACGGATGAATTGACTTTCAGTGGTTGGATATAAAACTTTATCCCAAAGCAACTAAAAGAAACATGAGTCAAAAAAGAAGCAAAAATTAATCGTTCGAGAGTAATCAAAAAGTGCTGGAAACAACAACAGCTCTGCATTTGTTTGTGTGAAATAAATTAAGTAATCAAAATAGTAATGTGTTTTAAACAAGCAATTACTTGCGCTGATTAAACAAGTTAAGTGGGTACGGGTATTTTTCGTTGTCACATAAAGGGTGTTGTTTTGAGAGCTATAGTTTTTCTTAGAGGTATTAAACAAATTGCAGCAAACTTACAGTTTCATACTTATAGTCAAATCAGCTTCAGTAGTAGGCACATATTCGGCCGATGAGTACTTAAATGCTCAAAATTTGTATATTTAGACTGCGAAAAATCCTCAAAAGGCTCTCCTTACGCTTATTACATGCAAAACGATCCCCGACTAACTAGTTGCAGAAATTTGGTATAACATATTGCCCGTGAAACGATTACTTTATTGGGACGTTTTTTTTTTATTACAAAACCGTTTGATTACACTGACCGTTTGGGATAGTCGAGATAAGATGCAGCCACTCTGGTTATGTGCTCTAACTTAGTCCAAAATGTTCCATTCAATCTATTTTAAGTTTGTTATTTAAAATGAAAGTTTTATAACTCTGCAACACTTTCAGTTGAAAGCTCTCTATCAACTCTATAGTCAGACATCCATACTGCCATAAAGATATTTACTTTATTGTCGCGAGGAATGATTGGTTCAGTCAAATATAAATAAAACTTTGTTTTATAAAGTAAACAGCAAAATTAACATTAAGCTTTGAAGAAATCAAAAAAGTAAAAAACAAAACATTGATTTAAGTGATATTCGAAAGATTGCTGAATTTTTTGTCCGATACTGTCCCATGCCAATTACAAGTATCTTGAGAACTAAAATTAGAGAAATCATCTGTTTCGAAGTAATCATGAGATTCCAACGATTCTGTTGTTATTGTAGCGATATAAAACCTTCTTAGATTAGTTTTAAAGAATGCTGTTCCAGATATACTTGCTTCCGTTTTACAATGACCAGCATTCAGTTCGAACCTAAATCCGTTTAAGGATCTCTGGGCAGAGGGGTTCTGCTCCAGTTTTCCAAAACGAGGTATGTATATTAAGGTCCGTTCTTTATGATGTTTTATTATCACTTCCAATTTCAATTAGAGCTCTTCCAGGTTTGTATGTGCAGTATTTTCGCGTGAACTTTTCATTTCACTCTGTTGTCACTTCACGCATTGTCTTGACGCAAGATTTTTTATGTCATCTATACTACTACATTCATTCAAATATCTTGCCAGCTATATGGTAAATGCCACTCAAAGAATATCTTAAGGTCTTTAGATTGCTGCAATACTACAACAATAATTGACGAAGTTTATATTTTGAGCATCAATTACTTCAAGTTAAGACCGATAATTTTTAAAAGTATTATATGTAAGATATACAAGTTGCATGTAAAACTTCTTTCCTAATACAAATAAGATCATATTTGTATCAGTATGTATATATAATGATACGCCTGTCACTTTTAGCCGGCATATATCCCACATTTCCCAAGAAGAGAGGCAAAGAAAGGAAGTGTACATCCTGCTAACGCTGGCATTCTGCTGCATTTTATCTGTCCAAATAGTTAAATAAATAAATATGTGTATTATGTTTTTATACGCTGTCAAAATAGGATCCAGCAATAATGCCGGAAAATTGCATACCACAAGTACATGCAAGTGTGCATAATGGCGTCGAAAAAATGCAAAATGCCCGAACATATGCCAAAATTCACGTCGGAGCATATGCAAACAAGAAATAATGAAAATGAAATTTCATTTCAATTTTCGAGCTTGCATGAAGCTGCTTCCAAGCACTGAACCATGCATACACGCACTCAAGCAACCCGTTGCCGGCCACCCACTGCTGGCTCATCTCCACGCTTATTGTTTTCCTGTTTTCGTTTACTTTTCTATTCCCATGTGTTTTTAGGATTCCGTGTGGATTTTGCGAGTTTTCTACTTAAAGGATTTCATTTTACTGTTTGCTTACTGCAAAGTCGCAATTTACTTGTGGTTGCCGTTCGTTCGGTTGCTGCTTTCTTCTTCATATAAGCAGGATCAGTTTATTTTGGCAGAGGTGTAATAATTTCTTATAAATTATATTATTAGTGAAAATTGTATGCAAAATATGCTGTTAAAAATACATGCTGCTGTTCTAGTAGCAACTATTATCAGAAATTATGGACTACTTTACTCGCCTTTCACTTCAGGAAAGACAATATACTTAAAATGGTAAAAGTAAACGAATAAAATTTCGAAAAAATGCAGACTACCATTTTAAGTAGTTTCCAAAAGTTTTTGAGATTCATAAATTTTGAGTCAGAGTTTAACTGTAAATTACCTGTATTTTAAATATGTTGGCGTCATCAATTCGTAACAATTCGTAAAGTAAAATTGCGTTGGTTTTGCTTAAAATGTAGACCAACAGAAATCGAATTATTTAAAGTTATTAAACAGGCGCGCAATAATTTTAAGGAAATCGGCCGCGAACTTGAAACCCTTACTGAAAAATTTAGGCGTTATGAACTGACGTTTCAATCATTTAAATGTCTAAATGATCAAGACGACAATACTTAACCCTCATCAAAACGTAAACGTCCGTCTGATGAAGAACCTGCCACTTTGTCCGTAAGGAATATGTCACCTGTAAAAATAGACCTAATAAATCTCTCATCTCCTTGCCCTCAAGGAGAGAAGCCAACGTCATCAAAAGCGCATAATCCTGATAACCTTAAGTGGAATCCTGATAACCTTAAGCGGAAAACAACTCAGGATCCGCCTCCTATTAACTCTGAATCTGTACTATTCGCTGTCCACTCTTCAATTCCATCTGAAGAAGTTATGCGGACTTAATTGAATTTAAATGCATACGAATTTGCGTTAATAGTGGTTACACTTACTTAACGCTATCTTATATACCTCCTCAATCTGACTTATCTGTATATATGCAGCATGCTTCTTTAATAAAAAAATGTTTTTTCATTTGCTAATGATACTGATTCCATGATTGTTCTGGGCGATTTTAATCTACCGTATGTATCATGGAAATCCATTGATGATTACATTATACCAGTTTGCACTCGTTTAAACTTTAATGAGTTTTTGGAAGAAATGTCTGAGTTGGGTCTTAACCAAATTAGTTCGATTCCTAACAAATTCGGTAAATTCTTAGATTTGGTCTATGTTGATAATACTTCAATATTTTCTGTTGTCCGATCTGATCCTTTAGTTTTGCCTGAGGACTTTTATCATCCTGCTTTGGAAATTAATATCGAAATCAAATCCGATCTTGTTTTCAATAAACAGCACCACTGTTTTAGTTTCAACTTTGCGAAAGCTAATTTTAAAAAGATTAATCTGGAACTCTCTAAATTGACTTGGCCCGATTATAGTGGTAATATTGAATTTAATGTTTCACATTTTAATAAAACTATTTTTAATTTATGTAAACTAAAAAATAGAAAAGCTCGTGCTTTTAAACTTTATAAAAAAACTGGAATGCTTAGTGAATATTTAAAATATTCTAAGTTACGACGAGAGTTTGCGGTAGTTAACAAAAAATGTTATAAAAACTACATAAATAAAGTTAAAAATAACATTATTCGCAATCCAAAATCTTTTTATGGTTTCCTTAACTCCAAACGCAGGATATCCAATTTTCCGTCCGCGATGAAATATAATTCAACCATGTCATGTGACAATTATACTATTTGTAATATGTTTGCTGAATTCTTTAAGTCTAATTATTGTTCTAACTCCCCTACGAATGTGCCATATCAACATGTGTCTTGTCCGAGTACCGTTATTAATGCACCTATAATTTCTGAATTAGATGTCTTAAACCATCTAGATACTTTAAAAAGTTCGTTTAAATATGGCCCCGATATGATTCCCTCATGCTTCCTTAAAAATTGTGCAAAATATATTTATCTACCTTTAACCAAGCTTTTCAACTCATCTCTTAAACAAGGTATTTTTCCGTCATTGTGGAAAAACTTTTATAATACCTTTGCATAAAAGCGGTGTTAGATCATCCGTTGAGAACTATAGGGGGATAGCAAAAATGTCAGCTATACCCAAACTTTTTGAAGCTATTATCACTGACCAAATTACATTCTCGATTTCTCCATTGATTTCATTTTCTCAGCATGGATTCTGTAAAGGGAAATCTACAGCAACAAACTTGCTTGAATTCGTAAGCAATGTGTCAATGGGTTTTAGAGACAATAAGAATACCGATGTTATTTATACAGACTTTAGTAAAGCATTCGATAGAGTAAACCACTCTATTCTATTGCAAAAATTGGATTATCTTGGTTTTCAACCAAGACTTCTTAATTGGGTATCCTCATATCTTACTAACAGAAAACAACAAGTTATATTTAATAACACTTTATCCGATTCAATTATGGTCCCTTCAGGCGTTCCACAGGGTAGTCATCTCGGCCCGATTCTGTTCTTGTTGTTCATCAATGATATACCTTCAGTAATTAAGTTTTCAGAAATTTTATTATATGCGGATGATGTAAAACTTTTTAAATCATATACTTCTCATAACGAAAGGACTGAGTTACAATCGGACTTAAATAATTTAGTTACTTGGTGTCACATAAATGATATGCCACAGAATCTTAAAAAATGGAAAACGATGTGCTTTTCCTGTACATCTGTTGATCCTTCTCCCTACGTAATAAATAACTTCAGTTTAGAGCAAGTATCTAGCTTTGTTGATTTAGGAGTTACTATGGACCCTAAACTAAATTTTAATTCTCATGTAAATTCAATTGTTTTAAAAGCTAAAGGTGTTCTTAGCTTTGTTAAACGTTGGTCTAAAGAATTTAGTGATCCGTATATTACTAAAACTCTTTTTACAACATTGGTAAAACCTATACAAGGATTTTTTTGCCAGGGTCCAGATAGACTCTTATTGCTAAGACAATTAATGGAATGGATCTCTTGTGAACAACTGTGGGCAACTCTTGTAGCCAGGCTGACGATACGAATCTCAGTCATCCAATACATATATATCTACATATGGACAGCTCGTTTCCAGTCTGATTACAAACTAGGACGAGTGCGCTAGACCTTCCGAGATCATTAGTTTTCAACGATTCATAGGATCCACTTCGAGTGTTTTCACAAAGGAAGACTTGAGCGCATAATTACCGAGCCCAAATCGAATATTGCTGTTCTACTATCGAAATAAATGCTCACCTCTCTAAAGAAGGTCTTATCGGGAATGTATGAGAACAAAAGACATTATTGACCAAAAATAATTACTGAGAGAACATTTTTGCAAAGCAACATTGAGAATTAGTGATGAGCGATATTTCACTACCGGTGATTTTTTCACAGTGATTGAAAAAAATGCATATAGCAACTGCGATCAATTTTAGTAAATAGTAGTGATTTACAATCGCAATTGCAGTTCAGTAATTTGAGTTCGATCATAGTAGCTATAGAGAAGTTCAGTGCTTTTGTTCGATCACAGTACATACAGGAATTCAGTAATTCTAACTCTATCACTGTAATAGGCAATAGCAGTTCGAATAGTAGCAATCACTGTTCAGTGATCACAGTAGCAATTTTAGTTGTGATTTCGATAATTTTGGGTACGGTGATTTTAAAAGCAGTTAGTGGGGTACCCAAAATTTATTAATTAGTTAATTGTGATTACAGGTAAACTTTGGATATTTTTAAAATTAATAAAAATGTAAATTAGAAAAAACTAAAAAAAATGTGGAGTACAAATTCTCATAAATTCGTATTTAATAATTTTTGTGGCGATCGCAATAGCAATATAAAATCACAGTGATTCAAAAATAGTAATATCGCTCATCACTATTGAGAATGTTGTAAACCGGGGTTATCCCATTAACTAAATCAGATTTGTTTTTTGATAACTAAAGCAGCTAAAATTAAATAAGCAAAAACTCTTTCTGCGACTATCTAAAGATCAAATCGCTTATAAGTTTGATACAAGTATATGTATGTAAGTGTTCAAAGGATTCAAGCGCAAATGTGCCAAAATATAGACAATAAATCTTCTTCACACATAAACCAAATAGCAGAGAATGTACTACGATTAAAGAGACTGAGAGACAGGCCATGAGCGAACACAAATTACATACATTTCATATGCTTTGTTTGTGGCTGACAGTGGCGTTCCGCTGTAGGAAGGGCAGTGCAAAATAAATGACGGTAAAATACAAAAAACTATGGCCAAGACTTTCATCTTTCAAACGAAGATGATTTACACTAAAGTGTTGTAATGGCAACAAAAATAAGCGAAAAACGAAAAATCGGAGAAAATATGGATGTGAATGGAAGACAGCCAAAACATCGATTTATGGTAGCACGCTAAGCCGGGGTTATAAATGCATATGCCGGCATTGGTGAGGACTCAAACACACAGATACACTGCGTGTGGGTTTTCGGATGCTTGTCAACGCTTTATATCGAATCCCTGCCACTGTTACTTAGATTTGTATGCCTGAACATAATTTGATTTTCGCTTTCTCCCTTTACTGTCTTCTTCGTCCGCCTCGTCGCACTCTCGCTTGCCAGCGCGGAAATCGAAAGCCGAATGTAACATCATTTTTTATGTAGCAAGTGCTTGTCTTCTACTCTTTTTTCTTTGCTGTTTTGGGTTGCCACAACCGCAGTCAAGTCGCAGACAAAGCGCAAGGGTCGTTGGCGAAAGCCAAGGACTTACGCGACGCACCCCAATCGAGAAAAAATGGTGTGTCGAAGAAGAGGCGCTGAAAAAATGCGGAGGCAAATGAAAATGGTTACAATGTATCTACATCCTGAGATTGCCTACATTGAGGCGCTTAGCTGGAATGTTGGAAATTCCGAATCCGTTGTAAAGGCGCGTACTAAAGCCGAATTAAAGTAATAAATTAGTTTATTGTATAAAGCGTGGGCGCGAAAGTGATAGGCGTATGCCAGTGTGTGCAGTTCATTGTGTCAAATCCACATTTATGCGCATTAGCTGCTTACAGCGCCCAGAAGTATATATGAGGGAGCGCACAATTTAGGAGCTGCATGCACTCAGGCAACGCCACATATGTACCATTGCACACAAGCACCGTTAAATTTGCATGGTGGATCAGCAATTTTGGAAAGGTTGTGTGACATTTTTGCTTCTGTCTTCTTACATATTGAAATCTTCTTACATATACATATAACTGACTTTTAGGCATATAAACATATAGATTAATGTATATGTGCGCGTTTGCTCATTTTCAGCTTGACATTTGAACGTTCTTTCTCTGAATTTTTCGGGTTTTCTAACACTTTGTAGCATAATTATATGCTCTAGATTTATGTCTGATCTAAAAGTCTGCACAGAGTGTGTGGTTTGTTAGGATAATAGAAATTCTAATTGCGGTTTTTAAGCTTAAAATGATACATATTTTTAGGCGTTTTCAATATTTCAACATATATTTCGGCGCTTTAACATTTCTTTGAACTAAGGTAAACTTTCACCGTGGGTGTTTTGTTTAAATGTTTTGTTGTTTTGTGTTTCGATAAAAGTTAATAAAATGTTTATCTGATTTTATATAATAAGTGAAAGTAGTGAAAGAAGTAGAGATACAGAGATTCATGTATAAAATTCCATAAAGGGAAATAATAAGTATATACTAATTGATATTGATAATGTAAAAATTACTACAATTCCGGACCCAATGAGGCAGAACTTATTTATCAAAAAAGCTTAAAGAGTTTGTTCTTTAAAAATTAATATCAATTCATATGACGCCTTTCAAAGCAACAGAAAATCAACACAAATCGAATCTCTGATACGTACCACTTCATTTCTTATATTACAGACTATATAGTCGACTATATCAAAGCGGTTCTTCCCCCAAAACATACCTCATTCTTCTCGCAACTGGATCAATAAGCGATGAGCGAGTAGTAGAGAAAATATATTATAATTCATCACTTTTGTATACCTAAACACCGTATATTACAATTACATTAAAAATATCTATCGCCGAATTTGTTAGAAAAAGTCAATAAATTGAACGCTCCTTGGTTTTCATCTCAGTCTCTGACCATCTCGTTTACTCTCACCCTCGTACTTGTCCCCTACTATGCAAACGGTTTGTTAGTCATTTTTTATTTGTATTTGCATATTTGTGGTGTCGCGCCTTCGTTACTCGCCGATGTTTATCGACCATATTTTCACTGCTTTGCAGTAGCATAATTTTTGGCTTGACAGCTAATTTATTGAATATGTCTAAGAGATATTTGTGGCTGACGTCTGTCTTTGTTCGTTGCTTTCTTGCTCTTGAATAATCCGAAATTTCTTTTTGTCATTACTTCAGTTGTTCTTGCTGTTGTTGTGCTGATTGCTCTCGATAAGATATTGTAAAGTGGCAAGACTTGTCGGCTCAGCCTTTTTACATTAAGTATTTGAATTATTTGCGGTTTGTGGTTGAAATTTATAGCATACTTATAGGCTTATTGAGTAAATGTGTTCGAGACGCGTCGCCTAATAATTTTATGATTTTATGGAAATTAAGCTGCACTTCAAGTATTCAGCGTGTTGTGGCTTTATTGTGGCAAATTTAAAGTATTTTGTGGCATGAAAATTGTACAAAATTGAAAATCCACAACATTTTTGTCGGCATTCTTCGAAATTATTCAACTGTTTCAACATTTTAGGAATTCAAATATTTAAACCAGTTTAAATTTTTAAATATTTCCATGACATTTAAATGCAAAATATCGAAGGCTTACGGGCGGCGTTTTTATTTGCCAAACGCGCTAAAAATGCAAATTCGCATGACAGCCAAATATGCCAAACAAAAGTTCATTTGGATTGCTGTCAATCTCTGTGGATGTGTAAAATTTTTATACACGCATCGAGTTTAAAACATGTGGGAATGAATTTTCAGCTAAACACACACAGGCAAACAAACGCATTTATATGGAATATTATATGAAAACCAGCAGAGCAACTGCTCTGAAATTTATGCCACTGGGCGCATCAATAATAAATTCGCAATTCTATTCTATTTCGCTCGTATGTATATCTAACAGTATTTTGCGCAGAAGTTAGAATATGCATGAAAATAATTGTCGCCAGATCCAAAAGCGCATCATTCAGAATTGTATTTTTAGGTGACAGGTTGACGCTGTGCTCACTGCAGTTGTGCTGGAAATCGGAGAAGACTCTATGTGATTGGTCCCGGAATAAATTACATGCCATTTCTAGTATCCTAGGGCATGGGGCAGTTGTGTTGTTATAGTAACCGAATCACAAAGCAATTCCGCTTGAATTAAGAACATCTTTTGAAAATCATGACATAAAATCATATTGTTAAATATTATGCATATTTCTATACATATTTGATAGACATCAGAACAAGATAATGACTATTTAAAAACATTAATGAAATATTCGTTGAAAACCATTTTTTGCAACTTTGTTAGCTAAGTATTTTGGGTCGTTATCCTTTGAAATTTCCACCTAACAAGCAAGATTTTCTTAGCCAATGGCAACATAATATACTCCAGTATATCGAAGAATCTCTCCTTATTTAAAATTCCATCAAACCCGTGGAATAGACGATCACCACACCAGCAAAAACACCGCCATGGTAGAAGACTGCTATCCTCTGGTTATGTTTTGTACCAGCAACAGTTTTAAAATATTGGATATTCTTTCAGACACTATGTACATTACATTTTTTGGAAGATTGGACCCATTGTACGACACCTTGGGTTAAGGATGTTAATAGATCAGCGAAGGGCGAGAGTGCAGCTGATGCTTTTTCTAAGTAAAAGTATTGAAGAACAAGTAAGGAAGGACTAAGTTCGGTTGTGACCGAACATTTTATACTCTCGCAATTTATTTATTTAACTTTATTAATATAACAAACAATTTGACATACATATGGTATAAGGTCCATTTAAAGTTTGAAAACCCTAATATTAAGTATATGGGAGATAGATAAAGTTATGCCCCGATTTCACTCATTGTTGGCACGGGGACATATTATTAGAAGAAACTTATTCCCTCAAATTTTTTTCTGAGAGACTTAACTATAATTTCGGTAAAAAATTTGTTAGAAGTACTGAGGCCCTCATATTCGATATATAGGGTCTTGAAAACTTATGGACCGATTTCGACGAATTTTAGAAGGGCGATGTCACTATTTAAATACAGTATTTTTGCTGTTCCTATATCTTCACTAGTACTAACTTTATACATATATTGTAAAGTAAACTATTCAGACCGACTTTAGAGTTTTGGTATATGGGAAGTAGACGTGGTTGTGAACCGATTTTCACAACTTATCATTGGGAAGCTACGAAGATATTATGAACCAAATTTCATTGAAATCGGTCGAGTAGTTTCGGAGATATGGTTTTTGACCCATAAGTGGGCGGAACCACGCCCATTTATAATTTTGTATACCATTTTGAGTGTAGCACTTCTGTACCATCTTTATAATGAAATTTAAGGCTTCTGATGATTTTCCTTCTTTTCTTTCCTTTTATAGCATTTTAGTAGTTTTCAACAAAACCTTTGTATGGCAGGTGGCCGTGGTTATAATCCGATTTCCTCCAGTTTTGGACTATATAACGTAGTACCTAAAAGAAACGACTCCTTGAAAAATTAGTAGTTTACGAGATATGTACAAAAAACTTAGTAGGAGGCGAGGCTACGCCCTCGTTCCATTCCAGAATTATCTCGTAGCAACTTTGTTGCGAGAGTATAAAAACATTATCAACACTAAACTCAAAGTATGAGTTTGGAAATGGAGTAACAGAAGAAATTTAAAACTTTGGAGCGAAAGAATAACGATAGAAATGAAAATTGACAATTTTTATAAGCTTTTCGGGTGCATTTTTTAGACGGCCTTTCCACAATATCTTGAAGTCGAAGGAATTAGATGGCTTGCTCTCACTTCTGGAAATTCGATAGTTTGACTTAAACTGACCATTTTATAGCACAGATTGAGTTTTATTGTTAATATACATTATAAATCATTATTGTTTCTGAAAATTGTAAAAAGAGTTGGAAATATTAAAAACTTATAATTCCAGGAAATATATATCTCCGAACTAAAATTCAGTCTAACATATTGCAAATTGGAACATTTTTTAAACTCTGGAATTTAACTATGTGTGTACAAAATATTCAGTAATCTATTGTATTTAGATGATAACAACAACTATTTGCTTTGCGACTAAGCTTGCTGAAATAGTTCCAAAACCACTCACAGTATATTCTCTACAACAAATTTTAGATAAAAATCAACTAGAATTTATTATGCATCTTCACAAACAAATAATGCAAAAAGTGAATTTGGAGAATTTATAATTTAGAACTTGTTGCACACAGAATGCGTCGTTCAAAATTTGTTATGCCTGAGGGTGATAAGCTATAGCAGCGATAATATTATTTTGTGTTGGTTTAATATTTTGAGATGAGCGCGATTGGTTGAAGAATAATCGAAAAGAATATTTCATAGACAGATATGTGAGCTTATCGCATGATATAAACTTCCCATTCCGTAAATTTGTTTTTGAAAATCGATCATAATAATGTTGAAATTCCTTGCATATAATTTTTACTGATTGATTAATACATACGATATTTAATTTATTTATTTATTCAAAAACATTTGAATTGCTTATAGTATTCCTAATTACTCACTCCGCAATCTACTACATATTTTATGTATAATATTGGTTTCCATTCGAATGCAGTGCTCCCTTATTTGTTTATCTCTGTTTATACATGCAACATGTATTTTAATTTCCAAACTTTGTTGCACATTGCAGAGTTGCCAAATGCACTATGCACATGCAAAATAGTTGAAATATTTAAAATATTTGATATTCATGTGCGGATATGATAAATTTGCTCTCTAGGGAATTCGTTTTTCGAAATTTTCACAGAGTTGCATATTTGGGGTGAAATATATTTTAATTTTCGCTGTCAAAAATTCAATAAGTTCTCGTGCTGGGGAACCAACATATTCACAAAAGCTCACACACGTGATTTTGAAATTTTTCCCATTCATCATTGACATGCTGCATTGTTGTTGGTGTGCGTTGTTGTTTTCAGAGTTGGTATTGCAGCGTTTTTGACACATTTTTTAAGCACTTGCTATATGAAAAACAAAACCGAAACACTTGTTGACAAAGTTGTGTATGAACAACAGTTTTGCATTCCAAACAAGTTTGTGGGTGTCTATAAATATTAAAAGTAAATATGAAACCGCTATGCACAGGTGAAGGATAGTGCATATAATATTTTTTTTTTTGATTTGAGGTGCACATGGAACTACTCGACCACTTTCAAAGAAATTCGGTTCATAATATTTGCTTGGTATTCCAATGCTACAGTTTGAAAACAGGCGAAATCGATAATCGCAACCACGCCTACTTCCCATATTCCATAATTTTAAAGTTATATTGGTAAATCTCTCAGATATATGTATATATTATTTATTTTTATATTTAGAAATTCATTAAATTTATTTACACATTAGCCGCTATTTAGTTCTTAAAAACGCAACCAGTGCAACACAAATACAAAACATTTGACTAATTTGCCTAAGAACCCCCTTTCAGTTTCATTTTTATGCGGGTGTTTTTCTCCTTTGCTGTTTTCCGATTTGCGCTGCGCTTACAGTTTTGACGCCCACAAGTTCTTAGTTCGTGCATACTTATTTGGTCTTGCCGGGAAAATTTGCCGCATGACTTGGGTTACACTGAGAAATGTTGTTTTTTTCTACATTTCCATTTTCCATCACATTCCACTTATTTAGGCAGCGTAGTGGCGGTACAATTTCCGCGGTCTGCGCTCAAGAGGGCTGAAAGCGGTTGAGTGTCGGTTGACTGTAGACTGCAGAAGGTGGCTCATATGGAGAGCTGTAACGCTTTAACCGCATACTTTTTGACGGTCTTTTTAACACAAAACCGCCGTCAAGACGTCGCCGGAGCGTGGAAACGTTGAAGAGAATGTGAAATGAGCGAAAGGGTGAAGAAAATACGAGTAGTTGCATGAAATGCTTAATGAAAATGTTGTATTTAAAGACCCACTATAAAAGAGAGTATAAATTTAATTTCGCACAATATTAGTAAATTTTTTAAATCAGCTGGATTACTACTTCCTCAAATGAAAAATATATATTTTTTTCGCATTACCTTCAAAACAGAATAATGTTTATCCGAAAACCATAATTGGTTATGAAACCCTTTAAAACTCAGTAGCTGTATCTGATGTCTAACTAGTGGTATAAGGTGTATTAAATGAGCTGATGCAATTCAAAGAAGATATGAAACGTTTTAAAGTCTTCATTAGATAGAGTGGTACTTTTGATTTCCTTATACGAAGAGCTACTTAGTTCATTCAAATCAACGACCTCACTAATTAAGATATAAATTTATAATTCATATTTAAAACAACTCGGGGTCGATTTCCATTATTTTTGTTTTAAAAAGAGAGATACCGATTACTAAAACAATCTTTATAAATAACAATATATTTCTTTTTCTACGTATTTTATATATAAAAAATAATGTTGGAAAATAGACCTCTAGGCAAATACATAATTGAATTGGCTATCGATATCGTTCTTGAGGATGCACAACATCCTGGAATGAATCTTGAAATCGATTTGGGTAAAATAAAATCGTTGGTCAACGCAGTCGTCGAATAAAAACTCGAGAGATTACTTAAAGATTAAATGATAAACCCGACCGTTCACAAGCACATGAAACGTCTAGGATATGGGTTTCTCATGTTCTTACAGAACGAAATTTGCTTCGTCAAATTATCGACAGTGATCTGCTTATCACTTCTTTGTGATCCATTTTTGTAGCGCGAAATTTACCAGTGACGTAAAGTGGGATCTTGGTATAAAAAAGTTAAACCTGCTCAAACTAATTCGAAGGCCGAACTTTATAGAGATCGCCGCATACACACCTGTTACGAATTGAACTCGATATCTTTGTTCTTATCTTCTCATTTACAATTTTTGACGAGAGAGTAATCGTGATTAGATGATATTCCTATAAGATGATTTGCATCCTTAATTTTAGTTCCAGTACTAGGTTTTTCAATTCTAACCAACAAGAGAGAGAGCTACAGTGGATCGGCAATTTAAGCTGCACGGTTTTCAGATGGATTGATAAACAATAAATTAAAATAATATTACAATTGTCTTCACTTTGGAAAATATATTCAAAATTCAATCAAAAACACAAAAAAGATCTTCTTGAAAAATCTCTTCTATTAATTTGCAATATCGCTCTCGACATCAGTCCTCATTTCGCCTCTTTATAAATTACTTCATAAGTATATAATTTTTTCACAACATTTCACTTCAATTACTTTTTAGTCAAACCAAAATCCTTTGAGTCTCACTAAAAAATTGTAAGCACTGACAAAAATAGAAGAGGGGAGTAGTGTAGAAAGCACTATAGAAAAGTTAATGAATTTGCATGAATGCATTTGTGAAAGGTAATTCGCAGCACCTTTTTATTCAAATTGCTTTAAATATATTTCCTTTCGCAATTTTGCTTTCTCCTGTGCACTTTTAGCTTTTTGCAAGCCGTGCCAAATGAGCAGGAGTTGCTGAATTAGCACATTTTGCTGGAATAGAAAGGATGAATATCTAAAAAGCGAGAAAATCCTATATATAGTATATACATACGTTTGTATAAAGTCAAACTGTGTGTAAAAAAAGTCGCAAAGCGGTTTTAGAAAGCAGTGCTTGCAGTATAAGCTTTTGAATAATAAATATGAAATAATATATTTATACACTTTGCATTCCTTTCAGGTAATTATTTTTAATGCTAAAAAAGGAGTACGAGTTGAATGAAGTTGCTTTTAACTTTTGTTTGTCTCCGTACAAAGTACATAAGAAGCATATTTAGTCAAGTGAATATGTATGTATAATAATAATATTATTATTTTTAGTTAGTTTATGTCTACAATTTTGTGAAAAGGGAACCTTATAATTTGATGACGAAAAAACCTGATTACGGAAATCTAAATCATTTATTCTTTATAGCAACACCAATTTAAATCAATTTCTATTAATCAAAACCATTAGATATGAATAAGGAATCGATAGTGTTCAAGATTTTTAATTTATTATAATGTCTCACTTTATACACTTGTCCTTCAGTTAGAGTTAAACTTTAACCTCATATAAGCAAAACTTTTATCTAATATTAGTTACATAGATCAATACTATGATAAAAAACTATTTCACATCTAAAGCTTGTGTAAATTCTATATGGCCAACTCGTCTAAAGTTAAACAAACCACACTTTTAGTATGATTATTAAAATAATCTCCAATATCTAGTTCTATGATCATTCAGCTTTAACGGTTTTGCAAGGTGATTACCTTCTTCAACTTGTATATGATGTGAATCCGACAGTCTAAAATATAACAGAAAAGGAGGAGAGAAATAGAGCCCTTCGCAAAAGACCATTCTGAATATTCGTGAAAATCTATCAGCCAATCATCAAATGCTATAAATCGAAATTCAGAATCAAACAATATTTTCTAATTTATATTTCTGATCTTCTATAATCGATACACAGTCATGCGAAGCGTCTACCTTAGTGTAGATGAAGTCAATGTCCATCTAGAAATGAGAGGGAATTATAAGGACACCACTAGTTCTACTGAAAAAATTTCAATATTGAAAAAAAAAATTAAACTGGGTTTCGTTCAATTGTGTTAATATTAGTTTCAAACTAGTTTAATATATTTTTTGCATATCCATGGTTATTAAAATAGGATCCATATCTTTTCAGCATAGAGTAAACTAGGTTTTGGGAGATAAAAACCGGAATCGGCGTTCCAAAATTCTGAAAAATTTCCAAAGCTCATCATTATTCATAGGAAACTTTCCATAGATTGTATTCCATAAATTTTCTACGGAATTTAGATCCAGGATTGCTGAGGCCACTCCACCACAAACCGCTATTTTCTACACTTAGTCGTGAGTTTTGGGGCGTTGTCTTAATGAATTATCCTCATGTATTTTTGGAGAATCACAATATAATCGGTTGCCTTTATAGTGCTCTGTAAGCTATGGCATGGCCTTGACCGTTATATGAAAATGATCTCCAAACCATAATTTTTCCGCCACCTTGTTTAACGGTCTTTATCGTGTACTTAGCGTTTTAAACAAAAGTTTTCGGCTTTCTTTTACGATTAATACCTCATTCAGAACTAAATAACCCTACATTTGTTTTGGCAGATTAGGGAATGTCTAAGCACGTGTCCTTAGTAAACATTAGCGTTTGTTAAACGTTCATTTTTGGTAACATAGGCATATTTCTTGGGCTTAGGGGCTTGAGATCTTCATTTGTAAGCACCATGCGGATAATGATGGATCAATATGAAAATGATATTGAATTTGTTTGAAAGAAATAAATTAATTATTCTTATAACAGCGAACTATACTTTTTCGAAGACAATGATATTTTGGTCTTCCTATCGCGAGTATTTGAAGTAGTAATTAGCGATATTTCACTACTGGTGATTTTTTCACTGTGATTGAAAAATCGCATATTGCAATTGCGATCAATATTTGTAAATAGCAGTGAATTACAATCCCAATGTCAGTTCAATAATTTCAGTAGCTATAGAGAAGTTCAGTGCTTGTATTCGATCACAGTACATACATATATGAGTTCAGTAATTCTAATTCCATCACAGTAGCAATATCAGTTCAGTTATTCTAATGCGAAGACTGTAGCAAATAGCAATCGCTGAAATCACAGTGATTTAAAAATAGAAATATCGCTCATCACTAATTTGAAGATATTCTTTAATTTCATGTTTTGTTTTGCTAAAGTTTAAAGCATTTAGTTTTAGGGGGAAGAGTTATAATATACTTCTTTGTGTTTGGCCGTGATGAGATCGGTAGCTGAAGCTTTGTTTTCAGGAAGCCATTACGGTACCTACACGCGGTACCTATCAATACTTGATCAGATATATCGTCATTTGACCTATATCTTTACTGGCTCAATATGTTGTCTCAAGTTAGACCTAGGATTGTCTCGAACTACTTGATGTAGAATATTTTAGTAAAACTCCGACCTATGCTTAATTGAAGCCTATAACTATTCGATTCATTTGTGGTTTTTGATGGTCGAGTACCTGAATTTCACCCAACTGCAGGTCGCCACACTCCTCTTAACCACCAGCCATTTTGAACACACTGTGACTGCACAAAGAAATAAAATATTGCATCCGCACAATATAAAATATGGTGGCATCTTTTTCGCACGTCAAGCTTTGGAAACCGTTAAATGCCCACAACTTAGCTAACCTAAATCTAGCGATTGCTAATACGTGCTTTACAACGCTCAACACGCCAAGCCACGCCGCAAAGCGACCGCCCACAAAAGCGACTGTGCGGAGTACGAGTGAAACCAAAATACCAGCAAAAGCCACTGAAGAGTGAAAATAAAATAAATATATTGCAAATTCCGCGCTCAAAAAGTGCCAACAAAAACAACAATTAACATGCATGTTGTGCACAGCGTTGCCATACTTGCTTAACAAAATATGAAGCGTAAAAGTGAAATATGCACGTTGTAAGTGAAGGGCGTCAACGTGCTGGTGGGGCAGGGGTGCCAACGCTAACGCGAGCAAAAGCAAAAATGACAAAAATGTTAAATTCAAAGAAAAATATGATATAAAATATTTTCTTGCCAAAAATCCAGCTCACTGCCACAACAATAACCGACCGACCGAGAGCGTTGCTGCTGGCCGCAACAATAAAAACTGGGATTATAAAAGTCAACAAGGTGGCAAGTGGGCAGCGGGCAGTGGCCGGTGGGCGCTGGTGGGCAAGAGCGACGTAAATGCAGGCGAAAATTGCTGTGATGGACGCAAAATTACAACAAAAAACGCAAAAAGAATTATGTGGTAGGTACTGCCGATATTTGTTGTAGTACGCCCAGCTGTTGGCTAGTTGAAAAACATCAGAAAGTTAAAAGCGCATATTTAGTAAAATGAACAATGCAGCAGCTGAAGCCCTGCCCCAGACAAGCATACGCTCGCCCGCTTGCCTCCACTACTGACACGTTGAGTATGTATGTGTGTGTGTATGACTGTGACATTTTTTCGCGCCTTTGTCGACGCTGCTCTTTCGTTTCCAATGAATATTTATGTTTGACACTACAACAGTGCCGTTAAGCCCAACCACAGCCAGATATGGGTTAAACCTATATATATATATATATATACATATATGGATGTATAGAGAAATATACACGCGAATATGAAAATGCATAACAATAAAGTAAAATTCGGTTAATACCAAATATGATAATAAAATATGGCAAGGAAGTGGCTTCGGAAATGAATAAGCTCAGCGCAATGAGAGGAACACAAATATTTTTCATCTATGTAAAATGCGATCAACTGAAGCTTTCCCTTTAGTTTACTACACCCAATTTACATTTTTATAAAATATATATTAAATTTATTTTTTAAATAATTTCGAGGAAGAGTTTGCTGTAGATAATTTGAACGAGATGTTTCGAACTCTAACATAGTATCTTTCATATTTTATTATGAACAACCTTATTATAAACGTTTCCTTCTATCTGAGCTAATTCGATAGTAGTCATCTTTACGTTTATTTTGATTTCCAGTGAGCTAGCTAAGTCTGGTGATGACTTGATATGGTTGTAGAACTAGTTCCGTCTTCAGGCTTTTCCATACTAAATCAATACTTTGCTCCACACATTTATTGTAGCAGAAAAAGCTAAAACTAAACGAGGCTTCCAAAAAAAAGTTGGACGAACTACCACAAAATCGATTATCTGAATATCGGTTATCTGGAACGGTAAAAATTTCTTTATTTAAAATATCTGTATCTGAGGCTTCTTTCGATGTGATGTGTTCAAATTCTAAGTGCTTATTTCTTACTTCTGGAAATAATGTGAGAATTACTGTAAAAAGCTGCAAATCTAAAGTAATGAAGTGGGTCGATTACTTTCATTCTCGAGATATCATCAAATTTATATGGCATAAAAAGGCGTTATTTGCACTGCAAATTCAATTTTGAGCGGTTTTGGCCCGCAGTGGAGCGTAAAAGGTCCTTCGAACTGCTTTCTCTCGATAGGCACGCATTCGTTGAGAATAGGGAACCTGGCAAATGCGAGTTGCCTAAGCTACTTGGAGGAAGGCGAGGTGGAATCATCTAAGTATTTCCTCCTTCAATGTCCAGCTTTTTCCAGGCTAAAGCTGAAACACCTTCAAGGCTCACATTCGGGGAACCCAGCGAATCGGCTAGAATTGACATTAGCCGACTCAAGACTTTTGTAACAGAGTCCAACAGTTTTATCGAATCATAAGGGTCTTTTGATCCATTAGAAGTTTATTGGTGTCATAAAGTGCAGTACTCAAAACCTTCCAAGCGAGATCTTTCTGCATATGTAGAGATCTGCTAAATAACCTAACCTAATCTTAACTGGTTCTTAATAATTTTATATATGCAAGTACTTTCGACGAAAAAGAATTTAACGGTATGCCAACACAGTCTAATATTCATATACATACATATGCATAAAAGGATGACAAAGCGTGGTCATTTAAATAAAAATTAAGTCAAATGGTGAAACTGAAATTAATTATTTTTCACTTAAATTTGTTTCGTGAAACCGGCTGTAAGAACTGTTAATTTAATATAGTGCTCCATTTTAAGATACTTTCCTTATAAATCACCCTTCTCTAGATTTCGACTGTAGTAGGATCAAAATTTTTCAATATCTCGATACAATACCAAATTAATGAAGACTTTGTGTGATGAATAATGCGTTATTTATTTCGGCATACGTTCAGCGATTCTATTTTTATATATTAAATTAAAAATGTACCTTTATATATTTAAACCAGTTAGAAATGTCGTTGCTATAGCAGCATAAAACATTTCCCAAATAATTTTTGTCCAGATGACAGTTCTTGGCTGGGTACAGATCCAAGTCCATTCAGATTACCCATACCCGACTGTTGTTTAAAATGTGCATTTACTGCAAAAGCAGTGTTTCATTGTCTCTATATCAGATAACGAAAATTGCATAGTGTTTTAAATCACTGAATTGAAATAAATAATGAATGGATTCGCATTCTAGTTAATGAACCCTTACTTAAAATCACTTTTGTCGTTAATAATTCACTATGGTACACATTCCGCACACATGAATGCATAAAAGCCAGGGGCGTAAACTTATTGCATGCGACAATGCGCACACACAAACGCACAGACATACATACATGTATGTATATGCAGCAGTTGAGTGTCGTGGAGGGACAACACTGCGTATGAGTGATATATGCAGTTGGCTGTGACAAAATAGAAAGGGCTGGACAACTATTTGAATGCATGCAGGCAATGGAGCGGAGCAGAGTCAAAACATAGGAGACAACACACACTCGCACTCAATCAATTGTAGTTGCATTTATGTAGGAGCACTCACTATTTATGAAGACTGCACTGATTTGGCGTACAGTGGGTGTTGGAGCGCACAACTTGGCTCGGACACTGGCACTGGCACGTCGATGGGTGTTGGCAGCTGTTGTCAGTGCAACCGACAATTATACACCCACAACAATTTTGTTGCATTTTGCATGCCATATGCCGCTGCTGATTCATTCCGTGCGGGGGGTAGGTGATGCCTGTAGCCTTCGGCAGTGCTGTTTTGGTCACTCTAATAGCCGACAATTACAGTGCATTTTGTAAAACGAACCCCAACAAAAACGCACAAAAGCGATTGACGATAGTAACGCTGCTGGCGATACACAAATGTGCAGCAACAGCAACAATAACAAAAGCAGCAGTAGTTGCAGAGGTAGAGGCGACAGGGGCAGGCGGCAGCTGCTGTGACGATGATGGAGTGAACGGTGACGATGCCAATAACTATGGACATTGTTGATGATGGTGTCGATAAGCGCGCCACCAAGCACAAAGATGATCGCAGGTCATGCAAACTTCTGACTAACAACAACAATAACAACAACAACAAACAATTGCTCATATGTAAGTAAGCATTCGGCAAAGTGCACAGCCAAATTGACGGACAGAGAGCATCGCGTGTGACTTTTTTTGCGTTTTTGTGTTTTATTTGTCTCCAAAATGTGTGCTGGCGGACTGGGGTGTAGGGGTACGGTGGTCCGCTGTTGTTGTTGCAACATGCCAACGCGCAGAGCAGATGCCATCAATGAAATTCCGACAGTAAAAGCTACAAGTTGACGCTGCACGAAATACTGGCACTGGCACGCACATACACATACACAGACCCATCCAATCACACACACACCCACGAAAGCCGTTCGATGTTCACATATGTACATGACCAGCACTTTTACTGGCATTGTTGTTGTTGTTATTGTTGTTGTTTGCGTGTGGCATGCATGTTTAGCCAAGAGCCAATGTGGCGAAAGCATTTCTGCATTGACTGAGCGGGGTAAAAGAGTACCAGCGACGACTAACTGACCTCCATCACCTTGTGCTTTCTGGCAATCATTCTTCATTCCGCCTGCGCTGCTGCTGTTGCTTGTGCTGTTGTTGATGAAATTTATTTGCTTTTATTAATTGATCACCATTACATGCATGAGGGTGCAAGCACTTACTTGCTAGTTGTTGCTATTTCCGTTATTGTTTTTGTTCAATCGCTTTTTGTGTTTCATTTTAATGACTTTGCGGCATTCCTTCCATTCGTTGGCACTCGGGCACTCAGCTGCATTTGTGGAGTGCGCCAGTTGTTGTTGTTATTGCAGCAGTTTGAGCGATTGTTGCGTTTATCGTAATAGCTGTGCTATTCTTGTTGTTATTGCACTAAATTGTGCAAAGTTGTCGCTTTTATGGCCAATCATTTAATTCAATAAATGCAGCACAGATTTGCCGTTTCATTCATTTCGGTCTCACATATTCGGAATATTCTTGCAGCGTTTTTCATACAATATATAATTTCCATATACGTGGTTAAGATGAGTTAAGGGGTTGTGGGAAATTGATGTCTTATCGCACTGAGATTTTTAGCTTTTTTTAGCTCCCGATCGACTTTGAAGGATATTCGTTCGAATACAAGGTTTAAGGTTTGCTTTTACGGAAAATTAAATTTGTATTATTTTGCAATATGCAGAGTATCACATATGTTCTTCTAACGTTTACGTCAACACTTAAAACGAATCGTGACAGATATAGAGTGAAACATAACAAAGGGGAAAGCTTGTAATCATATCAATTTAATTTTTCATAAACTGCTTAAGGAAATTCGGTACACAACGATCGCATCACTAATAGAATACGACTATATCACCACCACTATTTCTTTGAGCATGAATTCCAGTACCATCGGGCCATCTGTCTTTACATTAGCTAGGCTCAGTTATCAACACAAGTTTATGAAATGAAGTATAGCGTGGGCAGTGTTCATTCTTCTTCTTGACTGGCGTAGACACCTCTTACGCGGTTATAGCCGAGTCCACAACAGCGCGCCACGTATCCCTCCTTCTGGCAGTTTGGCGCCAATTGGTTATACCAAGCAAAGTCAGGTCCCTCTCCACCTGGTCCTTCCCTCGGAGTGGAGGTCTCCCTCTTCCTCGGCTTCTACCAGCAGGTACTGCATCGAATACTTTCAGAGCTGGAGCACTTTCATCCATTCGAAAAACATGACCTAGCCAGCGTAGCCGCTGTCTTTTTATTCGCTGGACTATGTCTATATCGTCGAATAACACATACAGCTCATCGTTCCATCGTCTGCGATATTCGCCGTTGCCAATGTTTAAGGGTCCATAAATCTTCCGCAAAACCTTTCTCTCGAAAACTCCTAGTGCCGTCTCATCGGATGTTGACATCGTCCACGCTTCTGCACCGTAAAGTAGGACGGGAATGATGAGAGACTTGTAGAGTTTGGTTTTTGTTCGTCGAGAGAGGACTTTACTTTTCAATTGCCTATTTAGTCCATAGTAGCACCTGTTGGCAAGAGTGATTCTGCGTTGGATTTCCAGGCTGACATTGCTATTGCTGTTATTGCTGGTTCCCAGGTTGACGAAATTATCTACAACTTCAAAGTTATGACCGTCAACAGTGACGTGGGAGCCAATATGCGAATGTGCTGACTGTTTGTTTGATGACAGGAGATATTTCGTCTTGTCCTCGTTCACCACCAGACCCATACGCTGCGCTTCCTTATCCAGTCTGGAAAAAGCAGAACTAACGGCGCGGGTGTTGTTTTCAATGATATCGATATCATCGGCGTACGCCAGTAGCTGTACACTCTTATAGAAGATTGTACCTTCTCTATTTAGCTCTGCAGCTCGTATTATTTTCTCCAGCATCAGGTTAAAGAAATCACACGAGAGTGAGTCACCTTGTCTGAAATCTCGTTTGGTATCGAACGGCTCGGAGAGGTCCTTCCCGATCCTGACGGAGCTTTTGGTGTTGCTCAACGTCAGCTTACACTGCCGTATTAGTTTTGGGGGATACCAAATCCAGACATCGCGGCATAAAGGCAACTCCTTTTCTTGCTGTCGAAAGCAGCTTTAAAGTCGACAAAGAGATGGTGTGTGTCAGTGGCGAACGCAGGAAAACAATTTTGGTTTTAGGCAAAAAGACAATGTTTCATTATTTTATTCAGAAATTGAAGTCTAATCTTCTTTTAATTTGGGCCATAACATTTAAAATCTCTTCCTCCGTCACGTCTATATCTCTATGGATATTCAAGAGAGCCATTCCGTTCAGGCGTGCTTCTCCAGTTTTATTTCTTAAATATGTTTTAAGCCTGCGAAGTGAGTAAAACGAGCGTTGACTTGAAGCGACTGATATAGGGATTGTTGCTCCAATCTTTAAAAAACGATGCACTGTTTTGAAAATTTTTGCATCGCAACAATTCAACGCGTCTAAAAAAGTTGTGGATCTCTTTGTTTGATTTAACCAGTTCCTGAAGATATATTCAAAATTTTAGATAGAAAATATAATCTGAAGAAAAGATTTTTAACCTTTTCCACATTCTAAATTCAGCAACGAAATCATCGGGATCTTCTACATCAGCGGTTAAGTTAAGACACTCAAGTATTTTTTTGCAAACAGCATAATTTTTTTTTTATTTAAATTTATTTCACAACAGTTTGCTCATGGAACGAAAACTGAAAGTCATAATAAAAATTTTTCAAATTTTTCAAATTTTTCCTGTATTATGATTATATAGAATAATATAATATAATAGAAATAATAGAAACCTTATTGGTGACTTTTCAGTTCAGAACTAATTTTCAAAAGAAGTCCATTTTCGACTCACAATTCCCCTTAAATCTAAAAAAATCCAGTTCAGCAGCCACAGAGTTATAAGGCAAAGTCCAGTTTATATTTTTCTGGGTTTTTTAATTGGCCTACATTCCCACAACTTTTTAATACTATCCAGATACAATAGGTTTGTTTTTAGTTTAACATTTTCATAGTTTCAAAAAATTAAATTCTATCAGCAGAAAAGTATCAAAATAAGGCGTTTGTGAACAAAAAAGTATCAAATCACAAAATTTAGAAGATACAATTGTATCAAAACGGCAACGCTGTTAGTGACTAATGTATTCATTTATTTTACATATTCATACATCGTCGGCAGAAAGATTGCTTTGAAAACAACAAATTACAATTTTTCAAATGACTATGTAGAATTAAATTCTATAATTTAAAAATTCAATTATTTTGGGGGGGGGGGTTTTAACACCCCAAAATCTCCCCTTGCGTTCGCCCCTGGTGTGTGTCGATCATACGGTGCTCATTATACTACATATTTCAACACTTAGTAGAAAATGGACGATATCGTTGGCCTCTAATTTAATTTAATTTAATTTGTGTCATATATTTTGGTTAATATTTTAGTCATTAGTCAATCATTTGGATTGTTTTATTTAACATAATATGATGTAGAACCAAGAAAAGATGGAAGTGGCTCTCCCGTCAAGCTGTAACACTTCTTTTACGTATCAAGAAGTATGTAATCGGTATATACGCTTTGCTAGAACCCCATATTAGGTATATATGTATGTAAATACATACATTCGCGCTCCTTTAGTTGATATTATGAAGCACATATCGATCGGTTCGAAAAATATCACAGAAAATATCGGTGACAAAGTTTTGTTTACAAACCATCTCCATGTATGCTGAGTTTTGTATACCTTATTTAAAAACTTTTGCCCTTCTGGGTAACTTTTTCTTGCATATATCCACTGATATGTGAGATATCGTACTGTGTATGAATAGCGAATCTGTATACAATTTGGTCTTAAAAGTGGAATGCTTATACCTTCCTCTAGTTATCTTATCGCGAAAATGATGATTTTTATAAGTCCGCTTGATTATCATACAGATATTTGAGATATTAAAAAGAAATCTAATATTACTGCAGTGAAGTGATATATTCTAGTTGATAATATCGCCTAACATTGAATATTGCTACCATCTCGAACTATTACATATGGCATTAACTATTATTCATCCTCTCTCATGTTGAGTTTTAAAAACTTATACAAATACATATAACAAATAAGAAAAGAACTTCGGCCCAAACTCTGGTAATGGTTCAAGTATAAGCTTTAAATTTATAATGTAATAAGTATATCCAAATATATCATTCATTTTATGGTAATATTTACCTTTTTCTTCGTTCACAGATGAGTCCATATTTGATAAATTTCAATTATATTTCTTGCTACATGCTCTTACATAAGAATAGAATAAATCACGCAATGTCTTCACATCTCACACTCAATGCAATTCACAACAACAAATTTAATCCAATTTTAATTCATCCACAATTTTTAGGTATCTTCGGACGTAATAATAAAGTACGAACAAAACTCCCCATATGTTTAATGAATTATATATTTCAAAAGACACGAGTTGTGCAATGCTCCAATTTATTCGTGACAAATTACACATTTTATTTAAATTACAAATTACACATTTTTATTTAAGAAATTATATTAATTTTTAAGGTATTTTCATAATGCTTCCCATATAGCAACACTCGTCCTTATTGACAAAACCTGACATAGCCGATTTTCAGAAGGTTCTCGTGAGGTGGATTTCCCCCAGCAAAAACATTCACCATGGACAGGAACAGGTAGTAGTCACTTGGTGCCTGGTTCAGACTATAAGGACCTCCCAACCAAGCTTTCGAAATTCCTTCCTTCCGTATTTTCCAATACTAACCGCTTTTGAATACCATACATTTAGTTTTTTTGTATCCAGTCTTATTTAAATAGTTGCATAATGTTTTTTGTGCATTATTTAGCTTTAGAAACCCGCAATTTTTTTTGCTAGACCTTATATACATTGTGAGTAACATGTATGTTTCACTTAAACTTATTTTCTCATTTTCATATCTCAAGAAATAAGTCGGTGGAATGAAATTGGTTTAACAAATTAATTAAGTCTAGCTTAAATATACAAAAAAAATCAAATTTTGCCAACAAATGTGTATTTCATTAAAACGATGTTAACCTTTCAGCCAGCTGGCACAAATCAAATAAATGTTTTTACTCGCTCATTTCCTAGAAAATCAGTTCCTTTTTTATTTTTAACTCGACATGATGGCATTTTATTCAATTAAATTCTATTTCAAATATTTGATAGTTTTGCTCTTACATATACATTTAAATATATTTATATTCATATATTTATTAAAGTTTTGTGAAAGTTTCTTTCTAAATTGAAATTCACTTTAATTTCTTTTAAAATCGAATTTATTATATTTTTGTCTAAAATTGCTTGACACTTTGTTTATGATATCATTGATATTCATACACATTTTCCTAACACATATGAAGCCCCTTCTCAAATGGTGAATACGTGATCACAGACTGACATACAGGATCGTCTTACAAGTGTATTATATTCACTGTGCGGAGTTCTAATAATACGTTTTACATAATCGTATTAACAACTTGCCACTCAGGAGGAAACGAGCGCTGCCTCATTTATACAATTTTCTTCAAACACACTAACCTACATATGTATGTACATATCGCCCACCTTGGTAATCAAATCTTGCTGAACAATAAATTTCACAACACTTTTAGTGCCATTACAAATATTACTTACAATTCAGGTGATATTTGAACACACTTTTACATTTGCCATAAATTCATGCAATTATTTTCGAATTTTCAACAAATGCCGTTCAAAGAATTTATTGACAATTCTCACATTGCCGTTAAAACTCACCGGAGACAATTTGGATTGCATTGTTAGCATGCCGAACACAGTGTTGTTGGTACACCAGGAAACCTAAACCGGCTTCAAAACTCCACAAACACACACACACACGAACACAGTGGCAACATCAAAAATTTAGAAGTGAGCTGAAAGCCAAAAACAACAGCAAAAGCACACAAATGCCTTTATTATCCATTCGTATAAAGTGCGAACGTGATTTGGGCGCATCGAGTTCCAATCTGCGACAGTTCGCGTACCGACGATTGTCGTTCATTCCAGACGTGAAACTCCGTTCGAATACAAAACTTATATAATTTACACAGTACACATTTGTATGTGTGCGTGTGTGTGTCACAGGGACCCAGGTGAGCTTAACGACAACACGTATTATTAAAATGCGGCCAACGTTGCATGCCACATTGATATTTATACACACACATTAGTATGACATGTATGTGGCACAAACATTAAGGACATTCAACCGGGCGGCAGCCTGCACATTAAATTTGTTTATTGTAAAAATGTTAGCTCTATTAACGCGGAGAGTTGGCGTTGGTGCTGAGCTGACACTTGGCGGTGAAAAGTGTCTGCAAACACCATTATTCCATTATATATGCATTTAGAGCCACATGTGTGTGTGGTTGTGTGTGTTCCGAGTGCAGCTTCATAAGTAGGTTATCTATAAGCAAAAGGCATTCGATGGACCAGAAGATATGGGCTATTGAAAATTCGTGTGAATACAAAAGAGAAAAAATCCATTTGCTGCCACACTCGCACTTCCTCCGTGCAAGACCGGGAGACTGCTTGCTTTATCGCAAGTTTGTCCTCGCCGCTATTGTTTTTGTCACTCATTGCTTTTGTTGTTTTTTTTTCGCATAGTATTTTTGTTGTTGTAACTCATCCATTAACACGGATTATCCTGTGTTTAGCGTAAATCTTCTCAAGTCTTTTCACTCTTACGTTTTTGTTCGATTTCACCCCAATCCGCATGCAACTCTCGAATGACGTGTGTGTTCCACATAATATTTATGTTGCTGGCTTTTAGGTGCCAGCACATGGACATCAATATTTGTGTGCGACCGAAATCAATATTTTTCCAGTAATGAAAATGTCAATGATTTTATGGTCGTGGTCGAACTTTTATTCGGTTATGGAGAGTGGTATTGTCTGAAGACTTGTATGGTTCCATTGTGGTGGAACGAGTGATAGTAGCGGTCTAAGAGGTACTCAGTTTTACTACGATTACTCAATAATTATCTGGTTGATGAAAAGACAATCTAAGGGATCTAATAGTTTCTGGAAATATGAAATAAAGTTTTCTCCAAGTAAAGGCATTATAAAGCAAGTAAATCTACTCACACTCATCTCTTCATTGAAAGTGCTTCAGAAAGCTCATTTATAATTATACTTATATACTGAAAACCGATTAATCGAATATCCGGTTTGTAACTTATTCAAATAGTCGTTCTACTGCGATTATTCGAATATTTGCTCTGATATAAGTATTTGAGTAATCGAAGCCTGTAGTATACCTATACTTATGATTATATTTTTTATAAAACTTGTATTTATACTTATAGTTACACTAATATTTATTCAATTGGTTATTCTCTCTTGTAATCTGTTGTAACCAGGAAAGTATGGGTTCGAAATTAAACGAGGACGATTCCTTCGGTATTTTACGAGCGTCCGAAGAACAGGGTGTATTATATCTGTGCAATTGAAGAAAGGTCTAAGTGTCGTATTGATTTTGAAATAATTTTGGCGAAGTTTTTATCTTGCACTAATTCTAGTTGCCTAACACATTAGACAGCATAAAGTTCCTAGCTTGTGGCTGAGAATATTAATTTAATATATGTTAGAGAAGTATTCGAAAATTTCCTTTAAGGTCATTGATTTAAGCAAAACATCCTGGTTTTCCAGAGTCAAATTATCTCTTTTATCGTATATAATCTTTTGCAGTGTATATTTAAATAAAATATGAAAATTATTGTCAGTGCGGAAGTGGGTCGAAAGGTCGTCAACACCAACATATGTAAGCTTCATGATGTGTGTATGTGTGGCATGTGGTGAGTATACAAAAGCGCCTTAGTTCGAAGCTGCGTATTAAAATATCAGATAATGTCGATGATGATGTGCGACTTATTGTATTTGTTGTTATTGCATTTATATATAGAAATTCTGTTGTTGTTTGCTGGTAAGTTTTTATTATTACTCTTACCAACATATAAGAGCTCCAGTTTGTTTATATAGCCACTGATGGCGGCCGCTGCTGCTGCCTTCCCTACTTACATGTGTATATAGAATATGCTACAAGCCACATTATCGATTAAGGATTATGATAATGATTGTGTGCTTAAGATGTAATTGCACAATGGCAGTCAGACAGTCACAGAGTTAAGCATCGAGTGTAACCAGCATGAGGTTAGTTTCCTTGGCTGGCTGTAGACACATACATATTTAGACGGTTATAAAATATGTGATTATTGATTTGAAGGCATACGGATTCAATATGCAGCTTATGTGTGAGTGGAGGCTGAATTTTTCTAACAAGTTCGCAGTATATAGTTATATGTATGTATGTGTTTTTGAAGAGTTGGCGGTATTAAATGCGTGGTTAGCATTCGTATCTCACATATACAGCTTCTGTAATATCCATGGGGAACTCGCACTTAATACACGCGGATATGTCGACATCATTGCTTAATGATAATATTTTTCGATTTTTTGTTGATTGCCATGTAAAGTTGTTGCGAATGCTTTTATCACAGTAGTAAAATCTTATTTTTATCACTGTCGTAAAAAAGTTTTAATGAAAATTCGAAAAGTTTATTTGGTGAAAATTTGTTATGTATGCATGTGGAGTCTTCGTTTTTCAAATATGAAGACGTGAGATATTGAATTATTATATACTTGTATTACTATACATTTTAGAGCTTATCTTGTGTGTTAAAAAACTTTTCTTCTTTTCTTGCATTTTCAGGTAAATATATTAATATGTCGATCGGATAAAAAATGAGGTAAAAATTTCGCTCAAAGTTGCAATTATCTTATTATTGTATTGATATATATTATTATATTCTGGTAAAAAATTGCTTATTGAATTATATTTGAGATAATAAAATTGACGTATACTTAATAAAAAGACTTTCTGATCCATCATTTCCATATTTTTCTTCCTAAATGACCTTTACCGTTATTTATCGCTGTTTGGCGCCAATTGATGCTACCAAGTGCATCCAGGTCCTTCTCCACCTGTTCCTTGCAATGGAGTGGAGATCTACCTCTTCGACTGCTTCCCTCGATGGGTACTGTATCGTTACTTTTACAGCTGGAGTGTTCTTATCCGTGTAGGAGCTGTTTCTTGATTCACTGAACAGGACCTGAATGATGAGAATAGTCGAGTTTAGTCTTAGTTCGTCGAGATAGGACCCTACTTTTTAGATGCCTATTCAGTGCAAAGTAGCACCTGTTGGTAAGACTGATTCTAAGTTGGATGTCAAGACTGACGTTTTTATTGGTGTTAATGTTCGTTTCACGATAGACGAAATTATTTACAATTTCGAAGTTATGACTATCAACAATGAGGTGGGAGTCCAGTCGCGCCGACTATTTGTTTGGTGGCAGGAGATATTTCGTCTTGTCCTCGTTCTACCAGACCCATACGTTTCGCTTCCTTATTCAATCTGAAAAATGCAGACAATCCATCGGCCCCCGCCGTTATGTTGTAACTTAAGCGCGTAATTGCTATTCGAACTTCTTTATAATTGGGCAATGGAACATGTGCTAATGCTTAGGGTATCGGATTCGCCATCTCCTGGTGTTATACTTTCACTGCCATTCAGCAGGCTGGGAAAATTCCTCCACAAATTTGGTATAATCTGGTCATGATCCGCTAGATCACCTCTGGGCGTCCTATTAGAGTAACGTTTCTTCACACTCATTATGTATTACATTCTACTATATAAACGAAATCATCATATATAGTATATAGGCTGAGGTAATTCCTGAACCGATTTCACTCATTTTCACCACTAACATTCACTATATTTAAGATTATATGCTCATATAATTTGGCTAAGATATTTCACATATTAACCGATTTATAAGCTATTAAGCCCATTGTAATTTTTGAAAATCCTATAATTAGCTACAGGAGAAGTTATGACCCGATTTTAACCATTTCTGGTACAGAGACACGCTATTAGAAGAAAAAGATTTCCTCTGAATTAAATTTACCGAAATTTTCGGTGAAAAATTACCCTAAGACACTGAGTTCTTCATGTTCCATATCAAGGGCTTTGAAAAGTCAAGGTCCGATTTTGACAATTTTTCCACAAGTGATGTCACAGTTCAAATACAGTATTTGTGTAAAGTTTTATTCCGCTATCTTCATTGGTTCCTAGTGTATATATTATAAAGTGAACGAATCAGATGGAGTTCAAAATTAAGTTATATGGGAAGTAGGCCTGTTTGTGAACCGATTTTATCCATTTTCCACACGTGTCATCAGGGTGTCAAGAAATTATTATATACCGATTTTATTTGAGATCTGTCGAGTACTTCCTGAGATACGGTTTTTGACCCATAAGTGGGCGATGCCACGCCCATTCTCAATTTTGTAAAAAGTATTTGACTGCAGCTTCTTTCTGCTATGTCTTCTGTAAAATAAGTGTTTGTGACGTTTTTCATTAGTGAGTTAACTCAATTTTAGCAATTTTCAACCAAACCTTTGTATGGGAGGTGGAGGTGGTTATTATCCGATTTCCTTCATTTTTGGACTGTATTAAGAAATGACTAAAAGAAACGACTACAGAATGTTTGGTTTATATAGCTTTATTGGTTTGCGATATATATACAAAAAACCTATTTGGGAGTGCGGCCGTGCCCACTTCTCCGAAAAAATTACATCAAAATATGTCCCTTCTTAGTGCGATCCTGTGTACCAAATTTTACTTGTATAACTTTATTTATGGCTTAGTTATGACACTTTATGTGTTTTGCCATTCAGTGGCCCGATTTTGCCCTCTCACGGTCCCAAGGAACATGTGTTCAACGTTTCAATAAGATATCTCAATTTTTACTCAAGTTATCCGTTGCCCGGACGGACGGACAGACAGACATTCGGATTTGGACTCGTCTCGTCACCCTGATCATTTTGATATACATAACCCTATATCTAACTCGTTTAGTTTTAGGACTTACAAACAACCGTTATTGAACAAAACTATAATACTCTCTTAGCAACTTTTGTTGCGAGAGTATAAAAATGTAGTGGGGTGAGAGAGAAGAACTAAAGACATATTTTTTCTATTTAATCTGTTTATCTTTGTCCAAAATTAACAAATTTTTGAAGATAGCGTTTTTGAATTATTCCACAGAAATTTTCTAATATCAATTTTAGTCATTGTTCTTAAATGACAGGATGCCTCGCATATTACTGACTAATTTTAAATTTTCATATACATAAATAATATTTTTAATTTTAATTAATTTTACTAAATATTTATGTTTGAAATCATAATACGATGAAATACTCGCACTTCGAAAATATAATTTTGTGGAATTAATCATAGTAAATTGCTAATTTCTTGTGCATTTTCCTTGAGTAGTTTGCCATTTCCAGAAACACGAAGGATACTGAGCACAGTTAAGCCTTTTACAAGGATTTCACAATGGCCACTTCTTAGTTTGAAAGTGTATGCATGTTGGCGATTGTTGCTGTTGTTAATGTGCGAAGCGCCAAATACGCTGCTCTAACCACTACCAACAGTATACTATGCGGGCAACAATCGCGCCCATTATCACTGCCCACATGCGTGGCACCACTGCGGACCAATGGTCCTGTTGCAGTTCTCTCACTCTCTTTATGGTAAGTGTGTCCGTCTGTTTATCTTTGAAATCGTCTATTCAACGACTGTTTGTTTATTCAAGCGTTTGCCTGCTTGTTTGTCCGTCCGTCCGTCCGTGTCTGGTTGGTTGGTTAAGTCAATAATGCGGCATATGTGGCATGCAGCATGCAGCATGCACCAAGTGGCAAGTGGCAAGTGCGAGTGCCAGTGCAAAAAGTAAATAGACACACACTCGCACGGCTAGACGTTCAGACATGCAATGCGCCTCGTTTAGAATTTCAAAACTATTAAAGCACCAAGCCAAACAAACAAATATGCGCCAATAGCCAGGGGAGTCAAGTGAAATGTATGCGGCAATGAATGAAATGTAGTAGCAAAGCGGATATGCCGTTTTAAAAGGATACGCTATGTAAGGCGCTTTGCACTGCAGACAAACATATACCGTTCGTTACGCCTGAAGCTACAACCGGACATTTGTATATATTATATACGTGTGTTAAAAAAAAAAGCACTGTGATTTTTTGTTTTTATTTTGGTTTTATTCCTGCTCCGTATAATATTTTTGACGCTTGTCTGACTGAGCGCTGTCTGCTGTCATTTTTTAAAGTTTTCTATGCTCTTTTGCTGGCCTTTGTGCCTTATTGCAAGAGGCGGTTTGTTTGCGAAGCCCTTCGCCGAAAAAGAATAAATTAGAACCGAAAATTTACTTTGAAGTATTTTGCATCATATTTTACTATTTTCCTAAGTTTTTCTTTGGCGTGAAATTTTAACAAGCATGCTGTATAAGGAATCACAAGTAAAGAATTACACTTCCACTACCAGTTCATAAAATGCTTCGAAAGTGGAGAGAACGAGAGATAAGTCGAGATCATTATCTGTTTAAAGTCAGATTTGTAGATAAAAATTATCTGCAAGTTACTCGTAATTTCTAATTTACCGAACTAAGAGTAATCATACGAAATTTTGTTTTCATTACGAAGTCTCGTATTAAATAGTATAGTACTTCAGCAAATTTCCGACTTCACATAGCTGATATGCACATGTAATATCTAATTGAAGAGGAAACATTTTAAAACAAAATAGTAATCAATTATGTTAAAAATTTCAAATTGGTGCTTATATAGCTTGGTGCTTTTTCTAGCTGCTCTATACTAAATAGCGCAATATGTTAAAAATATTATCCAACAAGTAAGGAAGGGCTAAGTTCGGGTGCAACCGAACATTTTATACTCTCGCAATTTATTGAAGATATTTTACTTACATAACATACAGATTTACCCATAATTTCGACATAAAGTTTAATAGAATTGCGAAAATCGTCATATATAGTATATGGGGGCTGAGGTAATTCCAGAGCCGATTTCATTAATTTTCACCAACAAGGTGCACTATATCCAAGACTCACTTAATTTTATCTGACATATTAACCAATACATATATGCTGAATAAAGCCCACCGTATTTTTGAAAACCCTATAATTAGGAATATGGGACCTAGGAGATGTTAGGACCCGATTTTAATAATTTTTGGAACAGAACACTATTAGAAGAAAACATTTTCCTCTGAATTAAATTAAATTATCTAAGATATGTACCGATATTTTCGGTTAAAATTTACCCTTAGGCGCTTAGTTCAATATATTCGATATCCGGGGCTTTGAAAAGTTTTAGTCCGATTTCGACAACTTTTTCACAAGTGATGTCACAGATCATATACAGTATTTGTTTAAAGTGAGGGAATCAGATGGAATTAAAAATTGGGTTATATGGGAAGTTGTTGTGGTTGCGAACCGATTTCATCCAAGAAAATGTCAAGAAAATATTATATACCGAGTTTCATTGAAATCTGTCGAATAATTCCTGAGATATGGTTTTTGACCCATAAGTGGGCGATGCCACGCCCATTTTCCATTTTGTAAAAAAATCTGAGTGCAGCTTCTGCTATTTCTTCTTTAAAATTTAGTGTTTCTGACGTTTTTCGTTAGTGAGTTAACTCACTTTTAGTAATTTTCAACCAAACCTTTGTATGGGAGGTCCACGTCCAGATAAGCCCCTTCCTTGTGCGATCCTCTGTACCGAATTTTTTTCATAACTTTATTTATGGCTTAGTTATGACACTTTATGTGTTTTTGGTTTTCGCCATTTTGTGGGCGTGGCAGTGGTCCGATTTCGAAATTTCATTTTCGAAAGTTGCTAAAGAGAGTATTAGAGTTTTGTTCACATAACGATTGTTTGTGTCACCAAGAAATAAAATAGTTAGATATAGGGTTCTTTATATAAATATGATTGATATTTAATGAGCTATGTAAATTAAAAAATAAAAAAGCTCGTGCTTTTAAACTTTATAAAAGAACTGGAGCTCTTGTTGACTATTTAAAATATTCTAAATTGCGTCGTCAGTTTGAGGAACTTAACAAAAAATGTTATAAAAACTATATAATCAAAGTAAAAAATAATATTATTCGTAATCCGAAATTGTTTTATGGTTTCGTTAACTCCAAACGCAGGATTTCAAATTTTCCGTCCGCGATGAAATATAAATCAACAATGTCATGTGACTATTATATTATTTCTAATATGTTTGCAGAATTCTTCAAATCCAATTATTGTTCAAACTACCCTATGAATGTGCCATATCATCAAGTGTTATGTCCGAGTACTGTAATTAATACACCAATTATTTCTGAAACAGATGTCTTAAATTATTTAGTTACGTTAAAAAATTCGTTTAAATATGGCCCTGATATGATTCCTTAAGCTTTCTTAAAAATTGCGCAAAATATATCTATCTGCCCTTAACTAAGCTTTTTAACCTATCTCTTAAACAAGGTATTTTTCCGTCAATGTGGAAAAACTCTTTTATATTACCTTTGCATAAAAGCGGTGTTAGATCATCTGTTGAGAACTATAGGGGGATAGCTAAAATGTCAGACATACCCAAACTTTTTGAAGCTATTGTCACTGACCAAATAACTTTCTTAATCTCTCCTTTAATTTCATTCTCTCAGCATGGATTTTGTAAAGGGAAATCTACAGTAACTAACTTGCTTGAATTTGTAAACCATGTGTCAATGGGTTTTAGGGATAATAAGAATACTGATGTTATATATACAGACTTTAGTAAAGCATTCGATAGAGTAAACCACTCAATTCTTTTGCAAAAACTGAATCTTCTTGGTTTTCAACCAAGACTTCTTGAATGGGTATCCTCTTATCTTACTAACAGAAAACAACAAGTTTTATTTAATAATACATTATCCGATTCAATTAGTGTCACTTCAGGGGTTCCACAGGGTAGTCATCTCGGCCCGATTCTGTTCTTGTTGTTCATCAATGATATACCTTCAGTAATTAAGTTTTCAGAAATTTTATTATATGCGGATGATGTAAAACTTTTTAAATCATATACTTCTCATAACGAAAGGACTGAGTTGCAATCGGATTTAAATAATTTAGTTACTTGGTGTCACAAAAATGATATGCCACTGAATCTTAAAAAATGTAAAACGATGTGCTTTTCCCGTAGAACTGTTGATCTTTCCCCCTATGTAATAAATAACTTCAGTTTAGAGCAAGTTTTTAGCTTTGTTGATTTAGGAGTTAATATGGACCCTAAACTAAATTTTAATTCTCATGTAAATTCAATTGTCTTAAAAGCTAAAGGTGCTCTTAGCTTTGTTAAACGTTGGTCTAAAGAATTTAGTGATCCGTATATTACTAAAATTCTTTTTACAACATTGGTAAGGCCTATATTGGAGTATGGTTCTGTGGTATGGAATCCTAGCTATCAATCCCATTCTGATAAGCTTGAGTCCGTTCAAAAACAATTTTTACTTTTTGCTTTAGGCCACTTACATTGGGATTCAAGATTGAATCTTCCCCCGTATACTAGTCGTTTAAAACTTATAAGTCTTCCCACACTCACTAGTCGCAGAGAAATGCTAGGTATAATTTTTCTAGTAAAACTTCTGAATGGTTTAGTTTGTAGTTCATTCCTTTTGTCTGATATTAAGTTTAATGTCCCATTGCGTTCATCCAGGCAGTTTAGACCATTATTTCTAAAATCTTCTAGAACAAATTTTGAGTTAAATGAACCATTCTGCCGAATATGTCATGATTTTAATTCGCATTCCAGCACATTTGATCCATCTGACTCAATATTTAGCATCAAAAAAACTATTTTGTCTTCTCTTAATAAATAATATTCAGAAATTTTTAACTTTTTGTTTTTATATATTTTTAAATCTCAGCTGTTGAAATGTTTCTTTCTGTAGCTGAGCAGTTTGAGAACCGGACGCTTAAAAATCTCTTGCCTTTCTAGACTCGGCAAATTCCGCTCGTATGCGGACTGCGCCCCACGCGTCGGTTGGGCGGGAGGAGGGTAATCGTTTGGGTTAATAATATAAATGATCAGGATGAGGAGTGGATTTGAAATTCGGATGCCTGTCCGTCCGTCTGTCCGTGCAAGCGATAACTTGAGTAAAAATTTAGATATCTTAATGAAACTTGGAACACATATTCCTTGGCACCCTGAGGAGGTTGGTATTGAAAATGGGCGCCAAATAGGTTTTTTGTATATATCTTGCAAACCAAAAAAACTATTTGAACTAAACTTTCTGCAGTCGTTTCGTTTAGCCATTTACTTATACAGTCCAAAAATGAAAAACATCGGATAATAACCACGCCCACCTCCCATACAAAGGCAAGGTTGAAAATTATTAAAAGTGCTCACTAACGAAAAACGTCAGAAACACTAAATTTTACGTAAGAAATGGCAGATGAAGCTGCAATCACATTTCTTTACAAAAGACCATATCTCAACTGCTCGACTGCAATATTTCCCATATAACTCAATTTTGAATTCCATCTGATTTATTCACTTTATATACATAAGGAACCAATGAAGATAGCGGAATAAAGCTTTACACAAATACTGTATTCACTTTTGGAAAAATTATCAAAATCGACCCATGACTTTTCAAGGCACCTGATATCGAACATGAAGAACTCTGTGCCTAAGTGTAATTTTTCACCGAAAATATAGATAAATCTCTCAGATATCTTAATTTAATTAAGAGGAAATCTTTTTCTTCTAATAATGTGTCTCTGTACCAAAAATGGTTAAAATAACTTTCCCTAGTCATAAATTTCCCTAGATCCCATATACCTAATTATAGGTAATATAAAATTAAGTGAGCATATGAGTAGAGTCTTCGATATATTGTATCTTGGTGGTGAAAACGAGTGAAATTGGTTCAGGAATAACCTCAGTCCCCATATACTATTTATGATTATGACTATCGATATTCTATTGGACTTCTTGCCGAATATATGGGTCGGATTGTATTATCTTTATAACATTACATCAATAAATTGCGAGATTATGAAATGTTCGGTTGCACCCGAACTTAGCTTATCCTTACTTGTTTATATTGTTATCATAACTATTTTTTTATGAATGTCTGAAATTCCAATTTAAAGATTTTCTTTTTCCTTCTTTGATTAGCTAGATTTATCTATGCACTATCGAAAATTTTTGGTTTATTGGTTTTGAGTGAACCAATTAAAAGTTATGATGTCCACCGCAACACCTTTTTGTTTTAATGAAATACACTACTGGAAAAAATTAAGGGATAAAAAAAATTCCAAATTTTTGGGCAAATTTCAACAGGCCGTAACTTCGAAAGAAATAGTCGTACAAGTAATCGATAAAGAAGGAAATTATATAGTGTCTAGTTTTTGGATTTGGACTTTAAAAATTTTTAACCTCTGCGGTTTTTGAGTAATCGTAGAAAAACCAGCCACAAAAAAATTTTCAAAATTTTTTTAGTTTTTTTTTTTGGTCTACGGCCGTGGAAAAAAATCTTTTTAGCTTAACCACTATAAGGATCGGATACTTTGGTCATTTAGCTTTAATTTGGTTATTTGAACACCTTGATACGTCCACTTCTCGCCCAGATATCGGTCGTCAAATGGAAAAGGATCCTTTTGTCTTTGATTATCGATATCTCGGCAACCAATGATCGCACAGAAAGTTAAAGGCGGGTTTCAAGAACTTGAATGAATTCTCATTAACGACTAGCCTTTGCTTTTCCGAAAAAAAATGTTTTCTTATTGTCACATAAATTTGAAAATGCAACAAAAAAGGGCTTTTGGTGGTTTTTTGGAAAATCGAGCGCTAGATCGAAAATATTGAGGAAACCACTAATGTTAAGCGTGCCTTTTACAGTTCAATATGTCCACAAAAACCCTAAAAAAAATCAAATTAATCCAGGCAGCCGTTTTTTTGTTTCACTCGATCTAATTTTTGAAAAAAATTAAAGGATCACGTTTTTTGCTCTGAAAAGCTCATAATTTTTAAAAATCGTTTTTCCTAGCTTTTCCCACATTTTTGCTCCAGAAAAACCTTAAATTTAAAACAAAAGAAAACCAAGTTAAGCAAATTCAAGAAACCATCGCCCAATCATTTTAACGCGTTTCCGCAACTGTATTCCTTGATTCTACTGATCTCCTTTTAATTAAATTTAATTGATTCTACTGATCTCCTTTTAATTATCGACCAATCGAATTTCGATTTTTTTCACACGCTTTTCGCAGATTTTTTTATTTTACGTTTTACGAATCCTTAGCAAATCGCTTAATTTATCAGTTTTTTCAAGACTAATTACTTTGCACTAAAAAATTTTTTTAAATTTTTTTGGTCAGAATTGAAATTTTTTAAATTTTCAATCATGGTTAGACGACATTTATCGGAGGTAGAAGTTGCTCGGTTAATAACTCTTATTGACGAAGGTCATGCAGTTGCTGTCCGGATGGGGGTAAGTCAATCCGTCGTATCTCGAGCTTATGCCACATACCAAGAGGCGAAGCAATACAATCGTTTCCTTAACTTGTTTTTTTTTTGTTTTAAATTTAAGCTTTTTCTGGAGCAAAAATGTGGAAAGAGCTAGGAAAAACTATTTTTTAAAAATTATGAGCTTTTCAGAGCAAAAAACGTGATCCTTTAATTTTTTCAAAAAATCGATCGAGTGAAACAAAAAAACGGCTGACTGGATTAGTTTGATTTTTTTTAGGGTTTTTGTGCACATATTGAACTGTAAAAGGCACAATTAACATTAGTGGTTTCCTCAATATTTTCGATCTAGCGCTCGATTTTCCAAAAAACCACCAAAAGCCCTTTTTTGTTGCATTTTCAAATTCATGTGACAATAAGAAAACATTTTTTTTTTGAAAAGCAATGGCTAGTCGTTAATGAGAATTCATTCAAGTTCTTGAAACCCACCTTTAACTTTCTGTACGGTCATTGGTTGCTGAGATATCGATAATCAAAGACAAAAGGATCCTTTTCCATTTGACGACCGATATCTCGGCGAGAAGTGGACGTATCGAGGTGTTCAAAAAACCAAATTAAAGCTAAATGAACAAAGTATCCGATCCTTATAGTGGTTAAGATAAACAGATTTTTTTCCACGCTCGTAGACCAAAAAAAACTTTTGAAAATTTTTTTGTGGCTGGTTTTTCTACGATTACTCAAAAACCGCAGAGGTTAAAAATTTTTCAAGTTTTAAAGTACTAATCCAAAAACTAGACACTAGGAGCTATAATTTCCTTCTTTATCGATTTCTTGTACGACCATTTCTTTCGAAGTTACGACCTGTTGAAATTTGCCCAAAAATTTGGAATTTTTTTTTTATCCCTTAATTTTTTCCACCTTAAGTGTTATTTAGTTTCATTGTTGTCAATAGAGCTTAATTTAATAACATGTCAAATTTTATGATTTTCGAAACTTTGACATTATGAAACAGAAGAGGGACAAGCAATTGTAACAAAGCACGATTATTTTCTTCAACATAATAGGATTCTGTCAAACAATTGCTTCGAACGTTTCATACTCTTTATCAGCGCAAATATGATATTGTTTAATCAACTATATTTTATAATAAAAAGTGAATAATTGTTGGCTAAGTGAAATACAAAAGCAAATACAAAGCACATTTTTTAGTATAATTCTTTCCTATTTGACCAACCTATTCATAAAGACCTGCATTTGAATTTATTTAAAGCAAAATTAAATTCAATGACAATCACTCGTCGCCAAAAAAGAAGAAAAACGAAAAATGTGACAGGCTGCAACTAATTACACACCACTACAAAGGCTGACATTAGGCTGAGGGATAGAATAGTTGGCTGACACTGCCAGCTTTAATAAAAATACTTGTAATGTTTTACAAATTCTCATAAAATTGCAGTTGTTCGTCAGCTGTCATGCAAGGCGTTTAGTGTGATTTTGATATGAATCACAAAGTTTTTCGAATATGACAAATGGTGGAAGGGGAAATGAAATAAATTGAATAGAAATAATTGAATGCTTTCCAAAGTGCTCGCGAAAGTTAACAGAACAGAAGAAGTTTTATAAGTAAAAGCCGTTTTCAATTTGAACTAAAAATAAGACGAAAGGTCTTAGCATTGCAAAAACTTTGCTTTAACACTGGATCCTTCTATAAGAAATATACAAGATATATTAAGGAGACCATAATAAATAGTAATCTAGACAATTCTTGGTTATTTAATGACTTAGAGGTATCATATATACGAGTACTTAGTTTTCAGTCCTTTAACTTTAGCAATATAAAAGTCTTATAAGGGAATATATTTATATAATAATCATTTATAAATACCTATAGTGAATTCCTTAGTTAGAGTGTCTACAGACTCTCTAAAATGCCTGATTATCAGAAGGAATATGTTTAACACTTCAGCACTTTCCTTGTCATATCAAATTAGAGAATCATCAAATGTGTGCCACATAACTGTGGCAGCTCCTGTGCTCCTTTAAAGCCGTAAATTAAAAGAAAATTTATTTAAAAAGCTACTACAGCCGTTGTAAATGGTAAAACAAATGCTTAGTGACACGTGGAGGATAAACACTGGTCCACCGAGCTTAAAAAGCTGCAACGTGAAAGGGTGTGAGTGAGAATTTTCAAAAGTTGTTCATCATTTTTTGTGTGCTGGAAAAAGTTTTTGCAAGTTTTCACGGGTTCCGTTGTTACTGTCAGACTACTGTTATAATGTCTATGTATGTATGTGTGTGTGTCTGCTTTTCTATTTTCATTTCAAGTTGCAGCTGTTGGCACGAGAGTGAGTGACAAAAGGAGCTGTCAGACTGTTAACGTTGCTTCTTTGTTTTAGTTATGCACACGTACACGCTCGTAACACTATTTTTTGTTCTATGTATGTATGTGTGTGTGAAATGAAGAACTTGTGAGTAATATGTAACGTTGTATGTGACTAATCTAAGCTGCTTGCCAACTTTTGCGGTACTTCATACACTCATATATACTTGTATATATACATATGTATATATGTATATGATAGTCACAATTCAAGTCCCTTTTAAGTTGCAGCAACTAATGTCAGAAATGTGACAGACAACAACAACGCAGCGCGGCGAGTGGTTGCAGAGACAGATGAGCTCCAGCTGAGCACCGACAGCCAGTTGCTTTTAAAGTCCGCTCTGCGCCATCATTCGTATGCCCGCATGATCCGCTTGCTGTTGTAATGCCGTTAATTTTTTGCACTTTAAAGCGAGTTTTTGTTCGCCACTAAATGTCAAAGTGGTGTCACCGGGTTCGGTAATTAAAAGCGAACCTACAAAAGCGCCAACTAACTGCAAACTAACTAGTTTGCCGGTTATTAAACGAAAAAATACATATTTGTGTGCGGCGTTTTTATATGCTCACATGTGGTTTGAATGGCAGAAATGCGGCTTCGTTTGGCATGTGGCTAAGAGGCGTTGAAAAGCAATGAATTGCATGGCTGAAAAATAATAGTTTTTAATGAATTCTTTTTTCGTTTCATTTTTCATTTATTAGCGTTGCATTTCTTTATTTTCAGCGCGCCGCAAAAGTTGATGAATTTAATTTGGGCATGGTATTAAAATAACAAATAAACCAAGAGAGCTTACGAGTATTAATTTAATTTATTCGCTTTGTAGAGTGCGCTAAATTTTTTTGTAAATTTGTTTTAAATTATATTAAAAATTTTAACTTAAATTGCATTTTATGAGAAATATATTAAAAAGTAAGACATTTTAATTATTTACGCAATATCTGATTGTGACTTTAGCTGTTATTGAGTTTTCTATAAACACATTTCGTGGGGTCACTGAAATAAAAGAATAATAAATGTGATCTCACTCCAGCACTCACGTTACATGGATAAATATTTGTTTTGCAATATCAGCATATTCTATATACAAACATATGTACCATTGCCGTTAAGGCTAATTAATGAGAAATTTTAATAGAGTTATGGCTAAGATTATTGGTCTAACAAAAGAAAATTAATCAACCAATGGTTGAAAAAGAGTTTATTGTAAATAAATCGCAATTGGAATCTTTTCACTAATTGCAGAACTAATTACTAAGGCGCTTTCTTCAACTCCGATGATACATTTCAATAACCGATACATTTTATATGAGATTATATGGACTACTTAGTTAGCTCTTTATGTGAAGTAATCAAGACTTACATATATGTTGGACTATATATCGATTTATTATAAAAGCCAGTAAAAAGTGATTTTATCAGTGCTAATACTTGTTTGAGAGAGCTTGTTTCTATTTTGGTTAATTTTAAGAACTCTAATAAATATTTTTAAGGTACTATTAAGCATAAAGGTTTGAGAACAGACAGACAGACGGGCTTGGCAAAATCGACTCAGTTCAACATACTTAGATCATACAGTAGATCTTTTATCAAGCGCGCAGCACGCTTACTGTAAAGCCAGGTCAGTAGACACCGCCCTACACACTATGGTTACTTGGATAGAAAAGTCTATCGCACACAAACACTCTGCCGTGGGAACCTTTCTTGATATCGAGGGGACTTTCAATAATGTTCTGTCGGAAGCGGTAATTGGAGCCCTGAATAGGTTCGGGGTTGAATCCAACCTTAAGCATCTTGTTTTCAGTCTGCTCTGCGAAAGAACGATCGTTGCGGACTGGGGTAGCGCGCGTGTACATCGTGCTGTTAACAGGGGAACCCCCCAAGGAGGAGTTCTCTCGCCTCTTCTCTGGATCATGGTCGTTAACGACCTGCTAGAGAAGCTTGCAGAGAGGGCCTGCCGGGTGGTAGCCTACGCTGACGACGTAGCTCTCATGGTCGAGGGGAAATTCCTAGGCACTGTGTATGAACTTACACAAAGTTATCTTGGCGTGGTAACGAAATGGGCTGCGGAATGTGTCCTTTCAGTAAATCCAAGCAAAACTGAAATGGTTCTGTTCACAAGACAGTACAAAATACCGGAAGCGCCCTTGCCATTGATGGGTGGAACTTGTCTCCGTCCAGCGGATAGAGTCAAGTACCTAGGGCTCATCCTGGATAGAAAGCTCTCATGGAAAGCTAATATAGAGGAGAGAGCTAAGAAGGCCTCGGTTGCCTTATATTGCTGCAGATGCGCCATCGGAAAAAGATGGGGTCTCTCACCTAAGGTGGTTCTTTGGCTATATGAGACTATAGTCAAACCAATTATGTTCTCTGGGATACTCGTGTGGTGAAAGTCTTTGGAAAAGACTTCACTAGTCAATAGACTAGTAAGTGTTCAACGAGCGGCTCTCGTAAGTATGAGTGGCGCGATCCGAACGACACCAACCTTGGCACTTAACGCCTTACTGCATATAGTACCCGTAGATATAGCTGGACGGTGCTTGGCTGCGAAAGCGGCTTTTAGACTTGGGGAATCCGAGTTTTCAGACGAGTGCGTGCCTGGGCACTCAAGTATCCTCACACACTTCAGCTTCATTCCGAGGTCTTTGGATCACTTCTATGCCGCCGAGCTCAGCCCTGGCAACAATTTCACTGCTCTTATTCCCTCAAGGGACGTTTGAGCGGGAAGGAGTCGCTGGTGGCGAGGCGCGGTGAGCTTTTTCACGAATGGGTCGAAGTTGGCGGGAAAGGTTGGCGGGGGAGTTTACTGTCGAGAGCTCCGCATCAACCTTAGTTTCAGGCATCCCGATTACTGCAGCGTTTTTCAAGCGGAAGTGGCTGCTATTAAAACAGCGACGGATATACTGCTTCGAAGTGCAACAACCTTTAGGGAGGTGGTGATCCACTCGGATAGTAGAGCGGCGATACTAGCTCTGAGTTCATTGAACATGCGTTCAGGGTTGGTTAAGGAATGCCTATCCTCGCTGTCGGTGGCGTCGTTATACTTTTCAATTAGACTAGTCTGGGCTCCTGGCCACTGCGGAATCGCGGGGAATTGTAAGGCTGATGAGCTTGCAAGGTCAGGGACGATGGACTCACTATTAGAAGCAGGGAGCATGTAGGGGCACCGTTGTCCTACTGCGGTCTGCTATTGGACAGATTCGGTTGAGCTGGGTAGGCGGTCTGCTATCCGACAGATGAACTTCGGTTGAGCTGGGTAGGCGCTGGTCAGTTACCAACACATGCTTAGTCGCAAGATCCTTCTGGCCTAAGGTTAACCGCGGTAGGTCTACTGAACTTTTCGCCCTAAGGAAACCGCACATCTCCTTAGTCGTAGGGGTTCTTACTGGCCATTGCCCCATTGGGATCCACGCTGTAAGGTTAAAAATCTTATCGGATGCTAGCTGTAGTGCATGAAGGAGGACGAGATGGAATCGTCTCATCACTTTCTTCTGGAATGTCCCGCCTTTGCGAGATCCAGAAAGAGATTTCATGGATCTCACTTTTTTGAACAGGCTCGCGAAATAGTGAGTATAGAGGATAAGAATCTCTGCCGTTTTGTAGTAGGTTCAGGGCGCTCAGGGTCGATTTGTTAACCTAAGGGGGATCCTAGGCTTCACAAAGGACTATATTTTAAAGTCTACGTGTGTTTTCCCTTTGGGAAACAGCCTTAGAACCTATCCTAAACTAACCTAACATACTGAACATGTATATACATACTTTATAGGGCCTCCGACGCTTCCTTCTGGGTGTTACGTGACAAACTTAATATACCCTGTTCAAGGTATAAAAATCATGAAAATGGTGATATGAATATATTATTATGTGGAAAAAAACCACTCAACTGGTGTAATTCTACGGTAACTTTAATCTAGCTTTCACATACCCAATAATTCATAATTGATATGTTACTTCAACATCTTAACAGTATCGATCATGATTTCTTCATTGAATGCTCTTTGGTCTAAGTGTAATTATAATACAAACTTTTCCAGCTCAAGTGCCTGAAGTACAGTTAAATAATTATAATTTCACCAGAGGGGGTAAGTTGACAACAGAACAATAATCAATATTGGAAATGTCTGAAAATGTAATAAAGGTTTATTTAATAGAACTATATGTAGAACTAAATATGTATATCTATACAAAAAACGTATCTATTCAAAAAGCACGGTCATGAATACCTCGAAATAGAAGTATATTAAAATTACATTACCTGGAAGGTTTTATTTAGTTAATTTTAAAAAGCTTTCTTGAGGAGAATTTTTCACCAGCAAAATCACTTTCCGTATACAGTAACAGGTAGCACTCACTTGACGCGCCTGATCTAGACTATAATGTGGATGTTTAAGAATGTTTCAATCAAGCTCACGGAGCTTCTGGCTAGCCACTACAGATTTGTGTGGCCCTCTAGGCACATAGCATCGAGTCGATTCATTGCTATTCGTTGGCGTTTAAAGTTGTTTTAAGTGACCCACTTTATATCACCAGCAACTATACGCTTCGGAAATGAATTGATTTGGTTGCCAATCAGCAGCGATCCTCAGATGGCTCAAATTCGGTCAATGATTTGTAGTTCAGTTAATATTGGGAATCCAGCGTCTTCAACATCTCCTTAATTCAACAACAAATTAAGAAATTCGTTTGATTAATCGGATAATCGATGTTCAGGGGTGTTAGTCTCTGAAATTTTGTTAGTTGCAATTTTCTATTATTTGGTTCTTGATGTCTGTATCCAATGCCTTCGTTCATCTCCTTACGGTATAGAGGGACTCTGCCTCGTTAGTAAAATTTGAAAATTTGTATGAAATTTGACTGCGCGATTGACAATTCAAGAGTTCAAGTTATGGAGATCTTTGAGTTATAGTAGTTTGAGTTATGGAAGTTCTACTGTATTTTCCTTCCGCGGCTACACTCGTCAGTAAAAAAATTCATTTGTAGATATATGGAAGCTAATATAATTTAAAGTCGGTCAATCATAGCACCGCATGACAACGAGAGTCTATATGTCTGCGTTTTCATATGTGCCGCGCCAACTCATGAGAGGACATCAAAATAAATGCGAGAATTCAATTAAACGCCGCAAATTCTTTTCGGGCAATCACTCAAAGCCAAATCGCAAATGTCACGCCTCGTTAGGGCGCGGATGGCGAACGCAGCTAAAACAACAACAGCGAGTGCAAAATGGTGGCACACAAAACCGAAAGGCTTAGAACGCTGGCTGGCACGAGATGCAGGAAGCCATGAAAAGTGCATAAATGACATAAACACACACACATAAAATAATATAGCCCAGGCATACCGGCATTAAACGCCTTTTGAATGTTGCATGCAACATGCACACGCATACACACACACGGTCATACTCGGTTGAGGCACGTTTCCTTAATTAGCACTTCATGGCGTACGAACGGCATTTTTTGCCATTCTCCGACTTTTTGCTGTGAGTTCATTACTTTTGCGCAGACGTGCCTAATGCCCGTCCAACTTTTCGATTCTGCTGCGCCGCTGCCTTGCACTCTGCCCCTTGCACTCGACACTAAGCTGAGCTTTGTTGTTCAAACATTTAGTTTGCTTCTTCTTCGCTAGTTTTGTTGCTGCTGCAACAGCTGTTGTTGTTGTTGTTGTTGCTTTGGCTGTTAGCGTTTGCGGTGTTGCCGTCCGTTGTTATTTGGATGCGGTCTAAATGTGCAATTGTGCTAGCAGCGCGCCGCTGCCGCTGTCACTGATTATGATGAGCTGCTGGCGCCTTTGCCAAGTGACATGAAAACTTCGACAACAATAGCAACAGCAACAACAACAACAATTGGAGCGTGTGTCGGCCAATGCAAAGGTTGCACACTTAAACAAATGCCCCGGCAGCAGCCGAGGAAAAGTAGGTGAGTGGGTGCCGCTTGAGGCGTGAGACGCACGCTGTTCTTGCTGCTGGCGAAATTTGGCATTGTTATGCTGTGGTAGCTTCTGCTGGCACTTTCGTTGCTGCTGTCGCATGATGGCACTCACTGGCAGGCGGCAACAAAGTTGGCGGATATTGACGAGTGTCGTTGATTTCTCGTTGTTGTTGTTGCCGCCTGCTGGTTGCATTGTCATTTAAGGTTGCCTTAACCATCTTGTTGTTGTTGTTATTAAACTTGCGCGTACGTGTCATTGCGTGAGTCTCGCAGATTTTCAACTTTTCGCTGAGGCAATTTAACGGTCATAAACGTTGCCTCTGCTCGGGCAGCTGCACCATTCAGTGTTTACATTTTGATTTTCATGATCAGACGCGCTAACGGTAGTAGCAGCCAGTCCCAGCCGGTAACATTGTTCCACACTCCCCTCCCGTTCCCCATCTCTTCCTGCCTGTTCTCAAACCCATTTGGCCGGCATAAAATGTAAATACCTTCGCCTGACATCATCGTTTTATCTCCTTCATCGGTGTAGCAGTTATTCTTCAACCATTTTACGGCAGTTGGTTATGTACTTAGTTAGGTAAATGTTGGGGTTGATTGTGGGCGCGCACTAGCCATCAGTGTTTGGAAAAGTGCATTCGGTCAACGTCATTGACTGCTTAAGTTGTTGGAGCGATGTGACAGTCACTGCTTTTATTACTCCAGTCTCTGCTGCGACAACCACAATCTTCAGTGTCACTTTTCTTCAGGCTATTAGTGGCGGCTAGTTGGTCTATGTCGCCTTATTAAATCTGTTCTTGATTTTCGTAAATTAAGGAGAGCAGGAGAGAAGGAGAGAGAGAGAGAGGAGAGGATAGAAATAAAATGGTTTCGGTTTGATAGGCTTGAAAACTTGGATTACATACAGTTATGCAGATATACAACCTAAGCTCCAAGATATAGCCGAAGCAACCTCAAAAATTATCTTCGAATAAACCTTAATAACACGAAGAATATGTAGAAGATGTTGAATCAGTCCATTTTTCGTATATCTCGGCAGTTCAAGAAGTTGCTCTGAGGATATAAGTAATCGCATTGGAAAAGCAAACCAAAAACTCAAAATTGCTCAAAACCACATAAAGGGGTTTTCAAAAGGAACGCTACAAAAGTAGACCGATACATGCCGCAAATTTATATATTTACATATTTTTATCAACACTTTTGCCAACAACGAGTCGAAATTACTAAAATTTAATATCGAATTTCGGAGTCAGTGGCCTCAACTTTAATAGCGTCTAATTTATGATAAATTCTGGCTGAATAGCTTAATTAATTAGCAAAATACGTGTTATTGGCCAGGCAGCAATGGCATGGAATGTACTTTCACAGAAATAAAGAAATTCATTGATATCCCATACCGTTTTTTGTAGCGCTCTTATTTAAAACCCATTTAGAAATCACACTTAATCAAATCTTCGTTTATTTGGCTCTAATAAAAAATCTGTTTTGCTATATGTATATATGCAAGACTTGGAATATCATCACCACTTATTCGCTATGACTACAGTCTTCCGTCTGTAAGTACAATCTTTGTAGAACACTACGCACTTATAGGCCGAATATTATATCCTATCAATCACTATGGAGTCGCATGCAACTAAATTCACATCGTATCGGAATTCTTAAGCGCAAGCGGGTGTGGATTGGGCACATCTAATGCAAACCTGCAAACTGCTATTGACCGATATCCGGCTGGACAGAGGCATGTCGGCGAACATGCTCGTACCTGGAGAAGGCAGTTGGTCGCTGACCTCAGACCAACAGGAAAAGCGATGAAAGAACTCTTAAGAGGACCATCTGTAAAACAATACATATTTAGTTTAGACGTTAAGCTGGAACTTGGACAAAAGAAGATCGAAATTTAGGCCTCCTTTTAGTTATAATGATAAAGGGAAAGGCTGCGTTGCATTGCTCTTTGGTGCCAACTGGCGATTAGTATATGTAGATGTCACAAAACAAAGAAGAAGCTCATGTAATATATTATAATGATTAAATTTTCCTGGGATAATCGTTTCAAAAACATAACCTCAATTTCAGATTTGTAATAGAAAAACGGATACATATGTATGTCTTTATGATGTAAAAAAATTGAAATACTAGTCAACTATTTTTCCAATGCAAACAGCACACAATTTCCAAGTACAAGTTTTGCAAAATTCTCCCCAAATATTTTATTCGGTATTTCGTTTACAAGTTCTCTCCCTCTCTCTCTCTTTGTTATTTATGTGCAAAAATATATAAATTGAGCGAAATTAAAAATTTCTTTTACCCCGCTGCTATAATCATAAATAATTGCGTCAAATTAGCGCAAAGGCTGCCAGATATTTGACTGCGTTGTTTGTCATTTGCATTTTCATCTAGTCGAATCATTGAAATGTTTAAAAAATAAACAATTGAAAGGCGGAACAAATGGGTAACACAGCAAAACAAAATGTGAAAAAGGTAAAATAATATTTGGCAACGGCGGGGAAAAAATAACAGCGCGCGGTTTTTATTGATTTTCAATTGAAATTCATTGCCCAACTTATGCAAAAACGCTGGAGGATTCTTTGTTTTTTTTTTTTTTTTTGGCGCCGCCAACAGCCTTTCATGCCTTTCGCTTTGCAAAAAACTAGAATAAATTTGGCGCTGCTCAGTTGGTGGAAAAAATTAAAACGCTAACAAATGAATGGAAAATCATCGACTGAATTTGCTGTGTATTTAGTAAAATTTTATGAGGTGCACAGCCAGCATTTTCGTGGGTTAATAACAACATGGGGCAGGCAAAAATAAATATCATAAAAAATGTGTGTTTATTTTCATTTGTGAAGCGAAATGAAATGAGTTAGTTCAATAAATATGTGGAGGCAGCGTTTTGAATTCGTGATTAGTTGGCCTTCCGGCAGTTAAGGATGCTTGAAATGTTAGAAGGTTGAAAGGATAATTTTATTTTTATACCGTGGAATTTAATTTTCTGCACGTGTTGGCGCTGTTTTTATGAAAATTCGAAGAAGTTGGCTATTTGATTGGCAAATTTTTGTTGTTAATTAATTTCATGGTGAGTGGATCTGTAGTGAAGTGGAGTCAAGCGATTTTACGTGACGCATAATGCATTGCCTTGATTCAAAGCACAACAATAAATTATTCGGGAACCCTTGGGATTGAACTATCGTAATTTTACCAGCAAGTACTACTTGAGTAGGGTAGGACTTGAGCAATAATTTAGTCCTTAGGAGTAAAACTATTTACATATATTCGTCTCGCTGATCTGTATGGCGGAATTATTTTCATACAATAATTGTCAATAGTTTTCTAACTGTTAAAGCCAAATATTTGCCATATCATTTATACTATATCAATATATTTAAATGTTCTTGTTACTTCCGCAAAGAGCATAGGGCACCTATATTTATACTTTATCACATTTACTTGAAATAATATTTCGTTGCCTCTAAAAAGACACCCTTCGTAAAAACATATTCTTATGAAGAACACGCTGTCGCCTAGCATTCTGAGGAAATGGCGTGGAAATGTGCATTTAGCTTATTAAAAATTGACAGTGATGGATTGAAAATTCATGTAAAATGTATATACTATTTGTTACGTATGTATTTTAAGAAAGTAACTCAATATTCTGTATAACGCACATGTCTAACTAGGCCACAAGGGAAGACAATGTTGCTGTACGTATTTGAAAATTCCATATTTTGTAAAGCTCGGAAAATTTAGTTATTTTTCATTGATAAGTATACAATACTAAATTAATCATATTTATTAAAATACATATTTGGGAATTTACAGTAAAATACACGAGGTTCGATCCGATTCTCATGCAGAGAATGTTTTGTTTAAATGTTTGGATTATTGATAAAATATTTAATACGAGGTGCAATAAATTACAATACCGATTTAATTAGACGCGGATATTTTTCAACAAATAATTCTTCAAACTCTATTGAAGTATGCACGATTTAGTTACATTTAATAAATCTTAAAGGCCAAAACATATTAAATTATGAAATAATTACCGTTATACACCTCTGAACATATTCCCAGGCAAATACTCTCTGAAATATGTTGAATTAAAATTTTATGAATTCTCATTTATTTGTTAGTTGACGACAAAGCTCAGAAGCTTTATGGCAGCAAATAACAGCAAAACACATTTATTAATCTCACAGTAATGGCATTAATTATGGTTTGTACACTTACAAAAATTGGCATAATGAACAGCGTGTAAAAAAAATTTGTATGGTTGCCATATTTACATAAATACAAAATAAAAGCTGTTATAAAATTGTAAAATAGAATTAATTAATTGCAGCAAAAACTTTTTTATTCCGCTAAAATAAGCGCTTCATTGAATATATTCCTTTATATTCAATTAAATGCGATGCGTTGGCAAAATAAATAAAAGTCAAACAGATCGGCTATTCAAAGGACGGTGTCACAAGAGATATTAGCAAGTGATAATTTAATTAGTTCTTGTAAAACAAAAAAAGAGAAAAAAGAGTTAAAGGTACTGCTGGAGGCTTCTGGACAATGTTTGGTGAGTTAACTTTGTATGGTAATATTGTATAACTGGAATTTTATACGAGTATACACTCAATTTGCTACTGTATACTCTATTCAGTTCCTGCACTGCCAGTAATATATATTTTCTTAAAAAATTTGATTCTTCTTCTTTACTTTTCGTTATTTGTGGCCAGTTGGTGATGCCAAGTGGAGCCGGCTCACCTGGTCTTTCCAACGGAGTGGAGGTCCGTTCTCTTCCTTCCACCAGCGGGTAGTGCATCGAACGCTTTCAAAGCCGGAATTATTTCGTCCATTCGGACATCATGACCTAACCAGTGCTCATTTCTCCATCGGTATTCGCTGTTACCAATGTTTAAAGGAAACATCTAGGTGTCACCGATCATTTTATACTCTCAAAATTTAATTATTTAATTTTATAAATACAGCAAACAATTTGACTCACATATTCGGCATATATATGGTATAAAGTCCATTGAAAGTTTGAAAACCCTAATATTAAGTATATGGGAGATAGATGAAGTTATGACCCGATTTCACTCATTGTTGGCACGGAGACATATTATTAGAAGAAACATGTTCCCTCAAATTTTTTTCTGAGGGACTTAACTATAATTTAGGTAAAAAATTTGTTAGAAGTACTGAGATCCTCATATTCGATATATAGGGTCTTGAAAACTTATGGACCAATTTCAACGAATTTAAGAAGGGCGATGCCACTCTTTAAATACAGTATTTTTACAAAGTTATGTTCAGATATCTTCACTAGTACTAACTTTATACATATATTGTAAAGTAAACTATTCAGACCGACTTCAAAGTTCTGACATACGGGAAGTAGGCGTGGTTGTGAACCAATTTGGACTATTTTCACAACATATCATTGGGAAGCTAGGAAGATATTATGAACCGAATTTTATTGAAATTGGTCGAGTAGTTTCGGAGATATGGTTTTTGACCCATAAGTGGGCGGAACCACGCTCATTTAAAATTTTGTATACCATTTTGAGTGAAGCACTTCTGTACCATCTTTATAATTAAGTTTAAAGCTTCTAATGGTTTTCCTTACTGAATTAAAAAATTTTTAGTAGTTTTCAACATAACCTTTGTATGGGCGTGGTTATAATCCGATTTCCACCACTGGACTGTATGAGGTAGTACCTAAAAGAAACGACTCTAGAAAGTTTCCGTGATATAGCTTTAGTAATTTGCGAGATATGTACAAAAAACTTAGTAGAGGGGCCACGCCCACTTCCCCAGAAAAATTACATCCACATATGCCCCTTCATAGTGCGATCCTTCATACCAAATTTTACTTCAATAGCTTAATTTATGGCTGGGTTATAGCTTATTTAGAGAATAGGATCATGTGTAGAAGTTGGAGGATGGGATCATGTGTAGAAGTAGGAGGATGGGTTCATGTGTAGAAGTTCACGCAAGTGAGGAAAGTTTTTGATTGTCATTCACTTGGGAGTGGCCAGAAACGATTCTTCTCCACACGGTTCAAGCAGCTCACGACTTCCGGTTTTAGACCAAGTATCTTCTGGGTAGCCAACAGACATCCGTTTGAAGGCGAGCTAAAGTGAGAAGGCAAAGCGCGCTTATGCGGTTGTGCGGAGGGCTTGGGACCCACCACATAAAAAAAAATCTCCCCATTGAAAACAAACACAGAGCTAACCGCCCTTTTGATGACGACCCCTGCAAACGTTTTAAGGATAATGATTTAAGGGCATGCACTTGGAATGTCCGGACCCTTAATTGGGAAGGTGCCTTTGCCCAGCTGGTTGATGTCCTCATACGAAATCCATCCAAGAAGTGCGATGGACGGGACAAGGACGGAAGAAGGTGGGTCCTTGTGACATCTACTACAGCGGCCATATAAAGGAACGCAAATTTGGTGTTGGATTTGTGGTGGAAGAGAGACTCTGTCGCAGAGTCCTGGCATTCACTCCGGTGGATGAACGTCTTGCCACAATCCGCATCAAAGCGAGGTTCTTCAACATATCGCTGATTTGCGCCCACGCCCCAACGGAAGAGAAGGACGATGTGACCAAAGATGCTTTCTATGAGCGCCTAGAACGCACCTATGAGCGCTGCCCCCGCCACAATGTAAAAGTCGTGCTTGGCGGTTTTAACGCCAGGGTGGGTAAAGAAGGTGTCTTTGGCACAACAGTCGGAAAATTCAGCCTCCATGACGAAACATCGCCAAACGGCCGGAGGCTGATCGACTTCGCTGGGGCCCGAAATATGGTCGTCTGTAGTACCAGATTCCAGCATAAGAAAATACATCAAGCTACTTGGCTGTCTCCTGATCGAAACACGCGGAACCAAATCGATCACGTTGTGATAGACGGAGACATCTGTGTTTTAAACGTGCGTACGCTCCGAGGACCAAATATAGACTCCGACCATTATCTGGTCGCAGCGAAGATACGCACCCGCCTCTGTGTAGCAAAGAATGCCCGTCAACAAACACAAGGAAGGTTCGACGTCGAAAAGCTGCAATCGCAACAGACAGCCACGAAATACTCTACTCGACTTGCACTGCTGCTCTCTGAGAGCACTCATTAGCATCTCGGTATAATGGAACTGTGGAACGGCATCTCAAACTCACTGCGTACCGCTGCAGCCGAAACAATTGGTTTTCGGCAACGACAAAAAACAAGCTGGTACGATGAGGAGTGCCGTCTCGCAGCGGAGAGAAAACAGACTGCCTACCTCGCAACGTTGCAAACCACCACAACACGTGCGGGATGGGATAGATACCGAGAGCTGAAGAGGGAAGCGAGACGCATCTGCAGACAAAAAAAAGAAAGAGGCCGAAATGCGTGAGTACGAAGAGCTTGAGAAACTGGCAGACAGAGGTAATGCTCGAAAATTTTACGAAAAGATCCGGCGACTAACTGAAGGTTTCAAGACCGGAGCACACTCCTGTAGGACTCCCAGAGGTGATCTAGTTATTGATGACCAGAGTATACTGAGTTTGTGGAGGGAACACTTCTCCAGCCTGCTGAATGGCAATGAAAGTACAACATCAGGAGATGGCGAACCCGATTCCCCAATCGACGACGACGGAGCAGATGTTCCATTGCCCGACCGTGAAGAAATTCGAGTAGCAATTACTCGCTTGAAGAACAATAAGGCGGCGGGGGCCGATGGATTACCGGCAGAACTATTCAAATACGGCGGCGAAGAACTGATAAGGTGCATGCATCAGCTTCTTTGCAGAATATGGTCGGATGCCATGCCACCATGCGCCAAATTTTGGAGAAGACCCATGAAAATAGGATAGACACACACCATCTCTTTGTCGATTTTAAAGCTGCTTTCGACAGCACGAAAAGGAGCTGCCTTTACGCCGCGATGTCTGAATTTGGTATCCCCGCAAAACTAATACGGCTGTGTAAATTGACGTTGAGCCACACCAAAAGCTCCGTCATGATTGGGAAGGACCTCTCCGAGTCGTTCGATACAAAACGAGGTTTCAGACAAGGTGACTCACTATCGTGCGACTTCTTTAACCTGATGCTGGAAAAAATTATAAGAACTGCAGAGCTGGGCAGAGGCACTTTCCCAATTAAGGGTCCGGACATTCCAAGTGCATGCCCTTAAATCATTATCCTTAAAACGTTTGCAGGGGTCGTCATCAAAAGGGGGGTGTCTCATCCGAGGCTTTCGTCGATTTTTCATTGGTATTTCGTTTTTATGTGGTGGGTCCCTAGCTTTACACACAACCGCATAATCGGGCTTCGCCTTCTCACTTTAGCTCGCCTTCAAACGGATGTCTATTGGCTCCCCAGAGGATACTTGGTCTAAAACCGGAAGCCGTGAGCTGCTTGAACCATGTGGAGAAGAATCGTTTCTGGTCACTCCCAAGTGAATGACAATCAAAAACTTTCCTTACTTGCGTGAACTTCTACACATGATCCCATCCTTCTTCAATCTATTACTGGAAAAAATAATACGAGCTGCAGAGCTAAATATAGAAGGTACAATATTCTACAAGAGTTTCCAGACTAGATAAAGAAGCGAAACGTATGGGTCTGGTGGTGAATGAGGACAAGACGAAATATCTCCTGTCATCAAACAAACAGTCAGCGCACTCGCGTCTTGGCTCCCACGTCACTGTTTACAGTCATACCTTTGGGAACCAGCGTTAACAACACCAACAATGTCTCCAACGCAGAATCACTCATGCCTACAGGTGTTACTTTGGACTGAGTAGGCAATTGCATAGTATAGTCCTCTCTCGACGAACAAAAATCAAACAAGTCGCTCATTATTCCAGTCCTGATGTATGGCGCCGAAGCGTGGACGATGAAACGACTTTCCGATGAGACGACTATTGGGGTTTTCGAGAGAAAGGTTTTGCGTAAGATTTATGGTCCCCTGAACATTGGCAACGGCGAATACCGCAGACGATGGAACGAAGAGCTGTACGATTTATACGACGACATTGACATAGTTCAGCGAATAAAAAGACAGCGGCTACGCTGGCTAGGTCATGTTGTCCGAATGGACGAAAACATCCCAGCCCAATATGTTATAATTGAGTATAAAAGAATTCTAACTCCTAGTTGAGGAAGCTTGATAGCAGAACTCGGTACTTTGGAAGCGAAGTATCATTAATGCTTTCGATATTTCCGCACCCTCTTCCAGCAATCACTCCTGAAATAATATATTAAGCCATAATTCTTAAACTATAATTAATACTCAATGTGTTATGTAAACTACAAAAGAGAGCTCACAGCGAAGCCGCTACCTCCTTCATAAACACTTTCAACGTAAATGCTACTTATTTACAATCAAGACGTTCAACCATATTCCTTTTAATTCTGAAACTAGTACTACTACTACTTGAGAAAAAGTGTTAAGAACATGCGTTTCCACCCACCTTCAACACAAACAGTCGACAATATATTTACTTCAACAACGCATCTTCTGAAGAGCGTTTGACAGAAAATTGTTTTAGGTCGTGGCATTAGCGAAAAAATGGTACGTAAAGAAGAAGTCTTATACGCTTCGTTAATGTATTGTAATTTCACCTTGAGCTCTTTATCTTTAAATTTATTTATTTCTTATACGAAAGATGCATCCATAAACTCTTCTTCCGTCGAAGTAAAGGCATAACATTTCCTTTATATTTTCAAGAAATTTACATTCCCGAATTTCATTTATTTGAAAATTTTTTACGAGAATACCTCTAAAAATACCGCATTCAGATTATAATGCATTTCATTCCATAGGCAAGAAAGCCAAATATAAATGACTACAATTTTTATGCGCACTTCTGCCACACCTTAAGCGGCAGTCGAAATTTATTTTCATATTTATTTTACATTATTTTCTGCCACCGACTACATAATTGGCAATTTCTTTTTATCAGTCGTAATTTTACAAGGTAATTAACATTTAATTGTACCAAAATTATTTCTTGCAACACTTTACTTTTCAGTTACTAAGTATCAGCGCCAAGATGAAGGCAATAAAATCTGAGCGTTGGCAGCGCGCCACAATTTTTTCGCCAGACACGCATACACGCACCCCAAAAGTATGCTATTAAAAGTGTTATAAGCCTTTCATTGTTGCAACGCTGACAGCGGCAGCGGCGACGACGACGGCGGCGTCAGCATTTAAAACCGGAATCAGTGAGTAGCAATAAGAAAACGCGACGGCATAAAGAGTGAGTTGGGTAAGATTTACGGCTTGTGTTGATGTCAAAAAAGCGTTAAGCATCATTAAACAAGTAGACGACGAAAATAGATTTCCCCAAGTAGAAAGCAGATAAGCGCCCAAAAAAAAGTGTGAGGATAGGCGCGAATGTAATTTCAGGCATGTACAAAAGAAAAAATAACAAAAACAACACACACACACTCTTACATAGCAGCTGAACATCTCAAGGTGTCTTCTGGCGACACATAAAGCAAGTGACAAATAAGTGCTGGGTGGCAACCCCAGTCTTACGGACGCGGGTTGTGCAAAAGTTTGCGCAATTAAAGCACATTTTTTATTGTCACACAACGATTTCGCCACTGCTTTTCAATATAACATTGCTCTTTTGCCGTTTGCGCCACCAATGATTTCACCAAGTCCTTTGACATTTATTGTCACCAGCGTGTATGTCAAGCTTTTATGTGTTTTCACTTGATGGCCGAACTAAAGTCCACAACGTTTTAACGGTGTATGTGTGTGCGTGTGCACTGGCTTCAAATCGGTGGCAACTTTTCTTTTGCTCCCTTTCTTTTATTTGACAAGCCGGACATGTCGCCTTCATCAGCGCTTTGACACTTTCTGTGCGTTTTCTTCCTTTTCTCGTTCCACAAATTACTTTCCCACTGACAAAAAGTAATGACAGCGCTACCAATACAACAACAACAATGGTAGTTGTTGGCAGTCGCTCCAGCTAAGACACCTTAGTTTTCTTCCATCAGCCTCAACCTTTCCGGCGAAACAATGTTGATGAGTTCGGCGCTGCTGTTGCTGTTATTTCCTCGTTACTGTAGTAGCTTGACAATGTCCATGTAAGCAATTAATTTCATTTAAGTGCTCGTTAAATGCGTCTTTGGGGCATTGTTAAGCAGAAACTTTATTAATTAAATTAGTTATATGAGTTACGAACGAGTATGTATAAATCGAAGCGGCAAATGCGGCTAAGTGTGATTAGCCGTATTAATAACGATGCTTGTCTATCTGTTTAGCTCAAGCTGCTAAAGAGATTTGCTGCAATTAGTTGCAGCGTCCAATTTCCGGCTTTAAAACAACATAGACTTATGTTAATTAATGCGATCAAAGGACAGCGCTTTCGCATGCCTTCGAGCGTTGAAACTTCACTCGACGCTTATGTTTGCCCTATTTTGAGTTTTGCTTTATTGTAGAAAAAGCTCTAAAGCTCACAATGCATTGTGGTTATATGTATGTATGTATATCTTTTTGAAGTCCCTCGCTGCCTTTTAGTGTGATATTTGTTCAGATTGATAACCTGGTTCCAGATATGCAAATACATTCGTTGTACGACACAGTGTACAATATACTGAGTTTTTTGTAGTAGCATTAAAATAATAATATCACAACTTTAGATATCAGTTTTACTAAAGTCTATACAAATTTTAGCTATCAAAGCTGGAATTTAGATAAAAAAGACTTCTTCTATGATTTCTTTGATATATTATTTCAGCCTCGATTCTGGATTTTCGGTAGTTCTACAGGCTTTCCGCTCTATACAAGAGAGATGGGTTGCAACACACTACGTCATAAGCGAAATGAGAATAGGCAAAACTGTCTGACTTTTATCATAATTGTCCACTAAGCCATTCACAATATTTTATTCATGCCTCAAAAGAATTCCAAAACAAATAATTGAAGGAAACTGATTTGATTACTACTACGCCACGTTTTCAGCCTAAGATATTAGATTAGCGACTTTCCTTTTCTTTTCTTTAAAGGGAGGCAAGAGTCATCACATAGAAGGCTATGCCTATTGTGTTCCCAAGATATAATCTGTAAAGCGTCAATTAACAACTCGGTCGATTTGAAAAATCTTCTGGGTACTTTCCATCCTATTTCCATAAATTACCTTTAAATTGGAATATTGGCAACCATTGAAAGTATCCCATCTCAAACTCCTGAAGGCTGTACATTCGCAAAAGCACTGTTCTAACACCTCATCATCCTCCACTCATTCCCTACATTACGCCGATTCTACTATACAAAGCTTTTGAATGTGGGACCTTAGGGATAGTCAATAGAAAGAAAATCCGGCAGTAATATTGAAAAATACTATTAAATTTTCCAAAACATATTGTTTCCTTAAGAACAATACATTTTTCTGTCCATTAGTCTGCTATTTCATTCCACGAGCATATGAAAATTTTGTACATTATGCTGACAAAATATCATTATTTAGAGCAGCGAAATTATATGTCCACCAAGCTTTAATATGTGTCAAGTATTTATGAGCAACAGTTTACCATGTCGAAAATTGGGTCTAGGTCTTTCATTCTTTTCAATTCCAGTTAAAAATGACCCTTGCTGCAAACCATGTCGAGTTAAGAATTGTTCTAAGATACGATGAGATTGGAGCGATTTGAATAAAATGAAATCTCTAATGACTGATCTCTAATAAAGGGTTTTTATAATTCCATAAAATAAAGTATTCAAAGCTGATTCTGAATATTTTTAAAATAATCTTTGGTTTACCTAAATATTTGCTCGCAAGTATTAAGCGAATCCCTAACTATTCTGTTAATACTTATTCCTAGTCGTGTGAGTGTGAGTATTGTCACTCTCCTAGTAGTGTAAGTACTCATCGTGTTCTAAAGAATTAAGAATGAAAAAACGAATGTACACATATGATTACAGATTAATATTTTTCCGCTGTATTTAAATTCTACTCTCTTTAAAAAATATGAAATGAAACCAGTAACAAAGTTATCCAGTTGTATTCAGTTCAAGATAGTATACTAATTGACTAGGTATGACAATTGCTTTATAAGTTAGTTTTATACAAACTTATCGCTGATTTACAATTATAAAGATATTAATACTAAATTATTACTCGTGATAGAAGTACATTAAAATATTTATGATATATATTTTTATTTTATGCGCCATATTTCCGATTCCGGTATTTTTGTTTAAATTAAAATTTTCATATCAGGTTACACTAGCACCCAGTTTTTCAGCACATTACACTACAAGCCCTTACAGTCAGTGGAGCAACTATAAACACTCAAAGCTCCGTTAGTTTTAAGCCCTCCAACATTGTACAACATTAGTCAAGACACACACATACACCCAATCGCTTTGCCTTCATTTGCTTATGTCAATACGGCAGTGCAATCAGCCAAACTGCAATTCTCCCCAACGTTTCTTCACCGTTGTCGATGGCGCTGTTGCACCACTTCGTCGCACAGTCGGTCGGTCGGTGCTTTCCACTTCGGCACTATCGCAATGCATTACAAACACAAATAAATCACTCGCGTGTCACAATGTCTTGTTATTTACATTTTGCGATAGAATTTTATAATTTATTGCAACAAAAGGTTAGGCAAATATTCCGTAGGCCAAATGGCAACGAATGGACTGGGTAAATGCGCATGCAATAATTGAATTTATAATTAGGTTCGTTTGATGGACGATAGCGTGCTACTCTTCGCTTGTATGTTTGTGTATGTGTAGAAAAAGAAATGCGGCAAAAAGCACTAATAGCATTGTGTAAATGGCGATCTGAAAAATGCATGACTTTCAAGATTAGCTAAATTAGAGAAAAATTGCATAGGTTCGAAATTGAAACGGATATGACTGAATTATGCACTTTTGTGCAAGAGGGAGTTGCACAAATAAATATGCTTTGTAAGATAAGTGAAGGGACGGGCATTTGAAAGCGGTATGTAGTTTATTTAAATGATTGTACAGTTATTTTTTTGCAAAAATATACAATGCAGTTGCAAATGAGCAACGTGACCAAAACTAAATGTTGAATGTTTGAATTTTTTGGTATGCGTCCTATACCACTTATAGTTTTAATATATGTCTGGTTAAACACATAAAGGTTCAGTATAATAGAATTAAATGCAATCTAGACTTTATGACTGCGATATACATATACATATATATAAATAACATTTTAGAAATTGTTTATAAGTGTTTTGATCCTTTTTGATAGCGATTTTCAATGTTTATTACAGAATTTTCCTTTTTCGACTCTTATATATGTATATACATATAGCCGAATCCACCAGAGCGCGACTCATTTCACCTTTTTGGCGCCACCTGAAAACACCAAGTCACGCAAGGTCACTTTCCACTTTTCCATCGTAGTGGAGGTCGTCCTCTTCCGCGGCTTCCTCCAGCGGGTACTGCATCGAACACTTTCAGAGCTGGACGTTTTCGTCCATTCGGACAAGATGACCTAGCCAGCGTAGCCGCTGTCTCACGCATTTCGGCTTCTTTATTTTTACGTCTGCAACGTTCAAGAGAGCCATTCCGTTCAGGCGTGTTTCTCCAATTTTGTTTTTTGTTAAAACCCCTGCGTAGTAGTAGATATTTAAGTAAGTCTCTGTTGGCGATATTATTGTATATTAAAACAACCGGATTTTAAGCTTTAGGCAATAAATAAAGTGAATTAATACGTGACAACTGGGAATTAATAAATGTTTCTATTATTATCTATGGAAAATGAATTCTCCGATGAGGCAAACCACAAAACGTTTAATGATTGTTTTCAATTGTTATATGTGATCTTGCTCCCTGTACTTTCGTCCGGGTTACTTACATAAACTGCCCATGAATTCTTCTGATTTAAAACAATATTTCACCAAAACTTTTGATTTCAATCAGTAATTTAATATTCGATTATTTTAAATTTTAGAGGTTTTCTTTACACTTAACTGTAGTTTAAATAGGTAAGTTTTTTTTTTTATTATTTAATAAACATATTGTCCTCGGGAGAAGCTCGGTGGTAGACTTACGCGCGATCACTCGTAATAAGTCAAGTGAACACCGAGTACAAAGGCCTCTGTTCTGATATTTTTTGACAGAATTTCAATCTGTTCGTTACATTCTTTTCAATAGCTATAGGAGGTTATTTGTGTTTTCACTTCAAATGACATTTAAAACAACCGGGTTTTGGGCTTTATGCATTAAATAATGTGAATTAATACTTGACAATTAATAAATGTTTCTATTATCGCAAACAATTTCTTTAGATGCTTTGAAATTTCTCGTTTCACTTTGCATTTTAAATTCTTATATGTATGTGATCTTGCTCCCTGTATGGTATCTTACTTAAACTGCCCACGAATTCTTCTGATTTAAAACAATATTTCACCAAAACTTTTGATTTCAATAAATAATTTAATTTTCGCTTATTTTCAATTTTAGAGTTTTTGTTTACCTCTCACTGTATTTCACTTTACTTTGTTTGATGATTGTATCAAGTGTACTTAAACTACTGGTATTGAGTTGCTTGAACTTGAAATATTAATAAACTATAAAAAGAGGGAGTACTAATGTATAAAACACAGTAAAAGCAGACTGACTACTGATACTTGCGGGATGCCAACCATGATGAAAATTTGGTATACTGTTGTCTAGCGCTTGTCACCATATTAATAGAATAATCACAGCGTCAGAATATACAGTTGAACTTTCATAACTCGAATCACCATAATACGTTACAGGCGGTAATTTGTATGAAATTTGACTTCTATTGCCAATTCAAGAGTTTGAGTTATGGAAGTTGAACTGTGTTTAAATTGTAGACAAACTTCTATTAAAATTTTATGCAATAAAAATGTAAGTGTTGTCATAATTTTCGTTAATTTAATTGAATTCGAATATTGAATTGAATGTGACCTTTTTTATTTACTTTTTCAGGTATTTCTACAACTTTAAGCTGCAATACATTCAGAAAAAGGTAAAATAGAAACTAATATACATATTTTGAACTTTGTTCACACATAACTCCCGACTTAAAGTAAAAATACCATAAAACTGAAGCATCTGAAACAGCAGAGCAAAAGCGATGAACACCAAATACTGCTTTATTAACATTTGAAGGTCATTTACACTAACATTCATTCAACAAAAAACTACGTCAATATACGAAATAATAAAAAAAATATAATCAATCGATTACTGAATGGTGACTGGTGGCATAACAACACGCCACCGGATGGCGACGATGCTGATGGGCGGCGTCCATAATGATGACGGGGATAATCGTCCACTGCTTGCCGACTGCAATCAGGTGAAAAATTTGATGTTTCCGTATTGTATAATAATAAAAAAAATAGCAAAAAGGAGGAAAACGAAAAAAAAGCAAATACTTTCCAAAGGGAAGTTTCCTGTTCGTTTCGCAGGGCCATTGTTCCATTGTTTTTGGTTTGTTGGTTGCGTGTGTTCGATATTTCCTTATTCCTTCCGCCTTTGCGCCTAACGACATGCCATTAAAAGTTGTCATACAAGTGAGGAGTGAAGTACGCGAGGTCAGAGAAGCATTAACCAAAATACCACCAACAGCCTGTTTAAGGCAGCACAATGAAAAATTACTAAAATAATGAAAGTAACAACAAACAACAAAACTCGGCGAAACGATTTGGAGGGGCGGATAGTAGGTGGCAGCTATTCCGCTGACTATTATGTAATTAATAACAATAAAATAATAATGAGTACAATGAGCTATTACCGAATAAAACGAAAAGACCGCGGTGTAAATGAAACCTTCCTTTTCATATCATATAAATATTTATGTGAGTAAATATATATATGTAAATAGTAGACCTTACCCGGTGTTCGGCCTTAACTTTATTACATACTGAATTACATAACGAAAAGTAACGGTGAAAAATTTCTATTTATAACATAAGAAAAAAATAGTTCATTAGAAAAGTACCAAGAGTTATGTTATGGTCAAAATAGGTACTAAATAGTAGAACTGTTTCCTTAAAATCGATATTTATTTTGTAGATTTGCTATGTTCCGCAATTTGTAGTAACTTTAACCTTTCATTTTTGGTATTGACGTCTGTTTAACCCTTTCATGCCAAATGTTGCCTATAGGCAACATTGTACTTATCGGCTTCTAACTCTCGTTATTTTAATTTTTTTGACCAGCGGTTTTTAAAATTATGTAGACTTATGTGTTGTGCAAGCTTACAGTTACATTTTTTGTAATGAGCTGTGCACGTATTCATTCAGTAGGCCTTATCCGCAGAGTGGAATTGTCAAAATCGGTGTCGCGAAAAAGTTATACTGAAGTGTTTATACAAAAAGTGCTCAAAAACATAAAAAAAAATTGTTTTATTTTAAAACAAAATGAACTATATAAATAAGTAAAGATAAGAGAGTTATTAAAAAAAAAAAATTTCACGAAAAAAGTGTTTAGTTTTTTTATAATAATCTAATTTGTGCCTATAAGCAACATCCTGTAACTAATGAACCAGGATACATAGGACTTTGAAATTTTTATCACTTCATATTTGAGTTAAGACTAATATATATCTCTCCTAAAAAAAATGTTAGCTCCGCCCATTTTAATTCTGACATGAAAGGGTTAAAAATACTAAAAATTAACGTCTTTCCAAATTCATTGCTGAAAAATTACTTTACTTCCTTATGTGTATCAACTTTATGGTACCGTTTTGTTCAGTTTTAATTTTTTCTTTCTATAGCAACTCGTACCCCAAACATGAATTCCTATGAATTTAATGTTTTTAATGAAACTCATGCTCAACAATAGCTCGTTTAGGATTGTCTTACTTGCTTTTTTTTTGCAATAATTATTGTATTATCTGTTCCTATCACTGTACGTTAAGTTAGTTTTTAAGGTTAGTTCACTGCAGCAGTGAAGGACCTTTTTTTCGCGCCGTTCGAGATCGACTATTACTTAAAAAATATATTACATAATAAAAACATATATAAATATATTCTTAAAATTATTAAATAATTGATAACGTATTTTTTTTAACAAAAATTCTCAAAAATCACCTTTTTTTAGGCCATTACACTAGGTGTGCCCCTTAACTCCTAATTCAGTATTCCATTCTCACTTTTGTTATTGTTGTTTGATACTGCTCTGTAAAACTGTGAATCGATGACAATTAATGATAGTATTAGGTATAGTTAGAGTAATGGTTCCCACCTTCACTTTTGGTAATTAAATAAAGTATGCTATATTTCCACCCAATTTTATTAAGATTACTCACATATTAACCGATCTATTCAGCAAAAACTTACTTGAATAATGATAATCCACTCGTATTGTATTCGGGAGTTGGGATATCCATTTTGGACCAGAAGAAATGCTGAACTGATTTTATCAATTATTAGCACCAGATTACATTATTATGAGGAAAAGATGCCGCTTCATTTCATGAAGGTTTCACCTGAATGTAGGCCTTGCCACGCCCATGTCATGATATTTATAATGATTTATATGCCATTCTACTGTATTATATTAAAATTACTTTTACGTTTTTGTTTGATCTTAAAAACTTAACATTGTTATAGGTGGTGGTAAAAGATTCCTTAGTATTTCTTAAGTTGGGCTAAAGCAAAAAGTTTATAAGATATTTACGTCCAATATATTATAGAATGAAATCTAGCCCACTTTTAAAACTGTTTTTTAACTATTGATGTCCCTCCCTACTATCATCGTTTGCGCAAAATTTTGTTTGGGTAATATTTAGACCTGAGAAGTTTTGTGATCTCTTTATCATACTGGGTTTGATATATCACTCTATAGTTATCTCGATTAGAAGCTTTAAGGACACATTCGAAGAGCTTTGAATACATGCGTTATATGAAAACACAGGTATCACTACGAGTCACCAAATAACATGATATATTAATTATCATTCCGTTGACAGCTCGGAACGCCCAATATGAGAGTATGAAAGAACAGGTGACTAAATCTAATTATTACACACTTAAATATTTATTTGTTTTACCTAACAAAATGTATTTCAAAGCTTTGTAAGTATATAAAAGAAGAATAATGTTGGTATATATTTTCTAACTAAAAGTTCTTAAGTAGGCAGCGTGCGGTATTGTATTTAAGTTTCAAGCGAGACAGCCGAGTGTTGAATGATACCGAGTTTTTTTTCTGGTAGTATGTTTTTGCGGAATTCAACTGTGGGGATGCGTTGCACAGATATACATTCAAGCGATACAACGGTTCCAAAATTAAGTCTTACGCAAATTAGTAAATGCCCCGTGGTATATACGTAATTCAGACCTGCACCGTGATCTTCATATAAAAATGGTCCGGGAAGTTATTCAAGAGACGGCATTGAAACATTCAGCGAGGTTACAAAATCACGTAAACGCAGAAGCCCGACGACTAGGAGAGATTAGAAATAGCACGCGTCGAATAAAGCGAACAACATTCTACTAACTTATTGTAATATTTAGTTTCTGAAAAAAAACGCTTATGTTGTATTTATCTTTTTAAATTATAAAAATATTGGAATTTAAATGCCCCGTTGATGCATGTGCGGCATCTTACCTTTTTTTCTTTTGTATGGCAGCAGCTACAGCAGCGATTTTTTCCTCCGTTCGAACTGAAGGGTTTCGATGGTAAGGTCTTCTGTTGACTGTCCCATGCTCGGCAAAATTGTTTAATTGTTTACAAGTCTCATTATGGTCCATCTGCTCGGAGGATTGCCTATACTCTCTTTGAACCGAAACTACGGACTCCAGTGCGTTAAATGTAAAAGTCAATCTGCAAAATAAAAAAAAATTAACCAGATTCATTAAATAGAAAAAAAGTTATTTAATTTTTTTTTTGGTAGCGACTTTCATCAGCCACCCTGTATATCTAATTACGTTTCAATAAAAAAAAAAAACAAGAAAAAACGTTAACTTCGGCTGTACCGAAGCTAATATACCCTTCACAGGGGAATTTCATTTAGTAACTATGTGTTTAAGCAAATCTAAAGACGTAAGAAAAAGTAAGTAAAAAGAGAAAACATTTTACTAATTATTTTTAGCCGGGTTGTTTGCTAGAAACATTAAGGTTATATAGTTAACTGATCTGAACAATTTCTTCGGAGATTATATTATTACCTGAATCAGTAATCCATGTCAAATTTCGAAAAGATACCACGTCAAATGCGAAAATTTTCCATACAAGCCATTGATTCCGATCGTTCGGTTTGTATGGCAGATATATACTATAGTGAACCGATCTAATATATCTAATACCGATTATTCCATACAAGCCCTTGATTCCGATCGTTCAGTTTGTATGTCAGCTATATGATATAGTGGTCCGATATCGGCAGTTCCGACAAATGAGTAGCTTCTTGAAGAGAAAATAACATCTGCAAAATTTCAATCTTGATACGATATCTTAAAAACTGAAGGACTAGTTCGTATATATACACTCAGACGGACGGACAGACAGACAGACGGACATGGCTAAATCGACTCAATTCAACATACTGATCATTTATATATATACCTTATAGGGCCTCCGACGCTTCCTTCTGGGTGTTACAAACTTCGTGACAAACTTAAATACCCTGTTCAGGGTATACAAAATGTTTTTGTATACATATATTTCATTTTGCGGTGGTGGGTGCAGAATAACTCTGTGGTAAGGTATGCCTGTCGTAAGATTCAGTCAAATTCAAACATGCACAAGGTAAATGATTAGACTTTGTAATAGCTGGTACAAAGTCTCTCGTCTATGCGTGCTATAATATATTTCTTGGCTTGAACTATAATTATATTACCTTTTTGATATGGCAGTTCTATTCTATTAAGAAGGGCAATTATGTTCAAGCCACAATTGTCCACCAGTGCAGAGCAGTATGGTACTGGTAGTAGCTTCGGCTATAAGGTCTTACCAGAGACTTTAACCTGGTGCCACGGGGTGCAGGAGCCCAGGTAGCCAAGGTGGCATAAGTGTGTCCATACCACACGCCAATTGTATTGTGTTTTTGAGCACCGTGAGGTTAGGCCTTCGTAGGCAAGTATTTACGTAAATCAAACTCACTAGTTGTATACATATATTAAAATTAAAAATTTTCTTTATTAAATTTTAAAATTATATTTCTTGGCGTTGTATTTGCCTTTTTTATACAACTAGTATACTAGACTCCAAAAAACTTATTAAACGGCCAATAACTGCATTATATTAACTTTAAGAAACACATTTTTTACAAATATAATAATATGACAGGAAATGAGTTCATGTTAAAAACGTTCAATATGACTCCTAAAACAGTTGTGACATTGAAAATTGCATATGTTAACCAAGAACAGTTCTCGCTCGGCTAATTTTTCCGCAGTTTCCATTTCCCCTCATTACCGCAGCGGTAGGTAAATATGTTTGGCACACGTACGACGGGTGCGACGCCCGCACCAATTTCATAGTCCAGCATATTTCCGTCGTTGCGCGGCTGTAAGTACATATTATGCATTTGGTCGAGTATACGCCCCTCCGTCCACGTTCAACGCTGGCACGATGCTGGCGAACTGCGAATTCCTCGCACGTTGAGCGACACCATGGCAAGCGGTAAATTGTTGCGTTCGCTCGCCGTGCTGCATCACAGTCTCCGGTGACAATGCAGCGGTATCCATTACGTTGCCTTCACTCTAATTTTCGAGCATTCACGCGCGACTAACATAATCACCGTCGAGTGATAAACGTGCAGCGGTGACCGCGAATAAGGAAACGCCAACAACAATGGCAACCGGAAGCGCTGCGGGAATAAACGAAACAGAATAGCCGTAAAATAATGGAAGTGACGCAAGTTTTTCTGCAGCTAAAACATCTTCTCACATTCACGCAGTGCCACCTCCCCATCCAGCCAGCCCCTTCCTGTCTGACATCAGTTCACAGTTGACCCTCAGTTGGTTAGTTTCTTTTTTGCGTTTGGTTTTCCTGTTGTGTGCAAAACTTTTAATGCTTTTTTGGCTATACTACACCATTCACTTGCCGTTGTTGTTGTTATTGTTCTGGTTGTTGGTTTGCGTTAATGCACGTGATTTTCATGCTAAATGCAGAAAGCCGCGTCGTCGAAACCCGTCGCCAGCCATGCTCTAGTCACCACTGCTTCCAAAAGCGTCTCCACAGTCAGTCTTACACATATACGAATATACATACTCGTATAGGTGCGTTTGTATGTGCTGCCTCGGCTGACTTTTGTTTTTCCGTCTGCTTTAGTGGTGTGTTCCCGGTCTTGTGGTTTTGCACATCATTAAGGATATTAAAATGAGTACAGGAAATTTAAAAATGTAATGGCTTGTATTCATTAGTGTTATTGTTTTGGCTTTTTGCAGCAGCAATATATGTATTGAGGTTCTTTGGCAATGCTTCAAGGGGTACTCATTTTTAAAATGCTCACACATTTTGTTCTAAGTAAACAACATACGTTTTTGTGAGTAGAATTAAATGCAACTCTGCAAAATCCTGCAACTCTGCAAAATCCTGCAACTCTGTAAAACTCCGTTACTGTTGAATACCTCAAGAGTAGAAGAAGTGCTCATGAGAACATATGTGAAGACATCATGTGAAACCTTCCGGCGTGTATTAACTACAGTAATTATCCATAAATCTCTCTCTATAAAGTAGCATAAATTATGGTTGTGAACAAATAACATTAGATCGTGAAACAACAAGATTTAAACAAGCAATAGGTATAATCAATATTATTATGAAATTCTTTACATTTCACTTCAATCTTGTCGGATTACTTTATAATGACAGTATTAAACCTTCTTATTGTAGTCATCTTTCAACTTGTCCTTATCATCCTGTAGTAGATTCCAAATAAGGCCTCAATGCCGGCGGTTACCTCTTCATTTATTCTAAATTTCTTTTCAACCTAACTGCTGAGGTCTGAGAGAGGTCTAATAGATGTGTGATGACCATCGTTTTCAGAAATGTATAACAGTATGTAGTATTTTGAAGAAATAGTTCTTCCGGCTTTTACAAATTGGGACTTTTTCTGTGACTGCAGGAACTCAAAAGTTCCAGTAATACTATACAAGTTAGTGTATGCTAATTATTCTAAGATATTCCAAAAAAGAACTAACTCTCAGCACTTCCACTTTATGTAGACTCGAGTCTTTGCATACGATCTTCTTGGGGGACTATCGTTTGGTCTTTGGAGTAACGTGATTGGGCTAGTTTTGATATATGGACTCATATCGGAGCAAAAATTCTGGTTTATTACCATTGAAAAGATCCATCCACTATTGAGTATCTTTTATTCATTGTTGTTTTTAATAAATTTAAATCTCATGGGCCACCGATTTTGAAAAGAGATTTCGCTTCCCCAATACTCACGTTCAACGTTAAAGTGTCAGCTATCTCAACGTACTTACTTCCTCTTATGGTCCTCCGAAATCAATCGGTAGTTTTCTTATAGTTTTATTCTTTGGATCGCGAATAAAATTCTCCAAGTAATTTTTAGTATCAGTAGTATTTTTCCATCAAAAAGTAGTGTTTGATTAATATACGAGAAAGCATTTCATTCAGTTCAGTTCAAAGTTATATTGATCCCGGCTCATTTGACTGATAGCTGTAAAGTTATTACAAAACATCTCAGCATAACTTTCTTTTTCAAGGGGCCGAAACTGAAAATCGACACGCCTTTAGATGTAAAAGTATTATTTTCTATCAAAATATGCTTGAACACATTAAGTGTTAAGTTTAAGCAATAACCTTTTGCAAATATGGAACACAAAAGTCGTTTTCTTTACTGTACGCGGTTTAACGCGCATAGAAACTCATTAACATGCATTGTCCATTCTTGTATTAATTTGGCATGCCGAACATGTTCGCGTTTTGCCTCCTTTAGTAGAACTGGAGCATTCTACAAATTCCCTTAGGGATTCGGTAAAATGTGATAATAGAATGGAAAGTGAAATGGTAGGCAAATGGAATACGAAATCACAGCGGCGGCTTTAACTAACACGCCGCTTTGACAACACTGATTTGCTCTCTGTTCTTCTGAGAGAACTTTGGTTCGTAATATATTTTGCTGATTTTGAGCTGCTAATTGATTAGTATTTTGCCGGTGTTGTGGTCAATATTTACATTACTGAAATAATTCTGTTCATTCGAAGAATCTTTGGATTATTCTTACCTCATAGAAGCAGCAGTACATAAGGTTTCCAAAAATATTATATCATATTGTTTAGATAATGAACTGCGTAGTTAGACTGCAACATGGCAATAATGCACATTCTTGTAACAACTCTTTGTCGATCTTACTATTTTAGTTGCATTACAAAAAACGATTTTCATGAGAATGCCACGGGAGATTTAATTTGATATTAATTTCTGGACAAAGAGTTTAAATGACTAATTTTATGTATGTATGTGATTGGCATGGAAACTGGTAGAGTTTGATTTTGGTTCGTCTAGAGAGGACTTTACTTTTCAATTGCCTACTCAGTCCAAAGTAGCACCTGTTGGCAAGAGTGATTCTGCGTTGGATTTCGAGGCTAACATTGTTGGTGTTGTTGATGATGATTCCCAAGTATACTAAATTATCTACGACCTCGAAGTTATGACTGTCAACAGTGACGTGAGAGTCACTGCCTTCCCTAAATAAAAGCGGCAGCGGCAAATGACTGTCAAAAAATTCTCATGCCCATACAATTTGTATGGCTCATACCTAAATAACGCGACGGCGACGCTGAGCGCTTGAAATTTTCTATTTTGACAGAGAGTTCCGAAGTAAAGTTGGCTGCGAAAAACGACAATAAAATTTCACAACAACAATTCAAGTAAACATTTTGATATTTGACATAAAGTTGCCGCTTTTATTTAGGGATGGCGCATCGACGTTAACGCTGAGCGGAAAACAACGTTCCGCCAACGCTTTTATTTAGGGAAGGCAGTCAAGCCGCGAATGCGCTGCGTGTTTGTTTGCTGACGGGAGATATTTCGTCTCGTCCTCATTCACCTCCAGACCCATTCGCTTCGCTTCCTTATCCAGGCGGGAAAAAGCAGAACAAACGGCGCGGTTGTTGCTTCCGATGATATCAATATCATCGGCTTACGCCAGCAGCTGTACACTCTTATAGAAGATTGTACCTTCTCTATTTAGTTCTGCAGATCGTATTATTTTTTCTAGCATCAGGTTGAAGAAGTAACACGATACTGTCTCGGAGAGGTACTTCCCAATCATGACGCAGCTTTTGCTGTTGCTCAACTCAACCCCGTATTAGTTTTGCGGGGATACCAAATTCAGACATCGTGGCATAAAGGCAGCTCCTTTACGTGCTGTCGAAAGAAGCTATAAATTGGTAAAAAGGTGGTGTGTGACGGTCCTCTTTTCACGGGTCTTTTCCAAGATTTGGCGCATGGTGAATATCTAGTCAGTTGTTGATTTTCCAGGTCTAAAGCCACACTGATAAGGTCCAATCAGTTTGTTGACGGTGAGCTTTAGTCTTTCACACAGTACGCTCGGTAGAACCTTATAGTCGATATTCAGGAGACTTATCCCACGGTAATTGGCACAGATTGTGGGATGTCCCTTTTTATGGATTGGTCAGAGCACACTGGGATTACAATAGTCAGGCATGCTTTCGTCCGACCATATTCTGCAAAGAAGTTGATGCATGCACCTTATCAGTCCTTCGCCGCGGTATTTTAATATTTCGGCTCCCGCTGCTTTGTTGTTCTTCAAGCGGGTAATTGCTATTCGAATTTCTTCGTGGGCGGGTAATGGAACATCTGTTCCATCGTCATCGATTGGGGGATCGGGTTCGCCATCTCCTGGTGTTGTACTTTCACTGCCGTTCAGCAGGTCGGAGAAGTGTTCCCTCCATAATTCCAGTATGTCTCGGATACCAGATTACCAACTTCGTCTCTACTTCGGTCTTGAAACCTTCGTTAAGTCGCTTAATTTTTTCATAAAACTTTCGTTCATTACCTCTGTCGGCACACACGAATTTTGTGTATCTAAGATAATAATGAAATCATTTGTAGGCTCAAATTTTATTTTTATGGATTTTGGGATAAATTTATATTTTGACCTCCTTTTATTCCAACTTTCCCTAGCATATGACAGCTTGGGTGCTATAGAACATGTATCACGTCAATTGGGAACAGGGTGTTTCCAATGACACTAACTTAATAGAGAGGTGTATGGCGGTCATGCAAGCGGTGCTGCCAGAAATGCTTAATATTTTATGTGATAGCTAAGCCCGATCCGCTGGTGTATATGTGTGATTCGTTGCAGTTTTGGTGAAGTTAATAACACTACAATCAGCTGAGATTTTTGTCCTATCTCACCAGTTTAAAATCAGGATTATAATACGTTAAATTTCCCTCAGGGTTCACAATATATTCTTGTGTTCTCTTTCTGCGATTAGTATTTAAGATTACTATACCTATTCACCAATATCATATATTAGGTTCTTTACAGTTGAAAAATTATAAGACTCGTCCGATGATATTGCTCAGCCGATTTGCTTGTATGACTTTAATAAGTACCCCCAGGTATAAGTCAGTAAACCTTAATAATGCTCTATCTGAATTTATGGCTCACTCAAGCCACGAATTTCTTTTTATTCTCAAATATCCCTTCAACGAAGGTGACAAAACTTGGAGAAATCTCTTTCAAATTTTTTTTGTCATAATGTTTAGAGATGATGATTACTCCGACTTTCTGCCACCAGCTAGAGGTGTAGACGGTTGAACCAAAGCAGTGAATTAAACTATATATGTTAATTACAAGGTACAATTGTCTTTGTTTATCTTTGTCTACTTTGATTTATTTAAAGCTTTTAACGGGTGATTTTTTTGAGGTTAGGATTTTCATGCATTAGTATTTGACAGATCACGTGGGATTTCAGACATGGTGTCAAAGAGAAAGATGCTCAGTATGCTTTGACATTTCATCATGAATAGACTTACTAACGAGCAACGCTTGCAAATCATTGAATTTTATTACCAAAATCAGTGTTCGGTTCGAAATGTGTTTCGCGCTTTACGTCCGATTTATGGTCTACATAATCGACCAAGTGAGCAAACAATTAATGCGATTGTGACCAAGTTTCGCACTCAGTTTACTTTATTGGACATTAAACCAACCACACGAATGCGTACAGTGCGTACAGAAGAGAATATTGCGTCTGTTTCTGAGAGTGTGGCTGAAGACCGTGAAATGTCGATTCGTCGCCGTTCGCAGCAATTGGGTTTGTGTTATTCGACCACATGGAAGATTTTACGCAAAGATCTTGGTGTAAAACCGTATAAAATACAGCTCGTGCAAGAACTGAAGCCGAACGATCTGCCACAACGTCGAATTTTCAGTGAATGGGCCCTAGAAAAGTTGGCAGAAAATCCGCTTTTTTATCGACAAATTTTGTTCAGCGATGAGGCTCATTTCTGGTTGAATGGCTACGTAAATAAGCAAAATTGCCGCATTTGGGGTGAAGAGCAACCAGAAGCCGTTCAAGAACTGCCCATGCATCCCGAAAAATGCACTGTTTGGTGTGGTTTGTACGCTGGTGGAATCATTGGACCGTATTTTTTCAAAGATGCTGTTGGACGCAACGTTACGGTGAATGGCGATCGCTATCGTTCGATGCTAACAAACTTTTTGTTGCCAAAAATGGAAGAACTGAACTTGGTTGACATGTGGTTTCAACAAGATGGCGCTACATGCCACACAGCTCGCGATTCTATGGCCATTTTGAGGGAAAACTTCGGAGAACAATTCATCTCAAGAAATGGACCCGTAAGTTGGCCACCAAGATCATGCGATTTAACGCCTTTAGACTATTTTTTGTGGGGCTACGTCAAGTCTAAAGTCTAAAGAAATAAGCCAGCAACTATTCCAGCTTTGGAAGACAACATTTCCGAAGAAATTCGGGCTATTCCGACCGAAATGCTCGAAAAGTTGCCCAAAATTGGACTTTCCGAATGGACCACCTAAGACGCAGCCGCGGTCAACATTTAAATGAAATTATCTTCAAAAAGTAAATGTCATGAACCAATCTAACGTTTCAAATAAAGAACCGATGAGATTTTGCAAATTTTATGCGTTTTTTTTTTTTTTAAAGTTATCAAGCTCTTAAAAAATCACCCTTTACAAGCTAATATGCTCTCTGAAACTGGATCCATATCACGTCCATATACACGTTTATTATTTATTTAAGATCATATATCACAGATTAAATTGCAAGCAATTATTCCAAATTTTTATGTTTTTCTCTTCCTTCTACAAAAGTTTTAAAACACATTATTTGAATTTATTTAAATAACTCCTGCAGCCATCTATTAATCATTATTTTCCGAATAAACACGGTGCATGACTGCTTAATTGAAAACAGTATGCGCAATTAAATTGCATTTCATTTGATTGTTTGTTAACTGAAATGAGAAAGATTCTATAGCACAGTGCATACGCCTGAAATTATGCATAGCAAATCCTGCTACTTTGTATTATTCATGCGAAAACGTGCCGACACACTGCGAACGAGGATTTAGCCACTACAAGCACCAGTTTACTTATCAGCAGTGTACTCCAGCAACTATGTGTGTTTAGCATTAAGTTGTTTGTGTAACAACTCTTGCGCCGCTCGCTAAAGTAAAAACATAAACAACAACTTACGACAGCAACAAAGAGCAGGAGCAGAAATATTGGAAGCAACAGCAGATCAAATAGCACCTACGACAGCAGCGAAGCATAATCACACATCAGGCACACAATTGAACGGTATATATGTACAACAACAAATGTGTAGGTGAGTGCGGCAAAAAAAAAGTGTGCATAGCAGAGCAACATTGAATGTAACACCTTGCTTGGAGTAGCGACTCGAATTCATACCCAACCTTAGCAGTTGATTTGTTGCCATAAACACACGTTTTGAACCCAAAGTTCAACAACATGATGATTGAATAAAAAATGTGAAATAAAAAAAAACACAAAACCAAGTAGCAGGTTGCTTTCGTAGCATACTTTTCAGGGCTTATATTTAACAACATCAACGTAAACGTGTTTAATTTGGTAGGGAGCATAAATGCGAAAAATTTACGAAAAATTTGCGAAACCGAAATCTCAAATACCTCTTCGTAGTTCATTTGACGCTTAGGCAAACAACGAACTCGATCCCTAGATGAGGCGCATACACACGATTACAAACACCCCGAAACCCATCGTGACATCAAAAAGAAGTATAATTTCCAACGACATATTGACATGACGGTAGCAAAACAAGCTAACTGGAGCGTATCGAAGCGCTGGCGTTTATGCCAAAGTGTCTAAGTAGTTGAGCTGTGGCCACGTGATGCCGGCTAAAGGGAAGTGGAGAAGACGTCGTCATAGCGCTGTGAATGATTTTTTGTGAAGCTTCAGTCTAGACAGGCAATTGGGCTTTGAAGTACCTACCATTGTTATTGTTGCTGTTGTTGTTGCTTGCTGCGCAGCTGCTGAGTGCAAGCGCAAATATGCAATTTATATACCCATAAATATGTACTTTTTTGAAAATTATGTTGCATACATGCAGGCGCTTGCGAAGGAGCAGAAGAGCAGCAGCAAGGCAGTCGAAATTAATTTCACTGCACAGCTCGACCAAGTGGAAAAACGAGAGCAAGCAAAAAAGCGAAAGCACTTTCAACGAATTAATGATAAGTGAGCATGCAATAAAAATTGCTTACTTTCATTAAAATGAGCGAGTTTAGCATGCGAATGTTTTTTTACGAAAAATATTTTTATATTACTTGCAGCCAAATAAATTGCGATAAATTAGGAACAGTTTTATGAGCACTTCCAGCCTATTAAAAGATTGTGAAATAATATTGTCAGGCAAATAAAAAGTAATTTGCTAATTCGCATATCTAAAGCGATTGAAAAGCTGCTAAAGTATGCACGGGGAGGTTTGCTTTATAGGAGGATAAAGATAAATTTAGACAGAAGTTTGTGTAGAGGATTTTCTGAACGCATTTTTAACAGGCGTAGAATTTTAATTATCTAAAATAATTCGAATGTCTGTCAAAAAGTTCATCATGCCTTGCAATCCATTAACGGAATTCAAATCAAGTATATATAGTAAGATATCTGGAGAAGATGTGGATATGTATATAGAAATGTTTGTCTGATTGTGCTCTTGAATAGTTTGAATTATCTTAAAATCTTGTCAAGTATACTGTACTATGGAAAAATAAAACAGATGTCCTCAGGTCCTCCAGGTCTTGTTACTTCTAGGAGTATAATAGCCTGATAAAGGATAAAAGAAAAACATTTGGAGATTATAAATATTGAGTTTTATGCAGATTAAATAAAATTAAGTACTAGTATTCCTTCTACCCCTGGAACATCCTCTATAAACATAAGTATACCACTCTCCAATTGGCTGATATATATCGAAATTCCAATATTACCACCGACTAGTTGCATATATTTTTGTGATATTGCCAAAATGCTATCTTGCATATACACCTCACCTTTGTACTAGCTTGGACTAAAATTTATTATGCTGATAAACACAGTTGTGTGCATAAATAGTAGCAGAGTTCAAGATACTAACTAAACTACTAAAATCTACTACTACTAAAATAAGTGATAAGGGAAGTTTTGGAGCTTTAAACCTTCCCGATCCTGTCAAATGTCAAAGTCATGTTGGAGAGTTACGTTCTCCGGCTTTCAATCTTTGGGGAAGTTAAACCAAATCTTGCAAGAGGTAGCTACGTTTGATGAAACCCAGAAGTTAATTGCCATTATCAGTCCCTTCTTTTCTCTCTCATCTTTTCCATGCTCTCATTTGTTGTGGGCTAAGGCTCTCTCCGGTCTTATGGGCTTAGTGCTATCGCAGACAGACATATCCGTCTTCTTATACCAAGATCCATATGCGTTAAAAACGGTTTCTGGCTTTACGTTGAATTATTTCCCGAATGGTTCAATAGGAATACGCAGTATGCATGAAGTGTGAGAGCAAAATCAATCGTGTATACGCACGTAATATTATTTTAGTTTGGTTAACCGTTGCCCATCACAATTTTTGAAGTTGTTTTACTTGCCCTACACTTACATTTTATTTATTTGCCAGATTAAAAATCAAAGCTAAATAATATAGAGTAATCTCCAAATTTCTTTTAGCTTTTCATCTATGAGTACATCCATCATCTAAGTCAAAGTTAAAGTTTGGTCAGCCGCTTTTCAAACCGCTAGCCCTTGTATGTGCAATATAATTTAGGGTTAACGATCTGCTGATCTAGCTAAGACTTAAGAGCTATTATTTATGCTGATTGTGAAGTTAACATGTGGAGCCTAATAACCGGTTGCTAAATAAGTATTTTTGATCAGTGTTTTAGAAAACTTTTTTCAGATAATTTGCTTTGAGGCTTTCTGCTCTTCTTAAAGTTTAAGAGCTACATATAAACATTTAGTGTCTGTTAAACCACTAACTGCAGAATTAAATAAGACTTTATTTAGAGTTTCACTAAGGTTTGTTCATCAATAATATTCTTGACCACTATTTTATAATTATTTTTGAAAATTCCCAAGCGAATGTACTAATTAATATATTAGTAAATAATTTGAAATACTTTGCAGTTTTGAAATGAAATACCTAGAAGTATGTAGTCTATATGAAATCTAAAATCCAAGCTCAGTGTTCTAATTTTCTCACCCGATTAATTTTAACTGTTGCTAAGCTTTTACCCAACACTGTTACTAAGTTTCCCCACGAAATTATGCCCTAAATTAAGCGCAGCAAGCAGCGCTGGCATTCCTTATAAATTCCTTCAAGTAATTAATATTAATGCTAATGACATAAGTTTAGTGCTTCTGATCTAATCGAATAATAGCATTAGACGCGCCTTCATCAAGTTAACACAGCTCAAAAACGCCAACTAAACGCCCGCTACGAAGCATTGTATTGCGCTCACAATAAATAATTTTAATGGCTAAAATATAATGCCAACTAAGAAGGTATTAAATTTTGTATTAACTTAACTTCCTCGAAAGCGTTTAGCGGTGGAGTACCGTTGCGTGCTAGCCATACATAAATAATGACTATTGAAATTTGAACTTCAAACGACACAACACGCAGGCATACCATACTTTTAGGCGTCTGCCCAAGCAATATTAAAAACTAAAAACACAAATGTGTCACTCAAAGTTGGAAACCGGTGGAACGAGTGCGCGTGTATTTAGGTATATATTGATATATGTATCTGTACACATAGTTAGTTATTTGAATATTCACCGTTAAAATACCTCGAGCGCCTGACTTTCTGAACGAAACTTTTGCTGCCGCAGGCGGTTTTCTTACACTTTTCCCACGCTTTTAAGGCTCGCCTTTGACTTGACTTCATGCAACATGCGGGCGGCGCGCTTTAATGGACACGAACTCGTTGCCTTTGACTGACCGCAGTTAAGCTGCTTCAGTTGATTTGAATGGAGTTGACGTGGCGCATCTAAATGAAGGCCTGCCCGCCGCTTGGCCCGTCAGCCGCTTGTCTGCCTGCCTGCCAGCGAACGTAATTGGCGACGGCTATAATTTTTGATAATTCAATTAAGATAACTTTTCGATTCAACTGCAGTCAAGACAAGTTCTTGCCGCGTCACAACCCGCGCCCAACCCGCTTACTCGCCTTGTGTCTCTTCAACAATCACATCTTAATGCTTAATTTAACTGTTTTCTTTTTGCCGTCTATAGCTTTCATCAGCGTCTGGACATATTTGATCCAATTAACATTCAGCCACTTAAAGCGTTCCGTTATCATTTCGCCAACAACAAAAACCAAAACAAAAACAATCGAATGAAGTGGAATCACTGTTGTGCAATATACGCTAGACAAAATGCTATTAATGTTTGTTGTTGTTGTTTGTATGGTGTGCGCCTTGATAGGTAATCGCCTTTGTTTAGTTCGCTCAAAATATGAAATTATTTTAAAGCGTTAACAGTTTGTTCCTTGCGAAAGTTTGGCAAATAAAATTTTATGTTTATTAAGTTGATAATAAAGTGAATAGTGGTTGACAGCCGCCCCCGGCGGTAATTGTTATTGTTGCGCAATTTTTGCATTAACATTTGGTTCGGCATAGAAAAGTGAAATTTTCAAGTTGCTTCAATTGGTCTTTAGAGCACGTAGAAATAATTAAAAGATAAGTTGTTGTGTGGGAGTATGGGGGGATATTTGTTAATTGTAGGAGATAATTTTTATTTTTATTACAAACAGCGGGTGTTTTTTGAGTGCTCTTACTAAATTTATACTTTGTTCGGGAATATCTAAAAATAGACAGAATCGAGGAATATCTTAATTGAGGAATCTGTTGACTACCAATCGATAGTGTCACTGGCAGACCTTGGGTCTTGAATCCACATATATTGGTTTTGTCATATACATAGGATTTTCGGCACCTAGAGTAGGTGCGATTTCAACTAGTAGAATAATGAAAAAGGCACTTTTAAGAGTTTTCACCATAACATTTGTATGGATCGGTTGTCATAAACCGAATTTTTTTTTATTTTTATTGTATATAATGAATCCCTATGGGAATTGACTTCAAAAAGTTTGGTTGTTATAGCTTTAACAGTTTACGAGATGTGTACAAAAAATTTAGTAGATGGTGTAGCCACGTCCACTTGTTGAAAAAAATTACATGCAAACATGACTTTCCTCCTCTGTACAAAATTTGATTTCTATACCTTTATTTATGACTTACTGCCTTCCCTAAATAAAAGCGTTGGCGGAACGTTTTTTACCGCTCAGCGTTAACGTCGATGCGCCATCCCTAAATAAACAAAATGTTTACTTGAATTGTTGTTGTGAAAATTTATTGTACAGAGAAACTTCGTTTTTCGCAGCCAACTTTACTTCGAAACGCTCTGTCAAATTCGAAATTTTCAACCGCTAAGCGTTGCCGTCACGTTATTTAGGCATGCGCCTTAGTTATTGTTGTTCAAGGCTTTTCTGGTATCGCCATTTCGGGGTGTGGCAATGGTCCGATTTCGATAGTATAAAAACTGCTTGTTTTTATAAAATGAGTTCAAAATGTACGATTTACATTTTCCATCAAATATTCATATTAAGAGAAAAAATTTTAAAAATGTTCGAAGCAAATACATTTAGCTTAATCAAAACCAACTTGTAGCATCTGAATAGTAGTTCGGCGTTCTTTTTAACTAGGAGATTATAGTTTTTTCAACAATAATACTCTTTCACAGTCCAAAATAGGCCAGATCCCAAAATCTACTATATTTTAATAAATAAGAAAAAGAAGAATCAAATTAATATTTTAAGTGAAAAGGATTCCAATCGATATTTCTGCCCATATGTATAAAATGCTTTTAATGTGGTATATAGAAATGAAAATGTGTGGATTCATATGTGGTAATATTTATATACAAAGGAATATAGATTTAGTGCTTAAAAGTGATTTGACTACAAGTACTTATGTATGCAAGTACATATATATATCTATATCCTGTTTGAATGCAATATCTACATCTTTGCAAGCATCCTCTTTGAAATCCGATATGCATGGTACTATATACATATAAGTCTATATACATATGTACATGTGTCTAGTAAGCACAAGCTGATATGATTCAAGTTTATGATAAGCTTAGAACCGGCTACTTGATAGTAATGCCTGACTTTATTTGTATGTGTATATATGTACAAGAGTTATTTATATATGTGCATCTCTGATTTCCTCTCTTTCGAGTTGCATTTCCGTATTCATAGTACGCATTTACAAGGGGATAAAATTATGAATATGCATTTCACAAATCATAAGACGCACATGCAGACTCATAAGCCCAATTACAGCATTTCATAATTTTGAAATCTTTTCATTATGGGCTGCCAAGTCTTTGTCAATGAAAGAACGTCTTTTGGAATTAAAATATTTCTTTTTTACATAATCTCCATCACTAATCCATTTGAACTTTTTTTAAGATCATTATTAAGTCCCGTTCCAAATAGGAAATTTGTCTATTTTTAGATATCCATAGAGATATATAGAAAGTTTCTCAAACAAAAATTGGTTTAGAATCGGCTCATCCCTCCCCTGCTCTCTCGACCTTTAAACTTTTGCAGTTCCAAGTGACAAACTTATACCTAATCTGCACAAATAATAATTATTTTGAACCAAACAAGTTAAACAATCATCCCATTACATACAAAATTACACCCATTAATTTATAAAGAGAGCCCAAAGTTTCCGCTTAAATTAAACATACACACCCAAACCCAACAAAGCCTTCATATTCCCCGTAACTGTACTTATTAGTGAGTTGTAAACGCTGTGTAATTAAAAATAATTATAACCAACTACTTATGTAATGGATATAAATGATAGTGGAGCGGCCTTTGATGTGTGTGCTTGTGTTGCTAAGGCGCCTAAAAGCATAAACAAAAACTTTTTGAATATACTACTCACACACTTTTCTGTACTGTGAAAGTATTTGAGAACGGTGGTTATGTGCATACATTACATTTTTTAGTACCTAGACGCTTTTGACACGTAGAAAGTAAATGCTTCATCACATACTCACATTTACCGTAATAACTGAGCAGCTGGCCACATTAATTACAGACAAAAAAGGACTAGCCCTAGACCTTCTGACGGCATCACAATCAACTTAACTGTCTTCACCCACACTCACATAGTGCTACACCCAAATTGCATGGTTAATGAACTCATTCGTTGAAAATAAGGACGCTTAAATTCGAATGTGAAAAAATGTACTACCACAAACGTTCTGAGAAATATTCAAATAGAAAATTTCATATTTTTAGGCCTTTATGTAGATGGTGGCAAATATTAGTCTAGTCTATATTAACAGAAGTTAACTTGAGCTTATCAGCGATTGACATGGTAGCTGCCGAAAAGTATGTCTGTTAAATCTCTGCTTGTTTTTCTGATCGTGAGCAAATCTTATGAAAGGATCGGTTTTATCTTAAAAAGTTCAGAGCTCATGTCGATTCCAGCATGATCTTCTGCATATACACCCAATGAACAAAAATGTTTTTAGAAGAGTTAAGTTTTAGAACAAACTTCGATCTTTGACATATATCCGTTAAATGATATTTCCGAAAAATATCAAAAGCTTAAAGTTCAGTTTAAAGCTTTAAAGAATGATATGAATTGACGTAAGAAGTGGCAGTGAGTTAATAAGGGAAGAAACCCGTACAATCAACGAACAATATTATCGAAAACTTAGAGATAGAGTCGAAAACTTTGTTCATTCACCGATCAACCGCTCCTTTCGAAACTCGACATACTGGAACTGGTAAATATCACTAAAGAGCATGCAAAGTGAACTGAAGAAAATGGTAGACTGTATTATTTGACAATGAGTAGAAATCCAATGGTACTTCATAAGCGACAACAATGCTTAAAATTGTTTTAGATATTGAGCAGTATGCTCAGGTATAAAAAGGGTCTCTCATATACCAAACATATACCTCTACATTCTAACATTGTTAAGCACGAAAATCCTGAAAGCATTCTTTCTATTTCAGTTCATTACTTTATTTCACTCTGAGTAAAATAAATAATTAAATGTAAACTTTGCATATGCTAGGAAATTTCCATAAAGGCTTTATTTGCACCTGATTAACTTATTATGCAGGGCACATATGGCACACACATTGTAGGTTAAGTTTGACTGCGTGTGTGTGACCTTTCAATCTAGTTGCCAACTTGCACAAATAATCCAGGTACTTGTGTGGTAATCCTTCAAACTGTTTTAATTTTGAGCTTTTAGTATATTCCAAAAAAAGGAAGTGAGCTTAAATGCACCCGCATATTTTGAATAATATGAAAAATCTCCCCGTCGCCGGTTTAAGTATTTGCATATGTAATTAGCATAGTGAAATTAGCAAACATAAACTCAGAAAATTAATCGAGCATAGAAAATGTGTATTAAATATGCAAGCAGCAGGTGAAAAGTGCCGAGATGTATGCATTATTTGTTTGTTTTGTGTGAGTGAGTGTTTGCACAAGCGAAAATATCCTTGGGGTATTTTGGCTGTGGCGAGGTGCTAAACACGTTGCCTTAACACGGAAATATATGGTTGTATACGCATCTGAAGTCTAGAATTTGAAGTGTTTGCTATGGAAATTGGCAAAAGGTCGGAGTTTTGTTTAATTTCATAAAATCCAAACAAAGTGCAATATCAAGTTTTTAATTAGTTTTATCGAAATAGTGAAGAGAATAATAAAGAAACTAAGTAGGTCATACATTTTTCAAATATTTGAGTTCTTTGTACTTGCAATTAGTTTTTAGGTAATTAATTTATGAAATTTATTATCATTTCTATTTAAAGTAGTATTCCGAAATAACGAATATTCGTTTTAACGAAAACCGCTTATAACGAACAAGCAAATTTGTTTAATTGAGTACCTTAAATAACGAACATCGGGGATTTGTAAGTACTCGGTTTAACGAACAACATGAAGAAGAGATATAAGGAAAGAGAAAAATCAAATAACCAGAAATAACCAGAATTAAAAATAAAACTTGAAAAAATTCAAAAGAAATGTGCAAGTTGAAAAAATGTTGAATTTTATAAAAAAACTTAAATTATTTATCAGCACCAAATATAAGTATAAGTGTCAGAATCGATTAATTTTGGAAGAATTAAGCTGGTTTGAATTGTTTGGTTATGGTTTTTCATTTTTTAACAAATAATTAATAAAACAATTTATTAAACTGCAATTTACGGATATTTTATTATTCGTTATTTCGGAAAACTACTGTATATACATATCGCTCATTTACTTGAATACTGTCATAACTCAAAAAACACGATTTTTAAGTTGACTATGCAGAAATGTGCGCATTTCATCGTCCATATTGTATAAAAGTTTCATTCCGATGCGGAGGAAAATAAACCGTAATATAAGAATGAGCGGTTCTAAAACTTGTTATGTTGCATTAGTTTTTAACCACAATAGCGACCCTTCTCAGTTGTGTCAGAATTAGTTATCAGGTCTATAACTTTGCCTCCGCCGTTTTCCAATAGATGTCAAGCACTGGTCGATTAAATCGATTTTTTTTATATCGATCTTAGATATTTGCGTCAACATTAACCCAATAAAATTTTGTACACATCTTTTTGCATCCCAGACTATTCTCAACTGAAAATTTCACTTTTTGAGCCGAATTCTCGACATTTGCGGGAAATTTTGCTTTTCTTTTTTAATTCCAAGAAAAGTGCGGCTGAGGCTCATCGAATGCTTTCGGATATGTACGGTGAGGCTGTCCTAAGTGAAAAAAATCCTTAATTTTACAAACAAACAAACGGCGAAACAAAGTTGTAGACCTAATATACCAACACATATTGTGAAAAGTTGAATTTGATTTTCTTTTCAGAAAGAATGACACATTAAATTTTCATATTGCTTTTTTTCAGCAAAAACGACACATATGACTTATGACGTCGAAATTGATTTATATTTTTCACAAATAACGACATAACTCAAAGTAGGTCACTTTTATGCCCTAGAAAAAGCGTTAGTACACTCTATTTGGTCCATTTATGCTCAACATTGTACTTTATATATTACAGGCCACTAGATTTGTCAATAAACTGATGGCATTTTTCTATATTTGCTAAATAAGAGACATTTGAAAGCTTTAAATCGCACTCCTGAAAAAACGACTCATAAGTTTATAATACGGCATTGTAAGCATTTTTCTAATATGTATTTCGAAACATTATGACGATTTAAATTGGTGTTCTCACCTGTTAGTTCTTACTTTATCTTCTAACAAATAAGCTCGATAACTACCGCATCAGTAAAATTCTACTGTCATTACTATGGGAGCAAACCCATAACGTCGGCAGCTTTCTCATGCCCATTATATAATGCATTATGAGCATAAAAAAAATAAGTCAATCCAATATAATAATTGATTTGACCATCATTGTTTAATGTGATAGTGTTTATATATATAGAATATTTTTCCATTATATTTCAATGCAACTCCTTCGCGACTTCAAGGCTCAAATTGCCGACTTTCATGGACATGTTGAAATAAAATTGCCTAAATGATATAGGCTGTTTGTCAGCCAATTCATAACGCATATTTGTTTTCGAAAATATGTATAGCAACTAATAAAACAATTGGGGCTTGGTCTATTAAATCAAGAAGCCACCCATATCATCACTGATCTACTTTGGAAGTTTCTGGATTTCCATACTCCATATATTTCTCCAATAACTTGAAAGACCATCGGGACTGTCAATATTAAACTTTTTCTCATCTCTTCATCGCTTTAAGAAATGTTTTTCAATCCTTTATTTTAACCTTTTGTTTATCATGTTTAGTACATTTGCAAAATGTTTGATGATTTTCCAAATTAAACTTCTAAACACATCTCGAAAATTGCGTCAATCCGTCTATTTTACGACATTTTCCCATTGCTTTGCACAAATATTTTAATACGCACAAATACTTCTAATATCAGCTAGTTTTGCGCAAATGTCGTTGCTTGTAAAAACACTTTTTTGCACAATTTAACTTCGTACTTATCAAAGCGCCTAAAAGCATGCATGTGCGACATATGCACATACAATTACCGTCATCGTCGTCTTCGTCAGCTTCTTCTGCTTCGTCTTCTTTATATGCACATAAAATGCAAGCCCGCACAATGTTTTGACACGGCAAAGAAAACAACGTCTGGCTGAGCACAAATTTAGAAAGACAACACCAACTTAGAAGGGGTTAAGTGCACAGCCACTCAGCAGATGCACTGCTGTTAGTCTCCTTAGTCTCTTCTCGCCAATGCAGCAAAGGAACTGCAAGCAAAGAAGTTGCAGCTGTAATATTGTGCAACAGCTTACATGGCGAACTTGTGGCATATGTTTAAACTACTTGTTATCCTTTAAGGATAAGGCGCATTACCAGCAGCGCTAACAAGTTACTTATGTGGATGTAGTTGGGAGTCGCATGTGTGTGTGTGTGTCTTTGAAGAGAGCGCTTGCATAGGAAAGGCATAAGTTGGAGTAGTATTCTATATATTTATATATGTGTATGTTTGTAGTTTATGGGGGTATGCACTCGTTAGTAGCGTGTCTGCCTGGCGGCAATTTTCAACATACACATTTGACATACCAAACATACGCCAACATTAGGGGCACCTATTCACACTCAGCCACACATATGCCAGTGTGGATGTGGCACACACGTGTGTGTCGTGTAAACTGACGAAGAAATGTCGAAAGATTCAAACATGCAAATGTAGAAGGACATAAACTTGTGACTATTCACTTACAAGCGAATGCAACAGGAGAATGAAATGTATAATCCGGCGGATGAGTGTAGATGGTAGGTCCTGCGGACAAAAGGATACACGGGATTCGCTGGTTATTTGTATGCGGAAGAAAATATTTTCCTAGTGGTATTTACAGAAAAACAACGGTATGCATGCGAACATACTGTTGGAGAATGTCAGGGTTGCCCCAAATAAGCGGACAAACAAATGTGCGGGAGTATTTGTGAAGCAAATTCAATGTATGTTGCATACCTGCAGGCGTTTGAGTACTTTTGTAATTTGTGTGCTTTGAACTACCTAAGAAATTTGGTTAAGATGAAAAGGAACACATACATACATATACCGTTACACATACAAACCGATTAGAGCAAAGGTGGAGTGAGAAAATTTTCAAGAAATTTGTTATTGGACACAGCAAGCAGCCCAAAAGTTTGTTTGGCAACAAGCAGAAGAGTTGAGCACACATTTCTGTATAGCTATTATATATTAGATGCATATGTATAGTTATATATATATATGCACATTGTTTTTATGCAAATTGACTAGCGTCTTTATATTTTTGAGGTTAGGTATAGATATGCAAAGTTTTAGCAGCAGATTAAGCAGTCCTCAGGCAACTATAGCGTCCCTTCAAACAAGATCAAAACAAACTTGTTTGTAAGTCTGAAATTTTTGTAGACCGACATAAACTTTTCTTCTGTACTTTTCCAATTTTAAAGTGTTTTTCAACTTAAAGTGCACATTGTCTGCCATTGCTTTGAGCAAGAAAGTACCACAAGCTGTATGAAGTCTGCCAACCCGAGTCTTTATATGCTTTTGATTATATATTACAGTTATATACTTATATTATACATATATATGTTTATATGCAACCATTAAGTGCTTTGGGAGTCTGTGATGCGTTGAGGGTTGCCGCAAAAAAATGAAAGAGTTGAAAGGCAAGCAAAGCGAAACTCCGGCAATGAAACACTTAAGTGCGCGCTTCGAGTAAACTATTGCTAGCTCTTCGCCCCAGCCAAGGTAAACATCACTCGTAAATAAAATTTACAATTATGCAGCTGCATCCACACCACAATGGTGTCCAATTTACGAGTTGCAAGCTAACAGCTATTGACGAGTTTTCACACGGCACGCGGTCATTGACTTATTTACGACGCTAAGATGGATCTGGATTCTAGAAAATTAAAACTGCAAACAAATTACTGAGTTTAAAATTAAAGCGCATGTGTGCCTATTTCTTTCTAAGACATCTGCAAAGAAACTACTTACTACTATTAATATTATTAGTAGAAATTCTTAATGGATCGGCTTGTAATTCATTTCTCTCATCTGATATTAATTTCAATTTAAAATCATTTAGAATAATTATGGAATTAAGTTAACCATTGCGATAACCATTGTTTTAAATTGGAATTCAACACATTTGATTAATTAGACTAGCTTTTAGTATTAAAAAACTATACTATCGTTTCTTAGTAAGTATATATGACTGGCGTTGAAACCGTTTAGCCGGTTATAGCCGAATCGATGGTAGTGCGCCCCTTTTCTCTCTCCTTCGTAGTTCGGCTCCAGTTGGAGATCCCAAGTGTAATCAGGTCGCTCTCCACCTGGTCCCTCCAACGGAGTGGAGGCCTTCCCCTTCCTCGATTTCCACCCGCGCGTATTGCATCGAACACTTTCAGAGCTGGAGTGTTTTCGTCCATTTGGACAACATGACCTAGCCATCGTAGCCGCTGTATTTTTATTCGCTGAACTGTGTCAATGTCGTCCTATAACTCGTACAGCTCATCGGTCCATCGTCTGCGGTATTCGCCGTTTCCAATGCTCTGAGGACCATAAATCTTGCGCAAAATTTTCCTATCGAAAATCCTAGTGTCGTCTCATCTGATGTTGACATCGTCCACGCTTCTGCAACATAAATCAGGACGGGAATGATAAGCGACTTGTCTTTTCATTTTGGTCCGTTGAGAGACGACTTTACTTTTCAATTGACTACTCAGTCCAAAGTAGCACCTGTTGGCAAGAGTGATTCTGCGCTGGATTTCGAGACTACATTATTGGTGTTGTTGATACTGGTTCCAGCTATGCGAAATTTTCAACGACTTCGAAGTTATGACTGTCAACAGTGACGTGAGAACCAAGCCGCGTATGTGCTGACTGTTTGCTTGATGACAAATTTCGATTTTTGTCCTTATTCACCTCCAGACCTATTCGCTTCGCTTTTATCCAGGCGGGAAAAATCAGAACTAACGGCGCGGTTGTTGCTTCCGATGATATCAATATCACGGCGTACGCCAACAGCTCTATACTCTCATAGAAAATTGTACCTTCTCTATTTGGGTCTGCAGCTCGTATAATTTTTTCCAGCATCAAGTTAAAGAAGTCACACGATGGTTAGTCGCCTTGTCTGAAACCTCGTTTGGTATCGAACGGCTCGGAGAGGTCCTATTAATAAGTAGCTTTATAAAAATAAACAGTTTTCTTTCAAGTAATGATTACTTTACGGCACTGTAATGATTACATAACGCCACTGTAATTGTTAATTCTAAAAAATATAAAAGCTTCTTTAAATGTGATTCTATATTTTAGGTATTTAAATTGATTTGTTTCTCTCAAACTCTATAACGAATAATTTATAATTATATCAACGCAAATGCAGTATCGTTTATAAGATGATTACTAGGTCGGTAGTTTCTCAAACAGTAGTATAGTAGTATAGTATAGCTAGTCGGATTATTGTTGTTGTTATAGTTTTCTAGCTATTCTTGAACTGGCAAATATGAATTAGTTATCATCTAAAGTCTAAGAAAAGGGTATTATCAGTGACCAGTGTCATGCAGGGACCCTTTGCATGCGGGACATATGTTGAATATGTCGGAGTCTCTTTTCGGGGGGAAGTAGAAGTTATATCTACTACAGTATCCAGTATGGAGTTACGCGAGGCTTACTCTAGTTTCGCGAGGCAATTTTGCAATTCTGCAATGGGTCATTTGGCTCCAAGGATATCATTCACTGGGAGGGAGTCAATTAAAGTTTTAATAGTTTCTCTGTGAATAGCTTTCCCAAAAAATTTGGACGAAAATGACACCAGCTAGAGCTAGAGCAAGGGAGTCACTGTTGTTGGCCACTTACATCGGTTGGCGGTATAAACTCGGTGCAAATTTCATTGCCATAGTGGTGGTTGTCGCATTTGTACGTTGGCAGCATGTGGCAACATATCTTTTGGTCGACCCCTTATAAGTCAATCTGAATAGGCTTTAATTCATCCATCCATCCATTGTATGTATTGTAACTATGCAAATGGGTCTGGAGGTGAATGAGGACAAGACGAAATATCTCCTGTCATCAAGCAAACAGTCGGCGCATTCGCGTCTTGGCTCCCACGTCACTGTTGACAGTCATAACTTCGAGGTCGTAGATAATTTCGTATACCTGGGAACCAGCATCAACAACACGAACAATGTCAGCCTCGAAATCCAGCGCAGAATAACTCTTGCCAACAGGTGCTACTTTGGACTGAGATACATGAGTAGGCAATTGAACAGTAAAGTCCTCTCGACGAACCAAAATCAAGCTTTACAAGTCGCTTATCATTCCCGTCCTGCTTTACGGTGCAGAAGCTTGGACGATGTCAACATCAGATGAGACGACACTAGGAGTTTTCGAGAGGAAAATTTTGCGCAAGATTTATGGTCCTCAGAACATTGGCAACGGCGAATACCGCAGACGATAGAACGATGAGCTGTACGAGTTATAAGACGACATTGACATAGTTCAGCGAATAAAAAGACAGCGGCTACGCTGGCTAGGTCATGTTGTCCGAATGGATGAAAACACTCCAGCCCTGAAAGTGTTCGAAGCAGTACCCGCCGGAGGAAGCCGAGGAAGGGGAAGGCCTCCACTCCGTTGGAGGGACCAGGTGGAGAGCGACCTGGTTACACTTGGGATCTCCAACTGGCGCCGAACTGCGAAGGAGAGAGAGAGAGGTGGCGCACTATCGTCGATTCGGCTATAACCGGCTAAACGGTTGCAACGCCAATCACATACAAATGGGGATTTTAGATATAGCTTTTTGGCGCAGAAGTACTAGAAGTATTCATCCGGACCCGGGTTTGGCTGAATGCCGGCTCGAGTAAAATGTACATATAAAGAGCAGCTTGTTGCAAGGTATTGATAGGGCGGATATCCGCAATAATCCGGCTCAATTCCGGCAATTTCCTGCTGAATTGCTTTCTCTGAAAAACACTGCTTTTGGTTCAAATGGTTATGCTGTAAAGAGTAAAAAACTACTTTATTATAAAAATTATAATAAAATTGAGTCATAATATCACTGATATCAGGTTCTTTATCATATTTCTATATATATACATATATATAAGGACTTTTTTGCATTATGACTCTATTGGCAGGATGAGAGAATAAAATAAACAGTAACTTACTGTCTGATTTGTTTAATTTCAAAAATAG